>NC_053470.1:7565363-8249310 GCF_015227805.2 Hirundo rustica
GTAGAAATGAAATAGAAATGTGGCTATATAAATAGGCAAACATTCTGTTGCCTCCAAGAAGAGCCATAAAGAATCTGGTGGAGATTTTTCCAAGTTGCCTTAGGGGATGGATGTCTAATCCCCATTAAAATTAACAGAAACTGGCTCCTCAAACCCCGTCAATGGCTTTGAAGAATGAGCTCTGGGGGGGTGATACGTGGTATCAAAGAGCAGGGATGAGTTGTATGGTTCACTGCATCACATGGGAGTCACTTGCATGTTTGTTTGAATAAAAAGAAAGTGGGGGGAAAGAGGACAAAAACAACAGCAATAGTAACAACAACAATAGAGATTGATCTAAAAAGCCAGATAGAATTTCCCAATGGACTTCAATTACAAGATATTAGACAGTCATTAGAAAGAAAAAAAATGAAAATCTGAATGTAAATGGTGAGAACTTCCAGCTATCCAAATGACAGACACATTAAGGTTGATTTGTTTATGAACTTCATTAATCGTAAACACTTTGAAATAATTTCCACTCGCTGAACCTTAAAGTATTTTTAATTTAAGACTGATCTTTTCCTCAAGTTATTACATATGTTGTGAACTACTGCTATTACTATGACTTGGTAATATCTGCTAATTGGTAATATCCATAACAAAGAGGTTGGGTCTAGATCATCTTTAAGGTCCCTTCCAACCCAACCCATTCTATGACTCTATACTAAAACTTGGAGATAGCAACTTAAATTATAAAAGGAAAACATTTAATGCAGAACAACAATAATCAGAATTTACAGGCATAGGACATAGTCAAAAAAAGGTTAATTTGATTTACTGAAATATTAAATAAATTAATAAAAATATCAACAGTCCCATAGGATTGGATCAACAGTTCACATTTAGGAATTTGTCATTACTTATTTAGGTGGGATTCCCAAAAAATACACATGGGCATTACGTATGGGCATCACATTCTCCTCTCCCCCTGAATCCACCTGCAGCAGCCTTTGGCAGTGCAAAATGAGAAAAATGGATGTGGTTTGAGAAAAACTTCAGCACTGCTGCAGCCAGCTCTCCCAGCCGCACTGAGAGATTAAAAATTTAAAAAAAAAAAAAAATTACTTTTTTACAGGAAAAACTTTCTTCTGGAAAGACTCCTGCAGCAAAAGAAAAAATGGCCTGCTCTGAGATGATGTACAAAGTCTTGGTCTTTTAGCCTCTTTCAATATTTGGAGGTGGTGTTTGTTGCAACGCAGAAAAATACACAGGAGTTGAAGTGAGAACTTTGACATTAAGTTTCCCTTTCAACTAAAGGGCTCCTGCCTTCCAGACAACTCACACTTAGGAGCATTTCACTCAGCCTTTCTCCTGACCTCTGGCTTAAGGGGTTTTATTTCTGCAGAATAAAATGAGAGTGGGTCCATTCTTAGATGCCAAATTGGGGTGAAAATCACCACAAAAACATGAATAATGCTCAACACCACCAGAAGTAAATTAAGTCTAACTAAACAAGCCATGGCAAACAGAGTAAACTCACACTCTAAGGTGGACTTTCACGCAGAAGGCAGCTATAAACTGAGTGTGGCCTGCAAATCCATCAGCCCCCTGCCTCTACCTAATGAGACTCTTTTCTTTATTGCACTTTTATAGACTTATAAAAGCAGCAGAGGATGGATTATATGGGCTGTCTGTCTGCCCTGTCCATCTGTGGCTCTATTGCTGTTCACTCCCATGGACCAGGACAGTACCTGGAACTTAAAGAAATACAGAGGTGATAGAGAGTCTCCTAAAAAAAAAAAAAACAAAACAGACATACAACCATTTCCCCAGTAAAACACTGATTCCAGCAACACCAGTTTGTAACAAGGACCGTAAAATCAAAATGAGTCAACAGGAAAACCTCTCTACAAATGCAGCACAACACTTCAATAGCCTTTGTGTGAGACCCAGGTGAATGTCAGTCCTAATGCATGTTAAAAACAGACAATTTCTCAGAACTCTAAATGGAACATAACTATAAAAAAAAACCAAAACAGGTCATGTCTATTTGGATAGAGTTATTTCAAAGTTCTAGGATAATGACTTCATTTAATATGCATTACACAAGACATTTTTGGAGCTATTCCCATAGAATCAAAGCCTTCCTGTTCACATAACTCAATTTTGCAATTCTTTATTTTGTCAGTGTTGCTGTAAACAATGGGCTGCTCGTGGCAGGGAGGGGAAAGGAGAGATGTTTTAAGGAAAAATAGTCATCCCTGCACAGAACCTTGTAGTTACATTTGCCAGCTGTATAAGTGTTCTGATAAACTGCCAAAAAGGGTCACTCTAAAGAAACACTCCTTTAAAGTTTTAATCCCCATTAAAGGAAATTATCTGGACTCTCTCCAGAAACATTTTGAGGGGGAGAAAGGGGCAAAAGCTTCCGCAGAAGATCAAATGTTGTTGATTATAAATTCATTACCAGCATAGCTGCTAACTTCAGTAAATTAACAAGGAACTTTTATTATATCCAATCAGGGTCTTGTTAAAGATAACAAGTTCTTTTCATTCTTTGTATATTTGTATAACAGTTGCTTTTCTGGAACTCGTCAAAGCTTGTTGCAAATCCATGCAAAAGTACCACTCTCTTTTAACTTCTTAAAAATAATAATGAAACCTTATGATCACAGTTGCACTGGTTATGTTAAAATATTTCAAAATAAAAGATGGGGAACTACAGAGAAATCTGCCCCACTACCAGCAAAGAGACTGACATTCCACAGCAGAAGGGTCCTAAAATGATACATTTTTCACACTTGTTTTTTTATTGTTTTGTTTGCACAGAAGAAGCTTAGTTAAACAGTCTTTTTAGGAAATCTGATAGTGCAACAAAGATCCATTATGGTTTCACGTTAGAGAAGGCATTCACTCAAATATTAATTGCTCAAAAGCTATTTTACATAATCAGTTCAACCATATGATTATGTTAAGAATCCTGTCTTTATCAAATAACCAAAAGTGGGAGGGAAGAATGTTTAGCTTTGAAGATTTTCAAATAATACATTCTACAGCAAGTTAAGTATTTTCTAAAAAAATAACTACTTCAAAAGCAAATATCTCGGTGACAGGCTGTTGCACTGAGATCCCTTTCTTACATGCCATGCTCTAAATACATATTTTTCATCCATTTCATTTGTCTGCTGTCCAAGTTTACCAGTGATGAAAGAAATCTTTCTGGAAACTATTTCAGAAAGTTCCAATGCCCACTGAAATCAATGTCTAGACTGGATTAGTCTAATATCAGAAGTTTTCATAAAAACTTAAAATTATCCCTACAATTCAGTATGATAAAAGCACACAAAATTGATGAGAATCATTTCAAAAAAGGCAATGCAAACCAGTTTTTCTCAGTCCCATTCCTCTGGCAGTACTAAAAGAAAATACAACCTAATGTATAAACCGTGCCTTTTTAGGTAGGTCAGCTAAAAACCCATCTAACATACAGTCATGTATTTCCACAATTGTAAATGTTTTTCCAATAGATGCTTATTACTAATATTGCTCAAAGCTCTTTGTTCCAACAAGCTAAGTAGGAGCTTTTACTGAAAGCGCAATTCTTTTGTTTATTTCTTTTCCATTTCTGTTGGCCAAAACAGAATAGTCATGCCCAGATAAGCTGAACATGAGGATGGACATTTCTTCTCCTCCCACCAGGACACCAGTTATATCTGGGCAGTTTCCATTGTCTGAAGTCCCGGCACAGGAGCGTTTGAAAATCCTCTGTAGCAGCACAGTCCAAAAGTCAGGAGGTGAAGCACAGAGAGCAGCCACCTGCAGTCTTTTTATTTCTGCATAATATCAAATACATTCAGCTTAATGTCCAAGTGTTCTTGGACAACCCTAGCATCCTGTAATTCCCATGTAATTTACCCTTCCTCTCCCAAGCAGCCTAAGGTCCACTGGCTCTGATTAGATAAAAGTCATTGCTACTAACACTATGTAATGAGCTGGTGGAAGGCCCACGGAGCAGCAAAAGCACTCATTTGACTCAGCAGAGGCAGTGCTAAATGCAGTTACACATCATTAAATATAAGCTAAAGCTTCTATATTTTTTCTCTTTTCTTTGCTTTGTTTCTGCACTCGTCTTTTATCCCATTAAATTCATTGGCCAAATTAGTCGCTGTAATCTGTTTTAATAATAAATTCATCATTAACCAAATGGAAAAAAACCCACCAAACCAAGATGTTTCCAATTCCCTAAAACCCAGGTTTTACCCACACACTCCAACATCTGCAGATGGTAAGCACAGTCCATCTCTTCTTTAATATCAATAGTGTTAGCTGCTAATATCTACATCCAATAATCTTTTGATCTATACTGGGACTCCTCGTCTGGCCCAGCTCTGCACTCATTGCTCAGGCAGAGCTAACCCTCGAATCAAAGAGAACTTAGTTCAATTAAAGGCCAAAGAAAGGAGTTTTTACTTTGCTCTTGGCAGTAAGTGCACTGGAAGAGTCCCATAAAACACAGCAGTGTTATGGGGATGTTTGAATTTGCTTTCAGCAGCTGCGAGGAGGTGTCTCAGCTCCCAGAGTCAGCCCCGCTTCAGTAAATTCAGTAAAGCAACCCTTGGAAATACATGAACAGAATTTTTGTGGAGCCAACAGGTTTTAGTAGGAACTGGTTATGTTCTGCTAGAGTTTCAGTATCTCTTACAATTTTAGCAGTAATAAACAGAGATATTTAGGACTGCCGGTCTCAAGCATTTAAAAACAAGTGAAATCCAAATACACTTTTTCATTGACCTTGGACTTTTAAAAACGGATTTTAAGTCTTTGGGGTTTTTGTTTGAGTTTCTCACAAGGGGCTTGAGAACTTTTTTTTTGAAAACCAAGATGCTTGCAGAATTAAATTATTCCAGGGGCTGAGGCTTTAGGAAAAAAAAAAATACTGAAAACCATCAAAAAGTCATTAGCTATTTCTGTTGGGTTAGGTAGTTTAGTGACCTAGTTTTCTCCACAGAGGCTCTTTTGAGGAATGTTGCTGCCACCAGACAAAAGAGATACAAGAAAATTTGAGATTTTGTGACCAAAGAGTAGCGATTGCATTCATGCACTGAAGGCTGAGACTGCATTTCACTAGTCAATGGTTATTCCCAGAACATGCAATTAAAATGCAGCTGTTCATTAGGAAAATGATACACTATTCTTGCATAAGTAAGGTGTGTCATGAGCAAATAAAGGGGTCATTTTGGTCCAAAGCCAGTCTGTTAATAAATGCTGGAAGGGAGATTTGATATACAATTTCACAATCAGCAATAAAGAGGCAAGACTTGAACCAAGAACAACAACAAGCCTTTGAAAGTTGAAAACATGATGTGGGAAATAGCTTCAAAAATACTTTCAATAGACAAAAAAAATCAATACTAGCAACACTTACAGTGAATTTATCTGGTTAAAGCATCATATATTTCAAAGAACTGTTCTTTCTCAAAATAAATACTGTACTTTTTGTTCATCACTGACCCACATTCCTCTAAGTGTTTGTACCTGGGGGAAAGACATCCTCATGTCTGCAGTCTGGTATTAGCAAATTCTCAAAGGGTGCTATATAATCAAAAACTCACAGAACCTGGTCATGCAGGATTCCCTGTTCATGGGACACAAGTGGCCATTCTCCCAAGATCTGTGGATTTATCTACAGTAAGCCCTTTCTAGTCTGAGTCCTCTCACTGAGGTAGCAGGTGTGGTTTTGCATCCTTAATAAAAATTTTTTGACTCTGTAATTCAAATATCCATCAGCATGTTTAGAGAGGAAAGACTGTTCAATGCATGCTCCTATAGCCTGTGACAGCTCCCATGCTACAATGAAATCCATTCGTAGGCATCAAAACAAAAACCTGACTCTAGAAATCAGCCACCTGCCTTTTACATTTGCTTCAATATATTTTGCAGGCACTCATTTCAAATAAAGATTTTCTTCAGGTGCACACAACTCCAGTCAGCCAGAGTGCCTTCTCTTTTGAGTGCTTTTCAAAAGACACATGTTGAAAAAGCATGTTCCTTCTTCCTTCGCAGTGAATGGATTCTCTGAGGAAATGGGAGTATGTGTGATACAGCTACCCTTTTTGTCAAATTCTTTCACAAAGAGATCACTGCTTCTGAGACCCACAGGCCCACATATTATTCACAGACCACACACTGGGAGGAGATGCATTGACCTCAGGTCTGTTACATCACCATTAGCGTTACTCCACCCAGGATCTGAACAGTTCATTTGGATGAAGTGTCAGAAGTTATCAAGAGCAGCCATGAACTTGGGCTGGTGCAGTACTGAAAGCCTAAACAGTGCTCAAGCAGCCAGAGAGGCCAAATTTTCCACAGTTCTTCTAGACTTTAGGTGGTACTGTTTTTTAATTCATATTACAGATTTCCTATTTTATTACTCAGTCCCAAGGAAAGGAGAGGAAGATTTCATCTGTTCTCATTTCTCTTCTGTCATTCAGGAGAATCACTCAAACATCCCTTCTGGGTAAATGACAGGGCCTCCTGAATTCTGCAAGCTGGCTGTGAGCAAAGACCACAGTCTCTAGGGCCAGACCACAGGGTTCTCCTTTTGTACAGCTGAAGAAACACAGAGCAAGTGGGAAATTATCAAGGATTCCTTCCCTTGACACAGGGGATCCTTTGGGTGGGTGGATGACAGGGTAACCAGCTTTACTCAAACGTGCAGGCTTCCCAGAAGGGGCCTGTCAGGAGTTTTAAGCAACTACATGGATTGGGAGCAGACATAATAATGTAAAAAGTCTTTGGGCAGCACAATAAAGGACTGCAGCCCAGCCTTGAATGAGTGCTAAATTAGACTAAAAGATAAAATCTTATTAAGCCTGAGGGAACAGAGAGAGACCTGACTTCCATGTCCTTCCTTCTTCTGATGTACTGAGCATAACCCCAGCAAGAGAGAACTGTGCTTTTGGGTTTTCATTTCTCAGCCTGCTTAGCCTCTCATGTGCCCACAGGACAAAGGGGGAGAGTAACAGAGGGTTAATGGCTTCACTAGAGTTGACTGGTGTTAAAGCCAGGGCAGATGTGGGCTTTAATTGGAAAGCAGCTGCACATACATAAACCACAGCAATCTTAATCCAGAGAATGACAGCATGAACACAGACCTCTTGCAAAAGCACATACCTTTAATCTGCATCTGTCTGTGGTTTTAAGGGAAGGGTTTCAGCAGAATTCTATCCTCACAGGAGAGGAGCTCATAGGAAGGAGAAGGAAAAAGTGCATGTGTGAAAATCAGAAAAGAATAAAAATAGATCAAGTACCTCAGCCCCAAAAGAGAATATTAAGTTTTCCGTTACCTTTCACAGAATAGATCTCTCCCACTCTGAGCAAGGCTCCAGCTGTTCCCATGGCTTTCTCTTGAGCATTGATTATGCTGGACATCCTGTGAGCCCCCCACAAACTGGTAATTATATCTAGAATTGAGCCCTTTAGGAATTCAGGTACCCAATTTGCTAGGAATACCGCCGAGGAGGAGGAGGAAATCAAACATCAAATTCACTCTGCTAATTTTTACCATGGTCCACTGGGTCGAATGTGGAGGTTTCCTTGTTGGCAAGCAGCGCTGCTGGACAAGCCAGGTGCTGCACACTCCTTTCCCTGCAGGCAGCAGCAAAACCCAGTAGAAAAAGTGTGTTACCTGCCCAGACCCAGGAAGTCCATTAAGTCTGAGGGCCACAGGTTTGCTCAGTCTATGTACAAGGCTGTGCCCAGACAGGACAATGTCTGGCACTGCTCTGTACCCACAGAGGAGCGGGTGTTCACGGCTTGACCCATCATATGTGCTGCACATCCAAGTCTCAAGGGGTGCAGTGCAACGTTATCAGCTCCAGTCAGCTCTGAGAGTTTAAATGGATCTGAAGCTAGAGGCTGCTTAAGCTGAGGATTTTAATATCTCAACATGTACTACAGTAAAACATTTTCCTTTGTCTTGAGTGATGGTCCATAGGCAGTTTTACACTCCATGGATGCTCGCTATCCTTGGCTTTCCCACTCCACCAGTGCAGATTACTTGGATGAGAAGTCCCTGGTCCCCAAAAAGAAATACAGAAAAGGACAATCCTCAATCCTGTCAGGTGCTGCAGTAATTTCCTCACGTCCATATTATGCTGCAGCCACTTTTTGAAGTATCTTTTGTACAAAGCATGTTGAAGTGGGGAGTGATGTGAAGGTCAGATTTGTTTTGGAAAAGCCCAAAAGCTCTTTCTGCTGTTATTAGGAGAGCTGTGAGAAGGCCCAGTGGCAATGATATGTAGATAAACATCTGCATTCCTTACATACCACAATCATTTTTGCTTCAAGCAGAACTTCACACTTCCAGTGCTAAGCAGATTGTGTATGTGCCCATTAGACACCCAAATGCTCTCTCCCCATTTGGTGTCAGGTATCCATTTGATAATTTGCTTTTGCATTATGAAGAGCTATGACTGACTCTGTGATCCCCTAGATTTGTGAAAGCTCTCTTGCGTGCTGAGCAAACACTTCGTCCTTTTACAACACTGTATGAGCTGATTCTTTAGTCAAAAATATTCCACTACCGTAGGGTTGCTTTGCAGAGATCCTCAACTACTTTATGCACTGCCTACTTAAAAAATAAATAAAGATTGAATTTCATTCCTGAGCCCAGGATCCTCTTGCGCTATACAAACGTAAGTATTTAATTTGGCTTCCCTGTTTATGTTAGTTTGTTTTAGTTGCTCTGTGTCTCACTCAAACACAAGAATGCAATATAATTTGACTTACTCAGAACTGTGTTTTTGGCTGCTTTTTGCTTCACAGTAAAAAACCCCCTAGGTTTTAAAGAAGGTCTAAAAGTGTTTTTTGTTCTTTAGTTGTGAAACTAAAAACTAGACAAACAACCAAAAGAAATTTCATACCGAGAGCCTGCAAATAAAGGCATAGACTTAAAAAATGAACTGTGTGTAGTATTGGGGAAAGGAAGCAGATTGCCAGCCTGCAGAGACTGCTGCTCCCCCCTGCAGAAAGATGTTGGAGCTTAGAGCAGTGCAGTACACACTCCAAAACCCTCGTGCCAGCACGAGTTGGCTTATGGCAGGTACAGGGGAGAAGAGGACAAAGCTACACCCCAGTGATGGGGGGACTTTCCCTGGCAAGAGTTACTGTAACCCAAGAGATCTGGGAAGTACCAAAAAGCTGTTCCAGCTCCCACTGTAGGAAATGGGAGGAAATGGAGCAGCAGGCTGTAGGAGGAGCTGCCACAGGCCACAGGAGGTTGTCTCAGCACAGCAGCACCTCACACCCAAGCAGCAGGACTGACAGTCCCAGTCACTGAGTCACAGAGTCCATGAGGTTGGAAAAGACCTCCAAGATAATCCAGCTCAACCTTGGACTGATCGCTACTTTGCCATCTAGACCACGGCACTAAGTGCCATGTCCAGTTGTTTCTTGAGCACTCCAGGGATGGAGATTCCACCACCTTTCTGGGCAGCCCATTCCAATGCTTTAACAGCTCTTTGAATGAAGAAATTCCTCCTGATGTCCAACCTGAACCACTCTGGTGTGGTCAGAAGCCATGTCCTCTTGTGCTGTCACTTTCTACCTGGGAGAAGGAGCCAACCCCTCCCTGTTCACAACCTCCTTTCTCAGATCATCACGGATCTCAAAGGCATCAGCAGAGCTTAGAGATGCAGGGACAGCACCTGGGACAATACGGAAGAAGCTTGGTGGCTAGTGTTACTCCTGTTACAAACCCTGCCCTTCCCAGACACAGGGAGCACCCCTGAGAGCCAGCCCAGCTGAGGGAAGCTTGGGGCAGCCCTGTAGATGCTTCTGCCTATTTCTGTGAATTATGTTAAATGAATAACCACCAAACCAAAATAAATCTCCACAGGAGGCTGAAAGTAGCAGCATCCAGAGCAATTATAGTCAAATAATCAGAAGTAGCTCCCAATTTGGAGATTTTCTTAGCTTTTAGATGCCTGAGAAAGACGTACCACATAGAAGTATCATTTGCCATATTTTAAAACAGATTTTCTTATGCTGACTTCTATACCTCAAAGAGTTTTATCTAGCCATAAAAAGCTGAATAATTTTGCTGAAACGGCTGGAGTTCCAGATATTTACATTTTATAATAGTTTGCAAATTAAATTTTTTTCTAAAAGTATTTGAAATGAAAATTTATTCTAACTATTGTTCTAATGGTTGGTTGTTTATGAGCACTGTGCAAAAAACTGATTCCATATTCAGTTTTAAAATGCGTGTCCAGCAAGGATTACATTAGCAAAATAAGAAATAGTCAAAGAGGAGCAACATAATGCAGAGGCACACTCCTCTGAGATAGAATGCAAAGCAAACCCATGAGTAATAAATAAGTAATTGGTCACAAATTTTATACCATACAGTTTTCTCTTTCAGAGGCTAATACATAAATATTTTGCAGATGTCATCTACAGAGGGAGTGGAAAAATCTTGTAGTATATAAAATAAATTAGAAAACAGTTCTTAAAATCTCATCCTTTACTTATGTTAGCTGTTGCAACAGGAAGAGTGATCAAGTCAACCGTCCCTTACTTATGAGCAGCCAAAAGGAAACTGGAGAAATGTGGACACGTGAATGTTAACGTCACTGAGACAGAAATCAAAGTAGAAACGGGGGGGGGTTTAAATTAAATACTGATCATTAAGCTAAGAAGCCACTGATAGCCTTGAAAAGTACCCCACTTAAACTCAGAGAGGTGACACGCTCACAGACCTTAAGGTCTCACTCTTATTATTTATACCAGACTGCCCTCTAGCAACAAAACCCGGCACACAGCATTCATGAAGGGTTTTCTCAGAGCACAAGTTGTCTTTCCCTTTCAAAAAATATTTGCTGTTTGCCTCATCTGTGCTTTAATCTGCATCTTAAAGCTCTTATTTGGTAATTTTTCTCATTAGTTTAATAGCAACAGCAAAACTGGCTATTTAATTGCAATGGTTAAAGTTAAACATATTTGGAGACAGCAAGTGTTTTATAAAGAGAGACACTTGACTGACCCTCGCTCCATTAGACCACCTTGATCCCTGGTGTATTATCAGGGAATCTGGCTCCAGCTTTTTCTCACTCAGCGCCAGCTGCACTATGTGAAAAGCAGTCTGGTGCTGCTGGACTCCACATCTCCAGAATGCTGGGATGATCTCGTCACATTCCCTAGCACAGCTTTTACAAGACTGGAACTACAAACCCCCAGCAGAGGAGATCACATTCATGGGTCTGATACACCCCAACCCATTTTGCCTCTCCCACACCTTTTTCTCCGCACAATTGACGATCACTGTCTGCTGCTAACTCAATCTACCTGGAAATTAATATGCCAATAAAATACACAGTCATTGAAATAAATAAATTATTATTTTTAAGGGAAGTTATAAAACAAATAGTTATTGTTACTTTTTTTCTTTGATAAAATACATGAAAATTCCCAAGTCCTGCGCTGATGTTCAGGCCTAGGCTAGGAAGGCATTGCAGAGCACATTCACCTCCAAGCCACCCTGAAGGGAAGTCAGTAAGAGCTTAAGACAGGCTTCGAGACCTTTCCAAGTGCCTGACCTAAACTGGAGTTAAGGTTCCAGTCTCTAATTGTGTTGAAATCCACTGCAAAAGGGCTTCATTAAGAAAACCTTGCTCAAATTAAAAATAACCCAAACTGGCTCTATTCCTAAACTGGAAACATAATTAAATATTCTGATTAAATGGCTTCTGTGATTACAAACAATAAATAATCACAAGTTTTCTGCTAAAAGAAAGAAAAACAATTATTGGAGGAAGAGCACCAGCAATGCTGACAAAACAAAGGCGAGCTGGCAGCCACTGGGCTAAGGGAGGCTCTTCAACTACCTGCAAGACCAAATTGTTCTTTCAAATGATGCACAGATGGAAAGTTACAGCAAAGTAAATGTCAGACATCAATAGACAATAATTCAAAAAGCAAAGAACCTTGTATTTTACAGAGTATACTCCCTAAGGACTTAGCAAAATATCACTGCTGTCATACTGAGCTGAGGAAAGACTGAGGAAGACATCAGTCAGATGCATTTGATTGTCTGCTTCTCTCCCTGCCACTAGCCCAGGCTGAATTAGCTGCCACAGCTACAGCACCCACAGGCTGGGGACTGGAAATGGCCAAAGTCACCCACGTGTCCTCCTTCCCCTCTTTCCTTTCAGTGTCTTTTGTGGACAGCTGAGGTGGAGGGGTTACATCTGCCAGGATAGCACTTTGCACCAGAATATCTCAGCTGTGTGCTTGAGGAGGCTCTTGTGCTGCCCAAGTAGGACAGCAAGGTGATCATTCCATATCCAACATGAAATAAACATTTGAGGGGTCTCTGCTCAGAATTCTGTCACATTCTTTTTCTTTCACTTTTGCCCTATGCTATATTTAAGTCAAAAATACAAAACTATGCATTATCACACACATGTAATTTATGATCTAGACTCTCAGTGTTAATGAAATTCAACAATAACAAAGAGAGAATGGATCTGAATAATAAGTTCCTGATCAAGATGTAGTACTGCTTTATTGTGCCATTGTGTTGCATTAGCAACCTCTTCATATCAAGGAGAGACATAAAGTGTTTGAATTAATTACCTCATTTGCAGGGGGAGAAAAAGAATCACACTTTTTAATGCATACTTCATTCATCTGCTAACACACAGACACTAATGATAGTCTCATGCTGATATATCACTAGCAGTGCACCATACATGATGAGTTACCTACTAGCCATCATTACTACTGGATTTAGGTTCTATTAATTTATGAAAAAGGTGCCTACAAAGTCTTTTGCTTCAAAGACAGGAACAGGAGTTTTTAGAAGATTAGTAATCAGACTTCCTGCACTCACCGTGAAATTTATGTGATATATTTATAAATCAACGCTACATGTGTGTAAGGGCTTCCTGCCTGTTGTCTGAGATTGAATGCTGCAACGTGAGTCATAATTATCCAGGCCATAATTTATGATATTCTACATTTCCTTTTGGTCAGCAGAAGTATTTCAGAAAGGCCCTGCTGAGGTATAAATATAGATGAAATGACCAGCCTACTTCAGGGATTGTGTGCTCTTCTAGCTCCCAGGAAAACAGATCAAAAGATCTGATACTGGGCCTTTTTCCCCAAAGCACCTACAAAAGGAACCTTCACAGCTGGGCATTCTCAGCGGCCCTTGTACATGTGCAACTTAAATTTATTATTATTTATTGTCATAGGACAAAGGCTTAGAGATATAGATGAAATACATTCATGACATCTTCAAGATGAAGTGCTCAGACACTCTTAAGTACAGCTTTGTTGCATCAAGCACAGTCCTACCATAATGATTAAGTGATTACACACCATTATGTTTGAAGCACAGTAAATATTTTGTTCTCCCTATGAGTCCATTATTCTTTTGCACATATCAAAAAACTGATGTTAAACCAAAAGCTCATCCTGAATTAACGGTGATATTCAGCTCTTTTCTCAGCTGCACAATTACTTTCCAAAGAAGCAGCTTCTCATAATCCAGTCCCATGCGGCCTGAACCTAACCCAGTTACAGCACTGGAACCTTTTCCCTTTTCAGTGTCACCACAAAGAAAGCTGGGGACTAGCTCCTAGTCCACGCTCTGGCAGCTTTTATACTGCCCTAAATAGGTTACTGAGGATTACTTTTGGCACTGCTTGGGAAACAACTGATGTCAAGCCAATGTACCCTTCTTATTGCCAACTGCTTCTTGTTCTCTTCTAAATCAAGGAACCATTAAAAAGTGCTGGGGAGAAAGCTAAGGACTGGGCTAAAGCACAAGGGATCCTCAGGGAGCACTTACACACCAGAACAACCTAGAGTAGCTCCTGCAATTTGTTCTGGGCACCATATAGAGATGCCAGTGCCTTCTTCGAGGCTGTGCCAAACACTCCAGCAAATCTTGACATTTTGTCCTTAAGTCACTGTTTGCAGAAAAGTTCCTAAATGTTGTGTTTTCCTTCCCTCAAAACTTTTTCTGAAGTCCCTTTCACTCTGTGGGACCACAAACAGTTTAAAGTGAGTATTTAGCTTATACCCTATACCAGACTGAGCTTCCCAGAAGTCAGATCTGCAAAACATCAGCTTCCCTGACTGCTTTGAAATTTAGGAAATGGGGCACTGCTATAAAACATTATCACTACATTACAGGTGAAAGAAGAGGTTTTTGGATCATATTTCCTTTTCCATCTGTTACTGAAGAACTTTCTTCCATTGTGAACTCTTAAGGGTTAACTGGCTTTGCATGGAGGAGGGGGAAATCATAGGTCAGCTCATGTTCTGATATCAGTGAACTCACAAGTTACTCCTCAAGCATGTGGCTTCATCCTAGGTTCTTCCTGCCAGCAATTTCTCACTTTAATCATACACCCACAGCAACCCAGATCTTTAAATTCAGCAATTCTTTCTCAGGTTTCAGCAAGTCATTGGCAGCCTGAGCTATTTTTGGGATATTTTCTCTACTGCAGATGCAGCTTAGGAAAACGCAGGGAGCATGCTAAAGACCTGCAGCTATTTGCCTTGTACAATTTGCTCATTTCTCTTTATTTCTCTGTTTTCCTGCACTCATCACTTAAAGGACAATCTTTCTTGCAAACAAAATCCCTGGAGCCTGATTAGAGGGACTGAAGGCTCCCAGACACGGATTGCCTGCCAGCCCCAGCACGGTAAGGACGTGGACACTTTTGGCTAGCCTTGCATTGCAGCTTTTGAAGCTTTGCTGAATGTTTATTTGTGTCCATCGCTTCCAAATCAACACTGCTGGCATGGCAGGCAGTCTCCAGCTCCTGGTCTCCATTTTCACTCCCTAAAATCCTCAGCACTTGTAAGTAACACATTTATACTCACTGTGTCTTTGTGTGTTCTAGAAATCAATGACTGACACTAATTTTGATCAGTTCCAGGGGTTGGGGACTTTTCTTTACATTTTACTATCTTTTGGACATCTATAATGTGCAATCGTGATTGAAACTGTGGATATTTTATTGCCTGATCTTCCCTGTTGAAGGTATACTGTTAATTTTGTTACTTAGCTCAGCAAATTATTCAAATCAGGGAATGGTTTTATGCACTGTAGATGGAAATGTTATAAAAAAGCCCTGCTCCTGCTGATTTACAGTTTTCTCCATTGCCTTCCTGTCTTGTGTTCTGGCTCTGCTTTAATACCTTGAGGCTGTCACAGAGCAGTACACTAACACTACAAAGGGATTGACAGCATAAAACCAATGCAGCAGGCAGAGCTGGACTAAAAATTACTAGATTTTATCGTGCAGTTATTTTATTTGCTCACAGAAATGCACCAAGTAACCTCTGCAAGAATGGTGACATTTCAATTTATTAAAGTACTTTCAATTTAGTAGATTTAGGATCAGGCTCTGAAGGTGGTATTTTTATTTCTGAAAGTCTCTTCATTTTGAGGCAATTTCTATGGTATTGTCAACGTTGCTTTGAACATAAGGCAGAAATCTGAGCCTGGCTCTCTCATGCAGCTGGTGAGTCTGCCCAGTTTCACTGAAATCACTGATACTAAGTTAGCTGAATGATAAATAGGCATCAATCCTTAGTTCAATTTTATACCAAATCCCAAATGTTAATGCTCAGGTTGCTTGAAATCTTGAGACTCAGCACATTTCCTGGACACCACAGGAAGAAAGATGTGTTTTACTAAAAGTTAGTTTACTGTTAACAGCAGAACTGTTACATCTTTAGAAAAGTTACTGAGCACACATGTAAAGCTAGATCACACATTTTGCTCTCAAAAAAAAAACCCCAGTGTTGCTCTCAGCACCAACAGAAGTCAGATGAAGGAAGCTTTTCCAACAGGGCAGGTCTGTCAGAACGGAGTGTTTTGGGAAGTCAGTGAGATAAACCCAATACAGGGATTATACCTGTACAAGTGGTGCTTGTTTGGGCTCATTTTTGAAAATGTTGTCCCAAATGGTGCCACTGATAAAAATTAAAAAGGCAATGCATGCTGTCACAAGATGTGCAGAAAGGAAATAATCTGAATAATGAAAAAACAGATGACAGATATAACTGATTATTTTCAAAACAAACTGTTGCATACAGGACCTCTCTGGAAATGGGAAACCTTGTCTTTGTTAGAGGAGGAATATGAACCATGGAAATTAGCAACTCTCCAGACTTTCCAACTGAGCATACACTGATATCATGTTAATACACTCATTTTTGGTGTGCAGATATACTAAATCAGCCACACATGAGATACTGAAGATTAATTGACTCTGTAAATGAAATTATTTATAATTCAGCAGCACTCCATAGCTCATACTTGATGATCCCTGCCTAGAAACCAGAATATAAAAGGGGCTAACGGATATCAATAATGGCAATGGCTAAAGTGGATGTAAAGTAAAACTTGTTCTAGAGTGAGAACACGAGTCAAAAACTTGATTATTCCTCAGAAAATCACAGAAGTGGGCCCCTTTAATTTTAGCGAGATCCTCAGATACACACTAAACCTGCAATAAGATACTGAGCACGAACACAGCCCTGGTAATTGGCCAGCTATATTCCATTCAGCTTACTTGGGTTTTTAAAGTTCACACTTGACAATTTTAGCTTAAAAATCAGTTTAGAAAAGGTTAATTGGTCCTGTACTACTCTGCAATTGGCTAGACTAAAAGCACCCATAGTTTCAGTGGCTCCATTGACTTGTAGTAAGTTACTACACTGCAACAACCTGATCAGATGGCTGAGCCCTTCATTAAAATTGAAGGGACAGTTTTATTTTTCCTGGCTGTCACTTTGCACCAGATTAATTCTATTAATTCCAGTTGAGGGAGTGTGTTGAAAGAGGAATCATCAACAAAAAGTGAATCGCGAAAATTCTTCAAGGACTGGGTCTGAATTTTAATAGTCATACAGAGCAGGGCTCTGCAACAAAAACCTGACAAATTTAGTGGTGTGCTGGTGTTTGTTGTGAGGCAGCATCAGTTTAGAGAAGGAATAACACAGAACTGCAGAAATAAGAGAAAATGTAGTGGGAAATGAAGGTCTCATGGGAGGAATAAGCAAACAAGGGGGCAGCCAAGGCTGCAGAGCTGTGTGTGAGGAGGCAGGAGGCACAACACTCAGGGAGCCCAGGCGGCTGGGCATTGCCTTCCCATTCCCATTCCCAGTAGCTGTTGAGCCCCGGCAGCACCAGCACCCCCCAGCCCTCTCCCAGATGGCAACAGCAGGAGGAAGATGCTCTGCAGCCTCTTTCTCTTGGATCCTCCCATCTCCATTTCTTCCCACATCCTCCCACAGCTGGAGCAGGCCTTGGTCCACCTCTGGATCTCATTTCAACCTAAACCTCAGCCTGACAACCGTTAGAGAAGCACCAGGAGGTGCTAGCAAAGACACCTAGAAGTTATATTTATACTTGAACGTCCAAGTCACTGACAGATACTAATGATATACAGCAACTCCTAACTCCAATTTCTGCAATTTACTATGCAATGTCTTTTCCTCTGCCACATCCTGTTAGTAACTGAAGCCACTAACTTCATCCAAAGCTAGATAAAACATACAAACTCAAAGAATATAATATATCAATGTGGGAATGGCCTACTAAATGTAAATCCTGCTTTTAACAAGGATAGCAAATGCAAGTAAAATTTGGCTCTCATTAACACTGGCTCACATTTATCCCTAAACCTTTTATGTTATGACTGTCTTTTTTGATGCCAAACACAGTATTAGTCTGTCAGTACTCAAAAGTTGAAAGTAAACAAATCATTTTTGTTTGGCAAAGAAAAAACAGAAGGTCTCAGGAGGGAGGAAGGAAAGAGATTATTATCCCTAAGAATGAAAAAGCTTTCAGATAAGATATTGATCCAGTCACATTTATGCCTAATAATTACACCATTTTAGAGTTAGATGGAAACAAACAATACCTCAGCCTTGCAGAGCATGCTGACATCACATGGCCCCAGTTTTAGTTCTTTAATGTAGTTTGTCTGGGCTGGTGTTATTAATAGACACACTAAAATGGGAACTTCGCCCTGGCTCAGCTTTGACTCACTGCATGGCCTTGGGCATCACATAACCTCTGTCTCCAGTTCTCTAGCTGCATAATGCATTTGTCTATCTAGTGACTTTGCAGAGTCATGGGGCAAATAAATGAGTCACTTCACAGAATTGTTAAATTGAAATACACTGGCTTCTCCTCTGCACTTTTATAATAGACTTCCTGAATTTTAACATAAGCTTGCCTTTTTCATAAAGGCAAACAAAGTGTTTAAATAAACAGAAAGAACTATTTAGCATTTCCAAATTAAAACCTCCTTGAACTAAAAGAATGGGACCACAGCCACATAAGACAGCTTGTCATCTTGAAACCCAAAATACCTTCATCTGATGCTTTTTATAAAGCTCTTTACTGTCCAGGGGAGAGGGAAGAAAGAAGGAAGCCTAATTTTGCACCATGCACAGAAATAGCAGATTACATGGTTAGTAAAATCAGCACTGCAAAGTATGGTCTGGGCATAACATATGGAAGAATTTGTCAACCAATCTCCATTGTTACACTGGCAGTGAAAAGAGCTGGATCTTTTTTTGAATCTAAACTGGCTCTGAGTGCAAGAGACTCATATTCATTTGACTGCACCAGAAGATACAAATCCTCTGTGCGGCTGACTTGCCCAAAGATAATCAAGTTAGTTATACACTTAGTTAATTTGTTTCTTGCTGTCCATTGAAACTAATCCAATTTTCTCAAGCAAATAACTCCTCTGTTGCAAGTCTAACCCTCTGTGCCTTAAGGAGAGGAAAACCCCTTCTGTCAAGGCAGCCCCTGAGGGGACCTAAGGCATTGACATGCAGTACTAAAATGTGCATTTGTTTGTACCAGGAGCCCAACCTAGATACAGAACTGAATTACAGAGTCATCTGGCATTGCTTTAAAATGCAAAGATGGACAAAGCAAGCACATTAATTATCAAAAGTTGAAAAGTTCACCACTGACTATTGCTCCAGTGGATGCTGCAGCTTTACAAAGCCCAGACATCCAGGGAACTGAGGCCTCGTTAGGTACCAGCAATTGTATCTTTCCAGGTGGTGCTCTTGGATGCCCACTCATCCATTGCTGTCTTACTTTTTCTTCTGATTTGGTTAAGTCGTTGTTTGGATTAGGGTTGATATCAAAATAAAGGAATATTTATAATCCTGGGATACATGAGGCATATGCTGACCAGTGTTGCTGTACTAAGCAAGCACTGAGTTGTTCCCAAAGTTAATCCCTTTCAGCTCTGCTAACCAGGAGCATGGATTTTGTGATAGCACAGCTACCAGAGAATGGTAAATGTCATTATATTGCTAAATATATCACTACAGAACAGTAAGAAAAAATAATATATTGCCCAAATATATGTAGATATGTTTGTATGCACAATAGGTTCCTGGTCTTGAAAGTACCTTGCCCATTCCACTAGAAAAAAAAGAATTTAGAGCTCTAACCTAATTCATAGCTTGTGTCCTCAAGGAACATGGCAACAGGACAAAGAATAAAAAACAAAAAACAAAATTCTAAAGCTGATCTCATCACTAATAATGACAATTATTATGACAGAACTACAAATTTATGATAGATCTAGTCTGACAATGCTATTTTAGGACAGCAGGTAAAACGAGGATGCAAAAAATCCAAGGTCTAATTCATTCCCAGTGTAAATTGGCAGCATCCCCTTTGACTTCAATGAGATATTTACTTGTTCACTCCAGATCTAATTTTTAGTGAGCATCTTCCCAATATTTATGATTGAGTTGCACCAGCCTAAAAAGTACTTACTTTTCAACCCAAAGCAAGAACATCCAGAGAGCTGGGGAAAGGTATATTTTCATATAAGGGTCTTCATTTAGATAGCATATTTAGATTTACTTTCACTAGAGGAACTTTCCCATATAAAGAGAAAAATTATTAAGAAAAAATTAACAAGCTCCAGAGGCACAGCAACAAAAGCCAGTCTAAGACATCTATGTGGGTCTTTTATGTCTAGATAAGCAAAAAGCAACACCCAAGGAGAAAATAGAATGAATCATTGAATTAGAGAATAATGAGAAATAATTAACAAGCAGATTACATGTAGATACATGTAATCTGCTTGTATTGTTTATACAACAATAATAAATTCAAACATTAAATCAGAAGGATGCTTCTACTTTATTGTTTTGCAGAAAAGGGGATTTTTGTTTTCATTGTGCCAAAGCTATTTGAGAGTTTCAACACAGCAAATCTTGCTGAGGAAGAGAAATTTTGAGTTGTGCTAAGTGAAACGCTTGAGTCATGTTAGTGTGTAAATTGCAGTAAAACACAAAGAGATACTCCATCCTTCTGCATCCCAAATGGTACCAGCAATGGGGCCAGAGGATCAGTTCTAGCCAAAAGTCAACCCACAGAATATTCTTGATTCTGGAGAAAATGCTTCACCATAGGTTGGACTGTGATGATAAAGTATATATTTAAATTCTTTACTGTATTACCAGAGGGATTTGCCACAGCGTAGCCCTGAAGTAAAAATGAAGAGAGAACTGAGTGGTCCATTACATCTTCTCAGAAGACAAAACAGTGAATCATTTATAATAAGTTCAATCAGAAAACCCACTGGTTTTAAAGCTTATCTATAAATACATTTTTAAAGTGGTTATTGATTTACTATTTAATGATGGTTGGTTAAAAGATGAGGTTGCCCAAGATCTGTATCCATTGCTATTAAAGGGTAAGTGTCGAGGACCTGTGGATGGGTGCCGTTTATTGACTTCCACATATTGCATAAATATCATGGCCACGTGTCATTGACTCAGGTCAGGGTGTGTTGCTCAAAACTCTGTACAAATGTCAAGCAAGCAAAATTCCTGGTTCAGTATTTTATATATTAAAATATAAAAAAGAAGTACCAGATTTATAAAAGCATGGGACTTGAAGGCACTTTCTGAGCTGCCGGGTTACTTTCAATATTGACCAATTAAATTTTCATCCAGGTTAACCACGGCTTCACATCGACAAGGAAAGAAATTAACTGGGCTCCATTGTGGGAATGGCACTGCGAGCTTTTGCCACTAGAGTGTGTCAAGGCATTTGTGAGGAATAAACCTCTTCACAGGCTGTATCATTCAATTCCAGCTATTACCAGAGCCCTGGACAAAGACAAGGAGCTTGAATGTACCATTTTCCTGATTTCCTGCTTGACTGCTAGAACTTGTCTTAAAGACTATACTACTAAGAAAAGGTCTGACCTCATTAGTCTGCTTATGCTGCGCACAGGGATTTTCATATGGATACTGAACACAGGCAACCAGAAACAGCCCAGCCAATTTTAGGATCCATTACACTGTGCCTGTGTGTTCAGTTCAATGTCAATGAAACATCCCTTCCAGGCTAAAAACTCTTACTTTGATGCAGTATAATAACCCTGCTATTTTGTATTGAAAAGTCAGCACAGCCAGTCAATGTATGTAAATCTGTCCTTTCCTACTTCTCTCTCTGCTGGATGTCTGCAGTTGCAGTAAAACTGGGGGGGATAGGGAGATGGGGGAGGAGAGCCCACGTACCTATACAAAAACTGCTGAAAATCTGAAAATATACTGAAAAATCTGTGCTGAGAATAGAGATGCTCCAGCGTATTTAAAAAATCAGTTTGAAGAGAAATTATAAAAGCCCCTCTCTTTGATAGTAAAAAAAAAAATCAGTTAAAATTAGAAATGCGTAGGCATAAAGCATTTCCAGGATCAAACAGAGTATGTTGAAATGTACACATTTGGTAGCATTAAAAAATCAGGATCTGCCTCCATACTTTTCTGAATCAAGGCTTGCCCCCTTCCTCTGTAAAACTGCACTGACAGCACTCCCTCTCTTTTTGCTCACTTTTCTCTCTTCAGACTGCAAACTCTTATTAGCTCTTTTGACCACAGAAGTTTTTACTAAAAGTTTTTCACTGTCCATAATGTCACCTCCATGCTGACGATTTTAGCTACTAGAACAACTCTAAAAACTTTCCTTTAAAAGACATTAAAAACAAATCAAAAAACATCCAAACAACAACCTGCAAGAGACAGGAATCCTGTCTGTAGTCATTCGCACGCTCAAGTAATATTGTGGAGACACTTAGCAGCACTTGATTTCACCAACTGCTTTACTTCTCCCAGGAAAGGTCTGATAAGCCTTTCTTGGAGAGACTGCAGCAGCTTTCTGAGCTTCCAAAGGCTGACACTTAGAGTGACAATGATGACTGAGCAAAACAGGTTCTGAAATCCCTAAACATTCACCCATATAGGGCCAATGAGAGAAGAGCCACAGAGCAGAAGATTCTGCCTTTGAATTGCCCAGAGCAGCCTGAGAAAATGAGTCTGATAGGGCATCTGGAGTTCTCAGCACCTGCTCTGTAACTTCAGATGAAAAATTTCAACATCATATCTATTTGAAATGAACTCATGGCTGACAAGAGAACAAGGAACAGGAAAGAAAGGAAGAGGAACACAAAGTAGAATGGAAAGATCTGTGACCAGGTCTCTCTTATTCAGTGTATGCCGAGCTAATGGTACCTCATGCAGGTATCCCACAATCACACTAGAATTAAGAGATCCTGCTTTTCATGAACAGCCTGCTGAAATCACAGATCCCTACCCACTGTATTTTTGTCCCAAAGAATCAGAGCAGAGTGCAGGCAGAGCATGCAGCAAGGCTCGAGATCCAGCACTGGTGCAGTACAGGAAGGAGCTAACAATCACCTGAAAACACACAGGTCACCTGGAAACTCCCAGGACAGTGTCTTGTGAAGATGGCATAAACAGAATTGAGAAAGTGAAGTTCCTTCCAGTTCAATAACAAAATGAAAATGTCAGAAAGAAGGGAGCACAAATCCCAGTTCATACAGAATGCACAATGATTTTTTTTTTTTTTTTTAACAAAATAAAAAACCAGTAATTTCCATTTGGGGTAAATCTGAAATATCACATCTAATTAAAAATAAAATGTTTTGTGAGTTTTTTTAAAACCACACAAATTTTCAATTTTCCAAGTGGAAAGTGGTATTTCTGTTTCAAAAGATGAAAAATTTAATTTTCAATGTGTTAAGATATTTCCTTTAAAAACTAAGAGAAGTTTTCATATTTTTCCTATTATTGCAGTTGATACAATTTTGGTTCAACGTAATCACAAGAACAGTCCCAGTCCTTTCAAACCTCTGTTATTGTAAGAATTTAAAAGTCATTCAAAATTTTTGTCCACCTCTATTCATAAATTCAAGCAACATTTTGGCACTAAAATCTTGGGACAGGAAATACTCAAGAGCCTTTCTAAAATACCTTTCCATTTCCCACCACAGTGTCCCTATCTGATATTCCTCGTATCCTCGTGCAGCAATAGCTCCACCTTCACTGTGGCCGTCCCTGGTGAAATGCTTTCTAGAATTAGAGTGTGAAAGTTGGAAAGTGAACTTGCCGCTTTTATAGAGAGGGGAGAACATCCAGGAGAAGGTATTGAAATTATCTCCGGAGGCAGAAGGAAGTTGATTTATGTCAGGGATTATTTTTATCTCTCCAGTCAACTAGAAGTTATGCAGCAAAGGCTGCACAGGCACAGCCGTGCAGCACTGCAGGCTCGGACAGGGGCGAGGAGAACGCCAGCGCAGCAGCAGCTGCAGCTCTGCCCTTGGCACGGCTCAAGGGAAGGGTTTCCCCAGCCAGGCTCCCGGGCCTGCCCTCTGCTCACACTGGCACCACACACGCCACTCTGCAGCACTTGGACAGGGCACACCGGGCTCCACTCGCCGATTGCCACAGGAATTCCGGAGATGGCTGCGTTTGGCTCCTGCAGCTACAGCTGGGCTTACTGAGGAGGGGAAAATGGGATGGCTATGATGGATGTGTGCCCCATTCTGCCTCTAAACAGCTCTAATCTGTGCTGAGAGCAGCTTATTTGAGCCATGGACACCTGGGACCCTTCTCCTTCCTTTTTTTGATCTGGCTCTGACACAGAAGTGAATATATTCCTGCATGCCTGAGACCTCAATCCAAAGTGCATAACCGGTCCATTGATTTCAGAAATCCTTGTGTAGAACCCCAACCAAATATCCCTGCAGAATGTCATCAGGAAAACAAAGCAAGCCCTCACAACTGTGAAATTACCTCTGGAAGAGAAAGGTCTATTTCATCAAGATATTTTTCTCTGAAAAAGGCAGCATATTTACTGAGTTTTTAACATGTAGATACATGTATGCAGTCACCTGAAAGAACATCATCTAAAACATTACATCTCTGCATTTAATTTTCATGTGTAGGGAAGGAAAATGAGTAAAAAGTCTGAATAAATAAACTCTAGTGTTTAGAATAAAAAATTAGAGTTAATGCTTCCAGGCAACTGTTGTCATCATCATCGAGATGGCCACAGCACTCCAGAGTGCTTCTTTAAAAACTTCAGGGGGCCTCAAGTATCAGCACCTCATTACCTAAAATACTTTCTCTACACTGCAGTCCCATGTTATTTAAAAAGCCTTCCATACCTTTGCTGGGTTGCAGTCCTACAGACAGCCCCACACAGCTCTGGCTCTTCCTCTCCTTCTTCTCTCTTCATCTCCAGCTCACTGCTTGTCCCTGGCACAGGCACCTCTCCCTGTCTGTCCCTGGTACAATTTCTGACATTTTCTGTCCTTTAGCGTGGCCTCCTGCCCCTTCCTCCTCCCAGCACGAGGAGCAGACTCCAACTGACTCCAAGTGCCCACTGCAGCCCCGAATTCACTCTTTTATCCCCCACAGCTGTGAGGGCAAAGCTGCTCCCACTCCTGGGTAATTCACACAGCTGCCACCCATCAGGGGCACGATTGCCTTCAGCACTGCCACTGTCTGTTCTCCCACAGGCAACCTGCTATAATAAATAAATTGCTTGGATTTTAAATATTCTCTTGCGGTGTTTGAAATTAAAACATTGCACCACGTTTCCAGTGCTTGCCAGCAAGAACAAATTCATTATAAACTATGATAAAGCTACGTTTTCCTGTACCACTGGTGAACGAGCAGTGATGTGCAAGGTCATAAATAAGAAATGTAAATGAATTTGTATGTTAATAAATGTAATTATGTATCTAGCTGAATTTTAATCATCTAGTGAATTACAGAGGGAAAGAAACTAATTGGATTCTCTGTATCTTTTCTGTTGTGGCTACAAGTAGTGCACTGTACATTTCCTAGCACAGAAAAAGGACAATGCTGTGAACAAGGAAGGAATTCCATCCACAAGCCATCAAGCAGCTTGAACTTTATGATGAGCACCTTTTTATCCTTTTTCTTCTTTTAATTTTTCTAAGTAGAAATAATACATTTTAAGAGATACCTTTCCATCCTTTGGAAGGAGTAAAACTGAGGATCAGCAAGATATGTTATAAAGAAAAGGTTAATTATCAAAATAGTAGCTGAAAGGAATAGTTTAGTCACGTACTTCAATCTCTTTAAAATTTCAAACAGTACATCTTCACAAGAGCTAAGAAGTGATTTTACCCTGTTTGATACAGTGTAGACATGCAGTGGATATATATGTTTTCCTAATAAACCTGTCTCTGAGTTCTTGACATTTTGAATCAGAGCAGCAAAAAGCACTGCATGGGGTAATGCAAAAATAAAAATAAATTTTAAAATTCTTTACATAAATATACAGTGTGTATATATATTACACTCACAAGATTTATTCCTTTCTTGGCATGAATGATTACGGCAACATTACTTGAAAGCAGAACAAAAAGCTTATAGCATATTACAGATATAATACATATAAATAAGGTTCTGTCAGTTAAAATCCTAAAATTCATATAACTCCTATATTATATTTGGTTATCTTTTTCTTTTATGAGAAGAATCTCTTATCATTCCTATGAGATAATGACATCTAATAAAGCAGATTAAATTTGCATAGCAGTTTGTAAGAAAGAGAACTATTTTTTAATCTCCATCTGACATAAACAAAGCTGATAATAGCAAACCTTCTGGTGAATAAATTATTAGCAATTACACCTAATTTGGGTACCATACTGTCAGAACATTTTGGCAATAGACAAATGTAATTTGAGTGAGGTTTGTCTCTAGCAGAAGGATAGCAGGCTGAGGTCACTTTAAACAAACGTGAAATGTTTGAAATGCAGTGTTATTAGTATTTCAATCACTGCCAATTGCATTTACTTGCTATCATTATTGATTCATAAAATTTAGAACAAGCAGGTTTTGCTATCTGCTTCAAGATACTATACCACACCACAAACTGAGCTAATTCAGATTAAGACTTGTCTTTTTGTAAGTACATTCTGAATCCTAGACTTTAATCTCTATAAATTATTCATATCTCCTCACGACTGTACTTGTTTCTTTTAAAAAATAATCTCGTATGGATTCACCCTTTCTTCTCAGAGATGGCTGTTCCTCTGATTCTCTTAGCCAGGACTCACCCATTCCTCCCTGCTCTGCACTTTTTTGGTTTGACAGCATTTTTCTCAAGCCCACAGCCTAGGTCTCTCATGGAGTCCACCTGATGGCAGACTGCAGCTTCAGACCTCCAAATGAAATAAAATATGAGCACATCTGATGTGGCTTTTTCCCCTCCTGATGAGTATGACAACACAGTCAATGGCAACACAACTGTGTTAGGCTTGGCTGCTGCTAAGGAGAAGGGAGCCTGGAAAAGTGTGGGAGCAATGTTACTTTAAAATCTGCATGTACGCAAGGTCTTTCATATATCTCCTTACCTGTACACTGAGAAAAGGAATATGGCATTATAATAACCAAAATACATCTCATATGGCATTATTTCTCTACTCCTTGGATAACCAAGGAGGACTACCCATGGGATCAGTGTTTATACAGAAGATAACTGTCTTCTTCATTCCATCAATGTTATTTAGATCAGTGTAAGATTTGGGGACACAAGAATTTTGCATCTCTTTGGTGCTGACAGCACTTACTTGGTCTGCTTCTCATCCTTTTTCTGTTTATGTCCTTGGTGCAGGAAGTACAAAGAAAAGGATTTTACTTATCCCTCTTCTCCTTCTCTGCAAGTTCTCTCTGATATTCTCTCGACTTTGTTCTCAGCATCTCTTATCTCTCTCTCTCTGCCTGGCAGAAAAGGCAACCTTTGGGACCCTGATGCTATTAGTGTCATCACAGGGCAGAGGTTTGATTCACGGGAGAGCTCCTTCCTGCCTGGCTCTGAGCTCCATGCTAATGTGACAGCCTGGCAAGTATTTAAGAATGTCACTTCTAGCAAAATAACTGTCCTGAATGGTATTTGTCATATATAAACCCACGTATCTATCAACAACAACAACAAAAAAAACCCCAACAAAATTCCGCTCTAATACATGTTTCAAATGAGATGCCCACAGGCACTTACAACATGAGTACATGTCAGTAGCCATATGTGCTGTAATCCTCCTCTTTATACATAGACCCAGCATAATCCTTTCATGCACATGTAGCTGATCTGTATTCTCTGCTTGGGAAGCAAGATTAATCTCAAACTTTCAGAATTAATTCAATGGCATTAACTAGCTTTCAAATCTTCATTATTTTGGCAACCAAGTAGTTAAACAATGTGGCAAATGACCAAACCATTTGTGGTATCACTTTGTTTCAGGTTCTTTAAAGATCTGCAGCTGAACCACAGCTCGGTACTTAATGCAGCGTTCTATCTTTTACGGGAATGTTACTTTTAAATGCTTAATAATTATGAATTCATTTGCCATTTCTTTTATAAGCAGGGGATCATAATGAACTCATCTGTTATTCATGTGAATGTCAAATGTGTTCCCACGGGAGTTTTATTCTAATTCACTATTAGTTAGTGGACTCATAAAATAAAATGTTATCCATTTTTTTACTCTGGACATGTAATGCTTGGTAATTGTTCATCAATGGGCAAGTGTAATATTTTTCTTTGATAACTTTCAGTTCTGATTTAACTAGAAAGAGAACTAATTTTAGAGTAAGGATACCTCTAGAAACAGAAGGAGATTTGAAAAGCTCTGAGCTTTCCATTTAAAATAGAATGAATGAGATTATCATAAGCTAGTATTTTAAAAAGTAGATGTATTATACTATAAGCATACATGCTTGAACTACATGGATTTAACATAACAAGACATATCCAATATATATTCTTTAACAATAGTTCAATGAAAGACATATTTCAGAATTCCACAACAGTTTTCAGGCAGCTGTTCTACTGCAATAGAAAATTTAAAGTGAGAGACTTACAGGTCATGGCAGAATCTGAATGTGATGACACTGGACAGCTGGACTTTGACCTGTGAAAACAACCACAAAGTAGGCAATAAAAACAGAGAATTAAAACACTAATGTTCATTTTTTTAAAGAGTCAAACACACAGGAATTTTTATTACATTATTTTCAGTAAATTGAGGAAAGGAACAACCACAATGACAAGGGGTTTTTTTGGAGCCCTGCTGGCTTTTTGCCACAGAGGGTAACACCTGCTCCTAACTAACATTCAATTTATATCAAGTCTCTTTTAAGACGATGTATTTAGTGATTTTAGCAGTTCATAGTGCCGAAGAACCATCACCTCTATGGCAAAACACTGGCATTTGTCAGCTTTTACTTTGCACAGAAAAAGAGAGAAGTGCAACAAAGTGACACAAGTGGTGATTTTATCAAACCAGAAAGGAGGATCAACATATCATTCAGGGCGACAGGTACAGATCAGAAGCTCTTGAAGATATAAGGGTAAGTAATTCAGGCATTGAGCATAAAAAATTCCGATAATTCTAGGGAGAAAAGGAAAAAAAAAAAATTACAGTTGATAAACAGCAATGTATTACAATACCAAAGATGGAAAAACACTTGAGTGCCCTGCTTGCATATTTTTAGAAGCTGCAACAGTCTACTAATGAACACTCTTTCAAACAATAGCCAAAATATTATATTAGGAGAAACTAAACCCATCCAATATCAAGTGACTAGATATTTCCACCTGGAACAATGGGAGTTCTCAGCCACCTTTAGATTCACAGATTCTTTAATAGAACTGAGAATGGTAAAGGGCAGCAGAAGGATTTGCTGAGTTTTCACTGCTCACAAAGATTAAAGGAAAAAGTTCTTCAGTCTCTGGAGAAAAGAACAGTATATCTCATTTCTCTGAAGGGACAGAGAGATGACAGCTTCAATGCTGTCTGAACAGTGTAAAACACCAGAGCAAGGGAGCATGAACCTGAGCTAAGAACTGGACATTTGTGGAAGGGAGGTGGAATTCCTTAACACCAAAAGCTAGATAACGTGAGCAAAAAGAGAGCAAAAGCAGCAGCCAGAAGAAATTGAATCACTTCACAAGAATAACACCTGGAAAAGGAAGCTCAACACAATCTCATATTAAAAGGAAGATGAGAATTTATGCCTGTTGGCTTCCTTACATGGGAGCATTGCTCTCATCCTCATCAATTAACATTGGAAATAATCAATTTGTATTGTTAGCATTCACCTCTTTTCTGAAATTGCTGCTCCTTGCATCAACTAAATTTATATGAAAGTTTCATTGTGATATTTTTAGAAGACATAAAAGCAAGGGTTGGCCCCTTGGGACGGCTAAAGGTTTAGTGCAACTCTTAGGAATAAGCAGGCTTGTAATTGTGATGTCCTGATCAGATTTTAATTTTTAGCAAAGCATCACCATGCATTTTATCTTCCTAATCCACTCATACACCTGAAAAATAATGATTAATTAATTTTAATTTTTTTTTTCCCTAATACACCTCAATTGTTGTGCCTATTTGTCTGTTGCTGAGGTTCATTAGTGGTGTTTTTGTAACAGCACTGGATAAACAGACACGGATATTGTTCTAATTAACTTTCAACTCTTAAAGCTCTGACTCTTCAGAATTGAGAAATGCTATCAATACAAAGGGAAACATTTTGTGAAGGAGATCAACTACAAACAGCCATGTCAAAAAATATATCCTAAGGCTTATTATTAACGTATCAGCTAGAATAAATCACTGTAGCTCTACTGACCTCAGTGAAGCCATGGTGAATTCATATTGAGAATAAGCTATATCTCCTTTTGTCACCGTACAATGGAAAAATACATTGAAAAAGGATAGGGTAAGGCATTAACATAATATGTGAGGAACACTGCAGCTCACAGAATTAGTTGGAAAGAATTCCATTAAAAAGCTACTACTAGTCTCACCTTCCATTTATTACAAGCGCTTTGAACTTTAGGTTTATAATTAAATAATTTTTCTGACTCCATTGACACACTTAAAGCTTTTATCTCTAGTTCAGACACTGTTCAGTCCTAGATTCAAATAACATTGTAGAATGCATGGTGAATTTTTGCTTTACTTGTTTGTTTTGGAGGGTTTATTTGGTGGGGTGTTTGCTTGTTTGTTTTGCTGTGGGTTTGTTTTGTTTTTGTTTTTTTTTAATGCCCAAACTAATGCCCAGTTTTGCACTGCAAGCTCAGATGGTTTAACTGGACCAAACTCTAAATTTACATTGGAGTTAAAAATGCCTGTAAAACAACGTGAATTTTAAAATAATACAGCTTGGATTCACAGTAAGGTAAAATTATAACATAGCCCAAAATATGAAAATTATAACATAGTCCAAAATATGAAACAGGGCCAGGATTCCAGTAAAATAACATGTGAGGGCCTTTTGTCTGCTGGCTGTTATCACATCCGGAGATGATTTTTTGTACAAGATTTTTTAGAAGACACTTCAATAGGGGTTTGATATATGGAACAATAGCAGGATATGGCCTCTAGCTGGTAGGAACAATTGCTGTTCTCAGACATGGGCAAGTTAACTTTCATTAACTTTGTTACATTTTGTGCACACTTGCTGGCCTAGATTCAGGGCTGCATCTAATTTCTCCTGGGGACAGCGGAGACACTGAGTGCAAGAGAAGAAGAGTAACAATTCTGTCTAAGCAGAATCCACTGAGGAAAACTCACACGAGCCCAAGAGTGGGATCGGCCAGTTTGGGAATAATGTGAGAAAGTAATACAGGCAAACCCATTTTCTTTCCCTTGGTACCTTGTAGGCTGCAGAGCAAGGGAAGAGTTGCCTACAGTGGCTCTACAATGGGTAGAAACTCCTCAGACCAAAGGAGTTTTCACCACGTAAATCTTCCAGTTTTATGGCAGGCCCATCCAAAACAGCTCTTTATGATGGGAAGATAGAAAGATAGAATTTAACCTCTGAATTTTGGAAGATGTACATGCAGACTTCTCTCTAGAATAGTAACTAACAACTCCATAGACATGCTAGCTGTTTATATCCTTCAAATTTTGAAGGAGTTTTTATTTTTTTAACTGATTATTTGTAGTATAATATTTCCTTCAGTTCTCCGAAAGTGGAATATTCTGTATTTTGGAAAGAGAACTTTCTGTTTTCCTTTCCTTCATTGCCTAGCTCTAACTCTTCTACAGTCCCAAGCGTAAATGAAATTCCTTCTCATTCAAGGCCCTTTATCTTTCTTTGACTGGTTTTCTTCACCTATTATTTAAAATTCAAATGTTTCTGTGATCTCTGACAGTTTTCCCATAAATATGTGAAATGCTGCTTTAGGCTGCATCTTCTAATTTTTCACCAGCACTGTTTAAGCTGCACAAGGCCATTAATTCTCAATTTTGTGTAGCCACTCCAAGAGGCCAACACAGATTTTTGTGCAGCCCTCTGATAAACCAGACTGGAGAACTGATTTGGCTGAAAAATAATTGAGGGAAAAGGGAGTTTTTAAACTTGATCTCCTGCCTCACATCTGCACAAACAGCTGCATGAGCACAACAGAATGGGTGGGACAGGAAAGGGAACAATTAGCTGAGGTAGAGCTGCTTAAACCAACATTAACTAGTCTTGCAGAAGTGCCCATGGAGCCAAACAGCCTAAATGTGCTATTTTAAGTACCCTTTGAAATCCCTCACCTGTTCCAGTGCCTATTAAAAGAATTTATACTAATAAGGCAAGGATTATATCACTCCTGCTTACTGATGGAGCCAAATTTTGGCTCATTGTTTCCTTGTTCTGGTTGATTTGTCTTCTAATTAGGTTGTAGGAAACATAATGGGGAAACTTAAATGATCTTTTGGCCCACTTGACAACTATCTGACTTCTGCTACAGTCAGTGCAAATTTTACCTCGGATTCAAAAGGAATTAGATTGTGTCTGCTAGGATATAATTTCTCCCAGACACTAATCGTTCTGATTATTTTGTTTAAGAAGGGCAATCCTTCAGAGCAGGTTCAGATCACTCAGAAATATCTTTCTGCAAATAATTTTGTGTTTCTTATAATAATTTACAGCACTGTTGAAGACTATTGAGCTGTGCTTTTTAATTAAAGCATGAATTTTAATCTGTTACTTGTAACAAGTGACTCTTCTGAAATCACTGGGGCTTTAGATCATGAGGTGAGCAATAATGCTGGACAGCTGAAGTCATAAAGGAGAGCTACATCACTCCTAAATTGCATTGACCTAATTGCACAACCATTCTGATTCTGTTGGTACTGCTAAAGAGTTTGTTTTTCATCCAGGGTTCACTTGGGACATCTGACTGCATGTGAGGCTCAGCATCATCAGCAGCAAACAGCAAAGAATCTGCTAAAGTTAGCAGAGTATAGAAGCCCTTTCAGGAACTGAACACATCCAGGGTTTCTTGTAGTAAGAAATGTAAAAGTCCTTGACACTTAACTGGAGCAAAGGACCAATGAAACCCGTGCTGTAGTGTTATCCAAAGAATAAACGCTCCTTCAAATAGAAATGGGAAATTTCCATTGAACTATGAAGAACATTTTGGGAGTCTGCAGTTCTCTCCACTTTAAGATATTGATAATACAGTTCTGTCTTCCTGATTCCACTAGTTTCCACAGTTGTGTTTGTATATTTGTTGTCTTTACATACAGATTTGATATGCATTAAAGGCACTGAGGTAAAACTATAAGCAAATTCAGCAAAGAACATCAGCAGAAGTGGAAAAAGTAAGATGTTTCTAATGATTAAGTAATATACTTAGTTTACCCTTTCATTCAGGGACCATTGCAATACAATATTTAATCAAAAAGTTATCGCTGTTCATTATCAGGAGCCTTGATATTGTATAAGGATATCAATGCTAGCTCTGAGCCTTACAATGAACATTCCAAATATTTGTTCCAGCAGAGTGAACAATTAGTATTTCTGTCTGTATTGTAAGCATTTTGCAATTACTGAATATTTTTATAAATATTTGTGTTAAGTAATATAGGATGATTTTAAAAATGAGAAAAAGACAGAATTCAATACCTGGAGAAACTATTTTCCCAAAAGCAACAGAAGGTGTCACTGCTAACTGATTTTAAACAAATGATTCCCTAAGTGGAAAACACTGCCTTTGTTTTGAAAGAAACTTGAAAGTTGTTTGGGAAGGTAATTGGGCTCCCTTCTCAAGTATTCACCAGCTCGGAACATAAACATTACATTTAAAAATGGAAAAGACTGCTTCACACCATCTAATTCTCCTTTCTGTTTGCTATTATTCCCTGCAGCTGTTTTACTTCAGGCTATGATTCACAGTCAAAGCAAGAGGAGTTTAGGCCGATATTTGGACACAAATCTTCAAAGAGCCTTTTAACCCATTAGTATTAGAGATCGAGTAATTGGGGATTTTCTCTTCAAATCCATCATTTAAGATGCAGCCAAAATTAATATAATGAGGATGTTGGAGAAACCATTTCCATCAAAAAATGTAAATCTGAATCTCTAAGTAGTTTGAGACAGAAATTTTTCTGTGTACTGCATTTCAGCTTGTGTAACGGCTGTCTCTGTAAACTTGTGATATTATTTTAGCTCTGTGTGGCAGTCCTCACCCCTTGTCTTCCTCGACACTGTAGTGTTGCTATTCTATGTTAAACAGCTGTTACATCCCATGCCAGAGATGGCTGCATGACACTGACACATGGGTGAGGTGTTATTTTCTAAATATACATACAGATTTTGAAGTACTTTATGGCTGCTTGCAACCCTCTCCATCGATTCAGATACATCTACATCTGAGGCTAACGTAAAACAGTAATATAAAACAGATTTCTCCTGCTTAATAAGCTTAATTTCTGGTGTCTGAAGAACAGCAGGAACTCATATCCTTTTTCCTCTGGATTTCCCTTCCCTAGAGATCCTCCCGGGCTGCCGGCACCCAGGGCCGTGGTCTCACCGGGTCAAGGCTGCTGGCTCTGCAGCTGCGGGCCTACGCTCCAAGCTGCTATTTACTGCTTCCGAAGTGATTGCCGAAGCTGTAATTAAATATATATATATATTAAATATATATATATCTACATATAAAGCCCGTGGCTTTTAGCCATCACGACTGCATGCTTAATAGCTGCATCCAAGCACTCTCTCCAGGCTCCCAGCCTGGCGGCTCCAACTCAGCCCTCCCCCTCTCTTCCCCAGAGAAAGGCATTTCAGGTCACTTGAATTATTTAGCGGGGTGTTTTTAACCATCTCAAGGGCTTTGCTCCTGCCGTGCGGCGCCTGCAGAGCTTGCGTTTGTGGGTTTATTTTATTTTTTTATTTCCTTTTTTTTTTTTTTCTTTTTTTTCTTTTTTTTTTTTTTTTAGCAGGCGAGGTGGAGTTGCTCCACTTCCTTGGCAGAAGGAGGAGATAAAGCGCGGGGGGAAGGCGAGAGGGGCGGCTCGGCGTGTGGAGGGGAGGGGAAAGGCCGCCACACCTGCGGGCCGCGCTGCCCTCTCACGGCCCGGCCCTGGCCGCCGGGGCCGCTCACCGGGTCGCTCTAACGCAGCTCTCCCTGTCTCTCTTCCCCCCTCCCCCGCCGATCCTCCTCTCCCTCCCGCTCCTCATTCATCCTCCCCTCTCCGCCCCCTCCCCGTGCAGGCGAAGCGGGCGCGGCAGGAGGCGGAGCGGGCCGCCGCACGTCCCCCGGCCGGCCGGCCGGCCCCCCCGCCATGGGTCGGAAGCGCTGCGTGGGGGGAGACGGCTCCAAGATGGCGGCGGGTTGCTGCGGGGTGAAGAAGCAGAAACTCTCCAGCTCCCCTCCCTCGGGCTCGGCCGGCCCGGGCGGCGGCGGCGGCGGCTCCCACTGCGGCGGGGCGGCGGCGGCGGGGGGCGAGCCGGGGGCGCTGCCCCCGCCGGGGGGCCCCCGCCTGAACGGCCTCGGGGTGCTGGCGGGGGGCGCCGCCGGCTGCGCCCTGTCCCCGCCGCTGCCGCCCAGCTGCGGCGGGGGCCCCGCCGGCCTCTCCCCGCCGGCCTCCTCGCTGCTCGCCTCCCCTGGCTCCGGCGGGCCCGGCTGCAGGAAGATGGTGGTGTCGGCCGAGATGTGCTGCTTCTGCTTCGACGTGCTTTACTGTCACCTGTACGGATACCAGCCCCCGCGGAGCCCCCGCTTCACCAACGACCCATAGTGAGTATCGCCGCGACCGCCCGCGTGGGCGCCTCGTGCGCGCCCGTCCCGCCCGGCTCCCCCCCGGCCGGGCGCTCTCCCTCCCTCTCTCTCTCTCGCTCTCGCTCTCCCTCCCTCTCCGCCGGCTCCCGCCTCCCGCCCGGCACCTTCCCCGCTGCCGCCGCCCGGCCGCTGTCCTCGCCTGGCCCCGCGCCTGTCCCCGGGCCCGGCCCGCGGGCGCCCCCGCTCCCCGGGAGCCGCGCTGCCCTCCCGCGCCGGGCTCGCTCCGGGGAGCGCCGCGCTCCGTGACCCTTCCCCGGCCCCTCTCGGCCCGTCGGGCTCGCTGGTGGCGTCTCCGCCGTAATCCCTCACACCTCTGGCAGCGCCCTGGTCCCAGCGGCCGCCTCTGTGCCGGGTTCCGCCGCCGCGCTCCGTGGGCAGTGCCCTCTCCCCGCTCGTTTCACCAGCAGTCCTTACTGGGACCCCTTCACTAGGTGGTCTCTCGCTGTCCGTGTGTCCTGCATGAGTGCGGGCCTCTCCTTCACCTGTGCTGGATGGTGAGTACCCAGTGTAAGAGCCCTGTCGTGCGAGTCCTGGATTTGTGAACACTGGTGTACCTGTACATTCCCTGTGCCGGGCACTTGTAACGCTACTTTGGTCTCAAATCGTGCAGTCCTTGCTTTGTAATGACTCCTGAAGATCACCCAGTGCTAGACATCCCGAGTCCCTGAGTAATCCACCACATCAAATTCCCGGAGTTTTGAACAGATCACATAAACACCTGTTACTCCCATCCTCCCTTTGCCTCCCAAGCTTCCTTGCAAGAGTGTCCAACAAGGGCCTGTTTTATTCCCATCCCTGGCCACTCTTGTTCAGTGTTTGTCTTGAATCCTTGTGCCCCACTGCCTTCAGCAGTGCCCTGCCAGGACGGTGCTGCCCAGCATGTCAGCATGTGCTGGGGAGCCGGGCATGCTGCTGCAGGGAGAGCTCAGACACTCCAGGGAGTAACTTCTCTGTGACAGGAAGTTACTTCCTCTCAGCCAGGATGAGTTACCGAGTTGCTGCATGATCCAAGTCCGTTTGATTGCAGAGTTAACGTAAGGGGTTGTTGAAATTGAGTTTCCGCTGTTTTACTTTGCTTTTAAATGGAATGGAGCTCGTGTGAGTTTCCAAGCTCCAGCTGAGACTCGACTGTGTTGGTCCACCAGAGTGCATGTCACTTTTTTCCTCTTATGTATAGCATGACTATCAAGTTTGTGAGAAGCTGTGCTTTCTCAGTACTTAATGAATACAAGTTTTTTGTGTATGCCCTGGACCCTCGTGCACCTTCACCAATGCAAACAATTATCGTGCAGTCTGTGTTTCATTAATGAGATGTAGTGTATGTTTCTTGGTGTTTAAAAATAAAATGCATTAATAATCTTATTTGTAGTCCTTGCTGTTCTAACACCCAGGATCTATACATCTCTTGCATACTTTCAGCTGCTGTCATGACAACCCAGCTCTGTGGATTCCTACTTAACCTGCCACCCCGGCAAGTCTTCCCTATATGCTCTTCATAACTCCTATGTGATTTCATCAGAGTACCAATAATGAAAGGAGGGCAGGGAGACTCCACTGTGAGTTTCTTTACCCAGGTCTTTTGCAAATCCATGTCTGTCCTTTTGCAGATACCAACTGTTTGGCAGCTGCTGCTCCGAGTAGCCATTTTGCTGTGCATTGTCCTGTGTCTGTTCTCCATCCCAGACCACTGTAGGTTGCAACATCAGCTTTGTGCTCTTTCACTCTTTCGTTGCTGTATGAGAGTTGAATTCTGTTTGTGTCTCTGTAACGATATTACCTTGGTGTTACGGTTTTTTTATCTGTGTTGCAGAATGTCTCTGTTGAACAGATTAGTTCTACTGTCTGTTTTATTAGTGGAGGAAACTGAGGCAGGGATGAAGATCTCAGCACTGAAATGTTTCCCAGTTCCTCTTAGTAAGCAGTAGATCACTTTTTTCCTCCCGCTTCTTACTTTAACAACAACACAATTGCAAACTAAGTAAGATTATTTGAATTTTTCTGAAATTCTTAGGTGTTCTTCAGATTTAGTTGCTAGACCTGGTGAAAAGCTGCTGCATCAACTTCTGAACTTCTACACTTCTGAAAGTGGCACTGTCATTGAAGTTAGTAATGTAATTTTTGTTTATTCCCGTGCTCGTGCCAGCATGCGTGGTTGTATAGATCAGGAAATGATCTAACAATAATTTTATATTTTTCCCTGATTGGTTGCAGAGTTTGGTTCTCTGTGGATCATTGCATGGTTTCACAAACATTTGTGCCCGCACAAGTGTGAGGTGGAAATAAGCAGACAGATGGCAGAACTGCTGCTTTCAGCAGCTGATTGTTTGTGCAGTTGGGGATGCAACTTTGAAAAAGTTGTTCAGTATTACATATAAAATTTTAGGTCAGTGAAAAAAATTGCTCCTGCTAAGTGTTCAGAGGTAGCATGATTTCTAGCATTCACAAGATTTGCAGGCAGTCTTATCGATAACTGGGTAACTCACAAAGATAAGATGTTGAATTTGAAGCTGGGCTTCATCCTGTACAGCAAAAAAAAAAAAAAAAAAAAGAAAAACCCTGTATGAAAACTGGTGTTTTTTGTGACTGTGGAAAAAAAACCTGTATGAAAACTGGTGGTTTTTGTGACTGTGAAAAAAAAACCTGTATGAAAAACCACCACAAAAACCTGGTGGTTTTTGTGAATGTGCACTGCAGCTTTCTGCCTCGAATTCATTTGGAGGCTTTGTCCAGGGACTGAATTATCTGGTCTAAGAGCAGTAGCCTAAAATAAGGGTTCGTATGTAAATTATAGAATTATTTTTTTAAGTTATGTTAATTACGGGGAGGATGAAAGACCTGTGAGCAGGTATCCTCACACAAACATGACTCATCTTCCTTGCAGGTCTTTCAACAGTGAAGCTGGGCATGATCAAAGAAAAGCAGGTGGCTGAATCACTTGGACAAGGGGTTCTGGCATGTTGTCTTTAGAACAAAACCTGCTTGTGACACCTCCGGATTTTTCTGACTTTCTGGTGCCAGGAAGAGGACAGCATCAGGGCAGCAAATTCAAGGCAGTAGGAATGAGTGGAAAAGCTCGTTTTGACAGACTGTGGGCTTTGAACTCTGGGGCAGCCCATACATGGATGAAATAGTTGGCATTTTCCTATCTCTGGAGTTCCTAAGGCAGGGAGAATAGCGTGTTGAGGGTGTTGCTAGGGAGGTGTTGGGTTGGAGAGGGTGGTGACTCGTGGAGTCAAAAGAAGATAGCTGAAAGACACTAAATCTCCCCAGCAGTGTGTTGTTGAGAATAGGCTGAGCAAGTTCTTTCAGCCATGGACTTCCTCTCCTCTTGTAGGCTCCATGGATCTGCTGTCACTTTATTCTGTCACTCTTAATTGAAGAACTTTCTCCTACCTTTAATTTCACTTCACTTTGGGTTGCTCTCTAAGCCACCCTTTCCCTTCTTTGCAGGATATGTCCTTGCTTTTACCAATGTGGTGGCTCACAAACTACAGGTAGTTTCTACTACATGTAGAAATTACCGTGGCAGTGTGAACACTGATACAAAATTTGAAAATTGATGACCCAGATGAAATTGTCTCTTGGACAAAGTGTCATTTAAGATGCTGTTTTTGAGACTCAATTTGATGAGTAAAGTTACAGAACACTGAACTTGTTTAAAAGCAGGTTTTTTAGAAGTGTCCATAGAAATGAATTGTAAGGGGATGCAGGAAGAGTTGTAAAAGCATTTTAACCCACTTATTTATGGAGAAAGAAAACTGAGTAGCCTTTTTTTCCTGTGTTTGTTACCTTTCTGACAAAAAGTAATAGTAGACTCTCCAGAGCTTGGCCAATACAGAAACTGTTGCTAGGCTGGAGGCCAAAACAAGTCCAGTCAGGCCCTGACCCTCATTAGCAAAGCATTATGAAAATGCTTGACTTTTTTTATGATGTTTATGCTCCTAAGGAGTGGGTTATTAAGACTGATACTCAGCTTAGCATTGCAAAGTTTGCATTTAAATAACAGGATGGGGCAGCTCTACTGTGGTTAATTGACAAATTCTCAAAAACATGTCCTTGGTAACGAAGCATGCTGGGTGTGCAGTAGGTCTCGAATGGAATACGGCTGTGCTGGCTGGTCCTGCACTTCCTCCCTGTGTGATAGATAGTATTGTGGTATATGCTGACCAAGAGCTGAGCTGTTTATCAGTCCAGCACTATAAACAAGTCAGCATATTTCCTGGGCTTACTTGTATGACCTTCTAAAAAGCCCTTCATTTTCATGACTGGGGTGTTGGCTAAAGGAAACCGTGTCAAGAGCTTCATTTCTGAAGTGGGATACCTTCCTGTTCCATTGGTCAGCAACATATTTGCCGAGATCTCTTTTTCTGCATTTGTCATCCCTTCACAAGTGGTGTCCCCTAACAGACTGCACGTCTGTGTCCGTGCCTTACAGGATCTGCCTGGAGTTCCTGTAATCTGACTGGGATTTTTTGATAGCTTCCTGGAAGGCAGTGCTTGTTGTGAGTATGTGGATATTGCTTTGCTGCACTAAGTACTTGCAGCCAGGGTTATTAAAGTGCTAATTTCATGGGAATGACATTTTATGGAATGCAGAACAGCTCCAAGGAGTTGTGGCAAGGTCACTGGGACAGCAGCCATATAGAGATCTGTAGATCTTCCCAGAGCACTCTTGTGTTACAAAGATGGAGTTCTCACAATCCTTAATGGTATATAAGATCTCACTTTATGCATTTCTTCCCATTAGCTTGAAATCTGTGGCACCTTTGGCAGGGTTGAACCTCGGGCTGCAGTGATTGCAATGTATGTGCCATAGACATACTCCTGTGATTTATCTTTGCCCCTCTGCCACCAAAGAGGTCTCCTCTCCGGGCTTTGTTGGCACACCATGGGTTCTAGCATCGGTGAGGCTGTCTGCTTTACTGAGTGGTACTTGCAGGCCATGTTTGAGACAGAAGAGAGAGGAAGAGAAGGATCCCTGTCATAAGTTTTTATCTTTAGCATCAGTATTGCTTCTGCTTTTTCTTTTCTGAAAGTTAAAACGCTTTCCCTGTTTCCCATGTGATCATGTGATGCTTTGTACAGAGATAGGAATTCTATGGGTGAAGCTCAAGAATTCATGAGTTTTAGGTGTATTAAAATAGAAAAAAGTGTGGGATTCTCCACTGGTGGACAGCAGTGTGGGCCAACTAAGTAAATCTGGTTGCTTCCAGATTCTCTTTCTGTGTGACTGTAAGAATATAAGGGTTGGTTGCCACATTATTTTCCTTACTCAGTAAGTGAGCACAAGGGGAAGTTCAGCTGCCAAGGAATGGCAAGTTTGCAAGTTTTCTGTACAAATAAACTTGCTGAAAGATTGACTTTTGGGAAAGATGATGTGCTAGGCAGAGGTCCCTTGTAAGGACCTTTATGAGGAAGAAAAACCGTCTTTTTGTAGTCCTCGGTACTTTATTTGATTGCCACATTAAATAGGCAAAGCAAGTGCTGCATCAACCTTCTCTAAGTAGTGTTTCTGCAGAGAGAGTACTGGAGGCTGAGCTGGTGGTTGAAAAACCCACAGAAAAGGTGTAGTGAGGAAAGGAGCCCTCTTCAAAGAGTGCTGCAGTGCCTGAAGGGAGGTGATTAATTGCAATTGAAGTATCTCTTAAGCATGAGGGGAGCAAAACTCCAGCAAGCCACTGGCACAAATGAAAAACTGCAAGCCTAGCAATAGAAGACAAGTTCTTTTGGTACAGTGTTGTACAAGCAGTTATCCAAACTCTGAAGAACCAATGGTAATGTAGTATTAAAACAGATACACATCCAGTAGTTAGGCAACATAAGCATAATACACTTTCTTGGTTGTCATTTTATGTAGAATGTTCAATGGAAATTGCTCAGGAGGGGAAAACTAGGCCAGTTCAGAATGGTCTCTGACATCTTGGCACTAGATTTTAGGGGGTTGGAGATGCCAGAAATTTCTTGGAAGAGACCATTGCAGAGAGACCAGTAATGTTCAGATGGTTCCACTGATAAGACCTCTATTTGTTTTTAAGTGATTGGATTACTCAAAAGGAGAAAGAGACAATCTTCCATAAAAACACTGAATGGCTGTGGGACCTCTGAGTGTTTCTGGGGCTTTGCAGGTTCTCTCCAGCTTCTCCGTATGCAAGTTATTAGAGGAGGCAAGTGGGACTTCAGGATGAATCACTGCAGTGGTGTTTGGAAGGGCTGTGATTTGTTCCTGGCCATGTGATTATGATGGACAGACCTGGATGAGGTCTTCAATCACTCTACCTTGTGTTCTTGATGCAAAAAATAAGGCACCTCAACCTACTTTCCTTTGTCAAGTTAGTATGGAGAGAAATTGGCTATTATTGCAACTGTTCTTTCCCTTCACTGGATTACCCTGCCAAGAAGCTCTCCAGACTCAGCTCAGGATATTTTTGCCTAAATTGGCAACTTGGAGGCACATGCTTAATTTTTTTTCCTTTTTTTCTTTTTTTTTTAACTGTAATCCACTATATCTGAAATGAATCACAGTTGTATTCATGTTAGCTTGACTCCTTTAATAAAGGCTATTGTTGCTTCTCAGTTAAGTCACAGAATTTGCAATGATTTTTTTTCCAGAATAGTTTTTTCATTTGGGGTTCTCTGTTGTTTTCAAGGGATTTATAGTGTTTTTCAGAGACCATTAAAAGCAATCTATCCTTACCTGTGTTGATTAAAACAAAAAAAATAGGCAGTAGGATGTTTGAATGTTTAGGTTTTTTGGTGTAAATATACATCTTCAGTGGTTTGACCTTTAGAAACTTCATTGATAAGCCAATGTACACATTTAATAACAACAAAATATTATTCATCTTTATATCAATGATTCGATCTGCAGCTGTTTTATTTTAGCTAATTCCTAGAATGATCGAATCATGGTTGTGTGAGATCTGCTCATAGGTGGTGAGTTGGTTTGGGGCTTTTTGGTAGTTATACCAAATAACTGTCTTTAACAAAACTAGAAAAAATATACTTAAATGAAATACTACACATTTTTATGGCATAGTTGTAGGATACAGTATTTTCAGAGAACTCCTGCTACTACTTTTGAAAGTATATTTTGCTGGTGTGCAGTGTAGTTGTATTTTGTGTTAGCTTCAGAAATGTCTCATTTTCAAGGTTAATTTGAAGATGTCATTAGCTTTTTGCTTTCATAAAATATCTAGTGAACAAAACCAAAACATGAACACACAGATTTTGATGGGTCAAAATTAAAATGCACTCTGGTTATTTTCCAGAGATTTCAGTCTGATCGGATGATTTTTGAAATTCAGTTTTGACATTTGAAGGTTTCTCTACATAGTTATGAGAGACTGTTTGGATCTCCTGTGGTGTTTGAGAGAATATTTAATTTTAGAAAGAAGTGTTTAAGCTTTGTTGTGGAAACATTGTAGTGTCTTTGAGATTAATTCTGGGTCTTTCAGAATTTTGTTTTTCTTTAGTCTTGTAAGTGTTACAGCTGACTATTTCATGCAGTGTATTTGTGTCCTGCAAGCCACTGGAATGACATTACAGAACCATATGGAATAGCAGTTTCCCAGTCTGACTTCACTCACGTACCAAGACTACTGCAGGCATAATTAATGCTCTGACTACAGTTTGCTGGTTTGGGGAAGTAATGTGAGTTAAATGCAGCCTTTGGATGAGACTCCATGTCCAGGGCAAACAAAACATCCTCATACAAGTGCCCCACACCCTCCCTTGAACTACTTGCATTGATCAGTGTGTGCTGGCTGTGCTGTTTCTGCTTGATAAGTCAGCAGCAGGTACTCTGCTGCTTTTTGTTAGGTTATTTTTTTGCTGAGTTTTAAGACTTTTTTTGCTGAGTCTTTTAGCATCCTAAATGCCAGTGCTGGCTTAAGGGATGGGGTCTTCCCATGTGGTCTGGGGAAAGATGGGAGCCTTGCAACCAGACAGTATTAATTTTAGGCTGACAAGAACAGTAGCTCAAGTTGTTTTAACCTGGATTTTCTTCTGCTCTGAGGATGCTCCCCTGCTTGAGACTGTAAGCCTGCTGCTGTACCCAGCAGTGCTAAAGATTACAGTGAAGGGAATTTTTTTTTTTTATGGACTCACCTCAGTGACTTTTTCCAGCTTTTGGCACGTTGAGCAGGTAGACCGCTAGTACATCCAGAAGCTGTGGAAGAAAAAGCAATCACATAACAGATTTCCTTTCATGATTCTGCTGTTAACAGCATTGCCAATTGTTTGTCCTACATCTAATTCCCCAGTCACCAGAACAAAGCTTACAGGCTAGAATATAAGGCTAAACAGGGATTTTTTTTTTTTTTTTCCCTTGTTGAGTTCACCTGGGTACATCATGGTGCTTTCATGCACATAGTTGCAAACACTGCAATGCACAGCAAACCTCTGGATTGGGATTTTAAGACAGTGAAAGAGCTTGCAATATGTAGCAGAACCATGTGCAGGCTGTCACAAAATCTTGAGCCCCTTTTGAGTGGCTGAAGATTACATTTAAGATTACTACAAGTAATTTTTTTAAAAAAAAAGCAGTCCTGGTGGATTGCTTGCACAAGACTATCAGGTGTTCAGCCCAGCCCAGTGACTCAATGGATCCAACAGTTGGGTCCCCAAATTCAGAGGGATGTATAAGTTGGCACCAGTGTGGGGGGAAGTATTGTGGCCTTGGAGGATTTCCTTGCAAGCAGACTGCTTGTCTGTGCTCAGCGGTCTGACCTGCTGCTGCTTTGCGGGGATGGAAATTGCATTTGCTTTTCTGTAGTGCCAGTCCCTTAAAGCCTTCAGTGTGCTCTGGAGTTACACTGGCAACCTGTTACCCAGCAGTTCCTCTGTGTCAGGTTTGGAACTGTCCTGTGAGGGCCTGTGCTGGCCCTGCTGAACTTTGATTTGTCTGTTCAGCCAAATGCTTCCCCTGTACTTAATTCAAACTGACCTCATCCCTCTGACCTACATACTGTGGAGATAGGTGTGAGTGTCTCCCCAGTTGCTTCACTGGTAAATACTGGGAATAGTGTTCCACTGAGCTTCTCTACAGTGGTGTTGTCAATTCTCTGTCCCTTTCTCATTTTGGTCTGTAAGAGATCCCGCTGGTTTTTCTGGTTGGTTTCCTGGTTTTGATTTATTTAAGTAACTTTGCAAGGTGCTACCCAAACATGTTAAGTTCTATTTCCTGTTCACTTTTGACCTACTGTGTATATTCTAATCTCTTCTGTTCTCATGAAGCAAGCCTTCTTTTTTTAAAAGCTGACTTCTCAGATTTACTTCCTAACTTCCCCATGTAATCATGCAGCATGTAGGCTTTTATTGCAGGAGCTGATGTATTCCTTTGACTGCTTTTGTTTTGCTTCCAGCTGTGAGGAGTTTTTACTTGATATCCTAATACAGAATTTTGTCTGCTTTTTTTTGTAATTTTTGTCCCCTCTTTTTAGGGTTGTGTGGTTTTGGTTTGGTTTGTTTGGGTTGTTTTTGAGGGGAAGAAGGATTACTAATTACTTCTCTTTTTTTTAGACTGTTTCCTTAACATTAATTATCTGTGTGCCAATACTTTTTTGTCTCACTGTATTCAGCTGAGATGTTGAAATATAATCGCATAGCAGGCACAGTTAGACAGCAGCTTTCCTGTCCTTTAACTAGGTCTAACTTTAATAACTTTATTACTTGATTGTGTGACTTACACCATAAGAAATTCATTGGGCTTCTCCTCTCCTGTAACAATTTCTGCCATGAAATGTTTATATAATCTTCACAGACAGTGCCATTCCCCACCTGCCTGCTGTTTGTCACTCCTATTGGAATTGCTGAGTATGCTGGCAGACTCAGCATTATCCTGTTTGGTTTGTCTTCCTTCCACCAGATCTTGGAGATCCTTGTTACATTGAGGGTGTCAGGTGAGGCCAACTATTTGGGCTTCCCACATGTTACGAAATTTCTAGCAGTAGTGTAGAAGTGTTTGTAAGTTCCAAAACTCTTTATTAGCATGCCAGTCTGGCTGACTCTGGCATGACTAATGTGCATGCCTAACAAGTTCTTCCTGTTCCCATCATGCCTAAATCCTCGCTGTCTGTATCACTGACTTCCTTTCTCAGCCTCACTTGTGGGTCTGGCAGCACTCAAAGTCAAACCATGGAAATCCTCAGTGTAATTCTTCTGTGCATCAGCCTGAGTTTCCTTTCCAGAGAACCCATCCTGTGATTCCATACACTACTGTTACTAGTGTGGGTTCAGTGGACTACTGGGTTTGGGTGGGGTTTTTTTGTTTGGTTTTTTTTTCTGAATCACCAAGTAGTCAGTGTTCAGTGTAGAAGCCCTGTGAGGTTGCTGCCCTTCCATCTGCTGGGCTCTATCACAAATACAGCAAGCTGTGTGTAAAATAAAGTCATCTGATAACCAAACCTGCTTCTTCCTAGTCCTAAGTCTGTCTGCTCCAAGGAGGATTCATTCCTATGTCAACAGGAAGCAGAGGGTGGATTGTTCAGGAGATTAGCTCTGACCTGTCCTAGGTCCACATGAATGCTAGAGATGGCAAAAGGCATGATTAAGCATGGAAGAGAAAACAAGTAGGCAGCACAAGAGCCTTTTTCATTGTATTCCTTGTTACCTCTTATAAAACTGCAGTGAGGTTCATACGAGGTAGTGGGCTTTTTAAAATTTTTTAGATTTGTTCCCTTATAATAAAGGCATAACCCTAAAATTGTCAGTCTTCAAATAGGAAAAAAAAAAAAAAAAGCATTTCTGGGAATTGAAATTGCAGAAAGCATCTGTGTAGTTGTGAGAATTCGTGTTTGGTAAAAGACTGTGAAAGAACTGATGTCCTCAGTGAGGATCTGCTTTATTAGTGTCCCTGGGATGGCTTCTGTATCCTCCAGTAATTTCTTATACTAGAGCTGTCTTTGTGCTCGAGTTGTCTAACTGTATGGCTGCTGATAGCACGGAGTACTTGGTCAGAAAACAATGCTCTGTTATCTTGGATGTCTGAAAGTAGCTAAGTCACGTCTGTTCCCTGCTTAAACTGTAGCCTCAGTACTGGCTTGTGTATTACTGCATCATTTTGTCACTAACTGCAGTGTATTCCTCTTCCAAAGGGATCAGTGATCAGTCATCTGCCTTACTGCCAACACACTTCTCTGTTGCCTGCGTGCTAAGTGTGTTCTTGTTCAAGGTTAGCATGGTTATGTTTACCCCATGACCAGTTTTGTTCTGTCTTGTGTGTTGCATAATCTGCTAAAGCAGCGTGTCAGAAAGCTCCTCTGCTTTTTCCAGCAGCATAGTCTGTCCTCATGAAAGTAATTACCTCTTTAATAATCTTACGGCTGTTCCTGTTGTTTAAGCTGTACTGCATGTGTTACTTCCTGTGAGATGTAAATGTAAGCAGTCATCTCCTTGCCCTTTTTCACTGCCCCTTTTGCATCTCCTCTTTTTGAGCTGACATCCCTGTGCATGCCCCTGCACAGCGAAACAAGAAACACACTTGGTCTGGGTTAAACTGGCAAAAAGGAGAGAGATATTTTTAACCAGATCAGTTCCCCTATCACACATGTTCATTGCAGAACTCTGGACTTCACTATTACTCAAGCCTTGATGCAGTCCTTAGCGATTTAAGGGATGGGAAGGCAATGAGAGATCATCCAGTTCATCTGAAGGCATGGCATCCTGTGTTCTGCATCTGTGCTGACTGAGAGGTGTCTGTCTTCCTTGAAAGCATCCAGTTTCCATAGACTTTCAAAAGAAATTCTTGATTCTGAATCATCTTTGTCCATCTTAAAAGTGCTGTCTTTTATTGCGTCTTCATGAAAAATATAAATTCCATTTGGCTCTAATTCCAGCCCTGTATTTAGACTATCTTTAAAGCGTCATCTCATTGCTTAAATTACATGGCTAAGTTCTATGCAAACAATGCAATCTAGAATACATAGATTTAATAATAATTAAATTATTCCAGCTGTTGAGTTAGTGAAGTTTTAATTAGAGGGCAAATTCAGATTTTTCTGAGGCTTGTTTTTTGGCTCCTCTTGCGTTATCATGAGCTTCTTGAAACCATTTCCAAAATAATTGTTTACTACATTTTCAAAGTTGGATGTTCTGAAAATAAATTCTAAAAGTCTGAAAGCAAATGCTAATGTATCTTCTTGTGGTGTGCTTCCTTGTGTCTCAAGTCTCTTGCAAGCTACTGTTATGCCGTGGACTTTTAAAATATGTAATTTTAAATGAGAAGGAACAGTGATTTTTAAAGGAAAAATTTTGAATGTTTGGCTGAACTGCAGTTTCTCCTGTCAGCTGACACCTTGGCATATAAGTTTTGTGACATATTATTGCTGTAAAAAATCCTGTGTAGTTTGAAATTTTTCCTTAGGTTTCTTTAAATATTTCTCAATCCTTTGAACCAAGTTCCACTTAAGCAGAAAACTCCTGTGTGTTAATTTCTCACAGGCTTGGCAAATTCTAAGTTATTGGCATAAATTGTTTGTTCATCTGTTTATGTTGTGCCCTTAGGTGCTTCTGTCTCAGCATGCATCGTGCATTTGGCAACTAACAGAAAGCATTTTAAAGGTCCAAATGGATGCCTTTATGGCTATGCCTAGTGTCTTGTATGTATAAAGTGTCTGAACTTAATTAAGAAAGTTATTTTCCAGAACAAATTGCATACATTGCATTGCCTGCTTCTACTCGCTGCCTTAATATTTTGAATGAACAGTGTGTCTCACAGTTAGCTGAAATTGATTAAAACATAAGTTATGATTCATCTGTAGCAGGAGAATCCCAGTTACAGCTCTAATAAAATTTAGTGTGACCTTTTATTAACTGTAACTCCTGATTTTTCACTGATGGCTTGAGTAACTGCTTCAAGTAATATTTCAGTGGAACACACACACACACAAAAACCAGTTTATGAAAATCCAGTGGTCACTGGCAATTTGGATAAAACTGGCAAGTCTAATCAGAGTGAAAAATTCAGTATCTTCATTGGCAATAAAAACATTCTTTTAAAGCAGTCTGTATAGACTCTAAAGGCAGAGATAGTTTGTTAAGGTGCTGTCTGAACTCTATGCAAAACAATTTTTGCTTGCTCCTGGTTTGTAGTAAATATGCAGCAACTACTTGTGAGCATGGAATTGTTTTTTTCTCTTAAAAGAATGGAAATAATGCTGTGGCAAAAAGCTTCCAGACTTTCAGTGCTTGGAGAATGTTTTCTGTCTATCAAATTTCAAAACTCATTTTATGCCTGCATCATTCTCCTAGTGATAGAAAGGGAAACTATACCAGTGCCTCAAAACTAATGTTTGCTGCATTCTTGGTAGTGACTTCTAAGGAAATAAAAATATAGCAGCTGGAGCTATTCTTACCTGATTTCTTCAGCACTGTCTTCTGGTCTTTTACGGGGTAGAAGTTCTGGGGATCTTACACAGCTTGCTAAAACACGTTACTTGTGGTGTTCTTAAAACGTGTGGGTTTGGATATATTCATGGAATTTTGGAAAAGTTTTCTGCTGAATCCTTTCAAAGCATTAATTGTGAAAAAGTCACTATTGAAAGGAAAATACTTGCAGTGGAAATATTTTGCCTCAATTCCAGTCTGTATCTAGAGCGATCACAAACTATACCTGAGATCTTTGATGGTGCTGAAATTGCTTCAATTTTGATTTGCAAAGTGTCCCGTTATGTTATTATGATATTTTGCCCCCTTTAAAATGCTTCTCTCTGACATGACTATCTCTAATTCAGGGCTGCTTGGTCCTTGAGAGGAGATTCCGTGGTGTTGCTGTGGGAGGATAAGTCGTGCCAGTCCTTGTTAACTTGAAGATTTGTTAGTTTGTTAAACGGGTACATGTGTTGGAGCTCATTTTTAGATATGAGAGCTGCTTGTGGTTTGAAGTTGCTCACTTTCTTTGAAACTTGGGTGGGGAGGTGACTTTGGCTGGAACCTGTGTGCCTTGAAAAACTTCAAATGTAGCCAGAGTTTCTTGATAAGTATTTTCCTGGTGTTTCTGTCAAGAGCTGGTTATAGGAACATTAAATTGTGTAATGTCTTCTGGGGAATGAGAAAGGGGGAAATACCAGCTTTGCTTTGTGAATAGTTTTTGTTAACAAACCAGTAGTTTCTGTGTATAATCTGAAGTTAGTTTGATTATGGATGGGTAGATGACAACTAATAAAGGTATCAAGGAAACAAAAGTGTATTTCTTCAGAACATTTAAAAATGTCCCATAGAAAGTCATGATCAGGTGACTGCAGATGTTAATAATTTGTAATGACACTGAATTGATTTATTAACTTCATAAAGTCTGATTTTTCTGCTCTGGTTCATAATTGTGCAATTGAGGAAGAAAAATTGCTTAAGTAGGTCAGAGCATAAATAGTGAAGAGTTCTATAATGTGTATATATATTGTTACATAATTTTATTAAATATTGCAAATTATGGTGCGTTAATAACCTAGAATGTGGTGACACTTGTTCTTGGGTGCTTTTGACATTAGAGCAGAATTTTATCTGGAGTCCTTACCCTGGATGTGTTTAATAAGCTTGTGTACTGTCTTGAAAGATTAAGCATTACTTTGATAAAAGAAGTTCCAAAGAACCTTGAAGTCTGCATTTCAAAATTCAAACCCCACTTTCTCATAACTTTTTGCTGATTTTTGGGGGGAATGTACTGAGTGTGCCAGAAGTTTAAATCTAAATGAAGGTTCCAGAATTCATGAAACAAATAGAGACTTGTTTAGTGAGGGTTGAGGACTTTCTCCCTGACTTGTAACGGGCATGTGCAATGCAATAACTTGAGTATTACATTATTTCTTCTCCCTCTTTTTAAAAACTGGTTGCAAAGGGAGATTTAAGTATGAAAAAGATGGAGGACAGAAATGGAAGAGGAAATGAAAGGAGTGGGGGAAGGGGAAGAAAGCCTAAAACCACATGGAATACAGAAATGAGCACAATGAGCAGAAGGATGAATTTTGAAATGCAATGGAGGCAGGAGTACACACTTACCCTGTAATACCGTCACATCTCAAATTGTCTGAGGGTGATAATGTTCATCAGAGGGGTGTTCCATGTTCATGGCTTTGTTACAAAACAGTGTACAGTTCAGCAATTCCTGATCTAGTGCTCAATAAGAGCCAGAATCATCTAGGCCAAGTGCAGAGCCATCCTATCTGCTCTCCCACATATGGCACTGCGCTGCTCAGATAAATATGCTCACCTAGAAAGAGTCAGGGGATGTCTGTCTTCAAGCTGCATTGTTCCAGACCTGTGCTGACAGACTCGCAGGTACCTGAAATGAAAAGAATATGTATGGAACAATAAGCCTTTTTAGAAAGCAAAGCTCGTTAATTATTGTGTTTTAATTTTTTGGTGTTGAAATAGAGATGGTTGGTTGGTTTTGAGGAGCAGGTTTGTGTGTGTTTACCCTGCTGGCCAGGACTTGGATAGGACTAGCAGAAGTTTACGAGATGGAAGGTTAAACCTGGCTTGTCAGAGGTAAATATGGAAGAGCAAGGGACCATGGGGTGCATGATCACAGGAAGTTCTGGGATAATACCCTGGTGAGGAGCCTTGGCATCACCAGTGCTGAGTCCCATTCTGGTAGTTCTGTTCTACATTGTTAGCTTCTATTGTTTAAAACTGAAACATGTTCTACTCAACATTCAGAGGAAGGTGAAAATCTCTTCTCTTTCCCCACAGTTCTTTCACTTCTGTAGTCTTTTGAGGAGCACTGAATTTTCCATTTTATTCTTCCTTGTTTTTTGATTCCTCCTATATACTCTAATCATGTCCTCCCCTCCCTGTTTTGTGTGGGTGCCGGCTTCGTGCCACTGTTCTTCATCATTGCAAAGAATATTTTCAATTTGAAATGACTAATGGTTTCCCTGTTGCACGGATGATTCTGACAAGAAATAGTAAACATAAAGGCTGTGCTAACATTACTGTTGCTAAGATGGGCAGCCAAGGAGCTGGAATAACCTTGTGATACTGCATTGGCTAGTACTTGGGTCACACTTGGAAAGCTTTCTTCACAGCTGTATGGGTTAGAAATATTTTTAAGGCTTGACATATTTATTTTCTTTTAATTTAAAAAAAACTTTCTCAATTAAATAGCATAGCCATATCTATACATATCCCTTCTGGCCTAATTGCAGAGGATCTCTGTTGGATACTTACTTTAACTTGATCTTAATTTCTTGGAGATACAAATGGCTTTAGTGACTAAAGTACAGCCCTAGGCTTTGATGCTCTAAAGATACTCAACACTAGATTACTTCAGTTAATCATTTAGCATCTATCTTAATGTTGTATAATGATGTATAAACCTGATACCTGCTGACTGGGCTGTAAAACAGCTCCATGATCTTGGAGTTCATGGCAGACAAGATCTGTGGTTGGAACATCGTTGGAGTGTTGTAATTCGAAGCAGTCTGAGCTGATGAACTGGTGTGTCCTCTTGGTTAGTGTGTGCATACTCAGCCGTGTGACACATCAGTCCCTTGTACAAACACAGTTTATACCCAGCTGAAGCTATAATGTTGGGAATTCGGGGAAGAGAAACGTTCTGTTTTAGAGGACAGTTCAAGTGTCTTAACTTCAAACAAATTATATAGGGCCTGAAGATTCGTTAGTAATGCTGAGCAATGAAGTGAGTAATTAATTCACTTGTAAGGAAGATGCCATCCTGAGGAATTTCCAGGTCTGTTGTGACCTGTAGGACTGCAGATTAAGTGCTCTGACTGAAATGACTGTACTGCCGAGAAATATCACTATGGAGAGTGTCACAATTTTGAAGTGCAGTCTGAGGAACTGTAGATATTCAGACTTTTTTTAGCAACGCTTACTAAGCTGTACAGAACCAACGTGTGTGATTTCTGAGGCACTCTGGGTTTTGTAACATGTAAATATTTATTTTAGCAAAGTGAATGGCAAACTTAGGAGCATATGTCATAGAAACTCAAATTTGTTTCATGAACTTGAGGGATTGTCTTGTGAGAGTTAAGGGGTGGAGGTGCAAAATAATGACTCTTTTCATTTGTTTTGATGTTTTGTTGGTCATGTCTGACTGAGCATTCAATCTGACCGTACCTAAAATTTCTTGTTGTCTCTATAAATTGTTAGTTGCACCTTCTCTTTCCTGGAATGCTGCCTGTATTGCCTGAGCTCGTGTAATAGAGTGTACAAGAATAGCAGCTCTGATGCTGCAGCTGAAGGAGCAGACACATAGTCTGGCTGTATTTGTGAACTGATGCCCTTTTATAAAACAAATTCTTAATGTGACCTTAATTAAGGTGCTGTAGGCTCTTTAGAAATGACCTACCAGGCAGCAGTTCTTTTATTTTTAACCCTGATTATACTCTTGTTTAAACTAGATATTCTTAAAATAGTAGCTGCTTTCTGACCTTCCTTAAGATTAGCTGCTTAGATAAGCAGAACTTGCTAACAAATTCACACCTAGCAGCTCAGGTTTGAGGCTTATCTCTCTGGGGCACATGATCATTTCAGGAAAATCACCAAATATACTGGCTTCTATGCCTATATATAGTGGTTTATATGCCTAAAGAAATCAGTCTCTAAATGCTGATTTCTGAAATACAGTAGTTGGAAGAGTTGCTCTTCCAACACAATAAGCTTTATGTAAAAGAATATAAATCTTACCATTTCTGGGACTGGGGAGCAATAGTTCATTCACTTGTGTGAAGCAAAAAGGAGAATGCTGGCAGTGACACTTGGCTTGTTCCAGGTGATTCCTGGGCATGGGAGAGCTTGGAACTCCTCAGAGCTGAAGTGGAAGCTCTCTGGTCTTACAAAGGGATGAGGATGAAGCTTTTCAAAGTGTCAGATCCTGCAGCTCTGGGTGTCAAGTAGCATCAGGGCTGTAGAGGCTTTCTTACCTCCTCTGGTTATAAAAGGTGGTGGTTAAATAACTGTAATTAAAATGTCTATCTAAATATCATTTTACCTTCCAGTTCATCAAGTTTAATCCTTTTCACTTCAAAGTCCTCCAAGTTTTTTATTACTTGGAAGCCTTCAAATGAAACTAACATTTCTCACTCATCTTTTATAAAAGTAAATAAACATTCTTTGTCTGTTACCCTTTCTTTCCCCTGTTCTCACCTTCCCCCACTTTCTTTTTCTTCATAACAAGGAAGAAAAACTTTTCATACTGGTGGTACAAGGACAAGACCAATTTATTCATGGTTCTTGCTTCCTCTCCCGCACCCAAACTCGAAGAATCTTTCCACTTTTTTGGTAAATAAGAGGCAGCTTGTATCTAGTGCTGCTTTATATTGAAAGAAGATATTTTTAACAGTGCATTCTGTATGATGTCAGTGTAAGTTATTGGCGTGATGACTCTTAACTGTGGTAGCTGACTGATTGCTAAAATAGCTTGGAGACTTGTGTGCTTTCAGTCTAAATATTGTCAGTAACATATAGCAACAGGTGAGAAATTGGTGTAGGGGATTTTGGCTGTGAAACGTTACCACTGCCCTGAGCACACTTTTTAGCAATATGTATCAGAGAGTGTTCTGATACTTGCTTTCAGTGTTCAGATAAGTTTATACGTTGTGGCTTGCATGGAGGTTGTTCCAGTTCCCCAGGAGTTGTAACAGATTAATGCTCAGGTAAGGTTCTGGGCTGTCCTGGTTTTTTCATTAATGAGAAGGGTGTAATAGCTGGAGGTGACATGGGCAGTGCTGGTCGGGTGACCCAAGCACCTGAGCTCAGCCACACATTTTCTGCCTTGCCTTTGAGGTCGGTGTTCAGGGTGTTGGATGTATTTTAGACTCTGACAAGGGGACAGAATGTGTATGTATGCCCCTTTTGAAGACTGCTGTTGTATATAAGGAAGTAATATCAGCTTAAACTCATTGGGTTGCAGTGGTCACTTCAATTCAGTTCTGCAGCTGAAAGAAAAAAACCAATATATATGATCTGCTGGTTTTCAAGCAGTAGTGCCTGACAGCCTCCATAGCAAACATCTGAAACAGTTCCTGCTGTTTAGATTAGAGCTGGGCAAGACTTTTTGATAAGTAATCAGCTATGCAATGTCTGGATGGTGAGTTTATAGTCTCCAGGTTGCTTGTGAATTTGCTGTGGCACCTGTAAATAGTTTTGGATAGAAATACTTTTTCAATGCCTGGCTCTCAAACAAAGCAAAAAACCAAAATGTAGACCCTTGTGAAAGAAGAATGATTGTCATGTTTACAGGGGCTTCAAAGGGTCTGGATTTGGTCTCTTGTTCTGTTCCTTTATGGTTTGAAACATCTTCCACCATCTTTCACCTGCTGATACTTGGTGGTGCTCTGCAGAGCTCCTGTTAATGCTGTCAGCAGCATAGACAATGTTAGAGATTCCTGGCACCACAAAGGGAAGCTGAACAAATAAATTTCTGAGTTTGGTGGTTTAGGATAGCTCACTCCCAAGCTTGGAGCTTTTCTGCTTTTACGCTTCATCCTAAAGTGAGTAAAAGAACTGCTTGAAGCTGATTATTAGAGCACCTCCCAGGGAAGTGCAAAGTCTGGTTTGGTGAATGTTTTGTTGGTTTTTTTTAACTAACAAACAACAACAACATCTGCAGCTTTCTGACTACATGAAGAGGGAGCCAGACAGAAAGGTGAGAGCACTCCACCCAGTGTGCTCTTTGATTCTTGTGGGATTTGTGGCTTCAAGCTTCCTTAGGCAAAAAGAAGACTGGTCTGCAGGATGCCATGCATATCCTTGCTGTACAGCATTGGATAACAAGGAATCCAAGCATCTGCCACCTTTCCTGCTTCTTACTGAAGATTTTTAGGTTGAGCAACAACAACGTGTTGCTGAAAAAAAACCTCCCTTGTTTTTACTTTAAGAAAAACAGGTAACAGATGAAAAAGAAGTTTGTTTTTTTTTTTCAAGTTGAAAATGAACTGATTTACTTAGTTGCTTTTGACATCAATATCTGTGGAGTTTGGGACTTTAGCTTTAAATTTGCAGTCATGTCAGATAGCAAGTTTATTGGGTGGGTTATTGGCTTTAGAACACATGAAAAGAATTGAAGGCTTGAGGAAGATAGTTTGGCAGCTGAAGCCCAGGATGCCAATAAAAAGCAAAATAACATCACTAGTAAGAAAAATACTCTTTTCTCTCCATAGCTTGTCTAGCTTTTGTGAGCAGCTTTTCTATGGTCTTTGTTTAGTATCAGCCTAGAAAAGCTCTCTGAAGACTTCATATTAGTCTGTAAGAGTTAGTACTAAAAAGTACCAGTCGGTGTTTCTAGTTCAGAGATTCAGGTGTGAGACCCTCCTCTGTAATTCTCTCTGTGGTTCCAAACATGGATGTTCAAGAAGGCAAATTTAAACTGAAAAAAATGTAGAGAAGAGATGTAATGGTCAGAATGGAAAGGTCCCCTTTGAGAGAAAACTGAATGAGCACATCCCACTCAGCTCAGCAAAGTGAATTCTGAAGAGGCATGTGAATTATTTCTATAAATACTTTGGGGAATAAGAACCAGGAAGGGAAAGAACTATTTAAACTAAAGGACAATGTTGGCACAAGAATAGCTAGGTACAATCTGGCTGGGAAAACATTTTGGCAGGAAATTGGAATGTTTCCAGAGGTTCTGAATTTCAGCAAGGCTTTGAGGCAACCTTCAAATTCTTCATTTTGGGGATTTTGTCTCCATTATTTCTGCTTCTAACAGTAGAACATGGATCATTTATGAACAGAATTATATAATTATTCCTTACAATAGCAGGAGCCCTGAGGGCTCTTTTCAGCCTTATTTCTTGAATTTTAAGAGTTAGAATCCTCTTGGGTCACTGACTGTTCTAAATCTGTGGTCCATATTACACTTGGAAGACATCTGTGATGGTAATTGAGTAATTCTGTTCAGTAGGCTTAGATTTCCTATGTAGACATCCTCGTACCTTTAGTGGCTCCTGAGGAGCAATACAGAAGTTGAAATGTCGGAAAAACATCTTTAGTCAGACTTTGTGTTGTGTGGCAATAATGGCTACCACTGGTGGTTCATTTACCCAACCCAGTCTGAACAGGGTGTTTATGCTCCTACTACCAGTAGTACAAAAATATACATATATAACTTTTACATTTTCTCTTGGTACTCATTGACAAGGACCCTCAAAGCATATGCAAATGTTTCAGTAGTATTTGACACTCAGTGAAGTTCTCTGTTCTTCTCTTCTCCTTTTAGAGTAGCAGCAATGATGCATCTTAGAAGGAACTCAGTTTTGACAGGAAAATAAATATGTATATGTTCCCCTGAATTACAGCCCTCCACTAAGTGTATTACAGCTAATAAATCTCATAATCCAAAGATAAAGGTCAAGAGAATAATCCTAAAGTCCATTCTGAGTCTTATTCATGCTTATTTCTGTTCAAGGGGAGAGAGTGGTTTCAATGCCATTGCAATCTAATAATTTTGTTGGTACCATTAAGAGTGACAGGGATACCTTTCTTGAAAATGTAGTGAAATGCCACTTGTTGATCTGAGTGGAAAATAAATAGCCCACATTTTATTAAATGTTTGGTAATGGGCCTTTCTGCTTTATGCTTTTCAGTACTTACTAAACAACTTTTTAAAAAGGCTGAGGAGGTGGCAATAAAAAGGAAATAAAAGGAAATCCAATAGAAAACTGTGACTTCAGCTTCCTCTTTTATTCATCATCATTGAAAGAATGGAACTGGTCCAGCTCAATGGAGTCAGGAAGTTGCTGCACCAGCAGGTGGTAACAGGTTTTAGCAAGTCAGGAGAGGACTGGCTGCTGCTGTGTTAGTGCTGCAGACTGGGGCATAGCCTTTTCTGCCATCACAGGACAAGTACCTTGTGCCACACCACACAAAGCCAACGGTGTGGACGGAGAAAAGGGATGTGGGCTGTTCCTTGAGAGTTCCCAAAGTGCTCCCATCCATCCTTGTCTGTGTGTACCCCCAGCACAGTTAGACCCATCTCTGCTACACTGTGCTCCTGTCAATGCATGTTGAGTTGTCAGCTTGCTAGAAAAAGAGTAAATTTTACATGCTTTTCTTCTCCAAACATCCCTGTTCATCTCAGTATTAGAAATCCTTGTTAGGGTTGGTATCCAGGAGCCATGTTCACTCCCTTGAGAAATTCAAGTTAGCGTAGTTTTCTCTTGCCTGTGTATTGATTAATGCAATTCCCTAGAACTGCAGGGAAAGGTTTGGTCTTCAAGAGCTGTATGGTTCTCCTCTTTCTGATATTTTGGTATTTCTTTGTAACTATTGTGGTCATGTGTTCAACTTAGAGATTCTGCTCTAATTCTGGTCATTTTTGGTATTTTTAAATGCTACCTTGGGATTCATAGAAAAATATCCTTTCCTCTGGTAGTTCTTTAAGTTTAGAGGGCATCCTTAAATTTTGTTGTCTTCCAAGGATATCTGTTTCTAGCCAGCAGTATTCAGGACCAAAGTATTTGTGTTCAGGAGGATGGTTGCTAGTGTGTCAGGGGTGTTTTTCCCTTCCATTAAGGGTTCCTTATATACAGATCTCAAGGTGAACCTTTTCCCATGCCCAGGAGAAGGTTAATGGGTAACAGTAAGAAGCACTGAGCATATCGGATCTGTTACCAAGCAGTTTCATTCCGTCCCTAAACTATTTCAGTAATCTTATTTTCTATTATACACATGAACAATGTTTCAAGAGCAGTCAAAAGAATTGCTGAGGCCGTTTCTCACTGCTATGGCCTGTTCAGATACAGTTATTTTAGAGATTTTCCCCGTTGCCTGAAATGGAAGGGCACTGTTGCTGATGTTTCACACTCGCTCTCAGAACTGCTCATGTGATCACGTCTCTCTTTTCCTCCCTGCCACAGCCCACTGTTTGTAACGTGGAAGATCGGTCGAGACAAACGCTTGCGTGGATGCATAGGTACTTTTTCCGCCATGAACCTGCACTCAGGACTCAGGGAGTACACACTTACTAGGTAAGAACTTGTTTCCTGTAGCTTTGACTTACAGATTTAACTAGTCTGTTGAGGAGATGATAGGTGTGCTTTGGTTTGTTTTGGGTTTTTTGGCTGTGTCACTGTACGGGTCAGTGAAAAGCTGTGTCTCCTTTTGATGCTAAGAGAATTGCCTGGATATTTGATTACTGGTGTTAAAAACCATAAGTTGAGCCTATTCTCATTTTATTGGTCTGTAAACTACTCTCCAGTAGCTTATGGTAACTGATAATTATGGTATTTTTCCAGTGTTCAGACAAATTTTAACCTTAGTAGTTAATGTCAGGCCAGAAGACCAGATTTGGGGATTATCCTATTCACACTTCTAAAACAGCAGGTATTCTCACCTCTTCTCCATCAGGTGCTTCCAATCAGCTGCAGTTAATTTAATGCTACAAATTTCCATTACATGTTACTCTTCAGATACATCCCAGCCCCTGAGTGGGAAGCTTCTGGATGAGGGAGGTAAGTGATGATAATCCTTCACTCCCTGGCAGCATAATCTTCATGTTTTGATCTACACCTAAATTCATTCACCTTAATATTGTTCCATTTCCTTTGCCTAGAGTGAAAACTAATAAGTTTATCGCTAGAGCTAGTAGCAAGCTTTCTACTTGTTTTTCTAAGAGTTTCCTTAAGTTTATTTTCTAAAGAATCAATGGAATTTTGTTCCTCTCAGTTATGATAGACTTTATTGTGCTTTAAAATAGAAGCTGTGTTCTGGCATGTGTAAATCTCTAAAACTGTCATCACTTAAAATAATTAGTGCTTCCTGGTCACTTTAGATTTTTAGGCTTTTGTCCATTACAGGATCTTCTTCTTTGCTGTTAAAATGCCTTGTCCATCCTGGCACTAAATAATATTAAAATGGGAGATGTTCTTTCTTACATGTCCCTCTAGTTAGCTGCAACCTGAAATTAATGTCATGTTTCTCTGCTGAGCTTGAAGAAGATAACTGCTCATCTCCCGGAGAATGTACAAAAAAGATGTTCCCTTCTATCAGTCATTATAGAAAAAATGAAAGACATGGTTACCTGTGATCAGTTTCCTTCTTGTGGTCCATCTTTTCGATGATGGGGCTTCCAGAGGAGAGCATTTGAGGAATAAAAGAATCACCACTGAAGTGTCCATGGGCTTTGAGAGCTCGACAGGCATCCCTAGGAAGGGTTAGAAACCAGGACATTACAGCTTCCTCCAGCAGTATGTGGGTTAAAGGTGCTGCAGAAGGTGTGACAATTCCTGAAAGGGAAAAACTTACTCAGGAAAGGCAGAAATTAATCAACAAAGTAGCTGAGATGAGAATGGGCTCTACTGCAGAAAGTGGAACTTGACTAAAACTTTCAGTTGAGGATGCACTTCAGCTGACTGCTGTCTTTTTTTTCCTTTGACACTGGGAAGCACTTTTCTTCAGCTGTTTTGAAGACATGAACAGAATAAACAGAACCAGGTTGTTTGTCTAATTCATTCTTACTCTTTCCAGCACCTTCCGTGGAATTGTGGCCCAGCTTTCTCAGTGAAATGGTACAAAAGAACAGCTGTTCTTAAATGTCCTTTTTTGTGCTTAACAATCAAAATATCCACAATTCCTTTGACACATAATTTTATTGCAGATATGCTGAATAGTCCTTAGGATCACAGTAAATAAATTCTGTTCTTTCTAGTGGTGATCTCTGGCTGTGTATCATATCCACTGTGTAACGAACACATCTCTATCTGCACACAGTAGTGCAGTTCCTTTGAGGCAGCAAAATGATAGTTCATCTAGGAATCTGGAGTGAACAATTTCTTTCTTGGTGCACCCCCACCTTACACTTTTTTGGGTCTGTTACCAAAAATGGTGCTGATCAGTGACCATTTTGAGCTCTGTAGGTTGTTGTGCTGCTATTGCCAGTATGTTCTAAACAGGAAATTTATGTGGAATGATTCATCATTAATTGGATGCATCTGCCTAAATTCTGAGGAGGGATGAGAATACCCATAGTTAAAAAAGTTATTACTGCATTCTTTATGAAGTCTACATGTTAATTCGATTTTCTCTGCAGTTATATCAGTGAAACACAGGGGAAAGGATCTGTATTATTAAAATCTTCTGCAGAACTTTATGGAGAGAGAGATTCAGACTTGTTGATTTCTATTTCATTTTACTAGGAGATAAACCATGTCCAAATGTTCTACAGTGTTGAATATTGCATTTTAGAATGAAGAAATTTTTCCATGGGCATTTTTGTCCTTTAGACTGAATGTATTAAATTTACTATCTCACCTGAATGCATAAAAATAAACCAATCCAGATTATGAAAAATACCTTATGTTTTACAGCTCCTTCAAGAAAATACTCTGAGCTTGGAAGCAGGTTACCACAGAATTTCATAACAGGTTGATAAATTACTTTTTCATGTATTTCTGTACAGCAGTAAGACTCTAGGTTTTGGCACTGAAGTTTTAAAGTCCTGCTTTTATACACTTGACATACTGAACAAAATGGTTTCTGTTCTTTGGTTTAGTTTTAAATCTGTTTCATAGAATTTGAAGTAATATTTTGTGCCTGTTGGATGTAAAAGTATAGGTGCATAAATTTTTAACAGCGTTGGTTTAGCCCTTGGAGGTTATGATATGTACCTGGGGAGGGAGATAGTAGAGAACAGGCAGGGGAGGGGAGATGTGCATGGCACAGTCTGCTGTCGCAGAAGAAAGCAGGAAAGAGAAATGGGAGGACTCCAGGGTTGGAGTGTATTAACCTAATGGCCAAAAAGTGGCTTTAACCCACTTTTAACTAGCACAGACCTGTCTCTACAGACTATATAAAGAGTCTTGTTGTTGTGTTCCACTCACCACTCCACCTGAGGGAAGTAGCCTCTTCTTCTCCAGGCCAAACATCTCCAGCGTAAGCACCTCTCAGTTACACCATCGCATTCCCTGAAGCACAGGGTTCTGTGGGAGCAATTTCAGATTTCAGAGCACGCCATGTTCCTGGGGAAGGAAGGAGGAAGGATTGGGGTGCCAAACTGACACTCTGGAGGGAGTACTGAGTGCTTTTCCCTCAGACCAGGATGGGGGCTCCCTGGCCTCAGGAGAGTTCAGGGGCACTGTAGAGGTTGCGGGAGGGCTCTTGTGGGAATTTGGGCCCCTTGGGTTGGAAGTTGGTAATGCTGCTGTGACGTGGGCATCACCCAGTATAAGTCAGGTTCTGCTCAGCCACCAGGCAGCAGCAGAGAGAGGGGTTTGTTCTCATCACTTTGGAGCAATTTCCTATCACTAAAACTCCTTAGCAAAAGAAAGAGGTGTCTGAGCAAAAGCTGTGTTTGAAAGACATTTGGAAGTATGTAAGTGCTGAACACATTTATTATATACACATGTATATTTGTATAGAGCACATAATGCATAGCTCAGATGTGTTCTGAGCCAGAACTGGGTTGAAGTATATTAAGGCAGTTCAGCATTCATCTTCACTTTACAAATTAGAAGATGTATATAGATATGGATATATTTATGATGGTGTTGTCCTCCAGAGGTATTAATAATATTGTATCTGCAAACTACTTTTTGTTTTCAAAAATGCTGTTGTTAAAATATAAAATTAAGGTATTAGCACTGTGATCTTTGAGTATTTACTGCTTACCTCTGTTGAAACTGAGGCAAAACTATTTTAACATAGACATTTTGTACTGGCTTATGGCTTTGCCTTCCATATCATCTGTATATAGATGAGACTTTACTGAAACTTGGAACTGGTCATATTTCTAAATTTTATCTGAGCCAATAAAAGCTAGTTGCTTTACTCTGCTTGTAGACACCGACTTTACAAATAACAAACACTTCCATTTAGGTATACAATCCTAAGATCTGTTCTGGTGGAATATATGTTTATTAGTAAACCCACAATAACAGAAAGTCCAAATGAAGTATATAAATCTGAATTTATTGAGCCAGGCTTAGTTACTCTGCGTGAGTCAGTTCAGTAAATAGGTCTGTAACGATTTTATGCACACAGTGCCAGGTCGTTACTTCAGGGAACTGTTGCTTAACAGAACTGTTTGCTGCTTTCTCTCAAAGGGCAAAGCTAAACACCATACTGGCTCTTTAAGTGAAAAAAAAAACCAACGAGTTTTTGTTTTAATGGTGGGTTAAACACTTCCCCTTATTTTGTTAGGAAGGAAGATCTTGTTTAAAAGAGCTGAGCGTGTCCTAGGGAATATATGTTTTTTGCATATTGCATGTGTTGAGGATGTAATAATTCTGACTTAATTTTTTTCTTTGTTTAAAAACAAACAATCAAAACTGGTTTTGTAACGGTTTCTCTATTATTCCTGAGAAAAACCTTGCTAGACCCTTGGACCTAATGGTAGATGAGAGTCTGTTTCCTTAGCAACACTTCTTGAAAGAAAGCAAAGGAAAATGCCACAAATGGAAGGACAGACCTTAGATTATTATCTTTATGAAAGGAGGAGAGCATAATTATGCTCTCCCAAAGCTTTTTCAATAGATCCAGGGTTATCAAATATTGATAACTGTTTTACTGTTTTTCTGGGAAAACTGAGTTATAGAATATGAATGCTTTGGCACAGGAAAATGCATTACTGTGTTTTGTAGAGTAAATTTACTCTGGGAGTTGACTGTTTATGAAAGGTACCTGAAAATAAAGGAAAAATAAATTTTATAATTAAAAATTACTACAAAATTGCTGTATCTAAAAAGGCTCCATGGTGCTTAGAGGGGGTTTTACCAAGACTAAAATTTACTGTCATAAGTTTAAAGTCTCAGCAGTAGAATTTGGTGTATCAAAGGAAATGGCCAGATTTGAAATCCTTATTCCATCATCTTATTTAAAAGACATGCATTACAAATTGGGAGTTTCCAAATTGGACTTCTTATAAAACACATGCTCAGACAAAGACATGCTCAAGCAAGATAACTTTCATGAGCTGATGTAACTTGTGGTATTTGGAATCAATCAGATGTTGCTGAGATTGATTGAACTGGCTCTCTCCAGCAATTACTCAGAATTTCCAGATGGGTTTCAGGGAGGAGCCATGTAATTTGTGACTCCAGTTATTCCTGTGATGATCTTGCATTTCATGTGCTTTCCACACAGTTTCCTATTATGTGAACAAAATGATGCTTGCCCTGTAAGTTCAAAGACATAGTTCTGGTTGAGTTGAAACACTTGTTTGGTTCTAAGTCAGATATTTATTTGTCTTTGGAACACTTGACAGAAGTGTTTGGGAGGGAGGGTGGAGGCAGGGGAACTGGCCACCCTGGCTTTCCTAGCAAAGCTTTATATTGCCATAACCTTCTTTTCCTTGACATGTACAAGTTGTTGTTGGTACTTCCATGGGTTTTAGCCAACTTTTTAATCTCTTTACGTGGTAGTCTTAAGGGAAACATCCTCAAAACATTGCCTAAAAATCTTTTATAATGACATTTGCTTTCTTTTGAGACCCTTGGTGACGTACTGATTTCTGAAGTGCTACAAAGATGTGCTGAGCTATGGGCCAGTGCTGCAGAATACAGGACAGGACTGTGCTCACAGCAGAGGCATAGATGAAATGTATCCCAGAGCACTCACATTGCAAAGAAAGGATTTGTCTATTTGGAAACAGGACAGAATGGAAAAAGTTGGCACAGAAGTTACCTGCTTCTGGGTGAGTTTTTCTCTCTGGCTGTTCTCAGCTTAGCAGTAGGTGTTAATTTTTAATACAGAGCAAGGGATGTTTTCCACAGCTTTCTTGTGAGGGCAGTAAAACATCCCACTGCACAGACTGGCCAGTGCCTATAATTGAATATGAGACATCCTAAGTAAGACTCTGGGAATTGAGGTGCAGCTGTGGTATATTAGACACCTTGCCCAGTAGAAGCACAATTTGGCTCAAGGAACAGATTTTTACTGAAATCTGATGTTTTAATACCAGTTAGCAGAGATTAGGCAAGGTCACAGGAAAAAGAATTGTCTCATGCTTACAAGCTGTTTAAAATCCTTAAACTCTGCAGCTTTGTGTGGGAGGCACTGTGGGAAAGGAGTCTCAATTAAAGTTTTCAGTCTGTCAGCACCTCCTCCATTTAGGTGTTTTCTGATGCTTCCTTTTAAGACTATAAAGAAGAAATACCACGAACTGGGTGTGGGGAACTGGCCTTCAAAAGCCCTTGTTATCCCTGCTCACTTTAACACGAAGGTGTTGAAGCTTCTGAAATTGTTTTTTGCCATTTTCCATAGATCAGAGTAATGAGAGTTGCAATGATCTTGTAAACTGGAATTTTTAAATAGTACTGACAGATACCTGTTTCTAAAATTTGTTCCTGTTGACACCAGGAAGAGAGAAGTTATGTCCTTTACAAGAGCTATGCAGTTAAGATGATGGAAAAGCTCTTGGAAGAAGAAGAAATAGCCTATCCACTGCTGGAACACAGGCAGCGATAGAAATGCTGAAGAATGTCTGAAGACATCTGAAGTTAAGCACACTTCTGAGGTAGTCCTAAAGTCTTGGAGGCACAATCACTCTGCACTATTTCAGCTCATATCATGTGTGTATTTGTGAGCAAGTGACCTCGGAGTGGGGAGAGAGAAACAACACACAGGAAAGTCTTGAGAGACTTCTTGAACTTCATTGTTTACAAACGACTGGGGTTCCACTCCAGTTCATCTCCAGTTCATTGTAGGGGAGGAATATATACTTACCTGAAAATAACCAGGTTTTTCTTTTCTAACATTAATTGAAAAAGATAATATTAGAGACAGAAGCACTCCAGGTTTGTCTCTTTCCTTTGAACTGCAGATGCACTTTCCAGATTCTGTACCATTCAGATACAGTATCATTTTCAACTGTACTCCTTAGGAAAATATATGGAGTGCTGTGTACACTCTAAACGAGTGTATATTTGTGATAGCCTTTATTTTAGAAACAAACTGAATGTACTTTGATTATTTTTTTTAGCTCTGTAAATAACTGCAGTTCACAAAGCATCTATTGCTGCAAAGCTGTGTAAATAAACCATTACTTAGGAATATTTGTTGCATAACCAAAAAAATATTTCTGATCTCAAAGATTCCTACTTTTATTTGAGTTTTCAAGACTTTTAATTAAAACTTTTCTAAATATAGTTGTAATTTATATGTGGAGAATAGCTTTTGACCGTGGTGCAGAAGAGCTTTTTTTTGGTTATCAGTACAAATTTCTGTAGGAAACACTCAGTTCTTCAAGCAAGGATATTCTCTGTGGGGGAATGGTGACATGTGCCTGCGTCTTAAATATAATACGTAGGCTACAAAGTGTCAGCTCACATGCTTAAATTTAGGTTTGCTGTTCCAGTGCAATGGTATAATCTTTATTTCTTAGTGCAGATTACTTGCATTAAAGGGTCAGTTGTCAGGCAAGTAGTCTCTCAGGTTGGAGAAGCACAGTATATAAATAACTCCCCCAAGAACTTGGGGAGCTGGTGCAGATGTTCAGAAGTGCTCTGCTGAGCCTGGGCACAGCTCCTGGGAACTTCCCATCTGTCAGAAGCTGCAACCCCAGCTTCAGTGAAAGAGCCCTTTGTGATCCTGGCAATCACTAACAGTCGTGCTTGAAGCCTGTGTATGAAATCAGGTGTTGCTGACTTTTACCAGCAAGGAAAGATGACTTTTTATTTTTACTGTAGTTTTCAGTTCATTAGAATTCCCTTTGTTTTGACTGATTTGGGAAAAGAAGAAAAGCTCCTGGGTTTTTTTGAACTGTACAACTTTCTGGTACTTCTAGTTCAAGTAGTTTTATGACTTCTCTAATGCCACAATCTCAAATAGGTGTCAAGCTTCTTGTAACATGCAATTAATTTGCTACTTTAGTTATCAGCCTAATTGGGAGCAACATTCTCAGTGCTTTATTGAGAAATAAAAGCCAGATTAGAAATGCATTCACACTGGTATATTCAAACAGTATTTCTCACTTCAGGAGACTCTTCATTTCTTTCATTTAATGTTGCTAAAGTGAGTGATGTAGAATAAAAATATATTTAGTATGTAATAAAAGGTTAAGAAATTATTTTCTTCAAATATTGGCTTATATCCCATTTAACTGAAGCGTCAACGTAAAGTCAAAATATAATATGAGTCAATTGTACAAATGTTGAAAGATATATCTGTATGGAAGAAAAAGAGTTCTGTGTGCATATGTATATGCATTTAAGAGCTTCAGTTCTTATTGAAGTGGAGTTAAAAGAGCTGCTTGTGTTATCTCTGGGCCAGTTACTTCCAGGTATTGTTGTTAAAGCCCCACATGTAATGTGTTCGTTTGGCCATGAAGAAAAAATGCTTGTTATATAAGTGAACACAAAGAAGGGAAAGGAGAAATGTAATTTTAAAGTAATTGGGAGGTCACTGTAACCTTGGTTCTACAGTAGGGCATCGCTGCTTTGCACCAGAAATATTTTACACGCTGTCAAGAAATTGGTGCTGGTTTTGTTTCTGTTCCAGAAGCTTCTGCACAAATTGCAAGCTGGTTAGCTGGCCCTTTCTCCTCTGTGCTGAGGATGCATTCTGCAGTTTGCTCACTTAGCTACAGAGAGGCTTTTTTCCTTTGACCTAGACTGCTAATCCCTCACTGCAAAGAGCAGCAGCTGTGCTTTGTCTGTGGAGGTCTCTGCACCGCATGCAGCCTCATTCACCAGAGCCACCCCTCTTTGTGTGCTCAGCTTTTTCAATCACTGAAAGGGTGACTTTCTGCTTTGCTGCTCAGAAAACCCTCTTCAGTTGTGTGGAAGTCTACAATGCATGCTCTTTTTTTTTTTTAAATTCCCCACAAATGTAAATTTCCAAGAGCCATTACATATGATTTCACAAGACTGTGTTTGACTAAAGCATTGCTGACATTCAGGAGGTGAAACATTTCGTGAGTCACTTTTTAGAAAGGTGATGAAATCTATTTCCATTTAAATATTAACCACTTTAGATAGATGTGTTGAATTGCATCTCTAATGGCATGATTATGACTAAAGCGATTTTTTATGTGTCCACGCTGTATCCTCATTTAACATGGAGTAGTTGGGCTGCGGTTGGTCTCGGTACAAGTCCCTTAGTTAAACACAGTAGCAATGCTGGATGTTCCTGGTAGTTAAAAGCTGGACACATGGACACAACAATCCTTTCCTGGTTTAGGCTTCGCTGCAGTGAATGGCACAACTCTGCTGCCTTCGAAGGCAGAAGAATTTGGCCTGTAGTTTCTCTAAGATTTGATTTAAAATACCTAACTCATAAGGAGACTATTCCAATGTATGTAATGCTGTTGATTTAAATGCATTCCTTGAATACTTGAGTTATTGTTTCTGAGGCTACAGACAGATGTAGCCTAATCTGGACCTTTTATCTTCTCTTCATTTCCAAACTTCCTTTTCATTCCACTTCAGCTGTTCTTATTTCCTACTCAAAACCTGGTTTAGAGAGAAAAACATATACAGAGTGACAGCTGGCAGACTTGGAACTGGATTTGCTGTTGAGCTGAGCTTGCAAATGTTCTGTTGCTTGGGCATCTTGACCTTAGACAAGAGTGGCTTTTGAGTGCCCCATCCAGGCACTTGTGTAAGCTGAGTAGGTTGCAGGTGGTACAGAACGTGCCATCCAAGGAGACAGAACTGTGACAGGAATCTGGAAGGAATAAAAGGATGGAATCGTGACCCGCTCTCACGAGCGAGAGAGAAGTGGCAGAGTTGCTAAAAGGAGAATAAGAAGATGGCTTGCAGACAGCTCCTTTGTGTGTGGAAGGTAAAGGGAAGGAAAGGCAGGAAGCAAAGCTTCCAGAGCTATAGAATGTGTTTATGGATCTAAAACATACTCTGTTTTTGAATTGGGGATTTGTAGATGTAATGAACAATCATGGCTTGATCTTTTAATGAGATTCATATATGAAATAAAAACCTGCACATGTACAAAATGAACAGAAAAAATGTTAAGCCTTTTTTATTGCCTTAAATAGGAATTGAATTCTGTTGATGCAGCACTTTTGATGGCTGCATTCTAGAACAGTTTCATGATAGTGGGAGCAAGTGCCTAGAAACCAAGAGTCTCATGAAGTAAGGAGGGACCATTTCTTTCCCTGAGGTCTTGTTGCATGTGATGTGCCACAAGGGATTAATCTTGTGCCTATCTTTTACTGTATTTATAAAACCACTGAGAATTAGTAAGATGCTATGAGCTCATTTACCACACTGACGGCACTCGGAGCTGTGTCCCTCTGCAGATGTACTCACAGGATGTGTAAGAGATTGTGCCTAGCTAAAAACCAGTTGGTTTGAACATAATCCAAGCTGAGTTGTGATATTGATGAAACACATCTTGGGAAACAAGCCAGGATATTATTCTGTGTTTTGAATGGTTGTATTCCAGTCTGTAAGGCAGTGTGGACCTTGGGTTATTCTCAGTTTCTGTGTTTGTTAAAGAATTTCAAGACTGGATCCTGTCACCTTTTGTTTCTCAGATTATATTTGCTAATACCTTCATATTTTAGCATATTTTGTCTTCATCTTTTTCTGTGAACCATTTGCTATAATACCTCACAAAAGCAAATACGATTGAGCAACCTGGTCTGGTGGAAGGTGGCCCTGCCCACAGCAGGGGGTTGGAATGAAATGATCTTTAGGGTCTCTTCCAGAACTACTCTGTGATTCTGCAATATTTGTCCTTCTTAATTGGTTTACTGCATAATCTACCATGCCTTTTGCTTTCCTTATATTTAACCTGATTATATATTTATTTAATTTGTACATCACTGTGATTTCAGAGTCCTGATCGAAAAACAGTTTCAGTGTTTGTGGCAAACTACTGAAACTCAGGAATAAAAATTCAACTATCATATTTTTATATAAAAATGCAGTGTTTCTGGTGACAGAAGAAGTGTTGAGAAAATTAAATACTCTTTTGTTCTAGAATCTCAGCAGCAGACCCTCTTTTTTACAAGCTGCAGGAATTTGAAGATGTAAATGTTTAAGTTATCTTCCTCTATTTATATATACGTTGCTGACACATTTCGAAACATTTTTCTCTATGTACTTAAGATGAGGTCATTTTAAATTTCATAATAAATGAAAAACACCTCATTTATTTGTTCTTTTATAAAATTATGGCTTGAATGCAGCTTTAAAGAGGGAGCAATATTTTGTGAATTGCTTAAATGAGAGCTGAACTCAGCTATTATGTGGCCTTAAAGATTTCTGTCTTGACTTCAGTATGTTTTGGGGTAAAATAATGATCTTAGGTCAATATTGAGAGCTGTGCTGGAGATGTAAATTCCAGAGATTTCTTTTTATGTTCTAGAGGTTTGACTGGTTAATGTTGCTCATGCTGCGTGGTTCTAAGTGTAATTGAGCAGTTCATTTTTGTTCATTATCTAAACTTTGCCATCTGCTGGAAAGCCTTTTAGTGACATTATAATTTAGTCCAGTTGGAGCTCAATTAGAGTTTTCTGACTAGTCTGTTATCGTGTGTTCAACAAACAAAAACCTACACACCAAACCCTGGTCAGTTTTGTTGCTCAGTTTTTAAACAAGCGTCTGGAATAGCTGTGGCAATCCTACTGTGTCACACTGGGAGATGGTTTTAAGAGCTGTGGATTTAGTTTTTATGTAGCAAACCAAGACATTTCCGTGGCAATTGACACCTTTCAGCTTCCTGAATGTTTATGACACCAGCAGTCACTGGTTTTTGAATTCCATTGTCATTTATCCCAGATACATGGATGGATGTTGCAGGGACAGGTGAGGGACAATACAGGAAAAGGCAGAAAAGAAGCTGCTCCCTATGAAGAAACTCCTGTATCCAGCTGCTGACCTGATGTTCCCTTGTAGTCAGAAGATGTTTGGGGTGCAGGCAGCCGTGGGGTGCTGGATGTCCCAAACTGCCTCAGTTCAGTTCCTCTGTCAGGCTGTGCCTCTGAGTGAGCCCTTACTGAAGCTCTGCTGCATCTCAAAGTTAACAACACCATTGAAGATTTTGATTTGTTTTTTCTGGTGTAATGGGGTATATTATATAGTAATGCAGAATGATACTGTCGTGCCCTGCAGGACTAAAACTGAGAAAAATGGAGTCTTTAACTCATTTGGCCTTTTGAAAGGCCAGTAAGTCCTTCAGAAGCACTATAGTGTAAGATGTCTCATTTCAGGAAACAGTAAGGAAGTTAAAGCCGTAGAAACTTGACTCTCATGAATGGAATTAAGAACCTACAATATCACTTTGTGGATCTTCTTAGTTTTAACTGCACCTCTTGATGGGAGCAGGTTGCAGAGCTGTGATTTCTGTGGTCATATTTTTCCACATGAAGTCCATAACAGCACTTACACAGAATTCTCCTAAACTTTAAGAACCTATCCATACAAGCCTTTGTTGTTTCCTTGACACTTTATAGTAGAAAGGAAGAGAAATTAATTTCAGGCATCATGTCCACATAGTGTAGCATCATCATGGCATAATGATGAACTAGATCTATTTCGAATAATCCAGTGTGATAGAATATTTCTCTGAGTAATTGTCAGAGCAGTAGAAAAAAAACCATTTTTGTTTCTTTCTGCTAAAAAGCCCTGAACTTATGGGCGTATGGGCTTCATTCTTGTGAGCTTTCTTTTCTTACAAGAAATTTTGTCATGGTGGGTCAGTGAGGAGTTGGAGTTTTCATCTACTACGTTCACAAGGCCGAGAGACCCAGCTGAAGAAATCCCCAGGAGTTCCAGCCCATGGACACTGGGCAGGTGCACATGAACTCTGTGTCCTAAAGGGTCTCACAGTGACTGCAGGGTCCCTGAGCAGCATCTCACACCATGCCCGTCCTTCCTGTGTGCTCCTGTTAGGGACAATCCACTCCGGAGCGGATTGTGTGGCCAGAATAAGAAATTAAATAAGGATTTGTCTGGAAATTTTAAGTACTTATAGAAATATTCTGTAAAGGCTTATTTTGATTTAAGCAATTGGTGGACTTTTTAATGGAAAAACAAGGGTCCAGAACCTTTCCAGCAATATCAGCATGGTTTGATTTTTAATTGTGGTTTTCCACAGTACATGTGTGCACATAAAAATACTCTCAATGTAGCTGAAGCCATTAAATAAGGAGAACATACAGACAGCTTATTTTAGGAGCTGCTGGCTGTCTAAAATAGAGACTTAATTGTCTTATGTAGCCAACGTAGGTTGCCTTTTCTGATGAGCTTTCCTAAATGCTTAATTTATATATATGTGCTCTGATTTGTCGTGAAAGGAATGGCATTATTCTCAAAGCTAAAATAGCTGTCTAAAATAAAGTAGCAGGTTTTTCCTTCTTCCTATTAAGTTACGTGTCTGATTTCAGACAGATTGGGAGAAGAGAGACTTTCTGGCATACTTCACTTTTGTGGAGTAAAAAAATAAACTGATTCAAGAACTTGATTCAATTGATTCAAAATCTGATAGTAATAATATATAATAATAATAAAATACCAGATCTGTATTTTATTTGTCCCGCCTGAAATGCTGTTGCTGTTACCTGCTGCAGTGTGCTGATAAAATCAGCTGAGAACTTCAGAGATGTAGTTCTGTGCCACACAAGTGTGTATTTCTTTTTTTATCCTGTGACTACCACTTAGCAACATAATGTGCAGGAAGTATAAATGTTGTTCTTTCCCTTTTCTGTCTCCCAAATGTAAGGGAGGGCTCAGGAAAAGCACGTCATTGACAGTTGTTTTGTTTCCTGGAAATTTTTCCAGTCTGACCCAAAAAAAGGAGAATAATATAAATAAATGATTTTTCCTTGCCAAGTGATTTGATGTTGCGTTTAAATTGCTCCTTGAAATCTCCATTTCAATTGGCAGAATTCTGCTGGTCATAAATAAAAGTCTGTAGAAGGCTGACCTGTGGGTTGTGTTGGGCTGTCTGCTGGCTGATGCTGACAGCTAGGAGGATTGTAATCATCATAATTTCTACTTTCTGAAGTTGAGCACACTCTGCCCTGCTTTCCTGGCTTAAAAATTAATTGCATGTCGTGACTTGGAAGCTGTTAGTTTTCTCAGGTCTCTGCCAAACCAAGCTAGGAGAGCTGATTTTCATTAGGAAAATACTGGTGGTCTGCTTAAGTGCTCCTTAATTTCTTCCTCTTGAAGTTACTGAATGAAAAAGTAAAAATCTGAACTAACTTCACTGCTCAGCAGCCCAGCAATGGAACAATAAATACTTTTTTTTTTCTTCTGAAAACCTGGCACCAAGCGTCTTGCGCTGTTGTCTTTGCCGTTCCCTAAAATCCAGTAAATGTGCCACTCATTAATTTAAGGAGGTTTTGAATTAATTGAAGAACAGTATCTGGGCCCTTTGGGCTGAGTTCATTGACAAAGGGCCATTTCTTGGTTAAATTCACCTTCAGATGTAATTCTACTAAGCTTAGTCCACTCAGTGAAAATATTCCAGAATCTCAGGGTTACACTGACTGAGCTAAATGAAGAGCTGGCAGGATTTAAATCTTTTCTCTACCATCTGAAAGTAGTGCCATGGTACTGTTAATCAGAGGAAGGTAGTAGTTTGTGAAGTAAGATCTTTAGCCTACTTTTCATATGTCTGCTGATGATACTTGAAGAATTGATTAGATGCCTGAAAGTTATGGTTTGATTTAGCTGTGTCTGATATCAGAAAGTGGCTAAAAGAAAATTGACTACAATAGAGCAAACTAAAAAAGTAATGGAAAATTAATTTTTAAATTGGATTAAATTTATTAGTTCTGTTGGATTAATCTTTTGGGAGCTACATTTCTACAGGGTAGGGTGAGCAGACTGAAAGGAGAGGCTGTCACAAAAAGTAGATTTTTCGGAGTCAGGGATCTCGGATTCTATTCTCAATTCTGTCACTGACTCACTGTGTAAGCCTCCTAAATTGCATGAGTCACTTAATGTCTCTGCCTCATTCACACTTCCTATAAAAGTGAGTATTGCTTACATCATGCCCAGTGTTTGACAGCTTCCTTTGCATCTCCTCCTCCTGTGTCATGTTTAAGCCTTTGAAGTGATTTCCAGTAATGTACAGACCTGTATCCAGTTTTACCTCAACTCTCTGTCCAGTATAGGGCTGTAGATATGACTATCCCCAAAAAAGAGCTTTAGTGAGAATTCATTCATTGTGAATGTTTGTTGTTAAATAAGAATGAGTAAAATACTAGGAATTTAATGCATTTAATGCCACCATTCATCTGCAACAAAATCCTTCTTTACTATTTTTGATCCTTATAAGCCTTTTTGAAGGATCTTTTAAATTCGGTCACAAGGATTTTGAGGCATTTCTAAACAGAGTAATGAAACTCCACTACTACTTCTTATTTCCCCAATTTGTGTCCTACTGTTAGTTCCCCATCTGCCACATCTCATGTAAGAGCCTATGGTTCTTAAAGACTGAAGCTGACTTTTTTTTTAATAGCCTACAGAAATGACATATGGAGAACACAATGATGTATTCCATTTTGGTTCACCTGCACATACTATCATTTCAGGCTGTTCTAAGGGCTTCTCTAGGGGTGTTTTATAGAAAACAAGATACAGTCTTAAGGAACATAAATATGTAAGGAATAGAAATTTTTTTGAATCATCATGCTGTTTGTCACAGCAACTCAAAATACTTCAAACAATTCCCTTTTCTTTTTATGCTTTCAGTGTCTTTGAAGTGTTTGCAAGATTTTCTGTATCCCACATACAAGGAGGAGTGGTCCTTGGAAAATGAAATTGCTGATAAACGTTTCCTACAGCCAAATAAACTTCATTTGAAGAAAAGCTGAGATTTGTATAGTATGGCTCAGCTGAAGAAAAACTCATAGTTGAATAACACTTTGTTTTGGCTTTTTTCCTAACTGGCAATTACTTGATCTGAGTAGGACATCCAGGACTGCATAAATATTTAACTAGAAAGGCCATGCGTATGCGTGCGTGCATTTTGTGTCTAAAAATAGTTTTCCTTGAACAGGATTCAATTCTGACTTTACTTGCTTCACTTTTAACATGGAGCAGACTGCGTTGGAAAATGAATGCCCTTTTACTGGCCAGCTAGAATTCCCCTTGCTTGGCACTGCTTCTTTTCAACTCTTCAGTGCCGTGTACTTCCATTTAGTCAGCAGCAATCTATGTAATCTATTTCTGGGTGTGAAGGAATAAAGAACAGATGGCCTAGGAAATGCTTTTACAATTATTGGGCTTTTTCTTAAAAAGTAGTTTTGAATTCCACCTAATTTTTCCACCTTCTTTTGCTGATTATTTCCACTTACCCTTCCTTAATTCCAGGTTTAACATAAAAATTGTGGAGTTAATATTTTTTAAACCTGGTATTTAATATACCAGATTTAATTTCTTTTTCTAACAGAAGAATGACAGAAAAATACAGCTTTGAGTAAGACTGTAAAATCAAATTCTAAGGTTAGAGAAGTGCAGACACGTACAGATTCTCCTGTTCTGTTAAGAATGTTGATGGCCCACAGTTACAGGGTGATTTTTTATTCTGGGTTCAGACCAGTGCCAAGCTTTTGAGGGAAGCAGGCGTTGCCTTGTCTTGTTTTCTGCTTGCTGGGAGTTGGTCACCAGGAGGCACGTGGTGAGTGCAGCGCCGTGTCAGGAGGGGCCCAGGTCTGAATTTCCATCCACAGATGTCTGTAGAGCGTGTGAATTGTGTGGTAAGGGCCAAACTGCTCCTGGAGAAACTGATTCTCTTTCTTCCCAGAACGGGAATGGCGAAGGTAAAAGCCCATGCAAGGATTTTTATCCTTGATGGAAGTGTTGACATCTGCTGACACTTCTGAGGGTGAAGCCAGCCTGTCAGGCACTGGGAGCTGAGATTTGTACAACATGGAAGCTGCCCTTGAGGAACTGCTGGGCACCATCCTCTTGTTCCACTGGGGGGGATTTGAGAACTGAATTAGGTTATTGGTATTTTGGGATGTTGTTGGTATGCTGTGGCTGTAGGAGTTATCTCTGATGTTGCTCTGAACACCAGAGAGCAGAGGATGCCTGGCTCCAGCAGTTTCAAACTAGCCTGGAAAATCCCATCAGCATTACCTACTTTAGATACATCTTCAGTGGAAGTCATTTGTTGAAAATCACAGGCCTTATGCTTTAAATCTCTGTAGTGTTCCCAGTTCTTCACAGGTCTGTGTAGAAAAGGACTTGGGAGCCTGAGTTGCAATACTTCGTTGTGTTTTGTAATACCTGCAACAAAATATTCACCTTCTCCCCCACCCCAGAAAAACTAGGTTCTAATTTAAGTCTTCAGTGTATGGTATTAGTTCTTGATGGAAGACTATTTCTGGTTATACATATGATTATTTCCTTTAGTTAAACTTTACATGTTTTTTTCCCTCATGTGTCCTTACGTGATCCGCATTAATGAAGTTCTATTACTCTTTATACAAAACAGTGAATTCTGGTGCAGAGCTGCAGCCCTTGTTCTACCCCCATGGCCGGGGCTGTGATTATATCAGCTCTAAGGGGCAGCCACTGGCTCTAGGCCAAGTAAAACGATTAAGAACAATCTAACTGTTAGATGAAACAATGAGACATGTGAAGAGCTTGGTAGTATTTCAGTAAGTCTCTTAAATTCTCTTTACTCATCCAAAAGCACAGTTAGCAGATCACTGTTTTTGTTGGAGATGAGCATGTTTGTATTCACATCAAAGCTTAAGAGAATAAAATATTGTGATGCCATCCTCACTTTAACCTTCCCTTTGCCAGTTTAACCGGTTCCTAACCAAACTTGTGCCAGTAGGTTTTTACAGCTGTTCTCACCCCTGGCGCTGCTCGCTGCGTGTTCCAGGCGTGCTGGCCTGTGCACAGGTAGCTCCCCTGGTGTGCAGTTGATTTCACCCCACTAGGTGTGTTTGTCTGTAGAACGGTGTCAGCCGTGGATTAGCTCTTTGCAAGCTTCCTGTTACTAATCACGACATCTGCCTTGCAGAACCTCCTCCAGTCCTGTAGGTTTACAGGTCCGTAGAGCCCTTGGATGTTGTCACTTTTTTTAATTCACCTCGGCTAGTAAGCAGGAATGTTAGTCTTCTTTAGATAATATTCTGCTTGTTTGGATCTTTTTTTCATGGAATAATTAAGTTCTATGATTCGATTACTGTATTAAGTGTTTGATCACTGCCGGCTGTAGAACTTCCCCCTGCACTTTGTGTTGAGAAGCTTAATCCTTTTTGAAAGGGGTTTACGAGTTGAAAGTGGAAGAGCTGTTGCTTTTGTAACTTTTTTTCAAAAGCTTTCTGCTGTAATTATAAGATTGTCACAGTAGCGAAACCAGCTCAGGAAGGAATGACCCTCAGAACATACCTGATTGGCCAGCCAAGAACCAAAACAAATGTCTAAGGAAAAAAATAGGACTGTTGATCAGAGTGTTACACTGGTGACTGGATTATCAAACCGGTCATCATTTCATCAGGATTCCTTTTTTCTCCCTTATACTCTTCAGATTAAATCCTTGAAATTTAAAAAAAAAAAAAAAAAATCCTTTGAAATTGTGTTTTGTCTCCAACAGTGCCCTTAAAGATAGTCGTTTCCCCCCAGTGACGAGGGACGAGCTGCCACGGCTTTTCTGCTCAGTGTCTCTACTCACTAACTTTGAAGATGTGTGTGACTACATGGATTGGGAGGTAAGAATGTCAGAGATCTTTCATGAAAACGAACATCTATCGCTGTGGTCACACTGCTGAAATGATCTGCACATGTTAGTGTAGCTGTCACTGTTTTGCACTCTGTACAGTGGTTTTGTGCATAGATTCAAAAGACACTTTTTTGGTAAAACTGTCATCACCTCAGGAGTCTGAGCTGTGCAGATGGAATAAAGTTGTGGGTTTGCCCACAGAGGCACTCGAGTGTTCTGCACAGTTGTTTTGGTGTCTAAGACTCCATCAAGGAAGGTGCTGGCTGAGCAAGGGTGTCCTGAGGCCTCCATTGCAGCATCTTGCTGGTTCCTCAGTCCGTTGACTCTGGTGTTCCAGTGTGGAAGTCAACGGTCTGGTGTCTGCTCCTGGAAACAAGCACTGCACAAAACTGCAATCCCAGAACAAGCTGCTTCCCTTAGCTTGTAGAGACGTTCGCCTTCCCCCAAACTTTGTTCACTTTCAGAGCCGGTGTCCTGCACAGACCTCACGAAGTCTTTATGTGGTGAGGCCACGTAAATCATTGCTCTCATGCTGCTTACACGTGGAGCTGAATCTGTCCTAATTGCCAGGTTCTAGGAAAGCTGCATGCATCCTCTTGGAACAGCAGCATAAAAGAGATTAAGAAGCAAACGCTGACGTGTGTGTGACAGTGTATACTGATGGAAGCATCCGTCTGTAATGTTCTTTTCCCCAAATTATTTGGCATTAGACACTTGCGAAAAACAAGGTACTTGACTTAAGATGAACTCCTCATCTCAGTCATCATGTTACATTCCTCAGTCCTCTTTGAAACTGTTTTTGACTGGACATAAGAAGAATGTTGAGATTGTCATAGAATGGCAGACATTATAATGCCAGAGACACCACAAAAGCTACAGTATTTCCTTGCAATAATAACTTAGCCTGACTAAATATTTAGAAATTCTTTGGCAAAAGAAGAGGCTTTCTGTTGTATTTAGACATAAAAAAAGTATATTCAATAGAAACTGCACTTCTTAGAACCATAAGAACCATAGCATTTAGATCTTGGCATGCCATAGTGTATAAATATTATTAGGTGCTGTTTCATTGTCTCAATAATAAACTTCTAAGATGACCCCAGTATTCATCCTTAAGGAAAAGCTGAAAACAAAGTTAAAAAATACATTTTCCCTGGGAAAGACTTTTTTATCCCAAAGGTTTTTACCTTTGTTCTTTGGGCAACTGTTGATTCATAACTGATACTGTATCAAAAAAAAGAGGCTTTTACTTTCTATGCCCTTTCTATATTTTGCTGCAGAACTTGTGAGACTTTATCAACAGAGTAAGCATAATGCAGAACTCCAGTGTTTCTGAATTCTGATGGATTTTATGGATTCTCACAGTTGTTCTTATTTGGAAAGCCCTGATTAGCAAGAGAAGAATGCAGGGGTCAAAAATATAAGGGGCCTTGTGTCGCTTAGTTACTCTCTCCTATTTCATTTAAGGTTTTCTAATAAGTTTTCAAAACCCTTCACCTGTGAAACTGTTAACCACTGAGAGTTCACATTTGGGCTTTTCCCATGTCAGAAAGCTGCTGTGTCCCTTCTCTGGTCACGTACTGACCAAGCTGGCGATCTCTTGCAGGTGGGTGTACACGGCATTAGGATAGAGTTCATCAACGAGAAAGGATCGAAGCGCACGGCCACCTACCTACCCGAGGTTGCAAAGGAGCAAGGTCATTGTTGCACTTTCTTTCCTATGATCTGGTGAAGAATTTAAACATTCCTAGAAATCTAAAATGCAGTGTTTGACCTTGCACTGATGTCAGATGATGGAGCAATATTTAACTGTAAGAAGACTCTTCTATAAAACGCCAATTTCGTGCCTGTGTCAGTCTCCCAGAGGGATTCAGTAAAGTGTAGCTGGTTTTTAAGCCAGTCATAAATGCAGCGTAGCTATAGGCACATAAAATGTGGAGGGGTGGTACAGTGCTGTCAGCCAGGCTAACAGTTCTTCCAAGCTGCCAGTTTTTGTGTGGCTGCTAGGCTGGGATGTAAGGGAGGTGCAAGAAGCTTTGTTAAATGTTGGGACGGCCGAGCAATTACCTTAACCCTGATTTATTCCTGAATTCCTGAAGTTGTTTTTCAGTTAGGTCCTTTCTGCTAGTACTCAATTCCTGTTACAAACAGGCTTTCCCAGGGTTTTCAATGGATGGAAGGAAATTATTTTCAATATGGAAGTACAAAATAATGTTGTTTAAAGTCCCTTTTAGTAAAGGCACGGACTTAAGTTTGTGAATTTAAAAAACTAGAGCAGATTTGTTGAAGAGTCTTTTGCTGATTCTGAGCACTCACTGTTCTTTTATTTCCAAGGTTGATAGTGTGTCTCAGTATTTACAGTTTGCATTACTGCTGCTTTTTTTTTTTTTTTTTAACCTTTTTTTAGTCTGTCTACAAAGGGTTCAGCTGGTATCTTTACTGAGAATTCTTTTTAATTGATAATTCTGTTTCTAGATAGTTTCTTCAAAGTCTAGAGGTGTTCCAAGCTATTTTTAAAATTCAGGAACTGTGTGGGAAATGTGTCTAAATTTCTGAATAGTTTTAGTAGACCATGAATTCAGTTTGGTTCTTTAAAGTCTCCAGAACTACTCATTTGTGTTTTGTATGTGCCCCTATCTGCTGTGGTTTTTGCAGGTTTTTTAATGTAACAATGTAACCAGTTATTGCATCTTTAGGAAATAACGTGTCTTAACAGCTATTTAAAATATGAGAATTTTAAAATAAATAGGAGGTTTGGATAGCATGAGGATTTTACTGAGAACAGTAATGAATCTGTATTTTTAATCCATCGCTTCTTTCGTTATCCAGACACCTCTAATATCTAGTTATTCTAAAATCAGCCATATCTCTGGAAATATAAAGGAGTCTGATTTCAAGTTCTCTGCGTATGTTCAACTAATAATTATTTTGAATGTTATATAGAAATTTAGTTTTCCATATTGTCATGACCATTTCTAATATCTAAAGTGGCTGTGATACATCATCATACCTGAATATTTTGGAAAAGTTAAGTTTGGTGTCACACACCCAGTCTGTGACACCTGAGTAGATTGGGTTCACCTTAATATATTTCAGCTGTGAGATGAAAAATATATATTGTTTGCAGAGTGAAAAATACATGTTGTAGAGCTGTGTGTGTAAAGAAATCCTAAATGTGGTATTTCCTTGAGCTCTTCTGAAGGAGGGAAGCACGTTTTGGTTTATCCCAAATGCCAGCAGAGCCCCTGTGCTCTCAGCAGCACCACACACCGTTCTGTGCTTTTGCATCATCTCTTCCTGTTGCTTCGTTTCTCACTAATTTGTGCTCCTGTAAAATTCAACAGGATGGGACCACATTCAAACCATAGATTCCTTGTTGAGGAAAGGAGGCTACAAAGCTCCGATTACTAATGAATTCAGGAAAACAATAAAGCTAACCAGGTATGCACTGGGACCGCACACAGCCCTGTTGTACTGCTGGGAGGTGCTCCTTCCTGGTAAGTGCTCCTGCAGCTGGACATGGGCAACTCTTCATTCATGATCTGTTTCTACAAGAGCAGTACAGACTCAGGAGAAGCCTTGCACAGGGGTGAGTGGCACTAAGGAGGAACAGGTGGCTGTTCAATACCACAGTGTTTGGATATTTCCATATTTGGGTTGATGACTCTGCAGCGTTGCAGCTCTGGCTCCTCACTGAGGGTTTTTTGGCTGTAGTGGTTGTTCAGGGCTGTGGTTAACAGGGATTACTTGCTCGTTTGATTTATTTGGGCAGATGGTGCTGCTGTATTGTCATGGAGGCCCCTGAGATCCCCAATCTGCTGGATCCTCAGAGAAACCTTTGGGTTATGCCCTGTGGAGTACAGGCTTCCCTTATCTTAAGGTGTGAGACATGCAAGCCATGCCCTGCTTTGACAGCCAGTGAAACTATGGCAGGGTATTCCCAGCAGTGGGGATGAAAATGCAGTAGTTTATTTCATACTAGTTTAGTTTGGTTTTGCTAATTTAGTTCTTGAGGGCTCCCTTGGTTTGTAGCAGCCAAAGTATTTCAGAATTAGCAGCAGATACTGTGCCCATGATATTGTTGTTAGGTGGTGAAGGGTAGATGAGGCTGTAGGAATGCCTCTAAAGCAATTTATTTTCATAAGCCTGCAGTGTAAATGACTGCTGAACTCCAGTTATTTAATCATGCATGAAGAAATAGGATTTTTTAAAATCTTAGGTTATAGGGAAGTTTTGATCATTTGCCTTCTTCAAGGAGATAAAGACTTTGGCTCTCAATAAATGTTTGAAATTCTGGATTCTTCTAGGAGGAGAAGCTGAGGTCACATGTTTTGTTCAGTTTGGAGAGGGCTGAGAAAGACCTCATTGGGGTCTGCAGGTTCTTGTGGAGCAGTGGAACAGAACTGCCTGTCTCCTCTTTCAGGTGACCAGCAGTAGAACACGAGGAGAGGGAACGAAGCTGCCTCAGGGGAGGTTCAGGCTGGACATTAGGAAAATATTCTTTACTGAGAAGGTAGTCAGGCACTGGAACAAGCTGTCCAGAGCCACGGCATCAAGCCTGTAGGAAGCCAAGGGGTGTCTGAACAATGCTTTTAACCATATGGTTTCATTTTAGGTGCTTGCGTGAGGAGTAGGGAGCTGGGCTCGATGTTCCTAATGGGTCCCTTCCAACTGGAGATATTCTATGATTCTAGTCTAAAAAGAATGTAACTACATTTACTGTAGCTGGGATAATTTTAAAAGCAGGGTTTGGCAGACGGTTGATACTGATTATTTAAAAACAGCCCAAAAACCTGTAGTGCTTGTTTATGGTTTTTCCTGCTAGGTTTTTGTAGAGGGTTGGCTGAAGATGCAGGACATTCTCTATTCCCTCTATTTCAACCAATGTAGTAGGCAACTATTTTTAACAGTTCTGTTTGCTTAAGGTATTTTTTCATAAGCAGATATGTTGTGATTTGCCACGTGGTTCAGGAAATGACCCTGACAATTGCGGCAGCTCCCGTGTGCAGCTGAAGCTGGTTATTCCCAGCATCAGAAGTACAGAGCTCTTCCCACTAACCAGACCAGCCGTGCAGCATTTCTGGTGCTGATTTCTGGTGGCAGTTCCTGACTTGGCCTCTGTGCTCTTTGCCAGGTACCGCAGTGAGAAGATGACGATGAGCTACACGGAGTACCTTGCCCATCGTCAGCACCATCACTTCCAGAATGGTATTGGGCACCCCCTTCCACCGTACAACCATTATTCCTGACACTGAGCCGCATGACCAGTCACTGGACCTCTCTGCAGACCTCTTCCCAGGAGACCCTGCCCCTTCTTGGTCTAGCTATCTCTATTACTGTACCATTTTATGATGATAGTTTCCGTTGCCGTGCTGAGGCTCCTTAGCTGGTTCGGCTCATCACGGCAACGGGAGGGAAAACTGCGTTACCACAAAGATCCCATCCCTTTCTATTATCGATTCACTGCAGATTTTTTTGCAGCATATACCCTGGGGTTTTTTATGAGAATTTAAATTTCTACTTCATTAACGTTATTATCAATCAAGGCTTTCTGTAACTGTGGATGGAAGGAAGAGTTTAAGGATTGCAGTTAGGGAAGCTTTGCTTAGCAAAAAGGCATTCGTGGTTTTTGCATTACCGGGTGTGATAGGGAATGAAACATATCAGATTCAGGTATGGAACTAGACAATGAATTGAATTTTCACGATATTCTTAATGACGTTGTGTGTACGATATCTCACCTCCACAGTAAAGATTCCATGTAGCTCTGTACAGGATCTCCAGATCCAGCACAAACAGCCGGAGCACCAAGGCTGACATACAGAACGCTTTTTTGGGATGAAGAGAAGCAACTCGTGTCCAGCGAGAGGTGATGTTAACGTGGCAGCATTTTCAGAATCAAGTGGCCTAAATGCTAGGGCACAATCCAGTCCGGGAGCCCTTGGTGTCCCATCCTGTGCCGGGAATCACGGGCAGCCCACGGTTGTAGTCACGAGAACGCGTCTGTAATGAGACGATGCCTTTCTGATGACTCAAATTAGCAGTGATATTTGTGTCCTAAAAACTGATTGGTGAGTAGCAGATGTCATATTAGGAAGAAAATGGATTTAGATTTTAGTGCCTTTGACTATAACATAATTATATACTTATATATGAAATTCATGGAAAACATATACTCCAGACATTCTCGCAAACCCTGTTGAGGCTGCTCTGGCATCAGGGTTTTGGACGTTTTCTTTCTCTTTAAAGTGAGATTTTTTTATTATTATTACTATTATTATTAGCAAACTTATTTTGGAAAAGAGAAATCCCCGTTTTGTTCTTTCATCTGCTCTTGAACTTAATGAGTTTCATCAAGTCATGAATAGTTGGATCAAGTTATCTTTTGTTTAATAAAAGAAGAAAAGACTGCTGTGAGAGAGCCAGGACAGGCATGCCATAATGTTACATGTTTTCATCTATTGCAGGTATAGTGCTTGAGAGCTGTAAGTACTGTGTAATAATTCTGATACCCCTCCACACGGTAGAAGAAAGAAAACTGATTGGAACTTTTTTCTGCCGTAAAAATAGGATTTAGTCAAAGGTATGTGTGGTCTGTTTGCACGGCAATTCGATGGCAGGAGCTCACTCCTTCCTCCTGTGCCTGCACAGGCAGCCTGGTACAGAAAAGACCTTCCTAATCTGCGTGAGTAAACCACAGGAAGCAGAAATTCCAGTTCCTTTGAATAATGAATGTTCGTAAATACACAGAGATATAAAAATCAAATCGATAAAATTCAGTTGTTAAAAAAAAGAAATTGGGTTAACTGTAAAAGTGTTTCAATAGAGTTTCAAAGTCAGATGAGGATAAATTATGCTCATCCCTTATGTGAGGTTAGGTCTGCCACTTAATTTCTATGGAGGTTCTTGTAGAAGGTCTTTGGTATTCCTTCATCCACAGCATTCATGTCCAAATGTTACCATTTTCAGTTGCGATGCCTTAATTTATAAGTGGAGGGCCTGAAATTTCAGGAGCCAAGAGATGCCAGCCAGAAGCTGCAAAAATGAGTAGATGTTTATACAGAGGCTATTTTGGGTGATATTGTTGTCTTGTTTCTACTTGGGGAACACTTTTAGATGAATTAGCCTTCAAGTGGAAATGTGAACAAGTGGCTACCTGATAGAGTTGTGGTTTTTGGTTTTTTTCTTGCCCTTATAGGGAACCTGAGCACAAACTGAAATCATTCTGCTGCGAAAAAAAAAAGTCATCCAACCCCATCTTTATCTGTCATCTCGTTACAGCTCGCTCGTGCTTCTGCATGAGCTCATTGTTAGAAGTTTTTTAAAAAGATCTATTATATATAAAAATATATATGTATTGAAAGGTGCTAATCAACCTCAAGAAGGTCACGTGACTGGTCATGCGGATCTAAAATCATATCAGATTTTTTAAGAAATCTTCGATATATGCAGATGTTATACAGAATTTCTTACCAGTGTAATAATGATATACTGATGAATAAACAATCCTGCAGGATTTTAAGGACAAGGTCAGCAATACTTCCCACCATGGCTTGGGGGAGAAAAGGATAGTTTTGTCTCCTTTTTGTATACAGCATAATGCACAATGCATTTTTGTCTATCTCTTAGTAGCTGTTGCTTAAAAATACAGTTCAAGGGTGTTATACAAACTGTAAAGGTGTGCTTTTGAACCGAGCTCATGCCAGACCCTTCTGGACCAGAGTTTTGTATCACTAATTAAAAAACTGTTACAGAGTCTGTGGTCAATCAGATTGTATGATTTTTTTTTTTTTAAAAAAGATTGGAATAATCATCTACCTACAGTGTTTCTAAGGCACCTACCTCCTCAGCACACGGTGCTGAACTGCTGCAGATTGTTTCTCTGTAATTGTGGGATTCTTTGTACCAAACAAAGTGCAGCTCACTGTGACACGCACTGGCACAGAATAGGTCTGTCTGCTTAAAGCTGATCACCAATTGCTCTCACAAATGGCATTCCCTCCTAGTTACATTTAGTAGCTTTTAGCTGGATTGTCGGGGTTAGCTACAGATCTGTTTTTCATTTGGGGTACTTTATAGAAATTAAGGTACAACCAAGTAGCTTATTTCACCCTTTGTTGAGTTGAAATGCTGATTTTTTTTTTTTTTTAAATGAGCACTACTCAGTTTGCCTTATTCCATTGAAGAGATTGTTGAGTTTTGGTTTGTTTTTTGGTTTTTTTTTTAATTCTCTTGCCTAATGTTCCTAAAAACTCTGTTCTGTAAACTGAGTTAGACAACCAAACCATAGACTTGACACGAAGCTGTTACTCGGTGATGCTTCAAGTGTCCTTCCTGCTGCCATCCCAGCGGATGCTGCTCCGGCCCTGACCTCACCCCGCTCTGGAACCAAGGTGGGCACAGCCCTGGCACACCTGGAGTTTGTATACGGACCTCTACTTGTCTTCAACTGTGCGGGTTTTTCAAACTCTTGTCTGGAGTAGGTTACATCTCTTACCTGTGTTAGATCGAACCAAAGAAGCCTCCAGCCATGCCCAAATGCTGCTCCTAAAGCCTGCCTTCCAGTCCTTCCAAAATCCCTGCAGGATTAAATGTGTTCACTTTTTTATTTTTGTACAGTTTCTAACTGATTTTTGCTAGTGATGTTAATTGAATTAAGTTTATTTGGGGAGTCTTGAGTATCTCCTCAATTTAAATAAACTGGTGACTTTCATTTTATGTTTAAAAAAAAAAAAAAAGGTTAAAAAAAAAAATAAAAAGAGAAACCCAAAGTGTGCCTCTCAGATTTAAGGGTTTCTGGTTACATTTATTCTTAAGACCAGCAATGATTCTTTATATACAAAGATATGTTTTCCTCATTTTTTATTACTGTTAAAGAAAAAAAAAATAAAAAAGAAAAACCTTTCTTTGCTCTGGACTCAGTAATTGCGCTGGTACATAAACGCACTGAGAAAACAAACTTTTGTTTGAAACTTTTGTAACAACTTATGACTGTTTTTGTATATCAAAGTTGATTCTTTTCAAGATATTTGGATCTAGTTTCTAAGTTATTTTAGTGTTTTATATGTTACAAAAAAAAAAAAAAAAAAAAAAGAAAAAACCAACGAACTTACTTAAAATTGTTCACCAGCATCTTGAGTTATCTTCAATGCCATGGTGACAGGCAGTGGGCTTAGAGCTACCTGGAGTAGCTTGAAAGGCCTCGGTCTTTTCCTTCCTTCCTTAGCAACTCAATTGATTACAGTAACATCACAGATTACCTGAACCCCCTTCCTTTCTAACTAGATCCTTCTTCCTTCCACATTGAATTGCTATTAGTGTGAAGAAACTGTTGAAACGGGCATTTTAAGTACGGCTTAAAAAGAGAAAAATGAGGAAAAAGAAAAAAAAATGCTAGAAGGTTATCTGTGGGTCTGTGAGATATGGCTGTGGAAAGATATTGTAGTAGTTTTAACACTATTGTTATTACCTTTTCAATCATTTACCCAATAAAATAAGGAAAAAGAATCACCATTTCTTTTTATGTTTCTCTGCTTAATTGTGTGGCTTGGTCAGTGTTTTTATTGAAGCATTTGTACCTGGTGTTAATGCCACAGGCTGATGGTGTGTTAGAGATATTTTCCTGTCTTTCCCTTTTGCCTGCTGTGGGAACAAACTGGGGACAGGTACATGCAGCTTTCACTAAACACTCTCAGTGAAATCACCATTTATATCAGCTGCATCAGTTATTTATCTCAGTGTATTTATCTGTATTTCTGTCAATTGCCAGTTCAGTTTTATACTTCTAATGTCTGACTTTACACATGGAATTCTGCCCAGGCCTGAGCTCCCTCCTGTGAGAGGCACAAGGGGTTTCAATCTTTTGAAGCAAAACTTCTTTGCAGAACCAGTTGTGGTGTCAGCAGCACAGCACGGGTACCCCTTAGAGCCAGATTGTTCAACAGAGCCTTGTGGCAGCGAGTGTTGGAGAATCTCTGTCAAAGCAGCAGCACAGCTGATGCCAAAATCGAGCTGGAGAACTCTGGTCCCTCAGCCAAATTCTTGGTGCACTGAGAGACACTTTCTGCTGAGTCTGAGTTAGAGGGAGTGTATTTCCTCTGGGATAATTCCTAAGACAAAGCATTCCATCTCCCTGGAACTCAGCTCTGAGTTTAGAAGGGCTTTGCTTGCCTCGTGCTGCATTAACAGCTCTGCTGGCTGCAGATGCAAATCTGAAAGCAGAGCAGTAGAACCCAGGGATTCTGAAGTGTTTGCAGCCCTGACTTCACTTGCCTTGATTTAGGAGATGAACAAACCTCTGGAGGGAAACCTGCCTGGGGAAAAACTAAACCAGTGATGGAAGCTGGCTCACAGATTTGGTAGCATTAGTCTGAACTGTGTAAAACCTACACAAAACCTAATCTAAAACCATTGAGCCATTGAAAGGCAGAGCCAGTTACCTCTTCCTACACTGAGTTTCCACTCCTCACTGCTTTAACCAGCTCTCCAATTCCCATGCTGTAAAAATCAAACCAGATGTTTCAGATGTAGAAACTTGCTTATTCTTGCATATTTGTTATTAAACAATAAAAGCTGATTCCCAATTAGCTATGGAGAGATGCTGACGATAATCAGCAGTGCCTGCAGTGGGAAACTGCTTGCTTGGTTCAGCTCAGGCTGCCCTATAGCACTTCACACTGCATTTCTGCTTAAGCTGTTTCCTCAGTCTTTGTACTCTCCAGAGAAATCAGGCTGGAGAATTGATTCTTTTCCCCAGCCACATGAAAAATGAAACCCTCTGCAATGGATATATAATCACACAGGGTGGGCACATCCAGTCTGTTCTTTTTCCAAGAACAGTATTTGCCAAGAACCGCACACGAGGTAATAACCTGCTTGTCTGAGCTGTACTGGGTCACAGGAATACATTTAACTAGGCTGCAATCATGTTTATTACAGCCAGAAGCAAAGTGCATTAAAACTACTTTACCATCCTGCTGTGTGGGACTGAGCGCTACTGCAGCTTTCTGAACAAAGGTGTGGGCTGGATACTTCTGTGCACGTTCTACCATCTTCTGCTAAAGCTGTGAAATGGGAACTACAGGACATTGCCCAGGCTGGGGAGAAGCATCATCCTTGTGCTGAAGCAGTTCCCCGAGCTCTGCACCTGAAAGACAAGGACAGTGATAAAGGATTTACAGCCAGCAGGGAGCTGTGCCTGTGAACTGCTGCTGGCTGACAGGAACAGGCACAGGTCACACGGAACTGCTTCGAATTCCAGAAATCCCAGTCCCTGTTCTCCCAGGAACTGCTGTGTGCAAGGTAGACAAGGCAGAGCCTTTCAGACAGAAGCCTCCATCTTCTTACCTGATTTATAAAGAGCTAATATTAAGTACCTCTCTGACTCTTACCTAGTTATAAAAAGCCCTAAGCAAGACAGACTCAGCCCTGGCACAATTAGAATGATGACAAAACTATCCAGTATCCAGTAAAATGCATTTATTTGTTTTAATTCCGAGGTTTAACAACTATTTGCCCAATGATCTGGACTTAGGGCACAACAGCAAAAAAAGCCCACCAGAGCAAAATACGAAAACAAGTACACAAATTACCCCTTATTTGTAAATGTTACCTCATAACCAAAGTTTAGCACATTAAAAAGTTTACAAAATTTATAACACTTACAAATTATTCAGAACTAACAGCATATGTGGCAGTTGAGCCCATCCAGGTCCATCCTTGCCCTCGCCAACCCATTCTGTGCCTGGATAATGCCATGCTGGGAATGGAGTGTGGGGTGGGCAGCCCCCCAGGTTCCTGCAGCCCCCCAGGTTCCTGCAGCCCCCCTGCAGCTCCAGCCCAGCCCCTGGCACAGTGTGGTTGGGGAGAGCAGGGTGTGCTCACTGCCCTGCCTGCTGTGTCCTCTGCAGCATTGGGATAACGACTCAGGAAATGCAGAGATAGTTTTTAAAAGTACAAAATTGACCCCAAAGAAAAATAAAATTATGTATAAAACAGCTTGGCTTTGACGAAGTTACACCAACAGCTGCAAGAGAGATTTACAGCAATATCACTTGAAGTACGAGATCACAAAAATCAACAGATTCATGAGTCCTGTCACTGTAGAACTGAAAACACCAAAGCAGAACCCTCCCAGCAGGGCTGACATATACCCTCTTCCTGGGGTTTGGCTTTATTAGAGCATTGTTACCTCTAAGGACAAATTTAATTCCAAAGGATCCACCCAGAGTGATACAACTGCAACACCGAAGAAAACACCACAACTGTTTCCCATTAGCTATGGATGCATAGAAAACAAATGGTTCTGATTTAGATGCAAGACTTAGGACATAAAAGTACAGTCAATTAACAGCTGCAAATAGCCATTTGTGAAAAATACCACTGAACTTTATAAAATTACCAAATATACAGAAATATCAAAACTCTGTGGCCAGAAACCTACAATTAGATACTCTCTAACCTCAAGGTTTGACTGGACTGCAAATGGACTGACCTTTCCTGTTTCCCAGGCTCACCAAGGCAGCAGCTCTGAGCTGAGAAGCTGAACCAAAACCAGCTCCAGGTGTGTGTTCATAGACTCTGGCTTTCCATCCATTTATAAACACATGGGCAAGAGCTGTTCCTTTGCACCCTTCAAAAGAAACAAGATGAAAATTCTCCTTTGGTGCTTAAAAGAGGAAGTTAAAATAAATTGATCCAGCTCAGACACTGCAGTGTCTGAATCCCTGGAAAAAACAGCACTGCAGGGATCCTCAACAGCTCTTCCATGGCACAAGGTGGTGGAGTCACCAAGCCTGGAGGGATTTAAAGGATGTGTAGGTGTGGCACTTGGGGATAAAGATGAGTGGTGGGCTTGGCAGTGCTGGGTTAGTGCTTGGCTTGATGAACTCAGGGGTTTTCCAGCCTAAATGGTTCAGTTCTAACTCAACCAGCCTCACTGACACTGCACAGCAAGAAAGCTTTAAAAAGGTGAAGGTTGCACTGCCTGCCTTCACACCTGCCTCCAGCTGCACCATTTGATTCCTTCACTGCAGCTGCAGTACCTCTAAAATCCTTGAGTGCAGTACTTGGTTACCTCTCTACTCTCATGCCTTGTTCAGAGCCATTTTAAATTGGGATGAAAGATTCAGCAAGCTCCAGAATGTGCCCACACAGGATTTGGGACAGTACAAAGTGCCCCACTGGCTCTGCTGAGCAGCTCCATCAGCAAACTCCATGTGGTGAAACGATCTCCAATTTCTGTGGGACTCAAAACAGCCGGAGCAGCGTCAGGGAAAAGCCCAGGAGGGATCAGCAGGGAAGGCAGGGGCAGCCACTGGCAGCAGCTCTGCACCAGGAATCCCTTTCCATGCCCAGGGACGGCCCTGTCAGCTCTGCTCACACTCCTGCCACTGAATTTTAATCAGCCAGAAGAGCTCGAAAATTCTGCTCTGCAAGCAAAGAGCCTGCACTGAGTGAGACACTTGAGCTCATTTAATTGCTCCCGCAGTTTTAATTGACCAGAGGGACAATGGTGACAAACAGCAGCTGCTTTATACTTGTTTAGAATGCCCTGAGGCAGGTGATTACAGATAGGAAATGCTATTGTTTAAAAAAGGAAAAAAAGAGAAGGCTCCTATTTAGGAAGTGTTTCCAGAAACTACAGTATCCTGACAGGGAAAAAAGAAAAAAAAAAAAAGAAAAAGGAACTAAAAGAAAACGAACCAAACCCCATAAGTTAAGCAAATAATAATGCTAAATACTTGCAAAATTTGTCTTAAGTCCTTCTATTGTAATACTAACTAACACCAGCTGTATGTGCCTGAGGGGTAGTTTAGGTACATGCTGCATGTTCTCAAGTTGTGAGCATATAGTGTATTTTTATATCTATACCACACATACAGCAAGGCATGGGAAAAATCCAGAAACCAGTTTGTAAATCAGAATCTGGGACAATGTATTTCTGACTGAGGTGTACAACATTTGAGTAAAAATATTTGTGAGGGATTAAGTGGCTACTTCAAAGGAATTTTTTTTCTTTTTTAAGGAAAAAAAAAAAAAAACAAACAAACCCTCAACTTACTTTTGCTTCCTGAGGTATAAATGTCTGTACCTTAACTTCAGCACAAACCTTCAGGTGATGCAGCTGGAGGAGGTATGATGGTTTTGGTTTATCTTACAAGTCACAGCTTTGACAACAAAATGAATCTATAAATTCCCACAAAGTTCTGTACAAGAAAAACCTGCAGCCCTGAAACACAACAGTTTGCATAATGGACTCACAATTCTGGAAGAACACAGTCAGGATTTCCCTTTTTTCTGCCCAGTGGTTTCTCTTCCTGCAAAATTGGAGCAGGTACACGCAGTTGAGCATTGTGCCCACCTCCATCCTGTTCTCCAAAAGACATCTTGATGGGTCATGCTACTAAACTGGAACGTGTTCTTTGCAGCAGAGGCCTGCACTGATTTGATATTCCTCTCTAGAGCTGTATTTTAAAATCAGTACACATGATAGAGCAGAGCTGTAGGGAGAGAACAGAGTTTCATTTGGTTTCTCACCAAGCAGTCTGGTCAGTGAGGATCAGCACAGACACAGCAGGAATGTTTCAAAAGCTACTAAGTATAAAAAACCCAACAACTTATGTTTACATTGGATTTTGTATCTCCACTCCTTCTCCAGTCTAAGGTAAGTGAAAAAAAACCCATTTTGTTCAAAATCAGGACAGAACAGTGAATGCAATATCTTATCATGGCTTACACATAACATGGTCTTTTGAAATTATTACAACATCCTTTTTTTCCCTTCACCAAAATAAAAGCATCTCCAAGGCATCAAGATGGGACTTCACTAGATAAATACTTATCTACTGCAGCTTAGAAATTCAGTAGTTGATTTTTCTTTTTTTAAAATGAGTTATTGTTCCCCAACATTTTCAACTAGCTTAAAGAAAATACATTAGGACCTCACTGTTTTACACTTCTGACTGGAAGATTGGGTGTGCACCATTTCCTGTGACCATTTTGGAACATTGCAGCTTTAAGAGTTAAGCCAGGATGATGCAGTTCAGCACGTTGGTTCACATCAGAGAGTGCTACAATTCAGATTGTTTCCTATCCTAGAATGGTGCTGTTCTTTAATGGAAAATGAGTCCAAAGGAGGTAGCACTGCCACTCTCTTTGCTGGAATGTGGACAGGTCCTGGCCTAAATTTAAAGGGTGGCTTAGCAAGATTCTACTGTAATCTGTACAAAATGTATAAAACACCAACCTTCCCCAGAATAAGGCCACTAATTTTGCCATTGGCAATAGGCAGTGAGAAACAGCAGGTAAAAAAACCCAAAAACTCACTTCATTACAGAGGTGGTTTAGAGGCAAAAAACTGTGGGAAGAAGTATAAAGCCACTGTCCTCTCATCCCCCCTCTGTTTTCCAGTATATCTCTGATGCTGTATGAACTACTCTGTGGGGAGGAATTTCAGTCTATTTTCTTAGCTGGGAGTCTAAGCAAGTCCATGCTCCATTTGAAGGTGGGGACAGCGCTGTGGAACAGCAGAATTATGAGCTTCCCATGAGTCATGGTCATGACAGTCTGATGTCCAGAGGCCCAGATCCGGTACCAGGGCCCATAAAAAGGATCTGAGATGGCTGGGCACAACATGTTGTTCAAATTCACTTCTGTAACCTGAGGAAGCAACAATAAATTTATCAATTAACAATATTTTAATCTTGCACTGATTCACCTAAAACCACTGAGAAATTTAGAGAATTACCACAATAATCAAAAACATTCTAGTGACACGTATTAGCTCAACACAAGTAGAGCAGCTTTCAGAAAAAAAGCAGACCCAGATTCCATTGTCTATTTAATAAATGGATTTATGCAGGCACCAATCTAAGAAATATTTTACCAGTCCTTGCAAGATATAAGACACAAATGCTCATTAGAACATGCAATTGCATACAAGTAGCCTTAAATCAAAAATCTGCATGCAGGAAGTTTTATCCATGTAGAGCTGAACACACAAACCACTCAGTGTTTTTACTCTGAATGTATTTGCAGGCTATCCATTTATTAACCTGGATTTACTTACCAGTCCCAGGATCTGCAAGATGCTAAAATGGTACACAAACATAAACCCCGTGGACAGAAGAGCCCACCAGAAATTGCAGAGCGGTTCAGGGGTGTAGATACCTTGAAAAGAAAGGAATACATTAATGTTCAGCTGCACTGCTGTGCCCATCACTCTCTCAGTAAATAATCCTCTCTCTCCTGCTATCTGGATGTCAGGGCAGCTGGCTTGAGCTGATAACCTCCTCAATGCCATTACAGTAATTAATATTTGAGAGTTTATTTCTCACCTGAAGCGTCCTGATCAGCTCCTTCCCTCCTTCTCGTCCAGCAGTGAAATGTACAATTTGTTACCTCACTAAATTTGTCTGGTTTTCACCAATATCAATGATTTTTACTTCGTTCTTCCTTCAACCACAGAAGTAATAAAATGTAATAATGGTGCACAATGAGTCTTCAAAAAAATCAGGTTATTTATACTTAAACACCTGCTTCTGGCAGGGATGGTGATTTCAGTATGCACAGGACTGACTAAGGCAGCAGCAGGTCCTGCACAGCCAATATTAGAGCACAGCTTAATTGGCATTTCCTAATTTTATGGTTGTTTAACAACTATTAAAAAGGAACTTGCACCAATAATGCCAAGGAACAGAAAAGCTGTATTGGGTGCTCAATGCATTAATGGCAGGCTGTGCTTTTAAATGGAAGCTGCTGTGGAAATATTTTCAGATATACACTACAGTTTTATAATCAGTAGATATACTGTGAAATACTTTTTCCCTTCAAATGAAGTAGCAGATATATTATTGCAACCTTTCTCTACCCTCTCAAAAGCAGGTTTTACTGACAAAACACAGTGTTCCCTGAGCTAGAATGTACCAAGGGAATCAGATTTAATAAAAGTACTCATAGATACAAGACTATTTTGGGAATTAAATATTCAGATTTCATATGGTAAGAACCAAACCAGTTTACAGAGTTCTCTAGACTCTTACCAGCAGACATGAAAATCGCATTGTAAGATATGTGGAAAAATATTACTTTCCTTATGACTTTAATAACTTAGCCTCAGAACACGAAAGAAAGATGCACAATGTCAGGCGATGTGGCTGCTGTAAGAGTTTCAGAGGATTATAAAAATACACTGGCAATTTTTATCTGCCTTTATCTGCTCTCTGATCCATTAGATATTATTAAATACTGGAACACGTATCCAGTACTCAAAGGACAGCTTAGAGCACAGAGTGCAATATTGATACTGGCCTTGGCCAGACAGCAAACTCTGTAATTACCAGGAAGTAATTAAACACTTCAGCATACACTGTACAAGGCTGCTGGGAACTGAAATAACTCCACACACAGAGCAGCTACCACAGCACCCACAGGACCACAGCTGCTGTGGAAATGCCTGGGTGGCATCCTGTGGAGATAAATACGAGTCACTGCTGTGACCACAGCACTGTTAGTGCTGCATCCCAGCCCAGGGCTTAGGTCTCAGGAGCGATTCTCTTCCTCAAGCTCTGGGGCCCTTTCAAAATTACTTTCTGTATCGTTCCCTTCTATCATTTGTACCCAGCACGCCAGCTCAAATTGATTTTGCAGCAGCTACCTGAAATAAGTTCAATTAAACAGCATTTTGTGGATGCTACAGATTCAAAATCACCTACAGGCTGTTGTCCAAAACTGCACATCCACAGTGTGCTGCTGGCACAGGGTGACTGTGTGTTTGTGTGTGTGTGAGTGCCAGCAGCACATCTGCAGCCCACTCAGCCCTCCTGGTTCCAAGGAACAGCAGCAGTGTCAGAACTCTGCACACCGTGGGCAGGGAGCAGCCTGGGACCTGGGGAGCCCATGATAAATTTGGGCACAGAAGCTGCTTGGAGAGCACAGGGCAGCTTGTAAGGGTTCTTATTCAGGGGGAAGGTGAAGGCCAGAAGTGTCTGAACAGAGAGTAAAACCAAAGGAAAAACTCTACAGGAATCACTTTGAGTTCTGCAGGTAAAGGGGAAAATTCCCAGCAGTAATTCTTGGGATGCACTTGGCTAAAAGCTGGCATCCTATTTAGAAAAGGGTACAGAAGTCTTGACTTAGATAGCAATGATATTCATTAAACTCCATGGCCTGAAAACTTCAGACAGGTGACACCACCCTGAATATGGTTTTTCATGACAGAGACAAGAGAAGCGGGAGGAATGAACCCTGGTGTCAGAGTGGAGATCATGGCTCTATTTTTGGCTGCACCAACTTGAGGTGACCTGATCAAGCTTTACAGAAACTCTTTGTGGTCCCGCCTCTGCTGTAAAGAAAACACTGCTTGACTTGCAAATTTATTTATACTGTCTTTGCAGTTTTAGGTGCATGTTTAACCTAGATACAAAACACAACATGAAATTTAAATAAGGTAGCAAAGCAGCTCCTGGGAACTGGCTGAGCAGTGCTAAACCAAATTAGGTTTCTGTTGGCAGCTGCCTGTGTTATTTCAAAAGTATTTGACAAAGCCTGGTGAGAGCCTAAAGGGGTGAGCACTCAGGAGAGCTAAAATACCTCACCTCCTTACCCAGGTGACTTAGTGCAGGTAGGGTATAAATAACTAAAACAGGCAAGTGACTCCAGCCATAAAATGAGACTGGAGGGAGACAATAGTCATTAAAGGACCAAGGAAAAGTGCACAAGATGATAACACAGATTTGGCTTTGAACCTTCTTCGTGTCCAGCTTCAGTCTAACCAGGGAAGGGTATTTCAGAGGTCCCTTCGCAAAGCTGTTCAGGTTCCCCCAGCAAGGAATTTCTCTCTGCTACATCCTTGTTCTGCTGCAAAAGCTTAAAAAAATACGTCGGCAACTTTTGCTCTCTACAGGTTTCTGGTCTTGCTAAAAATATCCCTCCTTATTAGACTTTGCAATCCTGAAAATAACAGTGTGGTTTTCAGCAGTACCACTACTTGGACATCAAAGGACAAAAAAGAAACACTGATCTCCACACAAAAACATTTTGGAGCACTCTATATTCCACAGTGTGCTTTGGGAAACTAATTTTAAATTCATACCTGGAATATTTTCTGTACATTTCTCATTAGATAAATACCCACTATAGATTTTATTACTCTACAGCCCTGCTATTCAACAGATGGCTGTTGAATGGAGCAGTGTGGTCTGTTTTCCATAGTACAGCCTGTTAAAAACACAAACAGGAAAATTGAGAGCCAGCTGAGTGGTTTGTTTGAAGGGCCTGTGTTGGCTTTGGCAAAAGCTACTTGCTGCTTGCATAGGAAATCAATTTCAATAGGTGGGAGCAGAGAGTTTCAGTATTTATGCAGGATCATGGGCAGTTCTTATCCATGAAGCACTTACAGAAATTCAGTCCCAGTGCCAGTGTGGCACCGATCTCATTCTCAAAACCTCTCAGACCCAGACAGCTGAGACCATTCCAAGCTGGGCCCACCTAGGTAGGCTGGATGTTTGCTCCTGTGTTGAAACAGAAATGGCAGAGGATCCCTGAGCTTAAATTAAACCTCGGGACTTCAGTGGCATTGAAAGGATTCCACATAGACTGAAGAGTTGGGGGTTCCTCATCTGCTTCTATAACAAGGTTTTGTTCACCTTGAATATGCCAAGCTGTTCATTTTGCCATCTAGGAAGTGGAAGCATGGCTTTGAAAAACTAAAGATCAATAAAGATATGCCATTTTTAAAATACTGCTCCCTCCTCACAATGTACTAGTTCAAATGTTCTTACGAACTATTCTTTTTATTTAAAATTCTCAATACATGGACTTCTGAAAATTAGAACACAGCTTAATAGAAAGCAATACTCCTTTTGTATTTCTGTGAAAACATAATGCAGGAGAAAATTACTCCTCTGTTTGAATTAGAGAATTAGAATCTAAATATAGTATGAATTTTTAATTTAGTAGGATTTAAAATAATCTCTTTAATGTCTTGCTTTCATTCCTACTACATTTGATAGACCTTTATGAATTTTCCAGTGCTGCAAACACTCTCATTTGTCTTACAATTAGCAAGTAGACCTGCTTAATCCAAAACTCAGAGCAACTATCATGATTCTCTCATTTTCAAGCTTACAAAAATGTGAGGGCAAATTTATTTTCCTTTTATTTCCCTTGATCAGAGGGTTAATTCCAATTGAGTGGCCTACTGAGCTAGCCTAGAGATAAAACTTCCTTTCCAAAGGAAAACAGGAAAAAAATGTTTTCAAGAGGATGATCCTGAAATCTATGTTTCCCCTGCAGCTGTTCTGACTCCATGTGCGGGTTTGAAACTAACACCTTGTGCCAGGAGGGTTCTGTTCCCCTCAGTGCCAGCTCCTCTCATCAGAACCAGCTCACAGAGCTCTGACAGAACCTGCTTCCCTCAGGAATCATTTTTTATATTCCATAAAGCAGCAGCAGTAGCTCCTCCTCTACCTTCACACAGTAGCGGTTCTTCCAGATACTGGCACCTGCCCTTCTAAACTTCTCCATCTCCTGGAGAGATATTTCATTTTTCAAACTGACTGGAACCGCCTGCTGCATACAGCTCAGAGGCTCACAGGACAGAGGCACATCCCCTCCTCTTCCTCTTCATCTCTCTTAAATCATCAAACAAGATTATCCCTGAATATTCAAGCTACAGAGTAACAGCAACTACAAGTGACTTCACGCTGGAGTAACAGCACCCAGATCTGCCCTGCTGCTCAAGGTGCCACAGCTCAGCAGCAAACCACACTTTCATGTCTGCACTCAGCAGGTAGAGAAATCTGGGACAGGAACATGGAATTGCTAGAAGGAGAGCAGGGAAAGAACACACAAGAGCTGGCAGCTCTCTAAATAATTCAGTTGCAGCAAAAGAGCTGTACCACCACACATTATCAAGTGTTTCAATGAAGATAGAGATAGACTAGATTTATGACTACCTAAGTATATCTAAATATAAAGTGATATTTCTCCTGGATTACTGCTAAAGGTATGTAATAAAGCCTGCCTGATAACCCCTTTAAAAAGCTACGGAAAGAATTGGCTAAAGACAGGTAAGTGGGAGAGTGGCTGACATAGGGTACAACAGCTAAAAAAAGGTCTTTAAAAATGGTAATCCCTCAGCAAGTCCTACCAGTCAATGGAAAACACAAGTTTAGTGTTTTAATTGCACTTTGCTGATCTACAACCAAAGGAAAAAAGGTATCTGTGTGCTGCATCTTCCAAGAGGTGCAGGTTGAGGCCAGGAACGCTGCCCTGCCCTGAGGGAGCTGCCTGTGCTGGGCTGCTCCTGCCCAGTGCTGAGCACAACAGAAGCATTCTCCCTGAGAAGGGAGAAAAGGAAAATAAAAACAACGGCTGCAGCTGACTCTGTGACAATGCCACAGAGCTTCTCTTCTGATGCCGCTTTTGGAGACACTTGGATCAACAAAGGGCTTTAGGACTTGATCAGACACTGGCTCTTCATTGCTATAAAGATACAGCACTTCCCCAAGAAGAAAATTCTGCTTCTATTCCCAGCAAACAACTCTTTTATTTAGTGGCAAATCAGCTCTTAAGACACAGCAGTTTGATGTATGGAGGCTGCCAGTGCAGCATGACCAGTCTGCACCACTGTAATAAACAGCAGGAAAAGAAAGAAAATAAATTATTACAGCCCTTGCTTACTGTCACCAGTTTCCTTTCAAAGAGGAAACACTTCAGCAGGGAGTTAGATGTGTGTGCATGGCTGGTGCAATTCCTGATTAGGGTACAGCTCTCAATAGCCTGAGCCTCAAATCCACTCTGCTTCAGGTGTTCTGCTCACCCCCACCTTTGAGAAATGTTTGGATCCTATCAAGGTCACCAGTAATACAGGCAGATTCCAAATAAAACTGAAGTAGTAAATTTTTCCAAATAAAATCCATTCCTTTTCATTTTTTTTCAATTTTCTACCCTTCCAATTACTTCTCTCAATCATAATCCACATATGCGCTGATGGAAATTTCTATTTACAATGCTGAAATCAAGCTGCAGGCTGATCAGTATCAGCGCTGAAAAAGCAATTTTCACAAGATACAGAACTCAGGACAAAGGCCTGTGAGATCCACTCAGAAGGTACTTAAACAGATATGACAAAATTGAAATTAACAAATATTTTTAGGTAGCATAATTTTCTATCAAAAACAATGGAAAATTATTAGGTGACCTGTGGCAGGAGTTCATGGGTATTTTGTTAATTACAGCCAGTCAGGTGATGAGGAGCCAAGTGCATAAGAAATGGAGCAGTTATCAGTTAAACAGCCCAGAGCAATCTCAATTGTCAGGTTCAGCCAACGAAGTCCTTCCAGCAGTTTTACTGCCACCACGTGAACATTAGATGGCAGCAAATACCTGAACATGAAAACAGGGCAAGTGTTCAGAATGCTGAACCGGGGTGACAACTGTCCAACAGCAAACCCCCCAAACTGCAAATCCAATCAAAACTTAACAACCTTCAAACCCTCCAAACTGCAAATCCAATCAAAACTTAAAAGAACAACCTTCTAACTCTGCAAATCCAGTTCTTGGCAGTCCCACCAGTCCATCCAAGAAGGTAAAAATCTTAAAAACACATCCCCCACCAACAACTGAGAGTATTGCAAGATGGCAGAGGCTGCTCAAGAAGACAATGCACATTGTGCAAATGCATTCTAAACATCCCTTCAGGCAGATCACCGTTTTTTAAATTTTTGTTTCAGTGCCTGACACAACTCATTACCTGGGTTAAAACTCCCAACAATTAGAACACCAGAACATCAGGAACTATTAAGTAAAAACAGAGAAAAATGGTAAAAAAGGGTAAGAATAAAACTGTTGGTATCCAGTCAGCAGAGTGTTTTCATTTCATAGAACCAGTTCAATCCGTAAGGAATAAACTGCCCACCTACCTCCTTTCTGCAGCAGATAGATGGGCACAACATAGAGCATCACGTGCTGGATGTAATAAATCTCCGTTTCAAATGGAAGCTGCGGAATCAAGAAAATATTTGTAAGTATTTTTCATCTCTAACAACCAAGTTCCAAGGAACAATTCCCTTTCTGACCCATGGCAATGCCTTCAGGTCAGTTATTTTATCACCTGAGTATAATAACAAACATTCCATCCCCCTTCACACCAACACAGCACTTCCAGTAGGTAATTCCCAGAATTAGCCAGAAGCACAACAAAGAAGGAATAATATAAGATTGCTCTTTCCTTTTCTTTGCTAGCATGAATTACCAACAACACTGCAAACCATTCAAGTAATTAAATCAGAAACTAGGCACATCCCCACAGCATATAAGTCTTTTTAGAAAGAAAAGACACTTGCCACCTTGTGAGAGAAAGCTGTTGCATTATTTTTCTGACTTGAAAATTGGACAATAACACAAGTATGAATTCCCATGGGAATAATGAAAAGCCTGGGATCAAATGCAGACTCATTCTGTTATTTTACAGCCAGAAGAATTCAGACACGGGACCTACCACTGTGGCTTGTGTTCTGGGAAGCAGAGCGTGGGGAGAAAACCTTCCTTTCCTATGACTCTTCTGAAATACTAAAGCCACAGCCTTGAAACTGAAACATTACAGAAAATTCTACATCAACAGAAGAGAGGTTGAAAGAGTTTCATTTTCTTCCTAAACAGTAGTCAAACAGTTGGTAAATAACACAGTGATCTTTTAAATTCCACTGCAATTCTTATATCCTATTTTGAACATAGAAGATTCTAAAACCATCAAGTGGATTGTGCTAGTCCTGACATTCCCCCACTGGGCAGTGCCTGTGCCCTGACAACCTCCAAGGTGGACAGTCACCTCCTGTGGGGACCAAGCTAAAACAACCCTCCCGTACCATCTGTTGGGTTATTTCATTCCAAGCATTCTGTGTCAGAACAAACACATGCAAGCTAACAGTATTCAAAAGCAAGAGCTTCATTAAAATGGTGAGGTTTCCTAAATCTGAACCTTTCCTGCTGTCCTTCAACACAGAGAGCAAAGTGAGGGAATTAAAATTATTTTGGGATGGGGCTAAAGCAGTGTTCCTAACTGGAGGAAAAGCTGCACCTCTCCCACTTCAGAAACAATTGCTCCTGATATAAACACCACAACATGAGGCACTCACTCCTGCCAAGGAGCATTCTCCATTTATCTGTGGTGTCCAAAGGGCTTCCACAGCCGTGGAGTCGTGAGGATCTGTTACACAAACACTGTGTGGGGACTCTCCTGAGAACAGAGTAACAGTTGTTATGCTGCAGTAGCGTTGACAGTATTTTGTTGTGCGTAAAACAAAACATCTTTTTCCCACTGTAAAAGATGGCTTGTTCTGAAGCCTGGCTGATTATGCATTTCCTGCTGTAGAGCTGCAGAGCTGCTGTACAACCAAGCACTCAAGTTGCACAGCCAGGCTACAACAAACAGAAAAAGCAAGCTGTACTGAGCAACTAACTCACCTGCATCTTGTGCCTTGTCTACAAACAGTTTTATCAATAAAACTCACTCAGCCTAAGCACCTTTCACATGCAAGGAGAAACTGAAAATGAAGACAAAGGATCACCCATCAATCAAGGATTTAAAGAATCTCTTTGTGAAAACAAGTAAGACTTCACGTTCAAACTTAAACCAGCTACTGCCCAAAGAGAACAATGAGATCTCTCCACGCACTGAGCTCAGCTTTAGGAAAATCTCTTCAAGGCAGCAGCAGAGTGGAGCCCAGAAGACAGAAATTTTGGGGTGAGTTCTCCCCAAAAGAATATGGACATAATACCAATTTAGATTAAACCCTCAGACACAGCAGGTGGTTTTCAGTAGACTCACAGATTAACACTTTGCTCTGGTTTCTGACAGTAGCACTCCACTCTCTGTTAATTATTTATACCCTGGCTCAAGCACTGCACTGTGCGAGAGCACCTCCTCTGCCATTCTCAAAGAGTGCAGAGTGTGGCAGAAAAGGAATAGAAGGAACTCAGCTCTCAGATTCTGGTCTTTCCTGTAGTACATCTAGAAGAGAGCCTAATAAACCCCCAAATGTTGTACAGTACCAGCCACCTTCTTAGGCATTATCAGTAAATTACACACCCATACCATTTTAATGCACGCAGCAGGTACCAGTGCCCAAATGTGCACAAACTCTTTATCACCTACCAGCCACCAAGCACAATCTCTCAACAGCCCCCACTGCTCCTGTTGTTTTCCCTGGTGCCAGTGAGATTAAGGCAGTTCAGAGATGACAGTGTGCTACCACAGCCTGTTCCATCCTGCTGCGCAGGCGCAGCCATTACAGTGAATTATTACTGCAACAATCAACAGCAGCACAGCAGCCAGCGGTGGGAGCACACACGGAATGTGCTCAAGGTCCTGCTCAGATTCTGCCCCAACACAGATTTAGAATGAGGACCTCCCAGGCTAAATAGTTCTAAGAACAGAAGCTTCTGGAAACATTAAAACTGCACCATCTCAGCCATGTGAGCTGACCCCCATGTATCCAACACTTTGGGGACATGTCCTGTTTTTTTACTTTATCTATATCAACATTTTCAGGACACCAGCTTGCAAAAAATCCCCACTTTTAAACCAGTGGAAAGACTTTTTATTTTTTTTAATTTGATTAATGCAACATGAAAGCTCAAGCAAACCCAGTTACTTTCCAAACAGTTGCAGTCTTTGTGGCAGTTAAATGAATTTACATGCACAGCCAGGTTATCAGGACCTACACTGTGTGCCACAGAATATAAATACAGAGTAAAAAAATCTGTCTACTCCTTTATATCCTCTTATACCTGACTGGCTTCCTTTTGGGAGCCTGACAAGCCAATTCCCTCAGAATCTTGTTCTTTATTTCTGAAAGGGTAAGAAGAACTTACAAAAGCACTGACTGGACAAGAAACATTTTATCTTTATCCAGTGCCTATCTCAAAGCACAGAATTTCATTCCATCAGTACATGACAAATAATGTAGCAAATAACTACAATACTTAGGTGCCAAACAAATACAAGTGGGTGCATCTGTTGCTTAAGTCTGTTAATTATTGGCACCTCAACTCATGCCAAGGCAGGAAAATATTTTCTTGGAAAGAACAGAACAGAACAGACTGACCTCCCCTTTCAGGCTATATTTTTTTTGAACACTACCCCAGGTGCCTGTTATAGTCCAACAAGATTTTTAACTGCATTGTTTAGCACCGTTTAACTGAAAGATTAAAATAACAAGAGGTAGAAACTTTCTACTGCAGTTACAGTGAATAGCTCAACTCTCCATTTGCACTGGCAATACACTGCTGTTTTAAAAGAATTTTGAAATTATTGAGGTTCTAAAAAAACCCAAAACTAAACAAAGTTAACAGACACATTACATGAAAAGGGAAACCATTAAATTATGCCAGAAGCTTCCACTTCAGCTCTTGAATCCTTAGAAATACTTCATTCGACTCACACTCAAAATAGCTTTTTTCACCTTTAACTCTCAATGGGCTTAAGAATCTCACTAGGAACACCAACAGGCTAATTTTTTTGGCCAGGAGATTGAAGTTTTACAGCAGATTTGAAAAAAAATCTGCTGTGCCTAATCTTGGGGGAGAGGGAGTGAGAGCCAACAACAACATTTGGCATTTTCCAGGCCTGAGGAATCTTACATTTGCATAGAGTTTGAAAAGCCTGAAACTGAATTTTGACCACAAGGTTAACCTGTGAAAGCCTCTTTCAAAGCCATTTTCCCTCCATTAGTGGCCAGAATGGAAGTAACACTCAACACAGCAGGGCTGTCCTTTCACACCGAGTTACAAACATCCAAAAATCCAAGATTGCTATTTTGGCTCCAATGTAATGTCCAGGAGTCTGCAGCCTGGTAAAATGAACTTTAAAAGGCCAAGCAAAGCAAACATCTGACATCTCTCCAAAGATAATCTTTTAGGAATAAATAAAAAAGGAGGAGGAAAACCACAGTACACTCACCAGGCGTGTATTAACAACAGGAAACAGCAATGCTAAGAGGGCCCCGTTCAGCATATGCATCTGCAACCTTACAAAAGGGATGGGATATTATTTTCACAGATAAAAGGAAATAAAATGCAATATTTTCATGTATTTTATGTAGTGTCTCTTCAAGAAAAGATAGCAAGACACTTAAAAATGGTTTGGGCTTGAATTTGAATTAAGTCACCATTAAATGCAACAAAACTGGACAAAACCCTATCTTTAAATACACACTTAAAGAATCTCCTAAAGTAGGACTGCTTTCTATAATGAGCTTTGGATTCCTAGAAAGCCTGGAGTGCCCATAATCCTGTTCATGACGCAAGCTGCTAAATGGTTGGAATTCTGATGTTCATTTGTCTTACAGAGCTTAAAATAGCATCTCTGATAAAGGGTTTTACTCCTCTTTAATGCTGTGCATGAACAGCCTCAAAGTAAAGCTTTAAGAATTTGAAAGAAGTCCTTCAAATAAAAGAATTACATTTATCAAAATGCAACAGCAAAGTCCTAAGCAAAGCACAAGGCAGGAAAGAAGTAATTTCTATAGCTTTCAGACATCTTTTTCTGAACTACTGTTGGATCACAGGAACAGAAAATGAGGATCAGAACTGTTTCAGTCTACTCTACATCAGACACAAAGTAAAGAATAAACTGTCTCCGACCGCTATCTGTCAGACTCCTAAGAATTTAAAAGTAACTTGAGGGAGGAAAAGGTATTACAATTTTAAAACAGATTTTCAAATATAATTTCTATGCTGTCAGCATGTTAGAAAATAGATCTATCTGTTCTGAAAAACAACAAATATTGTGGCCTCCACTCTACAGCTGGTCTTTAGCAAAGACCTCCTGGACAGCAGACATACTTTCCACACCTTTTCAAGGTGTCATTTTTCAATCCTACCAATCCAAGCCTTTCCAACTTGGTATTTCCCTTAGCATTTTATAAATTAAGCAGTGATTAACTGTTGCCTCAGGGTTCCAACAATTAACTTCTAAAATGCATTGTACAAGTAGACAGAAATACAGTAAGGAAGAGGTATTACCTGAAGAGAATCATTGCAGTCCGACATGGGGGACAGGCAAGAAGAAAAATCTGAAATGTTAGAAACAAATTTAAATTATTGACGGTGACCTCTTTTAGAATCCATTTTCTAAACCTTTCCTACTCAGTTCTGTAGGTCACAAGTCATTTCTTGCCAGAAGACATGTTTTAAGGCAGAGCTGGAAAAGACTTCAAGCCTTTAACAAATCAAAAGGTCTCCCATTATCTACATATAAAAAGATTTAAGCAGTATTTCTCTGAAGCCTTACATTTAAAAAGCAAGCAATTCCAACTCATTAGGGCAGGTTAGGGAGGAAGAGAACATAACAGGTGCGCGATGAGAATCACTAATGGATGTTTTCCTGTGCTAAGGAAACAAAAAGGAAAAAAGCACACGCCAGAAAAATCTTCTGAGAGCTCTGTACACCACCTTGCATGTAAGACCCATACAGCTCCTGGGAAAAGTGTCTAACATTTATTATGCTTCATTATCCCATTGTTGCATATTTTGGAATAAACTTTGTTTACTAACTAAAGTTCCTTGAATTGTGGACGATATTTTCTCTCCTTTGGAGAACATAAATATCTTGTACAGCCCTCCTGTGATAATTGTTTTTTCACATGCAACCTGTGTGCATGGTCAAACTATAAACATTTCATGTTGGATGTTAGCAAATGGAGATATGACATCTAGAGTTTTAAATCTGTTTATTTTATCATTTCCTTAAATTCAGAAATCTGTCAGGAGATAGATGTTACTGCTGAAGCATGGTTAATACTTCTATCAAAGAAATTCTGCTCTTCCAAAGGAGAATTCAGTTTCTTAACTCCTACATCTTAAAAAAAAAAAAAACAGAAAACCCCAACCCTATAAATTGATCTTTTTCTCTGTATGCACAAAATAAACTACAAATATGTCTTACTGACAGCTCCCATTTAAAAAGGAGCAGCTCACTGTTAGAAGGACCGAGATGGACATACCAATCTAAATCACTTCACTGCCATGGAGACAGGCAAAGAAGAGAACACAATTCACAGCTGATTGTTTTTATTTCAACTCCCTGAAAGAAACAGTTTCAGAACCTCATGGGGGGAAAACCAAATTTTTAAGCATGAAAATCCCTCTGTTACAGGGATCTTTCAGAAAATAAGCCTGACTTCCATTTTTCATGACAGCAGAGAAATCATAACCAGAATTTTTATGCTAGAAGTTTAGGATCATGGAAGAGATCTTCAAATGCTTCAGTGCTAGCAGCTTAATATCAACACTTTGATACTTGCCATGATAAACACATCTCAACCTCAAAGGGGACATTTTAAAGGACACACTTGTATCTGATTTTCAAAGATCTGTATAAAGGGTGTCATTAGTCAGCTCAGAGTGTCAGCAGTCTCAAACACACAGTTCACAGCAGACAAGCTCATAAGCTCCAACACAAGTGTTCCCACACTGATCCCATAATCCTCCTACTTTTCACTGTCATCCTGGAGATCCAACGCTTTGCCTTGCAGGAGGGAACAGCTCTGTTCCATAAACAAATAACCCGGGTTAAATCAGCAGCAGGGCTGTGCAGAGCTCCCCAGCCCCTGCCCCCTGCAGAACTCTGGAGCTGTGAGGCACTGGGGCTCTCAGGGTCCCCCAGCAGACACAGGAAGTGTGAATGGTAAAGCACAATGAAGGGGCTTCTCCTTGCCCAAGGAAGAATAACTCAGATTTCAGTTTAGAAGAAACACCAGGAAACAACTTCAATATCCCTCCGTTCTTCTGTCAGTTCTGTCACCTGTTATATTTTCACCTTAGAAGTGAAAGAAGAACAAAAGAATTAGCCCCAAATGGACAAAATTAGCTTTTTTGGATAGGAAAAATTAACTACAAAATATACTGATAGTCTGAATTATGAGCATCGTTCTGACCACTGCCTTTCCCTTCCACTGCTCAAAAAAAAAAAAGTTACAGAACATCTTCCACACAGGGATTAATATCTGTAAAAGACTGCAGGCTAATGGGTGTGAAAGAAAGTACAAAATCATGTGTGGCATTGAGGAAAAGCAGAGATAAGAAGTCCTAGATGGAAGCAGTGCTGAGAGTCAGGATGGCTGAGTCTTTCAGAAGCACAGGAACAGAAAATTCTACAGGCAGTAAATTGCACAGAATCTCGTACCACTGGTTAATCTACAGAAGTTCACTTCAACCTTGAGAACCCAGATGAAAATGATAAATCAGAAATTCTGTCACTATACTCCCCAACTGCTCTGCTCCCCTCGAAAGCATTTTAATTTTTACACTAATTTTCAGTCAGTACACTGAGGCAGAGAGTGCAGTCAGAACTTGTCATGAAAGGCTTCTCTTCAACCAGCCCTAGCCCTGCTGAGACAGAAACATGCATAACAAAGATCAGCTTGTTTAATCAAGAACCTAAAGAGATAAAAGACAATTCAAAAGGTACCCAACTCCAGCCATAACATCACAGCAGCACTCGTGGGAGCAAGGGGAACACTCGGGGATGTCTGAGAAGTTGCTGGCAGAAGTCAGCTGAGCACACTGCCCCTAAAACCCCTGACCTGTAGCACATATTTCATTTACTTGTCCCTGAGCAGCCTCTCTGACCCAGTATCTCCTTGCAGCAGACTGGAAGCACAGCCTTCTTTCTCAAACATTTCAGTCATGATTACTTAATCAGATCATAAATGGGCTGGTTTATTGTACTGTTTCAAAACGAAAACTTGAAGACGTTGTACTTTAACTTCTACTGGCAATATTCAGAGCAATGTGAAAAATTCATGGAAATTGGATTCATCCAAAACTGGAATGAACTTAAAACCAAAAGGAACAAAAGACATAGAGATAGGCTGTAATAAATCTGCATTGAAACAAAAATTTTCACTCTGTTAGGTCTATCAAAGCACTCTCCAGAGCAGAAGAGATTAAGAGGTAGATTTAAAAGGCTAAGATATAGTGAAGCACGCTTAGCTCAGGGTGAGAAGTTTAAGTGTACTTTACTGTACTTGTGAAAATCATCCATTTTCCCTCACAATAAGGCCAGGAAGATCCAAGCAGATGGACAATTTAAAAGATGTACAAGATTTTGTCAATCAACTCTAAAATTAATTTTTAAGTAAGTTCAAAACAATCATCATATCATTTATCAGAAAGTAATAATTTCACAACTCCATCATGCAGCTTTGAGTCAGCATTTCTTTCTGTACAAACTATCACGTCAGCATAGAACAGCTATCATTTAAAAGTCATCACTTGCCTTCTAAAAGGGAATTTAAATAAAAAATAAAAACCATATTTGGGTTTTGACAAGTTCACACTGCTAAATCTGGGGGGAAAAAAAAGGAAGATGCTACACTCTAATTGCTAAATAGGAGCAAGTTGAATATATTTAATATTTTAGCATAAAAATCACCACTGCCTCACTGCAGCTGTCAGACAGGCTCAGGGATTAATGTGTCCTGTGTTAATCTAGTGCTAAGGATATTCATGATTCAAAGCAACACTGCTGGCAGAGCATTAAGAAATATTACAGTAAAAGTAGTTTCTGTGTTACATAAACCAAACACAAGGAGCTGCCTGTCCCTGGTTCCAACCCCTCAGCTTTTCCCAGTTCCACCCAGGGATGGAAGACGTGTAGCAAGCTGAACAGTCTACTGCATTGTAAATTATATATATATATATATATATATGTTCATTGGGACATTCTAGGTTAGTCCCCCCTTCCACAGGCTTGGTTTGTCTACTCAGCAAACCCATATTCACCTCCTTCCCTTTCAGTCTTAGGTGAAAGATTTCTAGACTTCTTATAGTTTAGGATTAATAATTAACACATGACTCAGGTCTTTCTATGAGTGCATTAGCATTAGCTATCACACCTTAGGAATTAGGACTTCAGAGGTCACTAAGTTACTTTTCCTTTTTCTCTAACTACTATCTGCACCAGCCCTTCACTAGCAGTGGGTAACTTCATTCCCCATTCTTAAATCAGTGCTTAAACAAAACCTGACAATTAAAAAGTATCTGAGGTAAAAGGCAGAATAAAAAAAAAAATACATTGTAATTCCAATTTCTTAAGAAAATTTAACTTACACTGAATTTAGGTTAACTTGCATATTCACTTTTGTTACCTTTCCCCCTGAGCAGGATGTTTTGTATTGGTTTCCTACAAAAGCAAAATCATCATAGAAAAGCCCTGTTCTACTCTGCCTTGAGTCACCGACACTTTTTTCTTGTCACAGTTCAAAATTCCTGATTTTGTAGGATTTTACAGCAGGAAATTTTTAGTCTTTAAAAACACAAGACAGTAAGTAACTAACAGCCTTACTACAGCAAAATTTTACCAAGGAAATAGTAACACAATCCATAAAAAGCTAAGCCATACAACACTGTATTCCTGACAATTTAAGTTGGCATTTCACTAACCAGCTAAGTATTACAATACAGACCATTAAATCGATGTAAACCCTGAGAAGTGCCACCAGAAACACGAGTGCCATCACACCCTGCAGGTTTCAAACTCGTGGCACAGCGCTCCTGGTGAACACTGACACGGCTCAAATTGCTGCAGGGCATGAGGCTGGTGCACAACCATCAGCACACCACAGTACTTTAATTTACACCTCAGTAAAACTCCTCATCTGCGACTGGGACTGGCAACAGTGACAGCAGGGCAAGGAGACAGCAGCCAAGGGCTTCTTAGACTGGAAATCATGAGGTGAAGGACATCCCAGCCCCTGGAATCTCTAAGGTGTCCGGTGTGGTGACCAATGCTGTTTTCTTTCACCACTCCACTGAAATCCCAACAGCCTCAGGCAGCTACTCCTGAAACATCAGTTTAAGTTACCAGCAAACAGCCTATGTGGAATTATGTGTGACACTGCCAACTAGGAGAAAAAATCCATCCTAAAAATACATTACAGCCGACTGCAATACAGTAACACTGGATAGTACACTGAAACAATTATTAATAGCTCCGTTCTGAAAAAAACCAAATCTAAACGGAAAAAGAAAAAATAAAAAAGAGGCCTTTATCTCCCCAATACATTGCTCAAACTACGTGTCACACTTTGAATGATATTTGCTTTAAATCTGTGATGATCTCGTCAAAACAAACCAGTATCTGGTTACCCAATCATTCATCTAGTGGCCCTTAGATGATAACGCTCAGTGTAAATATTTGGGGTCAGAGAAAGCTAAGCATTTTCACCCAGTTTGCAATCACGCAGTTCCTACTCCTGCTTAGAGAGCAAGATATCCCTTGTCAGCTCCCTAATTTTTATATCCTTTTCTCCTAAAAATATTCAAAATAAAAGAGAGAATTACCAAAGAATGCATTACAGCCTGAAGCACATGAGTATTTCCATATTCTAGCAACTTCAAAAGCAAGGCCTGACAAAGAGCTTAAGCTCCAGTTCCTGAACTAGAATATTCACCGGCACCATGATGAGTTCCTGTGGTCCCTGTCACCTGGATTAAACCCTGGGATAAAGCATCACTGGCCAAATCTTGTTTAAATTAAAAAGGCTGGTCCATAATCTCTTTGAACAAAGAAAACTGAATCACAGCCTTAGGACACATTTGTTATCCTCTTTATACTAAATAAAAAATTACTCTCATTTCTGACTAATATTTCCCCATTTCTCTACTATATGCTGGGACTGACTAAAAGCAAACACAATGGTGAAACAAAATATATACAGTGTTAAAGCTGTCACAGAAAAGCTTTTCTTCAGTCCTATATGTAATTATTACAATAACTGCAGCATCGCTAAAAGCCTCTAAACTTCAGTTGATTGTGTTTTTTAAAGACAACAAAATCACTGCTTAAAAACAAGACAAGTAAAACAAATCCAGACAAAAGTAACGGTTCAGAAAAATCCTGGCAGTTCTGGGAGCCAGGGGCAGGCTGAGCTATCCAAGCACGCCCTGTGTTCTGAACCAGTGGCTCTAGAGCACTGCAGAGCCAGGGTAAAGGAACTGCTGGATTGTCTCCTGAGCTGTCACCCCCTATCTGTGTCTCTACACCTTCCTGGAAGGAAAATGCACTCCTCTGCAAGAAATGAGGCTTGCCACCAAGAAACACTGGTGCTGTTGGTGCTGTCAGTGCTTTAATTCTTCCTCATCTGCCCTTTTTCACCACACACCAGAACTTCCTCTCTAGCCCTCAGCTGTAAGGAAAAGCATTACAAGTCAACTTGCAGCTGTAAAAAAAAAAAAAAACAAAAAAAAAACCCACAACAACCAACACCTTATGTACATAGACTTACATTTTGAAAAATGTATATGTATTTATAGGAAATTTTGTCCCTTTAATTTTAATTCAAGGTTTTGAAGAGACAGAATATAAAAAACCATACACGATTTAACTGACTGTTCCAAAGATTATGAAGTATTTAGGAACCATGTATGCAAATTAAAAGGAAAAAAAAAAGGAGGAAGTAAGTAATTAATTAAATACAGTTTGGGACATATTCCCAAATGATGCAGAATTCAGTCAAGCCATGTTTACTATGTAAGTTCTGAAAACAGCCCATTGTTTCAAAAAACAGTAACCTCTTTTGCAGAGGACAGAAAAGATCCAGGTCTCCAAAGAAGCCAGAACTGAAAATAATGAACACAGAATTTAGTATTTAGTGAGCTGTAGATGCACTTAGCATTCATTCTATTTATGCAGACACCAGACCAAGATGACTGGGCGAAACCTATACTTCCTGCCCCTTCACGTTTTCTTTTCTTCGCCTAAAAAGATCACCAAAGCAGTAACCCAGCAAAACAGATGTTTCCTACAAACACACTTTTCTTTATTCCAAACAAATGTCAGTCCTTAACTGCCTGAAGTGGAATGATTTGGTGAAGAACTGGAAGAGAATTACAACAGCTGACCAGCTGAGAACTTATCACTGAGAAATTATTTTTGCAAAACTCCTTCCAGAATAAAATAGAATTACAAAATTTATTTTAAGATTGATATTAAACCACCATTCTGGAAGAAGGCCTAGACACACTAAAGTCAAATTCAAAATCCACAGCGGTTTACAAGAACATCTGGCTGTACTTATCATTTTAGGATTACACTACAGTCATGTTTCTGCCACTTCCATTTTATTTTGATCTCATTTCAGTCTTAGGTCTCTTAAGAGCAGGACTTTTGCTTTTATGCAGGGAAAATCTGAAGCACAATTTTCAGTTTCAAATATTTTTGGCTCAGATCCCAGAGTCTTTGTTGCTGAGGTGAAACAGTCTCAGCTGAAGAAAATGAAAACAGAAATAGAGTGAAAGAAGAGACCTTCACCAAGGACTAGAAGGGAAGCTACTGTTGGCTTCCCTTTGAAGTGATTTTGATTGTTGTAGCATGTTACATCTCTTCACCTTCTACTTTGTTCATTCTATTATTTAGACACAGCAGGATTATGTACACACTACTGCAAGAACAGAAGTGAAGGACAAATTATATTTTCACGTATTTCATCTTACAAATCTGTTGCCCCCAGCAAATTCAGCTGAACGAAAACAATGTTTTTGAGATTCCAGCTATGTATTACTTGTCTGCTGGTGGAGGTCATTAACTATCTTTGGATCTAACTCTGTCTACTGAAAGCCATTGATTTTGCCATTATTTTCTTTCTCTACATTAAGCCCAGGCCTATTTCTAATAACATCTTTTTGAGGACAAAGCTGCATGACTTCTATATTTTGCCGATATGCTCACCTCCTCAATTTCCCAAATGCTGGAACACCATTTCTAGTGAGTAATTAGCACAGGATTAATTTTAAAACATCACAATTAGTCAAAAAGAGATTCAGAAATGGCAATGCCTGACTACAGAGCCTAACTCTTAAGAGATTCCATCTCCCTTTCAGGAGGCTGCATTGAAAGAGGTGAACAGATCTAGCTGCCCCAAGTCTGTGTAAGCTCTGCTGAATATTTAATGTTAACATCGTAACATAAAGACCACTGAACTTTCAAATCCTACTGTTAATATATCCTCATCTGTTTTCCATGGAATTTATAGGAAAATTTCCCAGTTATCATTGAGTACTGGCTAGAAATGGAATGTGGCCATATTATTTTAATTATTTCTACACAGTCCTGGCATACCTTCACTCCCAATACTGACTGACAGATTTCGCAGCAATCCTTATCACTTCACGGGAAGGAGGTGTCCTGTGCCATAAATTACTGAGCAAACACTGCATCACGGCCTAGGAATTTACATAACCTACTAATTAATCTCTGGAACTGTAAGTTAATTGCTGTAAAGGTCTTGAATATTGCTGTCACAGCTTGTTTCCCCCCGTTGAGATAAAACCCATCTCCCTGGAACAATCAGAAAAGATGTTTCCCTGCCTTTTAGGAAATGCTCTCCAGGTGTGAATCCAACAACTGGCTAGATCTGACTGAGCTCAGATCACCCCACTTACTGCAGTGGGAGACCCAGCATGGCATTGATCTGATTTCAATCTGTTATCGATCTTAGACAGACACTGCTGTCACGGCAGCTTTTGTGAAAGCCTTCCTGACGTTCTTCGACTAATTCTTGACCGTGAATTTTTTAAGCTATTCAACGTTGAGGGTACAAAATTAGCAAAACAATAACATTTTTTACATCTCTCACATTCCTTAAAAAGCTCAGCAAAACTGATAGTTAAGTGCACACACAGGACTATTAACAAACACAGCTCCTAAGCTTTAGATAGACCAGTTCAGTAACTGTGTGTCCATGTAGCTCTTATTTTGAAATCTACACAAACTGCATATTATTACACATCAACAACCATGCCACAAGTCATTAAAGGCATTATTAGGCCACATCAGTTTGTTCACCCCACATACGACAAACAGGTAACACCTGTTTCTTTTCTATTCAGGCTCTGAAATTAGAAAGGTAAACCAACATTATCTCCACAATGAGTAATTGGTCTCTCCAACACCTGCACAAAATACAATCACACCCCTAGAAGGCATTTTCTTGAAAAAGCTGCACGTAAATTACATAGCTGGTTTTGCATTAATCTTGTTTTCATTAGATTTGGTGCAAATTTTAGCACTGCTCTCAGTGAAAACAGCACCTTCTATTCTTGAAGCAAGGATCAGGTGAAGGCAAGTGATGAGAAAGCCTTGATTACTTATACTCTCAACCCGAGATCCAGACATAGTTATAGCTATAATGTCACCTTTTTATCTGACTTGGGTTTTTTGATAGATTTCGATTCAGCTGACTAAAAAGCTGATTTTTAAAACAATTATACCATTCTTGGCACTTGTACTTTTGCTAGGCACTTTTGGTCCACAAACCGACCATGGGGTGGGGTGGGGAACCACTGTTTTGCAAGTACATCATAAAAGCAAACTTCCAGGTGACCCCCCACAAGCCTTACCTGCATCATGGTGACCACGTGGCAGGGATTCAGGAGGTAAATGACAGTCCTGGTGGCAAACTTGAACCCCACCTCCAGCCCAAAGATGAGGCAGAGCAGCACCAGCAGCACGTTCTTGCCCAGGCTCTCCTGCTTAGCCTGGGGCTGCTGCAGCAGATTCTCCAGCTCCCGGACGTGCTGCTGCCTGAGCTTCCACAGGGACACGAGGATCTCCACAGTGCCCACGCTGAGGAAGACCAAACTCTCCAGCAAGCGCTGCTGACCGGAGAGAAAGGCGGCGCATTCCGGCCCTCCATTGCCGGCAAAGCTGGGGTCCACCCCGCCATACATCCAGTCCAGGAGGTTGTGGAGGCTGTAGCGAGACATGGCGGGACGGTGCCTCTCCTCCGGGAACAGGGCAGGAGCGAGACGGAATCAAAGCCACAGTCCTGCCGGGCTGACGAAGCACGGAACGCCGATACTCTCCGGCTGCAGCCCTTCCTCGCCAGGCTCCGGGAGGAGCGGGCAGCTCCGCTCGGGGCACGGGCAGTTCCTCGCTTCCCTTCGGCTGCCCTCAGGAGTCCCGCACGCAGCAGCCTGAGGGGAGGCAGAGGCCGCAGCTGCACGGAGCCTGCCAGCGGCAGAGCCCCCAGCCCGGGACCCCTCCTGTCCCCGCCCGGCTCTGCCGCCCACCGCTCGCCCTCTCCCGCCCTCCCCGTCCCCCTCAGACCCCCCGCGCATCCCCGCGGTACCTCGGCGGGCGGGCGGCTGTCAGGGAGCGGCAGGCCCGGCGCCCCCGGCCATGGCGGCGGCCCCGGCGAGGGGCGGGAAGGAGGAAGCGCCGCTGCTCTCGGCGGCAGCGCCGGCACGGCGAAGACTCCGGACCCGAGCGAGCGGGCCGCTCCCCGCGGCTGGCCCGGCCCTTGCCCGACGCCGCAGCATCACCCCACCGACGTGCCTGACTCACGCCGAAAAATGGACGAGGCCCCCGAATTGGCTGCGCCCGGCCGCCCGCTCCTCCCTCCTTCACGGCCGCGCCCGCCCCCCTCCGCCTCCCTCGGCCGCCGCCGCTCCCTCAGCGGGCGCGCGCTCCCCGGCTCCCTCACGCCTGTTGCCGCTGATTCCGCCCCGCTGCCACCCTTCCTCCTCCTCCTCCTTCTCCTCCTCCTCCTCCTCCTCATGGCAGCCGCCCGCGCTTCGCCCCCTCAGCGCCACCGGCCGGGAGGGCGGCAAGGACCGGGCACAACTCTGCGCTCCCGTCAGCGCCGTCCTGCTCGCCGACACCATCGGCAGCGACCTTAACTCGATAAACGGGTTTTTCAAGTGCCACTGCAGCAGATAGAGCTAGGTCGGGCGGGGAAGGTACAAACCCGAGCGGGGCTCCGGTCTGGACATGGGCAGGTACCGGCAGACAGGCACGCCAGGTGCCACACACAGGTGCCTGCAGCCAGGTGTGCAAAGTCACACACATGTACCTGCAGCCAAATGTGCCCAGTGTCACACACAGGTACAGGCAGCCAGGCGTGCAAAGTCACACACAGGTGCCTGCAGCCAAATGTGCCATGTCACACACAGGTACAGGCAGCCAGGTGTGCAAAGTCACACACAGGTACCTGTAGCCGAATGTGTCCAGTGTTACACACAGGTACAGGCAGCCAGGTGTGCAAAGTCACGCACAGGTACCTGTAGCCGAATGTGTCCAGTGTTACACACATGTACCTGTAGCCAAATGTGCCCAGTGTCACACACATGTACCTGCAGCCAGGTGTGCCCAGTGCCTCGCACACAGCACAGACCTCACTGGTCTTTGTGCTTAGACAATTTACTGCCCTGTGTTTCCCGGGCAGCAGAGTCCGGGTTTGCTTCCAGCTTTGTAGCATTGGGAAGACGTTTTATTGCAAATATGTAACTCCTTGTCTGAAAGATGAAAGACAAAGGTCTGTGGAGATCCAGGGAGAGTAGCAGGTTAAGGGGGTATTTTCAAGGCAATCAGCGCCATGGACATCCCCTGAGAGCTGTCTACTACAGATTTTATTTCACATTACCGGCACGCAGCACATCGCTCTCCCCATCCTGGTCACTTCAGGGCTTTCCTCCTCCACAGGACAGCATTAGGACAGCACCATCACTGGCCAAACCGTTGAGCCTGATTAATTGAAAATAAAAGCTTAGTTCCACAAATAAGCCTGAAAAGACCAGTTAGGTATCAATACTGGCTCAAAGTGATTCCTATATAGACACATACATAGAAGGGCAGCAACACCTGGCTTTGACTCCTATAAAAGCACTAACTCCTGAAGTGCTTTTATAATCTTAAGAAAATTCTTGTGATTTTATCCACTTTTCAGAGAGTAATCAAGCCCTGGATCTCCCGTGAAAGCAAAGCTGTACTGGCCGTGGCACGGGCCGATGGCTCGCTCTGAGCACAGGACAGACTGTGAAGGTCTGCTGGCAGTGGAACACTGTGCTGGCTGCCCTGCCCACAGGGAAGCTCTGGCTGGGTCTGCATCCATGGCAGGAGTGTGCAATGCCCGTTTAGACGTGCCATCAGACATCCCAACCTTGCTGCAGATGTGAGATGTTGGGTAAGGGCTCTCCCAGCCTCTAGGGAGAAGAGATGAGAATGTCCCCGCCCCAGGGAGATCATCGCCACGAGCTGCCATGAGGACACCTCTGTGGTCTCGGGGGATGCAGCTACAGTGAGCCACCCACTACAGGGTGACCTTGTCCTTATTTTTTCTGTTTTGTTGGGGTTTTTTTTCTTTCTTGCTACAAGTCTAGGTTCATAGAGATTCTTCTGTCAGCTATTCTGACTTCCTTCTATTGAGTCAGTTGCTCACATGCATTTTTTATAAACTTAAAGTAAGGCTTGTGGTAGTGTCATTGCATATTTCCTCTCAAGGAATTTCCTTGAGAGAAAGAAGAAAGTCTGTTGCATTTATCATATCTCTCCCTGTCAGCTAATTCAGCCGGAACATATGCTAGACAATACCAAAAAAATGTCAATGTCAATTAGAAACATTCAAAATTGAAGTTTAAAAAGCGTATCACATTGTCATGCTTTTTAACCTGATGGACTGAAAATAATGTAAAGCACCAGCAGAAACTCGCTTGATGACAACTGCATGTACCAACTGATTCACATTTCTGTCATGGTTGCACTATTAGATTTAGTTTTTCCCTTACATAAATTGCTGCAGTATTAACAGGCACAAAAAACAGGTGGATGTAAAAACTGGAGAAAGCAGAGAACTATCATGAATCAGAAAGGTTTGCTTTCAGATTAAAAAAAATCATCGTTGACAGTTCATCTGCACATTGATTACTTTGTGATGAAATTAAGAGGTCAAACAGCACAGTCAGTCTGCAATACAGGCAGAGGAGGCACCTGAAAAATGGGAATATTTCTTTGTAGTTTCACATGCTAAATGAGTAAACAGTCTCTGAAGTTGTTTGGGGCCTGGGGAAATATATTTTTGTTGAGTCTGAAAAAAATGGGTAAAACACGTGTTCTTAAGAAAATTCAAGTTTCCATCCAGATGTTGTCCATAAACTTGAGTTATCTTGTGAACTAATGAAAAGAAGATGACTGCTCTTTTCATACATCAGCAACCAAACATTTGTGCCTTAGAATGCCCCTTTTGTGTTTGTGTGTGTTGCTTAGCCACTTTTCCATTTTCAAGGCATGTGCTTTATTTTATGTCCAGTACTAGCCCCATATTATCACTAAGTATAACAAAAGGCATTTTACAAAGAACCAAACTCTTTCTCCTGGAAGCTGAGCCTCAACAGCACTTTTCTCAGTCTCTAATTGTTTGTTAGAGTTGATTTAAGCTGTGACTGGTATACGTAGGAGGTACATTCTAAATCTACATAGATATGCAGGCAGAAGAATGTGTGCTTTCTATTTTTGCTCTGTTTTGCTAGCTTATTGAGCACACTGGCATCCATGATGAATTACTGAGAACCCTTTTGGCTACAAATGAGTTCTTAGGTTTAAAACTAAGAATTAATTTCACATTATGAGACACTGCCACTACTTATGAACCACAAACCCGAGAGATTCAGAACACTGTGTCTCCCCTAGCCTTCTGTGTGGAATTTGCCTTTGTTATTAATACCATAGTGATATTTGGTGCTCACAGTCAGGGAACTCCTATATTTAACATAATGTAAAACAAATGTAACGGCGGTCTCAGAAACAACACAAAAGGTGGGAAGGAGGACTATAACACGGCACAATCTCTGGTTAATTCAGTTGTATGGAATTTGCACCATTTCATTCTATTGTGGAATATTATGTGGCCAGGTCTATCATGTTATATGATTGTATTATCACAGAGTATTTTTATGTCTTGTGATATTTGGGAAGAGACGTTGGATACTTCAGCTTTACAGTGAGTGATCAAGCAGTGTCCATTTTTCACAAAGATTTCTGAGCCAAACCTGGGTTCTGTTAGACCCTCCCATCATTTATCAGCGTGCACAGGTATCAGTCACACACTTGAACATTTCTGTGAATATAACCCCTGAAATGAGATGTCTTAAAAAATCAAAAAGCTGCTCTTATACCTTTGCATTGGGTTTGCATGACAAGGTTTTGCCAGTCAAGGGGGCTACAGGGCTTCTGTGAAGCTTCCCTGATGTCCAATAGAGCCAAGGCTGGCGGGCTCCGGGATGGACCTGCTGCTGGACAAGGCTGTGCTCAGCACACAACAGCTCTGGATAACAGATTTCAGAGGGGGAAGCAACCCCCGTGCAACTGCAGTGGAAGACAGGAGTGAGAACACGTGGGAGAAACATCTGCAGACACCAAGGTCGGTGAAGAAGGAGGTGCTGGAGCAGAGATTCCCCTGCAGCCCGTGGTAAGGACCATGGTGAGGCACATCATTAGTGTGTCTTAATAAGTTATTGAGGAAAAATGAGTATACTGGCATGTTTTCTGTGCAAGCTGATGCATTTCACAAAGAGGAGGAGCCTCACACGGGACACGGGTCATGTTCAAGTGCGTTGTTACAGATAGTTTAACCATTTCAGCCTGGAAGGAGCCGCGAGCCCTCTGGTGGTTGGTCACTCCCTGAAATTCTCATCCAATGCTCTGTAACCAGTACAATAACCCCCACACACACTTTGCTTCCAGAAGCAGCACAAGTTCTGCTGGTTTATCCCTTGAGAATGTTGCTATGACCCCTTTTCCACACAGAGGAAATGAACTAGTAACAATTTACTCTTAATCAGGCTGAGAGAGTTGGGATTGTTCAGTCTGGAGAAGAGAAAGCTCCAGGGAGGCCTTAGAGCACCTTACAGTACCTAAAGGGGCTCCAGGAGAGCTGGAGAGGGAGTTTCAACAAGGGCATGGAGTGACAGGACAAGGAAGAATGGCTTTAAACGGAAAAAGAGCTGGTTTAGATTAGATACTAGGTAGAAATTCTTCCCTGTGAGGATGCAGCAGCCTGATCTAGTGCAAGGAATGAGATTCCAGCCCTGGCCATTCTATGATTCTATGAATTGAACTTGTTCTATTCTAACAATATATGACACGCCTGCATGAGACACAATACTCTTCTACAAGGGAGTTTTACTTTAAATTCCAAGATGATGTGCCTGATTCTGCAAAAGGGGTGATGGCCATGTGGTCACTGAGAGCTTGGCTGGGGCCTAGGCACACCAAGCATTTTGATAGAATAGATTTTGGGAAAAGGAGTCAGTGTTTGCAGGAAGGAAAGCAGGAATTGTGTTCTCATGTCAGACATGAAAGAGTGAAATAGGTTTTCAGATGAGATGGGGTAGAAAGGAACTAGCTCTAATATGCAAGGATAGCATTTGTTGCAAAGGAGTTGATATTTAAATATAAAAGGTTTTAAATATAAAAGGGGTTTTTTTTGGTGTTATTTGCTGAGGCCAATGTAGTGTACTGTGTTTGAAGGAAACAAGAAAATGCGTATCTTGTGCAGATTTAATATCTCAGCTTACGTTCTCATCTTGGTATCCAGATGAATCACGTAGTCCTTTATTCATCCCACATCAGTGGATGGTTGCTAACAGTTTCCAGTAATAGAACAGGGGATGCAAAAGAGCTTTTCAGGTCTGTGATTTCCAGATAGCTCAGATAGCCTATTTCCAGATTGGCTTTTTCAGAAATCTTAAAAATATTTACCACAGAGCTTTCTGTATTTATCAAGATTCGTGTCTTGTGTACTGTGAGTGTTTTCACAGCTTGGCTGAGGGTATTCACATGCTCCAGAGCTGGGGGCTGAGTTTTTTCCTGTGGCTGATTCCTGGGAAGATTTCTCCCACAGAAACCCTGACACAATCCCTTCTTGCCTGGATGGGAGGTCGGTGCTGTGGTACTCAGTACAGGTTGTTACCCAGCGGATCACACGGACTCAGCAACAGATTTTCCTGTTTAAAACTCTATACTAATGGTGAACAAACGTGCCCAAATGATTTCTGTAAAGCTTTCTTTACTGGAAACAGAGAAAAAGGGATAAGTGAAACTGTAGTGTGGGCACATAAGCTCAAAGGAGCTCCAGGAGCATGTCATTGAAAAAATTATCTAAGGAAGGGGGAAAGAAGAACAAAACTCCTTATATTCCAGCTAGAAACATTTCTGGTTATTCCTGTTTTTCAGATCTGTTAGCTGCTGTTCTATCAAGTGCAAAGAGCACAATTGCCTGCTAGATAAGCAAAGAAAATTCTAGAGGTTCAGCCACAAAACCAGAATAAAGTACAGTTTCCTCATTAAAAGATTCTTTAAAATCTTCACCACAATACCACTGCACGCCTTCTCCTATCTCTGTAGTGCAGTGAGATTCTATGATCTGCAAATTACGTAAGTGAAACAAGGATATTTAAGAAATACTTGGTATCTATATAAAACCTGCTTTTCTTAAAACAAAACAGACAAAACCCAAACCAACAGGAAAGAAAGCATCAGTCAAGCAGACCAGTGCAATTTGGTGAACATTTAGCAGAAAGTTTGTATCACCTGTAGGGTTGCAGACAGTTCTTATGCATTCATGCTGTATAAAATAGTTCAGATGTCCCCAGGAGTTGGTATTTTCAGCTACTTCTTTTGTAGAGGTTGAAGTACATTGGGTTGCACACATGTAGACAGTATCCACATGAACTAATGTAAGTGTGTATAGACCCTATACCTGATTTTCCCCATTGCCACATGCGTCAAATTCCTCTCCTCTAGATGATTTTTAATGAAGGAAATCAGGCTAGACATCTGCGCTCGGCAATTAACCGTTTGTTACAAAATTACTCACTTTTGTAACAGAGAACAGAAATTAACCTTGCACAGCAGGTGGCAGCCCCGGTCCTGCTAGGCTTCAGCCGGGTTTGCACCTCGGAGGAAAAGAGGATTCCAGAGCTGCGGGGGCTGCTGCTATTCACCGGCTGTCCTTTCCTTTCTTGGATTTTTAGCAAAGAAGTCGTTGGTCACTGCCATACTACAAAGGCAGAGCGGTTCAAGGGAAGATAATTTGAAAATAAAATGCTCCTGACTTTTCTCCTGAAGGGTGTTATTTCAATGCTGATCAATAATATTTAAAGGAAAAGCAGCCCAGCTGCTGTTTATATCCTTGATAATGAGGAGATAATCAAGACATCTCTTGACAGGCCTGATAATACAGCCAGATAAAGAAATGAAAAATAATATTCTAAAACTTGGTAAGAGATGGGGTTGCTCAGGCTGCTTGTCCAGTGGATATAATGCACCTTTTGTTACCCTGCCTATTTTTGCACTGCCTTCTCATTTTCTCAAGCTGCTATAAGTCTTTTATGTGAGGATGCTTCCACTGTATACCAATGAAGGAGTTAGATTATCTAGGTAGCAGAGGCTAAAGCTGAAACTCCCTAGCATCATCTTTCTCAAGTATCATTGTCTGGTAAGGAAATAGGTCTGTAAGTGATACTATTCAAGTGAACAAGAGGAAACTGGTATCGGGTACTTGTCGGCTGTGTAATACCGATACCTGGGCTGGCCTGCGGGGCCAGATATCAGGCAGGGAACGGGGGTGGGGAGGTGCTGGCAGCTTTTGGGCAGTGTTGGACCCTGAGCACCGGAGCAGCAGGGCAGAGAACACCTCACCATGCAGCCACTCCCCTCCCCAACCCCGGTGAATTTCAGAACTCCCCACAAGCATTTACTTGTTCTGTAGCTGCTACAACAATAACAATTCTTTTTTTGAAAACAATTCGCATATATGGTCATGCGATTAAATTAAATAACTGACTCCAAGAATTAACTTGTGATAGAACTACCAGCAGAAACAAAAGCATAGTCATTAGAAGTATTGTGTAAATGAAGCATGTTCCATTAATATTTCTTGCATACATGACGTTAATTGGAAACCTGAGGAACAACGTGTACGAGCAGCCACTGATAGGACAAACTGATTGTGCAAGTAGAATTCTCTTCTGTTTTGCTGCCAAAAGGGAAGTCGATGTTACAAGTGCAAGCATTTAAGATTCAGAGTTTTGTTAACTTCACCATAGCATTATAGACTCACTTTCACCTGGACTCTTCATGACAAATTCTTTTACTTTACAGATCTGAGTCAAATCCTTCAGGAAGCATTTTTTAAGGTAAGAATTCAAATACCCCTTTTGTACTTTAAGCTGCACTTCCCATCTAAGCATGACATTTCTGTTTTTTCCACGGACAAATGTTTTGTGTACCACAAATGTTATGAATGCAAACAGACCAATTCAGGCCAAAAAGATTTTGGCAATGAAGTTACTACGCAAAGGAAATGTTGACTTGTTGACTGAAAAATGTTATTAAGAATGTAGCAACTTATTATTCTGGCATCTTTGTTCATGTAAGCAGGAGCTTACAGTGACCTAAATGGATGGGAGACGTAAAAGTGGATGTGGGGAATGTTTTATGGGTGACCCCTAAAGGGTCTGAAAAAGGTGACCAAATAATCATATACCTTTCTTATACAGTTCAGTGTAATAGCCAGAATTGCTGAAGGGGTCTGTTCCACTACAGCAAACTGTCCTTAAATTACATTTTAGAAGAATTTGTGCGCCTTTTTCAATGTTCCACAGTGCTATGGAGGTAATTGTGTTGGGCTGATGGGAAACAGTGTGGCGATCAATTTTTGTTCAGAGAACCTATCAGACCTTGCCTCTACCTTCCTCCTGCTCCTTCCCCCAAAGGTCTAGTATTATGATTGGAGAGGCAATAAATATATTAAAAATATAGAATTAATACATCAAATGTATCAATATATACTTCTTATATTTAATATAGTATTAATTATATAATAATTATGTTAATTATAATATATAATCATTATAATATTTCTATTTACTTATCTTTTCTATAGTTAATATTGTATTTAATATAATACTAGAATAATATAATAATATAATAATATAATTAATATATTAAATCCAAGATTAATATAATAAAAATGTAGAAATTTTATATTTTTTGACAACTATTACAAACAGATTTGCAGATAATTCTTAAATCTGGTTTCCTATATAAGACTAAGGGAGGAATGGAACTAGCTTGAACAGAAAGCATCAGAAAACAAAATTCATACATTTGGTAGCAGCCTCTTGTCTTAAAATGCTGCCTTTAATTGACAGCCATCCCTCAGTTCCCCCTACTGGAAATTCCTCTTTGGAATCCAGTTACTTGGATATATCAGTAAGCCTTAGTGTCATCAAATGTGTATGACTGACTGCTATGTTGGTTTTGCTTTCTTTTAAAACACAAGAGTCAGTTTAAAAAGGTCTGGAGTGAACAAAAGTGCATTGCTCCCGAGGGGCAGAATTCGTGTGGAGGATCAGTGTGCAAAAAAGGGCACACTAAAACTTCAGCCTGAGAGGAAACTCAGGTAACTTTTCTGGGAGGATGCTTGCTCCAAAATGGCCAAGTTTGTGTACAAATTTTGTTTTCTGTGTTTTGATTCTAACTGTACAGTTTGTGAAAACAAACAGGACAGTATTTAGGAGACAGTTGATTTCATCAGTCACCTCTCCTAATATAAATAAACAACCCACAAGGCTCCAGATATTGACTTATTACTTAGATTAGACATGCTAAGGTTGTGCAACCCCTTTGCTGATATCAGGAATGAGGTGAGAAGCTCTTGACTCTTTCCAAGCTTGCACTGAATCCTGGGTGAAAACCAGAGACCTCCCAGGCCTTGGCTTCAGCCTCTCCTCAAGGTCCCTTTCCCCTCTTTTGGCCTCTGTGATAAGGCTGAAAATCAGCGTCAGTACGGAGTGACTTCACTGTCTGGGAAGTGCTGGTACACTCAACACATCCCACAGAGATCTCCAGTGAGTGTTTCTTACTGGAAAGATACAAAGGAATTGCAACACGAGAGACAACAAAAATCCTTTCGGTTTGGTTTTGAGGATACTGCGACATTTTGTTATATAAAGATCACTTTAGTTTTTGTTTAAAGGCTCCTCTAAAAGTTTGCAAAGACATCTTGTAGTGAATGTCAGCTTTCTGACCATAGGCTTCCTTAACATACCTTCCTGGTTTAAAGCCTTTGGAAGTATCACACATCCTCAGGGAATTACTAGTTGACCACACCTTTATTTATAAAGAGCAAGTAAATCTGTTTCTGTGGTGCCTTCACAATAGAATGTTTGGTATCTTTCAAAAACTGGTTTAAATGAAAATGTATCTTATGACAAACCAAAGAGCATATTCTACATCAGTAAATCCTATGAAAATTTGCATACCTCTAGCGGCAGGAAAGGTTTCCCATGGTGCTCTTTCTAAAGCCTCCATAGAACAAGCTGTATTTGACTCTTCACCCTGTCTGTAGAAAATAAGATTTTAGGACCCATTATTCTAATGATAACTGACAGATTATATTTTTTCCTAAATTGTAATTAAGCAAAATTTGTTTCCAACTTTGCTGAAATTATTAGTTTGACCTAGCTGTTCATCCTTCTGAAAGAAACTATTTTGTTGAGCATCCCCAACACCACCGCTGAGGCCTGGATGTCAGTCAGTGATGCCTGGCCTGGGGACACGAGTGCACAAACCCTGCAGGCACCAAGGCTCCCCACAGAGCTCCCTGCTGCGGCACACAGGGCCAAGGAGAGGTTGATGAGGCAGTCCCATGGCTTGGTGAGATCTCCAGCAGGGAGGGCATAAAGGGAGAAGAGCTCAACTCTGCAGAAGTGCACAACCTTGCACCTGAAATCCAGGTGGCAGCAAGGACATGCAGTCTGCAGGAGAGAGATGGGAGCTCCGGCTTGCTGGAGGTACTATGAAACTGCACCTGGAAACTGTGAGACTTGTCAGCATAGAAGAGAGATGAGGGAGGTGGTAGTGCAAGGAATCTGTGTTACAAATCTGTGAAACAAGAAGTGGCATGGAGAGAGGTCAGAGAGAATGGTTAACAAATGCAAAAGTCAGGGGACATCATAGGGAAATACCAGAGAGAAGGCATGGAACATACAGAAGTGATTTCCACCCAGCACGAAGTTAGACCGTGGAACGACATCAAGCTGTAGATGCTGCAAGCTTACAGGACTAAGAAAGCAATTGGATTTCTTTTCCACTGTCTATCAACAGCAGAAACAGGCTACCTCTAGCTAAAGGTCTCAAAGTTGCAGAAGCCCTCACCTTCCCAGGAGAAGGCCAGCCACTGCTGGGAACAGCATCGTGTTCTACCTCGGGCACTGCTCGGATCCACTGTGGCCGTTCCAGCGCTTTAGCTGGCTTAGGCACAAGACATGCTTCCCTAGCCACCAGCAGGGCACATCAAGGTAAATCTATACTCACTTAGTCCAAAATATAAGACTACAAGAAGTACAAAATAGTTGGAATAAATTACAAGTAGATTTTCTTGCCTCTTTGCTGTTTATGACAAAGATTTAGAAAAGGGGCTCTGTCAGTGGTCTAGCTGGGAAAAAAAAAATTGTGGCAAGTTGGTTTGCCCAACCTTTCCTAAGTATTTTGGGAAGTTAGATCAAAAAAGTAATCTGCATAAAAGAGATATGCCTTTGGGCATCTTGTGCAATCCAGGTTCTCTTATTAGTGATGATGTGACATTAAGGAAAACGATGGGGTTTGAAACAAATTAGAACAAAGTGAGAGTACAACAGACTGCCTCAAGTGTCATATAGTCCAAATAGAGCAAAACCCACACAGTGATTCAGCTCTACCCAAGGAAGTGATGTGCTTTTTGCTTCTCTGAGAATTATTAAATATAACATCCACATTGCATGCACAGTTGTTGCCAGAACGTTTTAGCCTCCTGCAAGGTGTTGTTTTTTATGGAAGCAAGCTCGTTACCAAATATAGCAATGGCTATGTAATGTATGCCAATTTTGTTTTTCACACTCTGTCCCACTCCATATGGGGTGGGGGAGGATCCTGCTGGACTTCTGTTCCACATAGATGGAGCAGGAATGTTTCCTCTTCCCCTACACGCTATTAAGAAGTGGCATTGTCAGAAGCAAGTTATTTTGTGCCAGTTGTCTTCTGAAGAAGCATCAGACTGCAAAACAGCTAAAACCATCTGGCAAACTCTTGGATGAATCATGGGGATATTTGTAGCCTCTGGCTTTTTGAACCGCACTGTGAATAATCCCAGTCGCTCTCGTCAGCACTGCTGCTGAAACCAGTTTCTTGTGTTCTGAAAAAAAGACCAAAGGGGCCTCCGACTGGGCCTGGTGGTCTCCACATTGTCAGGAGGCAAGAGCGGCTTACAAACCTCTGAGCTGTCTGTTCCAGCCTGAAAGATCCGGCCCGGCGGCCGTGCTGCTTCCAGCCGGAGCCTGCCCGGGAGGCTGTGCCGGGGGTCGGGCTGCGGTTCCCGGAGAGGCTTTTGCCGTGTGCCCGTGCTTCGGCCTGCCCGCGGCCTGCTTGTGAGCCTCGGCGGAACCGTAAGGAGCCCCGCGGGAGGGCCGCGCTAACCCAGCTCTGCCCGCAGCCCGGGGTCCCGCGTCACCCCCTCACGACTGCCAGCCCCGGGGTCACCTCGGGACGCGGCGGCTCCGAGCGGGGCCGGGGCTCGGGTCCGCTCCCGCCCCCTGCCCGCGCGTCACGGTGGCGGATGGAGGGAGGGAGGGAGGGAGGCTTGGGCGGCCCTGGCGGCGGCGCGGGGCTCGCTCCTCCCCCGTGCCCTCAGCCATTTTAGCAGCCGGTACCGCCGCCCGGTAGCGCTGTGATCTCCGCCGGCAGCGCCGGGGCTGGGCACGGTGAGTGCGGGCTGTGCATGGCGGGACGGCCGGGGAAGGGATGAGGAGATGGGATGGAGTGAGGTGAGATGGGATGGGGCAGAGCTGATCCTCCCTTGCCGCCCCTCGGCAGCATCTGTGGAGCCGTGAGGGGCGCGGGGCTGGCGCTGCACGGGGGCTCCCGGCGGGGCGGCGGGGGCCGGGTCAGCGCGGGAAGGAGCGGGGGTTACTCGGGGTCAGCTCCGGCCCCGCCGCCGTGCCTCGGCGGGGCCGGGCCCAAAGGATGCGCCGGGGCTCGGCGCTCCGGTACCGCCGGGCAGGAGCTGTCCGGAACAGCTGGTGACGCGGAAAGGCCTCCTGGAAGTCCTGAGGGGGGGTTCGGCGTGAAACCGGGCGGGAAGCGTCCCTGCCTTTCGCAGCACCGCCCTGGGCCAGGCTCCTCCGCAGCTCCGGGGCAGCGCCGGCGCCTCTCGCCGATCCCCGTTCCGCCCGCAGCCCGCGGGGCCGAGCGCGATTCTCCGCCGGCAGCCGCACCCGCCGCTTCCCCGCTCCGCGCCGGGCGGGAGCTCGTCCCCGGCCTGCCCGGGGCCCTGCCCGGTGCTTCGGCGGTGCTCCGGCCTCCCCCGGAGCCCCCCGCGCTCGGAGCCCCCCGCCCGGATGCAGGGCAGGAGGCTGGGCTCGGAGATGGGCTGATGCTGATCAGGAGAGGTGATGCGCTGCTCAGCGCATGCTTCTCTGCCCCACGTCACAGGGCACCTGTTAAAGGAAAGCAAGAAACTGGCTGAATATTTTTGTTGTCTTGTTCCTCTGCGATAGATTTTGCTCTTTGGGGTGTTCTAGAACATCCCCTTTGAGGATTTCTGAAGCGTATTTGAAAAGCAAGTGCATGTCCACTGCCTGACTCCCCTGCCGTGGCTGCACAGACCTCTCCTGATCCAGTGCCGCTGTTTGCCCAGTCCCTTAATGAAATAATTGTAGCATGTACCTTTATAGCATATAACATCTGGGAAAAAATTAAATGTGAACCATTTATGTTAGAAAAAACCGGAGCGATAGTACAAAATATTTCAGTGAGGATGTTCAATAAATATAGATGGAGGTTGCAGAGAGCTTTGGTGTCGAGGAATGTTTTATAGAAAGTAAATGGACTTTGGAGTCCCTGATGGTGGTAAAAGATGATTGTCAGGGTAAGGATAATGCTGGTCCTTGCTTGGTTACTCTTTGTATCTTGGATTGTTGCATAAAAATAAGACTATGATGTGTGTTGTCATTTACTTTTATAGACAAATTTGCAATTGTAGCCTTGCCGATTTCAAGTGCAAAAATGAGCAAATAAAGCTGCAGATAGACCTTAGAAACATATGATGTTTTTTTCTTTAAGTTCTGCTTTTCAAATCTTTGGAATTTTCATCTCAGACTAACTGCAATGATTGAAGACATGGATTTTTCTTTTTCCCTAAGATAAGTTTAAGACTTTCGTGTCTCCTGTCTTTTCACCCAATTAAAAGACAGGTAGCAAAGTTCTGCAGTCTCTGACAGGATGTTTGGTTTCGTGTTTTACTTCTTCTGCTCTTCGTGCATGGACACAAAGTTTGTATTTTAATACAATTCTACAGAAGCCTTAAATATTTCCACATAAAAGTTATTTTGGAAACTATTTGATGCATTTTTAATGTAGCTCTAATTTCTTTGTATTTACCGGTTCTCCCTTCATTGTTGTCTTAAATGACAGAACTGTATAAACTTGAAACAGACAATTCCCCCCCCCCGGACCCTGCTATGGGGGGTGGTTTCAGGAGATGTTCATCATTTAGGTGTTTGCATCTCATGCACACTCAGCTCATGTTCCTTTAATGCCCTCTGGAACATCACTGCCAGCGATGGTGCTGCCCATTGAATAATCCAACAGCAGCAGCTCTAAACTTTCAGCATAATAAGTTAGCAGAGTTCACCTGATAACACCTTCTCCTAATGCAAGGGTGATGCTTCAGCCCTTTTACAGAACTAGAGAAACCTTTTCCCAACAAACAACTGAGCTGAGGCTTTGCATACAGATATATGCCAGGTGATGTTGTGCTATATATCTAGTAAAATAGGTGCAGCCTATTACTCTGTTGTAAATGAAGTTAGTACTCAAATACCAAAGAGTAGCCTGAGCCAAGTAAACATTCAAAATATATTGAAGTTAATGATAAATAGAGTTAGGTAGTTAGCATGACAAATGAATGAGTGCCCTTTTATAATTAAACCCTTTTGAGTAAGGCATTGCTTAAACTAAAAAAGAGTTGGAGTTAATCGTTAAGGGAAATTTCATTGTATACTCAAATAAGTATGTGGTCACTATGCTTCAGGACATTTGTTTTCTCAGGAGAGAAGGAAGTTGAATGGAAGGAGGAAAGCAATTTCCCGAGAAAGAGAATTATGGTTTTGTTCCATTTGTTCATAGCTCAAATTGTTATTTAGATGGTGCAACATCTTTTAACTTTTTTTGTGGAAGGCCTTTCTCAAAAGCTGTTCACACTGTTTAATTTTACTATCTTATGGAGCAACTGCAGAGTGACTGCTTTGGTGTTCATCTTTGTTCCAAAGTCTCCTCCTCTCCTCCCTGTAACTGGGATTGCTGCCCTTCACATTTCCATTTAGAGTAGGCTAGCTGTATGGAAGGGAAGGCTTCAGAAAGTTTTCCTCCTCTGCTGGTAGAGCTGTGTTTACAGTGCATAGGGATTATTAGTACTTTGCTGTTGTTTCGTTGGTTTTTTGGTTGGGGGAGGGAAATTAGGATTGCTTCTATTCTGCTGACACTCCTGGAAGCTGGCTGTTTCTCCAAAATGTTCAACACCGTGGGCACATGCAGGGGAAGGCTTTGTGCAGCACTGGTTGTTCCTCCTGTGGCCGCTCTCTCAGGTAGCCGGTGTTGCACTCAGAGTGTGGCACACTCTGAAGTGGTGTGACAGGTTTCTCCTGCGAGCACCCAGGCCCTTTCTCAGACTGCTCTGTGGTCTCAGTGGTGCATGGGAAGGACCCAGCCTTAGCCCTGGACATGCTGGAGCTGTCAGTTGGTTTTGCTTGTTTTATAAGGACATGAGCTAAAAAACGCTGTTTGGAAAAAGACTTGGCCGGTGGCCAGCATTGCCTAGGAGCTGTGGTTTCAGTTTCCTTCTCTGCAGAAAGTACCTAGTGTCATCTGCATTGGGATCAACGAAAATGCTTGGGCAGAATGTAAATAAACTCCAGCAGCTCTGCTTTCCCTGCCCCACTTCTTATCAGGGCTGTCAGTTCCTACCCAGCACTGCTTATGAAGTGCACTCATAATCAAGATACAGCTTGGATTGTGTGCCAGGTGTTCATAACATTATTTATCTGACCCAGGGTATGAGACAGGGGTTAGGAATGAGTGGTGGGGGTGGAAATTCCTCGTGCTGTTGTTACCCTAGATAGGGAGCCTGTCTCCTCTTCGGGTTACTGTGCTGCTGCTGACCTGTGCTGCCACAGCCCAGAGTAACTTCTGAGTCGGGACTGACCCGGGGCTGGCATCAGCTTTGTTTTACTGTGAGGATGGTGAGACACTGGCACAGGCTGCCCAGGAGGGCTGTGGATGCCCCAGCCCTGGCAATGTCCAAAGCCAGGTTGGGTAAGGCCTTGAGCCTGCAGAGCTTTGTTACAAGGAGTGGGTGAGTGCGAGCCCCGATGGCACAATTGTCTGGAGAGTTATTTGAGATGGTCCCAAATACAGCAGAAAACTCCAAGGCACATTGAACAGTTTTTTAGTTAGGAAATAAATAGCACAGGCAGTGTTGGGAAATGGAGGAACGGAACAAGCAAGGAAAGGTGGCTGTGGCCATGGGACTGGGAGGAGTGGGAAGTGTTTTCCTTCAGCCAACATGTTGCCAGATTGTCAGTTTGTATAATGGATGATTTTTAAAGTTTGAGTGCACGAGTTGCTTAGGATGGATGCGAGGTCAGAGCAAATGCTGCTGCTTCAAAAAGTCAGTGTGCAGTTCATTTGCTCTACATTTGGAGTAACAGCTGTGTAATGTGAAGGATGTGAGGAATTGTTTTCCTTTTCTTTTTTTTTTTTTTTTTTGTTTTGTTTTGTTTCAGATAAAACTAAGCACTTGGACTTGCCCCTGAAATCAAAGGTACTTTTCACCTCAGTAAAGTGGTTTTAAGGAATCCTAGATATTGAGAAATTATTTCTAAAATAATAAATTTTTGCATGGGCTTTTTAGCACAGTTAATACGAAATCAAGGGCTATTGTACATCTGGGAGTTCAGGCTTCAAGGTGAGATATCTTTATCTCCAAGGTAGAGATAAAGTGATCCACCAATTATCACAGAATTAAGAGTCTCGGATTTAAAGTGATCCAAGGTGGATCCTTAATTATCACTTTAAATCCGGGACTCTTAAAACTGCTACACTTGAATACTGCTGTTGTTCAGCGAGGACAAAAACTGATGTACAAGGATTTCTAGGATTTCCTTCAATGTGTGTTGATGTAACTATTGATTCCCTATAGCACATTACTGCTTCATCAGCAGAGCATCTTTTTTTAAAAGCATACTTGTCACTTTCCTTTTAGGTTAACAGGTTTCTATTTCTTTTAAAGTTCTTATTATAAACTCATTGGTCTGGCAGTGGAAGCTGTTAAATGTCGAAACTCAGCAGAAGATCTTTTTGCATATCTGTTTCACTTGGAGCTGTAATGATGTGATGCTGCAGCTCACTGCATGATTTTTGCTCCTCACTTTTGTTAGTGTACAGGGAAAATGCCCTTATTTCCAAGCCCTGGTGTTTTATAGCATAGGTGTATAATGGTAGTTAGAATATTAATATATGTATCCATTTAAAAAATAATCTAGGTATGCTTGGAAGACTGTGAAATTAAAAACGAGTTAACATTGCAAGGACAGACTTAAAATAGCACATTGCATCCCAGTACTTGTTCTCCTACAGCTTGTACTAATTAAGAGATGTTTAAATTATCATTTTAATAACACTGGTGTCCTGTTCTAACTCTCCGTACTACAGAAAATGATTGTAAGTGAGCAATACCAAGACAGTTACAGAAATGCTTGTTTTGAGATGATTTAAACTTATAATAAATGAATGCTTTACTTAAAAAATATTTGTTAATGACACATTTACCCTACCCCCTTCCCTTGCTGTAGTATAAACTTAGCCAACATGTATATACCACAGTGTTTGCTAAAATAAGAACTTTCTCAAAATAAATACATTTTTGTGTTCATTGCTTATCTGGCTACATACAAGTCTTGATTGGAGATGTAATAATTTACAGAACAATAATTTATTTATTAGGTCCGTTTCTGTGCACTAGGAGCCACTGTATGACTTGAACCAAAAAGCACGCTAAGAGGAATGTATTTAGTGAAACAGTGGATTGTAAACAATGACTTTTGTCAGTTCCTCACGTGCAGTGAAACACAGGGAGCACTCACTAATGTCAGGTTAGGCAGGTACTACAAAGTGTTTGCTCTGCCTTCAGCCTGTGTTGTCGTTCACCATTTTATTGCACATATTTATAGCAGTATTTGCATGTTTTAATGTGCACTGCCACCAGTGTCCTGTCGAGTGGATGGGGCTGAAGGAACCTGGTAAGAACACAAGGAGCCTGTGTTGTCCTTGCTGCTAAGGGGGTGCAAGTATCTGTCTGAAAATAAAAAAAGGCAAATTGATGTAAGTGTTCAGATTTATTGAAACACTTCACCTTGTCTAAGTGATCCATCGGGTACTTTGTTGTTTGCTCCCCAGCAGTCATACACCAATAGTTCTGGAAAAGATCTCATTAAATTCAGGTTCTCTAAAGCACGTGGTAAGTAGAATACACAGTGATTCATTCTCCCATTTGTCTTGGTAGCTAGAGGAGTTGAGCAGCCTGTGAAATGTCACTATTTCAAATATGCCAGTTCAGCCTGAGGAGCTGGACACAGCGTATCACAGCACGCTGGATGGCTCACAGCAAAATCCCAAGTTTTTATGAATGAGGGAATCAGTCCCATAGCTTAAGCTGACAGCTTGGCAGCCAGCTACCACACAGTCACTTCGGATTAGGAAAATCACTAACTCCCGACCTCCCACAAATAAAAAATTATGTTAAAGTATTTTGGAGTGTATAAAATTAATCTGCAATAAATTGTTTAAAAGTGGCTAGGTATGATGGGTTGGGGTTGTTCTTGGCTTTCAGTACAGATAAAAGTAGGTCATATATCATGGTACAGCTTCTGGTTGCCTTTTTTTTTCCCCCTAGTACACTTCCATGGATGCACTAAGCTTGTAAAGGCTGCAGCCAGCAGTCTCTCACTCTGGCAAAAGGAGGGAAGAGTCTGGGCCAGCAATAGATAGATAGAGGCTACTTCATTCAACAGTAGCTCTGCTTTCAGGCTTCTTTCAAGTTCTTGCAGAGCACAGAAGTGTGTTTCAGCAGAGCTAAAGCAAGGTGACCACTTCCTCTGTGGCAGTGGCACTTTGTGGGACTGAATGGTGAGCGGTGTCAGACAGCCCGTGCAGCTGCAGGTTGTGTGAGGAGCAGGAGCCTGCAAACCCTGCAGCCAGGGCAGCAGCCCAGGTGGGACCACCTCTGGCCAGCACTGCGTCCTGCCACGAGCATAAACCTGAAACTCAGGGAACCAACCCCCTTGTTGCACTGCTCACTTCTCATCTGGAGTCTCCCTTACACTGAGGTCACGTTTATGTCAATTCAGCAAAGTAATTTGCTGATGTGTGTTATCCTAAAAATTGCTTTGAGAACTAACCTCTCTTTTCTGTTCCTAGTATGGCACCTTTTGGTTTGGTTTTCCTTCTCAGTGAAAATGCACGTACTAAAAGAATTGCAATACCGTGTAGGTAAAGTGTAGTTTTACAACAGTGTTTTCTATAGCTTTGAATGTTACGTAGAAGAGTAAGCAGTTAGTTGTAATGTCAACTAAGAGCAAAGTGATACAAAATACAAAGAAAAATTAAAAAGAAGGAAGAGATCTTGGTTTGTGGTGTCTGTGATGTTTTTGCACCAGATGTAGAAGTAGGAAGGATGGAGTAGTTTCTGTCTGCTCATAGTATCCCATGAGTTTGTCATTCTACACGTTACTTTCCGTGAAGGCAATTGTATATACTGCTGATTCATACTGTGTATTTACACAGGGTAGATTAATACTGAACTTGATAGCCTCTGTTTTGTGCCTTTGTTTGATAGAAGCATTTAATTTTCATTATGACAGTGGATTATCTGTTTATTTCTTAAGCATGCAAATACTTCTGCATTTTTATGAGCTCCTCTGTTTGAACGACTTGGTCAGAAGTGCTTATGAAATGCATTGCCACAGGCAAGAGGAACAACTAGAAAGTGAAACAAAGCTTGCAGTAAAAAGCAGGGAGAGAATGGGGGGGCTGGAATAACAGAGCAAGGTTATGCCTTAGAAAACCATGCAGAGCATCCTGTTTGTGTGTGTGCTACATTTTGCCACTCTGGGATTGCCAGCTCTCCAGCTGGCTGGTCTTTCAGGCCTGTTTTTCTTGCATGTCTTTCAATAACAGTACCCATGCAGAGTATTTTATGGCTCCATAAACTCGACTAGGAGAGATGATAAACACCTGGCAGTTTCTGTCTGTTGTAACTGAAGGGAAAAACCCTCACTCCAGCCTTGAATGAGTTCAGGTTATTTGCATGTTCAAAGGTGGTGTGATGAATGATGATCACATATGCTTATTTCTGACTGTTCTGTGTATGACTCTGCCCTGATCATATTCCCACACCAGCTGTTTTCCCTCCTTTCTGGGTCATGGTCTGTGTCCAGACAAAGGTAAAGGGAGGATGGATTGTTCCCTTAAAGACAATGGTGGATAAGGTTTCTCTTTGTTTCTCCAAGTTGATTCGTTGGTGTTCCTCAGACAGAACACTTTGAGAAATTTGTTACAAATAACCTCTTAGACTTGAAGTGGGGACTCTGTTTTTAAGTTGAATTAAAAACATTTTCTGACAATGTTGGCTTTTTGAGTATCATTGTATATGTTAATAAACTAAATTACTAATTGTTTTTTATTACTAACCATGAATTGTTGTTGTGATACACTGTGTCATGCTATGGATTTTCAGTCCCTTTTTCAGAACAAAAAGTTCCTAAAAATAAGTTGAAAGAATGGTCAACAGTGTCAGTTTCCTCTTGAAACTTCCTTCGGAGTTTGTCTGAGACCACTTTACTGTCTGTTTAGTCTAGTGCTGCACAGTTTCTCCTCTGCACTTGCTACCATGACTGCTGCTTTATTCATACTCAAAATTATCCAGTTGAATAAATAAAAGTCATGCCATCAAAGCTATGTGCTTTCGGACAGTCAGCATCTGAACAAATTTCTTTCAGGAAGCTCTGTGGCTGTGCCAGCACCCAGCTGTCCTGTGGTGAGGCACTGGAGCCTGGAGAGGCTGTGGCTGCCCCATCCCTGCAGGTACTCCAGGCCAGGCTGGAAGGAGCCCTGAGCAACCTGTTCTGGTGGCAGGTATCCCTGCCCAGGGCAGCGGGATGGAACAAAAGGAGCCTCGAGGTCCGTTCCAGCCCCGTATCGTTCTGTGGTTCTGTGAGCTGAGAGCCTGTGCAGCCCAGGCTGTGAGCAGAGCACAGCACAGGCTGGGCACAGCCTGGTGAGAGCCTTGGGTGCTCCCAGGGCAGGTTCTGGACAGAACTGACACACAAAGGAGCAGCTGTGAGCAGAGCAGAGCCTGGGTGCACCCTGGTGAGAGCCTTGGGTGCTCCCAGGGCAGGTTCTGGACAGAACTGACACACAAAGGAGCAGCTGTGAGCAGAGCAGAGCCTGGGTGCACCCTGGTGAGAGCCTTGGGTGCTCCCAGGGCAGGTTCTGGACAGAATTTGACACACAAAGGAGCAGGTAGGTGGCTCAGAGGAAGTTCTTTCCCGATTCAATGTAGTCTCAGTTTTCAGTTGTGGAATCTCACCTTGGCCTTTAACATTTTCTGCCTTTGGGGCATACAAACAGCTCTTACCCTTTCACCAAATATTTGTTTGCACTTAGGTCACAAATTAGGAGAGAGTTTCACACCCGGCTCTCAGATAATTGAGGACTACTGGGTCAGTGTGCCTGGGCTGGCTTCCACTACAGTACTTGTTGCAGAAAGAGACGTTTGACACTTACAAATTGATTTTTTTTTCTGATTGACTTTAAGTGCATGTATGTTCTGAGATAGTAAGCAGAAGCAATGAACATAAAGGACAACAGTAATATTTTTCTTGAAACCAAAAATAAATCTTACCTTTGCCATTAGCTGAGTAAAATACTGCGTTAAGCAGCAGTAAGAGAAACACAATTTCCTAACACTACTTGTGATTTTGCTATTTCAAGTAGAATGTATATATTTAAACTTGTACCAGGATCCGCTACAGCTGATTTCCCCTCTCCCTGTTTGCTGGGATAGAGGTACCTGTCCACTCTGTACAGGCATAGTGAGAGCTCTCAAACTCTCAGGCTTTGAGCTCCTATTGCACTGCCAGAGCACAGAAATACTTCTGAAAATTGGCTGGCTTTGGTCAGGCTTTTCTCTAGCTTTGTGATGTACCAAAATGTGCAAGAGGAAAATATGTAGAAATTTGCTTGTGAGAAAGAAAGAAAAAATGAGACCTCATGAACTTCTTTCCTACCATGAGTAGCTTGTATTAATGGTACTGGAGTTTGTTTTTATAAAAACACCGACATGATGTAAAAACTGAGTCATTTCCTTCAGTTTCTTTTCCTTCAATCTTTCTAACCCCAACTAAGTTGTAAATAGCCACCAGATTCTTCTAACTCTTACTGGTATTTCATCACAGTCTTCTCAGCTGTGGAAATGTTTTCTTATTCTTATGTGTGTTAGATATAAATCTGGAAAATCAAAAATTGTAGAGAGCCTGACCGTATGCACTCATTTGTTTACTGTGCTGCATCTTCCTTGCTATGTGTATTTCTTAGTCTTTGTGTCATCTCTTTTTGAAATCCCAGCCTTGTTCTGTCCTGTACTGGAACAAATTCAGGATGACTAAATACCAACTAAATTCCCTTCCAAAAACTGACTAATGAAACACCCACATACTTAGGTCACCTCAAAATTTTGTTTTTTACTGTGTAAAACCACTTTCCCAGTTAAAAATCCTGAATGCTCGCTGTGGTTTCCAAATTGTTTAGATCTGCCTGGATGATAGAGAAATTCCAGAAATGGATATTACTTACTCATACTGGATTGTTTTGGAAGATTTCAGAACTTCCTGACAGGAGTCAGCCCTGAGCACTTAATGCTAAAGTCAGAATTGTGTCTCCATTTGAAGTTGGCAAGAGCTCCAAGAGCTCTGGTGCAGAGGAACCAGACTTCCTCTGGTGTTGCTTTTAAACTAAAAACAATCTGTTTTGCAGATTCCAGTTTTCTTCACAAACGAGAACACAACCCTTTTCCTCTCTGTCATCTCTCTTACTAACTCTTACTTTCCTAACACTATGTTTGAACAGACAGACGATTAAGCTGTATTTTCTTCTAATCATGTTATTCCATAGTAAATTGGAACTCTGCCAAGCTTTTTAACACCAGAGGGAGGATTATAAGCAGGGTTGTTGATCCACTTTCACAATTAAGCCTTTAGAGTGTTTTGGGCTTTAAGGCTGTTCCTAGTGAAGATAATAATTTGCTGCCTTATTAAAGTTAAACTACAAAGGATAAAATTTACAGCTATGGGTACTTTGTTAGATTTTGAGTTACATTTAAAAATTCTAGTGGTGTGTGTAAATGCTAAGTAAGGTGATTCTGTTCAGTTTGGAGAGTCAAATACAGAGAAGATTAGGACAATTCCTCCTCTGAGAACAGTCACTGCCAGAGGCATAACCCCGCTTTCTGTTCCCCTTACACACTTCTGCTCTTACTCAGTCCCATAAACTTCTGTGACTATTTAAAAGGTTTTGGTGGTTTTTTTTTTTTCTATATTAAAAAATAGAATTGCTAGTTGTTTCTTAGATTTGAGTTAAATTAGGGAGAGAGGAATGTCTCTTCTGTTCTAGAACGTGTGCTTTGATTTCAGACTGTTCTGTGACCCTGGCTACAGGACAGGAGTAGAGTGTTGCATATTATCTGTCTGAAACTCCTAATTAAAGATATAAAAGTCAGATTATACTTAGATAACATCTCTTCCATCTCTGGCAGCTCATAAAGTACAGTGTCAGTCAGGAGTAAGCTTGGACTAAAGAATTTTTGTAAACACCCAGCATATAAAAGCCGTGAGTGAAACATTACCTCATGAGTGAGGTTTCCAGCAGGAACACTGTAACATGTCACTGCAAATGTTAAATCAACTCCAGACCAAAATTAAAAGAAGCTGCTTCACCTGAGGAAAATCCTTTGGAAATGCTGAAAACCAGCTCTCTAGGAGAGAAACAACATCTATTTTTGTTTGGTTTGGGTTTTTTCTTGTAGTCAGGCCTGACGCACGCTGCTCTTTCTGGGAACATGCATTTCCTGCATCAAGAACTGGGAGCTCTGCTGTTTCCAAAACAGCTAGATAAGCATTTAAAGAGGCTAGCTCTGTTCAACAGTCAAGAGAAAGAATAAGCTTTGTAAACCAATAGAAAATACTACATATCCTAAATATTCCAGTGCTAAATAACAGTTTTATCTTGTTATTGTGAAATTTTTCATGAGTGCTAAATTTTCTTTGTAAGGAATGAGGAAATTTATGAAGAATGTAACTTATACTTTAGTTTTCTTACCTTGAAGCGTCCTTGATGGTGCATTGATGTGAGCATTGCATCTCATCTTTCTCTTAAAGTCTAATTAAGTAGGAGATTGAAGGCATAAGATGTAATTTGAATAATTAAGTTTGGCTTCTAGCTGAATACAACTGGTGCGGAAGTACCTTTGCATGCCGAGTATGTCAGTCTGTTATATGCAGTATATTTAAGAGATGATAAATATTTATTTAGCACGAGTTTGGGATGATCCTGCAATGGATCAAAATCCTACACAGCCACATGCCGGTAACTCTAAAAACATTCTAGCACCTCTTCTTTCTATTTCAAGAGAAAATCTTTGCAGGAGAATTTTGCAAGGGACATTTCACTCCGTTTCAGTCTGTAAAAACTGATAAAAACTTACACTTATGGGGAAGGCTTTTAAAATATAACTAATTTAACATCAATTAAAGCTTTCTGCAGTAGACTTCTTGGAGCCTTACCTCTGCAGTTACACACAGCCATCTTTTATTGCACCGGTCATGGGACCAATGAGGCCTCACTGCCTCTGAAAACATGCTTTTGTTCAGGAAACTTCTCTTACCTCAGTACCCCAAAACCACTTCATCTTCTCTTGGGCAGTGTGTGCCATGGGCAGTCCTGAGTTCGTGTTTCCACTGATACTCATCTCTCAAGAGTGACAAAGAGCTTCTTGTTCTGCCTTGAGTCAGAAGAATGGCCCCTGTGCAATATCAAAGTCTCCTCCTTGTCTTTCTGGGTTTCATTGGTAATTAAATTGCATTAAGCTTCCGTTCATAATTTTATTCAGAACGTGTTTAAATATGAAAGGGAGAAAGTAGTGTGGCATAAAAATGAAGCTCCTTTTTGGCAGCTTTGTCTCTTTTCGTCCAATATAGTTTGGAAGCTTAATCTTTTCCAGTACTGTAATTGCTCTCCCTTGTATGGGTTGTGTTGCACCTCTGTCTGAATTCATAGCCTGGGCTTCTTAGGAGCAGTAGGGTGGGAGTTCTAAAGATTCCTCTTTTCTGCAAGGCAAAAACCATCCCAAATTCTAATCTGTACTTTTTTTTCTGTTTTACTATAGATCTAATCAACACTGAAAAACCCTCACTCATCACTGTGAGATCCCTTGTAAGTACACCTCTGTGTGTGTGTGTCAGGTTTTGCATGAGCATGTTCCAAGGAAAAAGCCATGGCTGTCTTTTTGGGACTCACTAAGTTTTCTCAACTGATGTCTTTTAAGAATTACAACAGATTTTTGTCAGGACAGAAACGTGATTCTCTTTTAAATTACTACAATTATGTGCAAATCAGCTAAGTTTTCTGTTTTTATAAACACTTTTTAAAATATTTCAAATTGACCCAAAATTCCAAAGTGGAAGAAATGCAACCTTCCTCTCCTCCCTTCCTAAATTAGCCAGCCCTTGATTATTAGCCAGTAAGAGCAGTATTAGAAAGTGAGACTTTGACAGCAAGACCACTTCTGAACAAGCTCCTACACAGCCCAAAGAGAAGCTGTGGTACTCATTGTGTTAAATGGTTTGCAGTACTCCAGAAGTCTGTTTTTATCCCAGTCAGTGTGCCTGCTGACATTCTCATTGTTGGGGGGTGAGGAGCAGCCCGAGTTCCCCCTGGGTTTATTTGAATTTATAGCATTATTAACTGGGGGTGTGTTCTGCCATTTCCTTACCATGTCTTAGAGCCATGGCTGGCTTGTCTGCGAAACACAAACTCAGCTGCTGGTTTTGGAGCACTGAATTAACTGCAATGAAAGTACCATACAAGATTTGTCTTATAAATCAATAATCCTTCATTTTGGAGAACTGGAGCTTTGGGAAGTGAACTGATCTCTTTTTTGCTGAGGTTGATGGTGAGGTTCACCAGAGCACAATAAACGTTTTGAAAAGAATGCAGCATTCATTTCTTTTATAAAAAGAAATATGCAGAATACTTTCATCCATACAAGTCTGAGCTTACCTTAGTTTAGTTTAGCTTAGTTTATTATGCTATCATTCAATAGTAATTTTATTCTGTAGTTAATTACAAAATTAATGTGGTGGTCATGTTTGTTTTAAATATCTGCAGATCTCTCAGTCTTCCATCACATTAAAGCTGTTGATATTGGCTACAACACAACTGCTTAGGTTGAAATTCTCATTAAATAACCACCAACCTGTTAACTGACTTCTGTCTGCTGTTAGTAGCAGTTGTCTTGTTTAACCTGAAATGTTAATTGCAGCCTCCCCCATCACCTGAGGGTGGCAGATATATTAATAAAGGTGCATTTTGAGGTGTGCCTATGTTAACTCTTGATGGAGCCCTGAGAATTCCCCTATTCCCATCCATTCTGTTTATCAGGTGGTGTCCAGGGGCTCTGATCTGGCTCGGTGTCACTGCCTGCCTGAGTTCTGCCCTTGGTTACCTGTGCATTCTGTTTTCCCCAGCGTGGGTGCTGTGCTAGCAGCTGTGTTTGTGTTTGCACAGCAGCCAGGTGAAGATAACCACCCCTCCTCACACGCCAGTGCAGACTGGTCCCAAGAAAAGTGGGCTGGCCATCACTGGGGTTTGCTGTGGTGGTTTTTTCTTCCACTCACCACCAGTCCTTATTTAGGCCCAGTTCTCCTTAATGAGGAAAGATTTCTGATGTGCAGACAAAATCCTGCCAAACTGTACTTTATTTTGAGTTAAATCGGTCAAAATTTGATTCTGTTTTCCATACTTAGAGTTTGAAATGCATGTATTGAAGGAGTTTTTGAAATTGGAAAAGCAAATCTGCATAATCCCTTTCCAAGAGTCTGACAGAATTGAAAAGTAGAAGATTAAAAATGCAGTTGCTGGAGCAAAGTTAATAAAGCAGTTTTGGAATATTGTATAGTTTATAGATTACAGCATGTGGACTTTTGAGTCCATATACTATTTTTGAGTATATCAAGATACATTTTAATCTGAATAGAAGTTGATAGAATATTCTGAAAAACAGTAAAGCAATCCACTGTACCTTTTCTCTCAACAAATATTTAGTTGGAAAACAAGCGTTGACCTTTCCCATAATTGCACAATTGTGTCATTACTCAAGTAGCTTAAACACAATATTATGTTGTGAAGGACAGACTTCATCTCAACAGCCCTGCACTATTCAAACACAAAGAGCGGGGAAAAGTCTGTGAAAAGTAAATATTTGTGGATGCAAGGAACAAGTATGGAAAACATTCATCCTCCTTCATGCCCAGAGCAGATCACTGCTCTGTTGTGCAGTGATGCTTTTGAAGTGAGCTCTTAGAAGGACTAAAACGAATTAACTGACTGTAACATTACTAATTTAATTTTTTTTTCTTTCTTTTTCCTGCTCTCTGCTTGGCCCTGGTTTTCGCCCATAGGTATCTACTGCTGGCTCTCAAAGGTTACTAAAATTGTGCAGCTGCTCTGAATCAGCACTACCTAAGCTTCACCTCCTGTTGCTTCTCCCCACACCACTCTGCGCTGCTGCCTTGCTCTTGCCTGCTTCAGAACTCCATAGCAGAGTTTCTTTTTTTAAATACCCCCAGAGAAATCTAGGCTAGAAATGCGTGCCCTTCTCTTGCTGCCTGTGTACTTGTTAATCTGGTTGTACAGTATGCTGGTATTTATTCCCTGGTATTTTCTTACCAATGCCAAGAAGAGAAAGGCTATGGCAAAGAGGTTAAAAGCTAAACCCATCTCGGACAAGCCGGGGAGCCCCTACCGCTCTGTCAGCCACCTGGACTCTCTGGCACACATAAACATCCCTGGAGCAGACACTCTGGACAAGCTCTTTGACCATGCTTTAGCAAAGTTTGGGAAGAAGGACTGTCTCGGAACCAGGGAAATTCTGAGCGAAGAAAATGAAATGCAGCCAAATGGAAAAGTATTCAAAAAGGTAAAACTTGCCATTTTTTACTTAATTCCGACTTGGTTTTGAGCTGTTTTGTACCTTGCCTCAACACTGCATGTCCCTTTAGACTCTTCCTCAGTCATCATCTAATAAACCATTCCTTTTTTGCTACTCGAGGAATATACAGGATGCACTATTTATTCGACTTCAAGTAAAATGAAAGCAATTTCTTAATGAATGGCCGACTGTGTGCTTATGTTATGCACCGACTCACATCAGCCAGTAGAGCTATACCAGAAGCTTCTCGTCATGAAAATTCATTGTTTTTTTCCTCTCAAGTTAATTTTAGGAACTTACAGATGGCTATCCTATGAAGAAGTAAATGAGAAAATTACTCACTTGGGGAATGGACTGACTGCCCTGGGACTAACCCCAAAAAGCACCGTGGTCATATTCTGTGAGACCCGAGCTGAGTGGATGATTGTAGCTCTCACCTGCTTCAAGTACAACTTCCCTCGTGAGTGCTCCACCTGCAACTTTCTCTGCTCATAGTCTGATTCTTAGAAGTTTTCAGTCTATTCTATGCATTGTGGAGATCCCTAAAATTAACTTGCTCATAGTTATTAAACTGTATTTTATTATTTTATTGTAGTAACGTTATAGATGTTAAAATGATAGAATAGTACGCTCACTATTCAGGTTGTTTTAAATATTCTGAAGATGTCAGGAGTTGTGTTTCTCCCCACAAAATGTGGGATGTTTTTATAGTACTTTCTGACTGTATCCTAAATTACACATCTGAAAGATGAAATGGTTATCAGAAGAGAAGAATGGTATCAAAATCATATGACAGTCTGTGGGTAGTCTGTTTTGGTGACATTTGTAAGCTGCTCAAGTTCATTACAGTTATGAATGGTTTTTCTTTTTTTTATTCAAGCTGTCTGAACTCTCTAAGGGGAGTTACTGCATGCAGACTCCTTGGTGAGCTGCAGTGATTACTGAGCACTCCAGTTCCCATTTTGCACACAACATACTGTGACCCACAGCCCATTTCTCCTGCTTGCCCTGGGCTGTCTCTTTTCTCCCAGCAGCTCCTACAGCAGAGGGAGCAGAGGCTGCTCAGTAGTGGATGAGAAGACCTTGCTGCTGAAGTAGGGGATTATGGTTAATTTGGGCTGGATCCCTGTACTTTGGAAGGCAGTAAGAAATAGCTGTATAACATTACTCTTTTTCCTTTTCTGTGTGAACCCTACCTCACAGCACTGTTAAATCCCTCTACTGGTCCTTGGAGGTTACAGTTTGAGATAGCAAATGATACTAAAGAAGGGTTTTTCAGTAGAGAGATAATGGGGAGAGGTGAACTCCACTGTGCCTGGGAGGCCCTTACTGACATCCCTGTAGCCAGTGTGGGTTCGAAATAATCTGAAAAACAGTCTGATTCCTTGGTCTGATTCTCTGCCTTGCTGCCATCACTGATGCCACGGGAGCAAGGAAAGCAGCTGACAGCGTGCAAAGAGCTGCCTGTAGCTGTGCCCAGCTTTCAGCTGTGTCACCTCTGAGTAATGTCTGAGTGTCACCTCTCCCCCTGAGTTGTGGCTGCACAGAGCTCAGGGGCTGAACACCTGCTCTGATTGCTTTCTCTGGAATTGCTTTGTACATTATTGTGGGGTTTGGTGCATCTGTTCTGATAATTTCTTTTCTGCTACAGAAAAAGCAGAATTATTTCAGGAGGACATTATAGGTTCCTTCCAACTGCCTGACCACTTCAGGGCTGACTAAAAGCTCCAGCCTGTTACTTGGAGCCTTGTTCAAAGACCTCCTAAGCAGTGGCTTGGGGCATCAACCACCTCTCCAGGAACCCTGCTGCAGTATTTGACCACGCTCTTAGCAAAGACTTGCCTCCTGTCCAGCTGTCCTCCTTGTTCCAGAGGTCTCTTGTGCCATAACATTTCTGATGAGGAAAAATTAAAACCTGCTTTATTTCCAAATCAGAAAATTCCCAATTGAGTGCTTTCCAGTAAGCTAGAGCAAGAGCTTTTGCATTTAGTATTGGTTTAACCCTTCTCTGGTGTCCTCTCCCATCCCTGTGACAGTTGTCACTCTCTATGCCACCCTGGGGGAAGAGGCAGTGACCTATGGTCTCAACGAGTGTGGAGCGTCATACCTGGTCACGAGCGTGGAACTCCTGGAGAGCAAGCTTAAGGTGAGTTGGAGTCATCCTCACCTGCTCTAAGCAGCCCTACAGTTCACACAGTGCACTGCTCAAGGTTTCATTTCCCTTCTGCAGGCTGCACTGCCACAAGTCTCCTGTCTGAAACACATTGTTTATGTGGACAAGAAGACGGTCAATAAATCAGAATACCCTGAAAACGTGGAGATTCATAGCATGCAGGCAGTGGAAGAGCTGGGAGCCAAACCAGAAAACTGTAAGTGAATCACTTCCCAGAGGACTCACTCACCAAGCAGTGTTAGCAGTGAAATCACACCTGGGTTAAGAGGGAAGTGTAGCAGAAAGCCCCCACCCAGCAAAGGCTTTGTCACCAACAAAGGCAGTGGCAGGCTGCTAGTTCATCCTCCAGCTCCCTTTAAATGAACCAAAAATTTGGTTTATATCTTTTGTTTGTGTATGTCAGGATAGAACTTTGTTTTTAACTTCTAAACCATAACCAGAATAATTTAATGCTTCATCTTTGTTTTAGGAAATGAAATAGAAACTGGTTTCATATTTTCATTTTCTGCTACTCTTACCTTTTATTTATCTTATTGTCACAATCTTTTCTAAGAAAAGAGGAGAAAGCACTTAAAGATTTTTTGTTTTTTTTCTTGGAAATGACCATTATCTTAACCAAGCTGTAGCTAAAAAGCACTTAAGGCTAGAGGAGTAACAGTTACATTCCTTGCTCCATTGGGCAGCCAGGAGTGACTGTAAACATCTGCTTTAAGGAAGGAAAACCCAACCCTGATGATCTGTTCTTACATCAGCAGTCTGTAATTAGCCACATCTCTCTCTGGAATAAAGGAGGAGATAAAGTGGCAAAGGAGCTTTGGGAAACACACGTTCACCACAGCTGCTTATCTCTGATGAGCCCGAGGTGCTGACCAGCAGTGACCCTGGCTGTTTTCTCCTGGGCTTAGTCCTAAAAAACCTGCTTCCTTGCAGTCACTGTGAAAGCCGTGAAAGCTGATGATTGTAACCCTCAGAATAAAGAGGACTAAAACAAAAATCAGAAATCAGGTGTTCTAAGCTTACTGCTTTTCTACTAAACCTGCAGCTTACCTGAGGAAGGTTTATTTAAAAATTTAAAAAAAGGTGGAGGGAGATAAAAGGGATTTCGCCTCTATAACCTTGGCTTTGAAAGACTCTGTTGGTTTTTTGTTTTGTTTTTTACTCTACTTGCTGCTTATAATCAGCACTGTTGTATTTCTCCCCTTTGCTGCCTTTGACAGTTTTATTTGGTCTTCAAAAGGCTCCTTCTATGCAACTTTCGGTCAGCTATAAACCACAGTGACAAAAGTGTCACCCAGATTGTGCAGATGCTCAAACACTCATCGTCCTTTCAAAATTGGCCTTCCCTCTCTTCCTCCTAAACCCAGATTACTCTCTCCAGCACTGGCCAACAGCTCGCTCTGCTGGCCTTCCATGAAACACCTGTTTCACACTGATTCCAGACGTTTGCACATTGATTAATTACAGAAATCATTTAGAATGTAGATAAGAAGAAGTAATAGGTTTTTTTCTCCTGAATTCCTGTAGCAAGCATTCTGCCAAGCAGACCTGTCCCTTCAGACCTGGCTTTAGTGATGTATACCAGTGGATCTACTGGGAGACCCAAAGGAGTGATGATGATGCATAAAAACTTAATAGCTGGAATGACAGGACAGTGTGAGAGAATACCTGGGCTGGGGTAAGAAACACTTTGTTGTCTTGTGTACAGAGAGTTAAAACAACCTTCCAAAATGCCACATTTATAAGAAACATGTCTCATGTGTGTGAATTTCCTGTTTGAAAAACGCCCTTCTAGCTGTTTCCTCACATGCTGTTGCTGATTATTATTAGTAGTATTACCCTTAGCTCTAAGTCTGTGACGGATTTTTGCACTTTTGAGTATCAGAGGATACCACTATATAAGAGATTCCTCCTCTAGTGCAACACGGGAAATGTTTTTAGACATTTTCAGGCAGCTAGAATCAATTTAAGAAGCGTTACCAGAGCCCAGCACTTCGCTGACCTGGAGACACAGGTTCTGCACATCCTGCAGAACCTCCTCAAGTACACTTCACTGAAGGAGCAGAAAAGTAACTGACCACAGTGCAAATTGCCTCACATTGAGGAAGTTTTTCATGGAAGTGTGTGTATTTGTCTCTGCATTCACACAAATACAGCCCCTTTCCCAGACTGCTGCTGTGAGAGGATGTAAACCCAGTTCTGGCTGGGTGCTGAAAGCTGCTGAAAGCTCAGTGGCAGCTCTCACATTCTTGCTGAGAAATCTCTGAGCAATTACTTTCTGAAAGCAGGCTCAGCACTTCAGAAATCAGCTCTCTTTCTAGTAACGTAGCCTACAAGATGACTGACTAAATGGTTGGTCATTATTTTTAAGTATAGTTATTTCATCCTTAATTTCATAACTGGAATGAAACCTCCCACAAGGAGAGGAAAGAGCAGTAACGGACCAAGGAATCATAGTTTCCTAGAAAACAAGGCATATCCTGTCATTTAGACTGATTTCAGTAAGGGCAGGTTGCCCCAAGTTGTTCAACATGCTGTGGCCAAAATCTGGTGTGCAGGAGAAAAAGCTCACCTGTGACCCAGATCAATCGAAAAGTAATAACTGAGCACACAATAAAACGGTTAAATGGTATTTGCAGTCCACTTGTGACTCAATTATGTTTTCTTTCCCAGACCCAAGGACACTTACATTGGTTATTTGCCTCTGGCCCACGTGTTAGAGCTGACAGCAGAAGTTTCCTGCATCACTTACGGCTGCAGGATCGGTTACTCCTCTCCTCTCACTCTCTCAGATCAGGTGAGGGCTGACAGAGCAAGGAGGGGAGCAAACTTCAGCTTTTGCAGCTGGTGTATATGGCACGCTTCAGAAATGGAAATGTTCTTCAGAAAATGATGCAAATTAACATTCCTGGTGAACAGCAGCAGTGGGGTGTACTGCAGAAATTTTATTAAAGCCTTTGCATTTATGATACTTAGGAAATCTAAAAGCTTACAGGGTTATCCACTGGGTAACAGGGTAAGAACAGCTCCTAATAGATCAGCTGAACTGTTTAAAGTGATCTTAAGCTTTGGTCTCACTTTATCAGGTCTTTATCCAGTTATTGCAGATCTTCTATTTAGTCCTTTGCCTTTTTCCCTTTAACAATTCAGATAAATGAGAGTAAATTAAGCCAGAATAGATACCTCTGTATGTTTTGCTTGTAGAGAGGTTTGCATCAAGCAAAACAAGCTCCCAGAGGAAGATGGAGGAGAAAGCAAGTACTAGAGGGAGGAAGCAAGAGAAAGATAAACAAAGAACTTGTAAAAGATTGAGTACTTTGGTTGAAAGAGATGTTAATCATTACCCTTTCCATGACAATGGGGACAAAATGACACAGGAACAGGGGAAGATACTTGAACAAATTACATGCTAATATATCTCCTCCTTTTGTTAGTATTTTAGTTTTGAAGCCCTCTTCGGTTTTCAGCTTCATAAATTGACTTTTTTTTTTCCTCATTACAGTCAAGTAAAATTAAGAAGGGAAGCAAAGGAGACTGTACTGTACTAAAGCCTACACTGATGGCAGCTGTGCCTGTAAGTACAGAAGCAGATATGTCCAGCAAAAAAAAAAATCTGTCTGTCTTTTATTCTGTGTGGTAATTTTCCTTTTTCTAACACTTCATAGGAAATAATGGACAGAATTTATAAAAATGTCATGAGTAAAGTTCAAGAGATGAATTATATTCAGAGAACTCTGTTCAAGATAGGGTATGACTACAAATTGGAACAGATCAAGAGGGGATATGATGCACCTCTGTGTAACATGTAAGTAGTGTTCACAGCCCAAGGCTCCCTTTTGCCTTGGGATGTGTTAGCACAGTGTAAGAAATGATCCTCTGAGCTATCAGACAGTTCTCATCTGACATGCAAATAACACCTAATGAGTCACTGAAGGAGTCCAAGTTCACACTGGAAACAGAGATTTCATGGGAATGACTAATCTTCCAAACAGCTGCCTGCTTCATTTTCATTGCTTTTTTTAAGTGATAAAACTGGAATGTTTGTTAAGCTGTTGAAACTCTGCCTCCTCAGGGGTTACACAGGGGGTAATGGGTTTGGAAAAGCCCTGCTAAAATCTGGGAAAAGGTTAATTTTTAATAGATAGGAAGGAAGGGAGAAGGTTTGTGTCTTAGAAAAGTGAGCTAAGTGAATAATTTTTTTGTGCTTTTTGCCTTCTTTCTAGACTATTGTTTAAAAAAGTCAAGGCCCTGCTGGGAGGGAACATCCGTATGATGCTTTCTGGAGGAGCACCACTCTCACCTCAAACACAACGATTCATGAACATCTGCTTTTGCTGTCCTGTTGGTCAAGGCTATGGACTGACAGAAACGTGTGGAGCTGGAACCATTACAGAAGGTACTTAAAACACCTCTGGAAATACAGAAATTAAGAAATGGATATGGATGTGTGTTCAGTGATTTTTAACTTTTTAAAACAAGTCAAAATACAGCTACAATAGAACAGCTGTTGTGCAGTAGAGTAACTTGAGATAAGGTACTCCCTATTCATATTTCAAATAACAAAAAATCTTGCTTTTCTTTCTTGTTCTCTCCCTAAGCTACTGATTACAGCACTGGCAGAGTTGGAGCTCCTCTTATTTGTTGTGAAATAAAACTGAGAGACTGGCAAGAAGGTGAGTAGTAACAGTTTTGATTTCAGAGTAATTAATTTAGCCCCTGCCCTGCTGGTATCTTTGCCTGTCTGCTTAGCTAGGTGTAGCATATGAAGCAATTGTTCTTTTTCTTTGATAAAAATCATCAGTTAGTGTGCTTTAACTTCAAGCTGAAGTTTCAAAATGTTTTCTTGGCAGAAGGATATGTAAGTTAAAAATAATTGCTATTAATAAAAATAATTTACTAAAAAAGAATTGCTGTTGTTTTCAGGGGGCTATACTAATAAAGACAAGCCTAATCCTAGAGGAGAAATTATAATTGGTGGACCCAACGTCTCCATGGGATATTTTAGAAATGAAGAGAAGACAACAGAAGAGTTTTCTGTTGATGAGAATGGCCAGAGATGGTTCTGCACAGGAGATATTGGGGAATTTCATCCAGATGGGTGTCTGCAGATCATAGGTGGGCCTCAGTTCTTGATACCTTAATGTTACAAGATATTGACTAACCATAATTATAAACATGTTACTAATACTGCTGGCTTTGCCTGGGCTAATCTACTTAAGGTTACCTATTCACAGAACCAGTGTAAAAACACATTGCCAAAAGTCCTCAGAGCTGGAGTAAAGTTTTGGAAGTGATGCCATTTCCTGTGACACTATCATAATCTAAATTTAGCTCATGGACTTCAAAGAATAAATACAAGGTTAACTTCTGTATTAATTACAAAGCTTTGAAATCAGAGTCCTTTCCTACAAGCTGTGTGACAAAAAGTGTAGAGCTGTAACACTTTTGTACAGAAATCTTTATAAACTTGGCAGCTAATTAGCTGCTTTTAAATTTGTCTAGTAAGATCTGGCATAGCACAAAAGACATACCTGGTGTGTATGGAGATGAGTCTGTGGAAATGCTTAAGTTTAAATGAAACAAGGTTTTCTCTTTTTCTCTAGATCGTAAGAAGGACTTGGTAAAGCTACAAGCAGGAGAATATGTATCTCTGGGCAAAGTAGAGGCAGCTCTGAAGAACTGCCCATTGATTGACAATATCTGTGCTTATGCCAAAAGGTAAGAGTGAATTCATTTAGAAATTCTGTTTAGGGTAAACGTTGAAGTACAGGCTCTGATGCAACTATAGTTTTTCATGTTTTCCTTCTAATAATCCCCCCCATCAGAGTACAAATTCCAAATAGCATGTCTGAAGAAGCACAGCTTCCCAGATTCCCTAAAAGCTGAAGAAATGAGCTGTTTTTCTGTTGGCATTTCTCCTACCCAGATACTCTTGTGTTCCATCTCTTCCCTAGACAGGTATATATCATTATATATTATATATATTTAGCTTGTGTTTGGGCTGTCAGAACACCAGTGAAAAGTTAAAGTGGACACTTAGCACCTGATCCAAAGCTTTCCAGTGAGTTTTGGAAACAGTCCCAGTATCTTCCCCTCTCTCCCTTTGTGAGGGGGAACTGCAGAGAAGTGGTGAAACCCCAGGTGCAGCTGGGCAGCTAAACTGAGATGTGCAGGAGTGAAACGACAGCAAAGCCTTGTTCTGATCAAACCTGATGTTGTAACCCAGCTTAGAATATTCTTGATAAGCCATGAGATGTGAAGACTTAATGTACAAGAAGGATTCTGTATGGAGGAATAACTCCAGTTCAGAAAGGCCTGGGTGTTTGTGGGTCCAACAGCAGGTAATTTACACCCTGAAATCAAAGTCCTGACTGGACCTTCCTTCCTTCCTTCTCTTGCCACTCTGCAGTGACCAGTCCTACGTGATCAGTTTTGTGGTCCCCAACCAGAAGAAGCTGACAGCACTGGCTGAGCAGAAAGGCATCAGTGGAAGCTGGGTGGACATCTGTAACAATCCTACCATGGAAGCAGAAATACTGCGAGAGATTAAAGAAGTGGCAAACAAGAGTGAGTACCACAGCACATCCTGCTGGCCGGGAGGGTTTATCCAGAAAAACTATCATCCTCACTAACTGCTCCTCCTTCCAGTTTCTCTGTACCTGCCAAAACTTAACAGTTTATCGAGGCAAAGATGACATGAATTTACATACTACTGCTATGCTGTTGACTACTATACTACTTGTATTTTTTACAAAGTGTCTGAAGGGTTTCTTCAACTAAATTCTGGAGACAAATTGCTTGTCTGATACGGTTAAGATAAGGCCCAAAAGAGCTGTTAATTGGAAGAAAAGCTGCAAGGCATTTGCTGGTTAGGAAACCAGTTAAGCAGGAGATTTAAAAGCATTTTTTTCCCCCATACAACTTTGTTCCCTACAGCTTTTAACAGCCATGATCCTTGTGGTTGTAGAGGCTTTAAAAGCCCGCTACTCCTTGCTGTGGTACTGAACCACCAAGTGTCATCAGTCCTTCATGGGACAAAAAAACTGAGCAGTTATACTACACATACACACCCTATAGCAGTGTATACTACTCTTGGCAGCAGTTTCAGAGCTTCAGGCTACTCAGTCATTTGTTTCAAGCTTTAGATTTTTGTCTGTCACATCCAATACAAGCTCTAAACACTGTGTTATTGGAGTATTTGCACACTAACCAGCACTCAGTGATGGGACAGGATGAAATTTCCCTGTGGCTCTTCTGCAAGGTTATTTCATTAAGTAGGACACCATATTATACAAGCTGCAGGGTGCTGACCAGATTTTCAGGGAACTTGAATTAGTATTTCAATTGGCTTTGTAATCACAGTCATGCTTTTCTTTGTTCTTGTCCCTGCAGTGAAATTAGAAAGGTTTGAAATCCCTATCAAGGTCCGGCTGAGCCCTGAACCGTGGACCCCTGAGACTGGGTTGGTGACAGATGCTTTCAAGCTGAAAAGGAAAGAACTGAAGAACCACTACCTCAACGACATTGAAAGAATGTATGGAGGCAAATAAACAGCTCTGCTGACCTGGCAGTTGTGCAGGTAGTTCCTTCTCATGCCTCAGCTTTGGATGTCTGTGTATACTGTAGATATCACACATTCCAAAAATACACCAAATGGATGACTTCCTATAATCTCTATCAAGTAAAACAGAGACTATCTTAGACTTCAAATTCTTAATTATTAGTGATTAGACACTGATGGTCTTCATAGAGTTTTGTGTGATCATCTCCAGGTTTGAGACAGACATCATTATGTGCAGCAGTGTGACCAGGTAATTTTGTTGTTTCTCCAGCATATTCAGACTGCTTACAACTGCCCTTTAACTTGTGCTGAAGTCTGGCCTGTATTCCAAAGAGGAAAAAATAATGTAATTGTGATGATTCTTCTGTCATAGTAAGATACTTCCCTCTAGCAAGGAGGGAAAAGGAGTATCTGATGTCTACCCTCCTCCAGTTAGAAACAAAACCAAGACAACAGCAGTAGTCAAGAACTTGCTAGAGATCACTGATAATGCACTGCTTGAAAATGGACGGATTCTTCTGCACATCAATATCTTGAATATTTACAGTGCCTACAAAAGAATAGAAAGTACACTTACTGAAATAAAGGTGAACTGAAAAGCTTTCTGAAAACAAGTTATAAGAAATTTCATTCAAGAGCATTGAATTAACTGTTTCAACTTCCAACTCACCAAATAGGTTTTTAATTGCCACTGCATTTTAATTCAAGCAGAGCTTTCCACTGGACCCAGAGTGTGAAAGAAAACAAAGACTTGCACTGCTCCAGGGTTACTGATGAGAAATCAGTGCCTGAATGCAGAACTTGCATCTGGACTGGCAAACAGCTGTGAAACTGATGGCAGTGGTTTCTAAAGAGACTTGAAACTCAGAGCAGTTTTGGTGGAGTTTTTTGAGAGGTGGTTGATGTTCTTAAGGCGCTGATTCTCTAGACCTTCACGTACATGTGAGTACTTGTACAGGCTGCCTGGACATAACTTAGAGGATCAGGTTTGAAGTGTCTGCATTCCTTTCTGGAAGGTATTTCCGTTCACCTTTTAACTGTGGTAAGCATGACAAGGCAACCAGAAACCAACAGGAGTTTCCCGGTCTAGTCTTGTTTTACTCACAGAGAAGTAGTCTGTGGCCAGGGTATCTTTGTTTCCTGTGAACTTGTAAATAGGGACAAATCACTCTTTACAGAAATTCATTATAAAAATGTTCTCTTATTAACTGGAAGTCACAGATGTGAAGAAGGAGGAAGATAGAATTTAACAATATGTGTGGCAAATCCTGTACTGTCTTCTTTGGAATGGTAACTGAGCTCCTGCATCCCTGCCAGCTCTTCACACTTGAACCATAAGTGCTGTAAAAAGTGGAGGCTCTTGATACTGTTCTACTTTGCACTTTCTTAGTCATTTTATATATGTTGCTTACATTTTGTACAGCTGTGGCCCTCAACTGCTCTATATTGCAAATTCATTTGAAAGTATTTATAGATTTCTATTCATAATATTTGTGTTGTGTATATGATGGTTAAAAAAAATTATTTGGTATTGTCACTGTACAGAAGGTACAAGATTTTGTACATTGCTTCTCTTGAACACACGAGCTTGCAATTTCAGGACAAGTTTTTCCTTTTCTGCATGTATATGTATTTTTATTTTCCAGTTAAAATAGACTTAGGCAAAAATAAATGATGGCTCTACACTCTCCAGGTAAACCATCCCTTCTCCTGGGGACCAGTTTCAGACTTCACCATGCATCATTTTCTCTGGCTAGTGCAGAACACTGCCAGCTCACCTTCTGAGAACCCCCGAGGGAAAAGAGAGAAGGAAAATCTGGTATGTAAAGGTGATGGAATCCAGTTGTGCATGGAACTACAAGAGTCACTAAAAGAAACAAGGAAATAGCTGTTCTAAAAATTATTTTTTTTAAAAGACACACACCGTCGTTTATTGACAACAGGTAATACTTCCTGTATCAGTAGAAACTTGTAAAATTACTTGGTCCTGAGCCATGTTACCAATTTTTCCACGTTTTAAAACTGCTCTCTATTAAATAGCCTTTAGTCAGCCTGTTAGCATCACTAAAGTGAAATACATGTGAGAAAGATACTCGAGTCTGTCAGCAGGTTCTAAGACTATTTTTTTTAAGCCATGAATGTATTCATATGAATTGTATTTTATCTTCTGTGTCTTGGTTGACTGAGGATCGCTATTTTCAAAATATATATACACACATACCTAATGTTAACATTTCAAAAGTGGAATACAAGTTTAAATGTTCAGCAAGTTTGTGTTCTGGAAGATTTTTGTATTGCACAAGCTCTCTCGTTCTGTTCTGTGCCTCACATTCTGTCTGAAACAGCCTGCCTTACAGACAAAGTGAGTCCATGCTTCAGGGAATAAAAACTGAGCCTCTGCTGGGCCTGGTTTTTGTTGGGAGGGTTGAACTAGAGCTGGATGTACTGCAAAAGACAATTTGCTACATCATCAGCTTTTCAAGCACCTTTGGAGAAGGGGAAGGATTACATCAGGCTGCCTTCAACTATGGGGATTGTTTGCAAATACCTTGCAGCTGGGCAAGAACTTTATCCTTCACTTTAATGGATTCTAAATCCTTCTTGTGACAGAGCTCGTGGTGGAGAAACAGAATGAGCAAGAGCGTTTAATTCTTGCCATTAAAAAAAGAAGGAACTAGGATGCAGATGAAGAGATAGTAAATGAATTCAAAATCATTATGTGATGGTTACAGATGTTACAGATGCTGTTTATCTTGCGCTGGGCTGAAAGGACATACACCATGGGACTGAAATGTGAGAGAGAGGTTCATGTACTGCTGAAGGTTCTTCAGAAAGCAGGTTAAGAATTTTAAATCACCCTTGTAAGACTGAGGAAACAAGTTCAAAGAGAAGCACAATCCAGTTTGGGCATAAGTGTAAGATTATATTCAGGCCCCCTACCTCAAAGGACAGGGTCTGTGTAGAGAAAGGCAGAGTTGTAACTACAACAGGGGGACTGTTGAAGAAAGCTTCAGCTGTGAGGGGAGATGAGAGTGGAATGGCACGAGATGATTAACCTGCAGCTTCATGCACAGTTACCCTGCCAAAGGCACCAAGAGCTGGCCCCAGGGAAGGAGGAGAGCACAAAGTGAAATGGATGATTTGGGATTTCAAACCAATTCCTTACTAAATACTGAACCAGTCACCCCAGATCTCTGCCACTGGAAGTCTTCAGAGCCTCAGTCAATGACACTTCAACGAAGCCTGTGAGGAACAGCCTTGGCACAGACCCGTGGGTGGGGCTGGCAGGGTCCTGCACACGACACAGGACACTTCATTACATCCGTAACAGGCAGATATCGTGAAGTGGCTTGAAAGGGGGGGGGGGGGGGGAAAAGTGTAAAGAGGGAGAGGAAGGAGTTCCTCCCCTAGGAGCAGGTGAGGTGGTGTTTAACCACCCCCTGCAGTCGCAGTGCCCCTGACAACGCCCAGCATAACCCGCAGGGAGCCTGCCAGCTCCCCAGCACCAACTGCAATTCCCAGCACACTGCAGGCTGGAAAAGGAACACAACAGTTCAGAATGTGGGTCACTCATTTGCAGTAGCAAAAAAAAAAAGAAAAAAAAAAAAAAAAAAAAAAAAAGAGAGACCATATCCACCACATCTCAGAACAATAGCTTCAAATAACTATGTTGTATTCTAACAATAAATTAGTGTTGTTCTGCAGTTACATGCAAAACAAGAAATAAATTTTCATTATGTATTTGGTTCTGGTGTGTTGGGGTTTTTGTTCGTTTGTACGTTGGCTTTGTTTAGTTGTGGATTTTTTTGTTTGTGGTGGGGTTTCTTTTTGTTCATACTGAGCCTGCCCAATGGCTAAGCTCTCTTTACATGACAGTAAAGCAACTGGCTTTTTGAAGGCTAAAATTTACACACTCGAAGCTTAAAAATCATAAATCTGGTGGGTTTTTTGCATCAGATGGTACAAACATCATCTACAAAATGCAATCAGCAAAACTTGCAGTCACTGTTACATGGAATTGCAAACAATTCAGATTAAAACTGTGTGAACTCACCTGGATTAATAAAACACATTTCCAGTTAACTCAGAGCTGCTGCAAAGTGTGTTAGTGATTGCTTTATGACAGGAGTACATCAGCCACGGAGGACCAGGGCTGAATTTATTACACAGACATTTGTACTTAGCCTTTTTCACAGAATTTAATTTGAATGAGTTCTGACAGAAATGGGGTACTGGTTGCACTATTGCTTTGCTACTGGGTGATGTAATAGGTTGAATCTTGCTTCACCTTTACTGGGGAGAAACACGTTTTGAAGAAAATGAAACCCATTCTAAATGGATGAAGTGTTCTAATGAAGCTGATAATCACAGGTAATTTATCCAAAATTGTCTTTGGTTGGAAGCATGTAGCCTTGACATTGGACCAGTGCTAATTAATTTAGACAAACAGAGCTCTGGCCGCAGTGTCTGATCCTCACAGACTTCACCTGCACTTTTAAAGCGTAAGACAACTAAAGCACCAAACAATGAAACCAAAAATACGCCACAAACCATTGAGTTTTCCCCTTGTTCTCCCATTTTGAAACACCAATAACCAGGTTAATGAAGACCACTACCAGAGCTGCCAGAGGCCACTCTGTTTGCCACACCTGCTTATTTCTGCATTTACCCTCACATGTCTCCAAGAGCAGAAGTTTGCCCAGCACCTCTGTTATCTCTGTTATTTCCGAGCATCCAGACCCTGAGCAGGAATGCCCATCACTCCAAGAGACCTCTCATCAATTTAAATGCTAAAGCAAGAAGGTGTCATACAAGTTTTACTTTTTTAAAACACAGAAAAGACACTTCCATTTCAAACAGTTCTGGACTACTTCTAACAGTTCAATTGAAATTATGACTTCAGTCCACATGTTGTTCCAGCCCTGGGAGTTGTCTCTAGGATTTTTAATTGTTTTAAACAATGAACCTAAACTTTTCCTACTAGATATAAAACAGCCTATTACTTACTGTGCTCCCTCAGGAGTGAACATGAAGAATGGATCACCATTCTCTAGAGCTGCCTGCCCTACTTTACCTTCTGCCTTCTGAGTGGCATTTAAATGGCATTTAATCATTAAACCAGGGCTCCTCCGTCCCCATGTTCAAAACAAAACACGTGTCTCACCCCTGCACAGCTGATGGAAATTATTTCCCCAAGCCTTTACCTTCATCCCAGAACACACCAGATTCTTCTGGAACAGGACAACTCTCACCTTGGGACTTTTTTGGTTTTTTTCCTTGTTCTTTTTAAAACCTGGATTTGAGAAATTGTTCTGTTCTTGGGCAGTGGCTCATGTGACACAGTGAGAGTTGTTCTTCAGCTCCACATTAAATACCTGCATTACACACTGCTCCCTGTCAGTCCTAGAGGGAGCTTGGGAGGAACCACACGGGCAGGTGAGGCCAAAGGGGAACACTTTTAAACTGAAAGGGAGAAATTGAGTTGAGCTGTTGGGAAGAAATTCTTTAATGTGAATTTGGTGAGGTGCCCAGAGACACAGAGACATTCTGAACGCCTCATCCCTGGAGGTGTTCAAGGACGGGGTCCTGGACAACCTGGCCCATGGCAGGGGCTTGGAACCAGATGAACTTTGAGATCCCTTCAAACAAAACCATTCCATGATTACTTGTGCACACAGACCTCTCTCATAAACCATCTTTAGATCTCAGTTGAACACCTTTTTCTTTGAGATCTGTTTGTATTACACCTTGTGATGTGACCTCAGTGCTGTTGGTGGGGCAGCATTTCATTGTTCATTGTTGCTGTAGGATGCTCCCTTGTGTCACTTTGGAGGATTGACAGCTATGTCACGGGGTGGAAGGCTCAGGCTGGAAACGGCAGAAGCACAACATGTTCTCAGTGAAAATATTTCCAACCCAAGGATCTGGCTCAAATTTTGTCTGACTTCATCCAGGTATGTGTTGGAGAAGAGTCTAAACTTTAGTACGTTTTAGAGGGTTATGTTATTTTGAAATAGCATTTACTGCTTGAGAGTGCCCTTGGCAAGGCTTTTGCCATAGGCTTATTCCAGACACATTTTACCCTGACAGAGCTGCCAGCCTGTTCCACAGTGCCCCAGCACCCCTTGGCAACAATCAGAACTCACACCTACAACACAAGTAGTAAAGATAATGGAAACCACAAATTATTTCTTGCACTTTTAATATCATAAGAACAAGCTATGAAAATTTCTAATAATAATAAAAAAAAAGGTAGAGTAACCGGTAGGTTTGGGGGTTTTTTGGTGGGTTTTTTTTCACATTTGTTTTCATTTTTTAAAATTAATCTTACAAGAGGTCTTAAACAACTTCAAAAATTTACAAAATATATTCAAGTGTGGAAAGTTATTCTACTGGTAAAACAGCATTTCTTTATAATGTGCTTTTCTCCAGACAGGTTAAGGAAGCACAGGCATATCAGAACAAACCATTCATACCATCAGAACAAATCCCTTTTCTCCAACATAGGCATTTTAAATCAATTTAACTGTAGTATGCCAAAAGAACAGAGCAACAGAAAAGCAGTGATGGCTAGAGACAATACAGGGAACATACACAAAAAAGAAGATATCTCAGGTCTTCAGTTGCTACAATTTCATACGTGGAAGTACTTAGCTCTTCAGCTGGCTTTGTTTCACTGACTGGTTCTACAGGAGTAATTTGGTCTCAAACAAAAAAATGGAAGCATTAACTCCAGGTCAGTGTTTGGAGTACATATTCATTTTATAGATGCCCATTGTAAATTTTGGGTATTGCAGTAGAGTCAGCAATGGTCACGCTAAACCAGCTGGATGGGTTTGTACAGAAATGAAATGAAATGAAAGCATTTTTGTGTTCTCTGCTAATATCAGCACAGAATATTAACAAGCAGCACAGAGCTAGTAACAAAGAGATTTTTTTGTTTGTGCCATTAGTTACTCCATTGTAAAACCACCACCTGACTCTAACAGCTACACTCTCACTTAGTATAATTGATAAAAATATTTTGCAAACCAGCATTTTCAGTTATAAAGAGCAAGAGCTAATTATGGTAGTACGGAATCACCCCGTGTGATCCTCATTGAAGAGATGGAAATAGGCAGGAGTAACTGGCCCCTCTCCCTGGCCTGAAGCAATTGTGTTCCAATAAATTTCCCTACAAAACCCCTGGGTGTGCATACCCAGCCCTACTCCATCTACAGATCTTACTAAGAGTTTTAACTGGGTTTGTCCAGCTAGGCCAGTTAAGTTATCTTCCTCAGTCATGTTCCAGGTAGTGGTGGGTTTTTTTTGTTTGGTCAGTTTTTTTAATATAAATTGAAAAAGTGAGATTTCAAAGCAGCTTGCATTTAAACAGCGTGAAAAATAATTGAGAATAACATCTGATTGATTGAAACATTGCCTCGTATATTTTGAATCTCCCAGTCTGCCTAGAAAAAGCTAAAAAACTATTATACAAATTCAAACTTGGATAAAAATATCCAATAAGCACTTATTCACAGCACAAGCTTATCAGGTACTGATATAAGTGTGTGTTCTGGTGACCGCCTTCAAAGTCCAACAAGCCAATGCCACAGCTGCACCCATTGCTGCATTTGGAAAGGCAAAACCTGTTTTGTGTATGCAAAGCAGATCTGTAACACCACTTACACAATCAACAGCAAGTTAAACAGCCAGGAGAATACACCACGCCAGTGTCACAGCTCAACAATGCTGTACCAGTTACAGGCATGCTTAGGTTACATCTTCTTTTCAATCTTGTAGAGGAAATACAAATATATGAACATCACATATTCTCTTAAGAACAAACAGTAATTAAATAGAATGATCCTTTCTTCACTACATACAGAAATAACAATGTATTTACAGTATTTACAGATTGCAAAAATTCTGTTCTTGCACTGTTCTGCAGGAATTCAAATTCTTCAGCCTGAAAAATAGGTACACAACAGTTCTGACCACAAACAGCCTCTGAACAGAGGTTACTAATTCTAACTTACATGGTGTAAAGACTAGAGGGCCTGAAAAGGAAATAAAACCACTCATGTCAGCTAAACATCCCATAGCTTTCTGGGATTACATGGCAAACTACAGATGCTTTATGATGTTTTACACAAGTGAGATATTGCTCATTTCCACCGTTTTCTCCACTGAAGTCACAAGTGAGCTGCAGTTGGAACTGCTTTCAGACTTCTGTTGTCACTGAAACATGGGTTAAGATGAGAGTTACAAGCTCCCCTCCTGTATTTTCAGATACAAACAAGGAACTGAAAAGCGTATGCTCGGGGATACAGCTACACAGCCACATTTTGGGTTTGCTTTTTTGTTTTACTCAGCTTAAAACAGAAATGCACCAGTTTGAAACAAAGCTGCTACTCAGATTTGCTCTTAAGTTCCAAAGTTCAGGTGGACCCTCGTAACTTACAGTCTTGAAAGGTGTTTCAAAGCAGCTGGAAGTTTTAAACTACAAATTTAAAGCAAGACACACAAACCCCCCAGAATCAATAATTAAAGGCAATGTTTAAAAATAACATGAAAAATACAGTCAAAATCTGCATGAGAGGAAGATAGTGTTAGTGGTGCAGAGCTGCTGTTCTCAATTGAAAATAATGCAAGCACCTGTTCTGAATAACAGTACTGATGAGAAAAATTGAAGGCTTCACAGTAATGCACACTCTCAGTGCCACTTTTTAATTACCATGTTTCCTGAAAAGACAGAAAGGATTCAAAACTTGCAGACTTCATGTGGGAAAATAACCCAAGCCTCATAGCAACAGAATGCAGAATTAAAGCCAACAGAAATCATATGTGTGACCTATTTCTAGGCCACTATTTCAAAAGAAAAAGAATCACTATGAAGTCCTTCACATGCATGTCAAGAGTTATTGGCACGGGAGCTCCGAATCATTCAGCATGCCCTACATATCAATCCATGGAATTAACAACCAAACTCTGGGAAGCTCAGACCAAAAGGAAACCCAAAGATAAATAGTCCTTTGGCATCAGAGAAGGTAAACGTTACCTTTCCAATGGACTGAGAGATTACAAACTTGGGAGCTCTGTTTGCTCCTTTCACTAACAGTAGTAAACCATAGCAATCCTTCCCAGCCTCTTACAACCAGGAGTAGGGAGCTTTCAAAATGACAACTTCAAGCCACAAGCATCTTCTTCAAAAGAAAGACGATGCTACAGTAAAAACAGATCTTTTCAAGTCAAAACAAATTTACGTTTGGTCAGAATTGTATACGAATAGGATTTTGCGTTCCAACAGAACAGTTTGAGCACTCAGCAGCGGCAGCACAGCTGCATGTAAGGCATTTTGGGAATGATTCGAATACAGCTCACTGCCTTCAGCACTTTACTAAATTCAACTAACACGAGCAACCTCTCACATTTTATTACTAAAGCCGCGGTCACTGGAATGGAGCCCCGGACGCGCGTTTGACCGTCCGTAACGTCAGGCGCAGCACAAGGAGCGCGCGTCGGCCGCGTGGCAAGGGCTGCCTGCCCCGGGGAGCCGGACGAGAGGTCACTCAGTGCCCGCGCCAGGCCCTGCTAACTGGCCCAGTCCTGGAAGCGGAAGCAGTCCCCGGCGATCTTCCACACGGTGTTGGTGGGGGTGGCCTGTGCCGTCAGCAGGAAGTTCTGATTGAAGTAGCGCTGCTTATCCCCATCAAATTTGACAGTCCCGCTCGTCACCACGAGGACTGTTGTCTGGCCTTGAGTAGCTTGCTCTTCACAAGGAGGTATGAAATGATGAAGAAAACAACTCAAACAAAGACTAGCAGGTAAAGAGGCAGGAAATGCACACAGAAGCTTGGTTCAACTGCGGTTACGCTGCGCCAGGCTAAGGGCTGGGTAGAGGCAGGGAGCGCAGCTCTGGTGCAGCGTTTCTACACAGACAGCGGCGGGTTCGCCAACACGGCTTGACAATGGCTTTGCCATTTTCACCTCCTGCTCCTCCTTTTAGAGCACTGACAAACACCTCAGCTGGTGCTCACAATAACCTCTCATTACTTGAGATGTACACACAGAGATATTTAGCAACTTGCATATACTTTCCCCCCGGTTATTAGAAATTGTTTTTGTTTTTCTTTCACAGCAGAGCAAAGCAAGTGTGTTTGACCACAGGCTTTCCCCTTACTTATATTCCCAAAATGACCGTTAGAAGCAATTTATTAACTTCTCAATTACGTGAGCCTTTCTTTAGGAGTTGTTAATCAGAAATCTAAAGAACTTAACGGCTATTCTAGACATAAAGAAATCAAAGTACACACAGGTTAATAACAATTTGTTCTACATTATACTGCAGGTCAGTACAAGAGGCCTCCATAGGGGTCTCCCAAGCACAACATAACCTGATAAGCCAGAGTTTTTCCATACATGAAAACAGATCACGTCTGAATATGATCTAAACAAAAAAAAAGTCTTTAAAATGTTTCTCCAGATATGAAAAAAAAAAAGTGTAAAAAAAGTGCTGCATCTCTTGATTTGTGCTTTATTTAAGCACAAATTGACATTGCAACCCTCAGTATTTTCTCTAAGCTTATTCCAAAGGAATTATTAAGCACTATTATAATTGCTCACTTGCAATAGTTGTAAAAAAATGAAAAATAACTAAGTAAATTATAATACAACCTTACCGTGAACAGGCTGGCAGTCCAACACATTAACCTGGAATTCACTTGATGGCAACATTTCAAAAAACTTATTTAGTTCTTCTTGCCCAGACACTGCATTACCATTCCAAACTAATGTTGCTTTGTCCAGATACAGTCTGGTTAAAGCCTGGATGATGATGAAAACACACATTTAGGGAAAACATGTAAGCACACAATGGACAACATACAAAACTTACACTGTGAGTTACTGATTTCTTCTGCTACTCTGACAGATGAAATGCCGTCCTAAAACAGCAGCTCCTTTTAACAACCACTGCTCCTGACCAAGAATTAAAACTAACAGATGCATTTTACTTTATGAGTGCCACAGTGACTCATGTCTCCAACTTTGATAATATCCCTTTAGCAAAGGTAATGACAGAACTGAAGTGGCTGCTAACAAAAGGACAGTGCTACCTTTCCACAGTAAATTTGTCACTGATTTTCTTTTTTTTCTTCTGAGGGGGAGAGTGTGCACACAACACAGTTTAGGTCAGGAAATTTTAATTTCAGGTTTAAAAAAAGAAGTGAACAAGACCAGGAACAGGTGAAACTTGAAAAGGATAGCAGCATACCAGAACCTCCCAAATGTTGCTAAGTTGTCCCAGCTGATTAAGTGCCCAGCTCTCCTTTAAGGTGTTGACACATCCCTGTCCAACCTACTCATGTGCAAAGAGACTGTGAAGCACCACGGCACTGCTGGTACTTTTACACAAACTTCTAGTTATTAAATTACAACTACAGTACATTTCAAATACCAAAGACTGCTCTCCAAGGCTCTCTTTTGGTGAAAATGTTTTTCACATGGTACCCAGAAACAAAAGTGGTAACTGCTAGTGAAAGAAGTTTGGGGAAAAGGAAGCTAAATCCTCACTTCAAGGGAAAACAAAGCAAGTTCTGCTTCCCTGTACTGACCAATTCCTGTAGCTGTAGGACACAGCTGCACACCAAGTGAATGAGGGTCATGAGAAGCCTAAGGCACTTCTGAGCAGCCCCTTTTATAGCAAGGCTGCACAGGAGCACAAAATGCTCTGGCACAGCCAATACAGCACATGGTAACCAATGCTCTCTGTGTGATGACAGCTAAAACAGAGAGTGCCAGGACAGTTTTAACATTGTCAAAATAGTACATACCCTTCTTCTTTTGTCCATTGTCTCATAGTAAATGTTGACAAACTCATCTGCAGCTCTACAAGCTTGATCCACATAGGTTTTGAAATCCTGGAGGGAAGAAATCATATCAAATTTCTTTAGTTTTGCAACCCAATCATTGACTCAATTTCTCCTGCAAATCACTTTAACTGGTCTTTTTCGTCCCCACCAAAAGATGACATCAAATAATGCTGAAATTTATTCTGATCTATTCTATTTATTAATTTCTACTTGCAGAAGTACCAGCTGTTAGGCAGGTGACAGTTTCAGCATTAGTGTTGAATGCTGATCTAGTTATTGTATTTAAATTGCAAATATTTCCATTGGGAAATGGGCTACAGCTGGCTGCAGATAGTGTGGCCATGCAGTTATACAAAGAAAACAGTTGTTGCTGTGACGGCTGTTCTGAAATAAAGTTGAGGAACAAGATTTATTTATGTACTCCTGAGAATGAGCAAGAACCCCATCACACCGCCATCCTGATCTCATTTTTAACATCCCTTTACATATAGAAATATAAATATAGTAAGAGAGAGAACAACATCTGGATGTATTCCTTGCAGTACTGATCCGTACTACATCCACAGGTCAAAAGCAAACACTTCTCACACCTCATCATCCTCCTCACATCCCTCTATTTTTATTCATCCCCAGTAACAGCCTTTGTTGTGCCACCAGTGCACTGTGATCTCCCTATGTTATTTGCTCAGTTTGTTCATCTGTCTGGCCTTTGATCCCTTACAGACCCTGAACTGGAACATCCCCAAAAGCAAATCCTGAATCTCCTGTCCATACAGCCATAAAGCTGCATTTGGTTCTCTTATCATCAATTGTTTAAAATGCTGTTATTTATCATCGTCCTACTTCAGTATTATCTCAGTATCTGCAGCTCAGTCTGTGCTGAGCCATTGCACTGCTTGTATTTTCTTGGCTGCTTTTACTGAATATCCTCCAGAACCACTAGAATTCGTCCAGTACTAACACAAGAAATACTCATAATCTAATATTCTAATAATCCAATATTCATAAACAAAGGCCTATCAAATCATCCCTGCTTATTCAACAAAGCCAAACTCATTTCTGTGCACTCTTTTCTCTCCTCCTGCAAGGACACAAACTGCTCTCTCTCCATTCTCCTACCTTTCCTAGCAATTCCCAATGCCAGAAAGTGCCCAGAGAAACTCTGCAGACAGGAGTGACAGGAGTGTCAGCCCTGCCCCGGGAACAGAGTGCAGCTGTGCCTGCTGTGCCCTCAGGCAGCTCACACTGCACACAAACCCTCCCCAAGCCTTCCCTCACTCCCAGCAGAGGGAATGGGCATCAGCGAGGGCACTGCAGAAGTATCAGAGACTGGAATGAGTCGTTGGGGTGGCTGCAGTGGCAGTTTAATAAGAAAGAAGCTCTGTCGGGTTTGGCAAGTTTTTACAGCCATAACCAGCAAACAGTTTTAAACTCTGTGAGCAATTTAGGCTGGAATAAACTTCTGGAGGCCATCTGGCCCTAATCCCTTTTCAAAGCAGAGCTGACTCCAAAGGTGGATCCACCTTCCAGGCTACATCTGACAGCTCCGTGCCCTCTGTCCTGCCTCCTGCCACGTCTGGACATCTCCCAGGATGGAGACGGCCCCAGTTCTTTCGGGTTCCAACGTCCAACCACTTCACTCAGAAACCCTCCTTCCAAGCTTTTAACAGGAAAGCCGTAATTGAAGAATAAAAAAAAAAAACATACAACCAAACAAAAAACAAACAAACAAAAAAAACCCCACACCAACAACAAACACACCCAACCAACCATCCCCAAAATCAACTTCTCGAAGACTCCGGCCGCAACTCCAAGAAGCTTCCAACCCCCAGGGCCGCTGCCGACGGCCTCGCTGAGCTCGCGTCTGCCCTAAAGCCCCCTAAAGCACGAGGCTGCCGAGGCCGCCACACGCGGCCCCCGCCGCGCCCCGGGACCCTGGGGAGGGTGGCGGTGACCCCCGCCCGCGCCCCGCGCCGAGGCGCTGCCGCGCTGCCCGCGCCGTCCCTCACGGAGCCGGGACAGCCCCGGCGGCCTCCCCGCGCTCCCACGGCCGCCATCCCTGACGCGGCACCTCCCGAGCGCACAGCCCGCGCTCCCCCGGCCCTGGCCGCGGCTCCCGCCGGTTCCCGGCCCGGCCCGCACTCACCACGGACGCGGCCATGGGGCGGCGAGGCGGGAGGGCGGCGGAAGTGCACGGCTCCGTCGCTTCCGGCCGCGCGTCCCGCGCCGAAAGCTTTCCGCCGGATCGCCGTGCCCCGGAGCGGTCCGGCCGCAAAGCAGGTCCGGCGGCGCCCGGGGCTGGCCCTGCGCCATCGATGTCCGCGGCCTTTCCAGGCGCTGGTGCTGCGCATCTCCCCAGGGAAAATGAATTTAAAATGTACCCACAATTAAATAGCCAAGAGCGCTGTGTGCATCTCTGTTTGTATGGAGCAATTCTTGCAAGTGACTGCTTTAGAACTTCAGTCAAGTTTACTCAAAAAATCGAAAAATATATTCACTGAGTAAGGATGTATAAAGGATTTCGGAAATGCATTAAGCCATCTGGGTTAGGCTATATTTTCTTCTGTTCTCAGCCATTGATAACAAAGCACTGAATAATTTCAGAATCACTGCCAAACTGCACAGATTTTTATTGTAAATTATTTGACACTGGGCAAGGAATGACCACCGAATGAAAATAGAATTCCTTCTCCAGTGAGGTGAAGAGTTCACATTTTCACAGAACCCTCATGTGACAATCATGCACATTTGTATTAAGACCTATGAAAAAATGAGGACAGGCTGCATTTTACCCAGGCCACTTTTCAAATGAACCTTGCTCCGTGTCACAGCAAACTCTGACATTTCTAATGGCCTCAGTCGCAGACTAAAATTAGGCCCACAGGTCCTGATTATCCTTGATGAAATGAACAGTCCTTAGTTTTGCAAAGTCTTGCTGGACTTGGATGAATGGATTTGTAACTTTCAACGGATTATATTTTATTTTCATCTAAGATTATGCAATTAACACTGCCAGATTTCCATTGAACACTGTCTATTAAAAGAACCCAACAAACTACAACACTTCTTAATTTATTGGCTCAATGCAGTGATATCCATTACGTCCCTGGAATGGTAACACTCGAACCCTGCAGCCTCAAAAATCTCACTGCAGCGTTGTCCCCAGCACTGAAGGCAAGTCCAGGGGGCAGCAGAAGGCAAACCTCCCCAATTTCTGTTGCCATTCTATTGAGCGGAGCCCAAAGCACCGATCCGTGTGTCCGTGGTTGAATTAAGCTGGCAGCTCGGCTGCTGCTGTGAGGCTCCTCAGCCAGCACGGTGCTCTGCACACGCAGCATCCCTGCTCCCAAAGTCCAGCTGAGTGCCAAGGCTTCGGCAGGTCTCATTCCCTCCAGGACAGAAGCCACAGCTTCAGCTTTCAGGCTGCTAAAGGCTGTCTTGAGGCCAGGCTGCTCTCTAAGAACATTCTTTGTGAACAGTGAGGGGTGCTTGTGAAAGACAGGACTCTCAGCTGCTGATACAATTAGCAGAGAGTGCAGTAACGTTCCCAGATGGACAGAAGTTTGATGAACTGTCTCCTAAAACAAGGGAAGCAACTGACACTGGCCAAATCCAGGCAGACTCTGATTAATGGGATTCTTGTGAAACTGGATCATGACTCAGTGTTTGAGGGTTCTGCCTGAGCAAGAGCTCAATGAGAACTCAAAGATTTGATCTGTTGATTTTAATGAGAACTGGGAGTAGGTCTCAGGTGTTTGACTTATAGGCTGGATTAAAGAGTAATGCTAAAGCTGGATTTGGGATTTACTAAACTCCAGTGGACTTAAGAAAGCCTGTTTTGGCCAGCTCCCAGCACAAAAGGGGGACCTGGGCAGAACCTGTGCTTGTTACAGGCCCATGGGGACTCTCAGCTGACCACTCATCCTCAGATTTCTGCCATACCAGAACCGGAGGGAATGCAATGACTCTCAAGCTGATAAATACCTCCCTTGTTTTTTAAAGAAAAACAGGACTTGCTGTATATTGAAGTGGTAATTGTATCCAATGGGATACGCTGAGATCAAGTACAAATAACTGTTCCATTTTACTCCATTCAAAGCAGTCCCAGATAAGCTTTGGAGATAAATTTTCAGAACAGGTCAGTTCAAAGTGTCGCCACATTTGCTTGTTAAAGAAATCTTAAAATCCTCTTCATTTCATTAGGTAATTATTTGACTTCAATGAGACAACAAATACATTTTGTATAAACTATGGGGGGAGAAGGGAGAGGGAAATTTCAGCTGATGATGGAAATTGTGGAAGATGTTACAACAGTCAGGGCTGGGGAGTGACCCTAGAGAGTCATAGCTGTGGGGAAAGAACAAACATGTTTATTAGAAGTGTTATTAGGGAATGTTTTGCATGAAGCAGTGAAATATGAATACTCGATGAAGGGAGCAGCGTGTTATTACAGGGTTGAGCAACTGGGAGGACTGTGGTAAAGAAGATACTCAACAGGAAATGAACCAACATTATGTGATAGGAAAGTGCTTAGAAATGGAGAGGTGGACCTGAAAAACATCAGAGCACAGGCAAGCTTTGAAACTGAGGGTTGATGAAATCACCACACAAAAATGTGTAAGAAGAAAATGTGGGAATTGAAGACAGTCCTACAATACCTCTGAAGAGCTGAGAGAACAGAACTGTGCTCATCCAAACAGATGTTTTATGAACTGTAGGAGATAAGCACCAGGAGTGAAGGTAATGAAAACAGTAGATCAAGTTACATCCTGAAAAAATTGGTTTGAAAGTATATTCCAGTGGGTAATAATAAAGTCAGTGAAGTGCATAAAAGCATCACTAAGCTCCAGGATTTTTAAAGGGGAAACTGTGGTGAAAATGAACAGTCAAACAGCAGATAACCTATGTCTCCATCATTCAAGTAAAGAAGGGTGAGTTTTCTGCTGAACTTACTGATCCTGATCTTTAAATTCACTGAATATAGAAAAGACAGAGCAATTGAAAGACAGACACATATTCCGCGAGGAGAGGCTGAGAGTTGGGATTGTTCAGTTTGGAGAAAAAAAAAAAAAAAGGCTCTGCTGCCTTCCAGTAAAGAGGTCTGAAAGAGGGATTATAAGAAAGATGGGGACAGGCTTTTTAGCAGGACCTGTTGTGACAGGACAAGGGGTAAGGGTTTTCAACTGATGCCTTAAGTTTTATCTTTCATATTTTCACATTCTGTGCTGCCCAGGGGTGCAGCTCTGAGCTCACACTCAGGGTCACTCAGCTCTCTGCACACAGCAGGGACACAAAACAAATCCTTTTCCTCCTGCACACCAAGGACAACTGGTACAAGTTTTCAGGTCCAAAAGCACAAACAAGGTCGGGCTGAAGAGAGAAAACAAGAAGGATGGGACTTCATAATCTGAAGCTGTAATTGGAAATTAAACCCCAATATGCAAATGGACCAAAACTTATAGAAGTGTGAGACCCCTTGACCAGTCGCCCGTTTTGTGTCCATTTTGTGACCATTTTAAGTCAATTTTGGGTGTAGCCCTGCCCAGGCTCTTGTCCTGCCCAAGGTGTACCCTAAATGCCTTTTAATACATATCCACTTTATTCTCTTAGCTCTGTCTAGTCTGTGTTCCAGCTCAGCCTCCCCAGGGCATCAAAACCAAAAGCTGGTAGGTTTAGATTAGAAGTTTGGAACTGGTGGCGCTGAAGCGCTGGCACAGGTTGCCCAGACAAGCTGCGGCTGCCTCATCCCTGCGGTGTCCCGGGCCGGGCTGCACGGGGCAGCGGGAGGTGTCGCTGCCCACGGCGGCTGGGGACGAGGCGGGGCCGGAGCCGGTCCCGGAGCCGGTGCCGGAGCCGGTGCCGGAGCCGGAGCCGGGGCGGTCCCCGGGCCGCTGCCCTCACGCCCGCCATGCCGCGGCCCCGGGGCCGTTCCCCTCGTCACCCACAGGCGGCGCTGACGTCACGGCCCGGTGAGTCCCGCCGATGACGTCACCATCGGTCACCTCGTGGCGCCGCTGGTCACCGCACCGTCCAAAGGACAGCGTTTGCAGCGGTCGAGTTACTCTGCTTTCCAGGAGTGTGCAGTGAGAGACAGGAAGATGAGTTCGTCCTCCTGCAGACACAGCCACGGAGCCAGGTGTGGCTCAGCTCTCCGAGCGTTCATGTTCAATGTACTGATCCATGGAACAAGACCCTGGCTAGCAGGCATCCAAATTTCTTGTCCCAGAACTACCAAAACTTGGAGCACCTTTATTCACCTTAGATGGGGACCTGGAAGCTTTCATATTTTCAAAGACTGTAAAACCTTTCAGGCTGGTCTTGAAAGGTCTGGTAAGGATTTAAAAGCTTTACTGTTACAAAACTTTATCTAAAGTCATTCTCACAAACTCTTTTTACCTCTGGCAACCACTAGCTCAGCCAAGTCCTCAGGCTTCCCAACACCAACTGCATCCCTCTGCAAAATTAGTAACAGTAATTACCAGTAACCTAAATAATTTCATTCCAAGCACAGGGCTCTATAAATGGGAGAGCAAAAGAACCAGCAGCCTCATGGAGTCCAAGTGGGGTGCCTGTTGCAGTCTGGTAGATCTTTGATGAAATGATGTTGTGAACTTGTGAGTAATCAAACAGAAAGGAGTGATGTTTGTGTCTCTAGTGAAGATTCCTGCTTGTTATTCAAACCATTCTTGAGACAGAAGGCAAAGGTGTGTGTGCACACTGAGTACAAACTTCGACTCCTGCTCTCACAGAGTTGTGAAAAGAGCAGATCTCTTCCCAGCAGCTTCACCCGGGTTACAGGACCAGTCCTTTGCCAGGAGGAATCCCAGAGCTCTTGTGCACACAGAGCAGCAATCCCTGGTGCCCTGGTGTATTCAGCAATGTTCTATATCCAACCAAGACTCCAAGTACCGGTGTCAGTTATCTCTGCCTGATCTCATTTGAGAAAGGAGCCAGAAATGTGCACAAGGGACTTACTCTCATTTTTTATTTTTAGGCAGATTGTCACAACCTTGAACAACTATCGAGAAAAAGAAACCAGTGCTATAAACAAACTCTGAACTAGAAATTCTGACACAATTAAAATTCAGACAGTAAGGTCAGGAGATTGCAAAGGCTCTGTGAGGTAAAATGCACAGGGGCTCCTCAATCCCATTTCTGTGCTGTCAGGGAGTGTCCCCTCTATCCATCCACCTGCCTGTAGGTTCCCTCTGCCTCCTCCTGTGAAAAACTTGAGTGTCACTTGCTTTACAGGTCTGTCTGACTTTCAAGGTCAGAAATATTTAAACAGGCACGAGAAATTGGATCTTCATTTACATCCCAGTGAAGATTTGAACTATAATGAAAACATGGCTTGGAAAAATTGGTTTACATTAAAGAAGGTTTAGAGGATAAGATTCTAGAAAAAGAAGCATTCTGTTGATTTTCTTAAGTTACCTTAAGTGTTTTCTTAAGCAGCTTGTTAGGATTCTTTACAGCAATGAGATGCTTGTATGAAATGGTAATAAATTTTTAGAAGCGTGACATAGACTAGATTAGCTTCCAGATACATTTCTGTGAATTTTAAAGCAAGTCAGTTGTATGCTAAGTGTACCAGTGTGGATGGCTCAGTGGTACAATTTAAAACAAATTAAATTATTAAGAATTTTAGGCTTAGAGTAGGTGCATGTAATGTCTACTCCTTTGAGAATGGAAGTTTATAGACAAATGGTAATTTATTAATTGAACAATATTCTCCTCTCCTCTCCTCTCCTCTCCTCTCCTCTCCTCTCCTCTCCTCTCCTCTCCTCTCCTCTCCTCTCCTCTCCTCTCCTCTCCTCTCCTCTCCTCTCCTCTCCTCTCCTCTCCTCTCCTCTCCTCTCCTCTCCTCTCCTCTCCTCTCCTCTCCTCTCCTCTCCTCTCCTCTCCTCTCTCCTCCTTCTTAGGCTTTTTTTTTTTTTTTTTTTAACTACACTTTCCCAAAACATAAGTACTATATTTTACCCATGGGTGAAGGCAGACAACACAGACTCTACCACAGACTCTTCCTCTCCTGCCAAAGGGGACTGGAAGTGATCTGAAGTGCAAAAAGAGACAGAAACCACTGACTTCAGTGGAATGTGAGGCATGCTTTCTCCTTTGTTTTCCAGCATGTTTGACTGTTAAAAGAAAACAGTCTCTAGCTTTGAATCTTCCTAGCTATAGCACTGGCCAAAGCTAAAAGGTGCTGAGCCCTTTCTGAGAAGGAGCAGAGCCCCATGAATTCCCAGTAAGGCAGGGAATGCTAAAGGAACAGCCTCCCAACACAGAGACACGTTTGCAGCTTTCAAACCGTAGTGTTTGTGTGTAATAAACCCGCCCTGCTGGTACTAAATCTAATCAGTACCACGTGCCCCACCTCCCATGTAAGCATGTTTTGGAGAATACTTTCTACAATAGCTCATCTGTGGATTCAACCACAAATGAAATGTCTTGCTTACGTTGCACTCCCTTTCCTGCCTGCCTGCAGAGAGTAAAATGAACTGTTTCTTCAGTTATCAGGCAGTTTGTCTTTCTCTCATCTTCAGTCCCAATATATTCAGCATCCCTCCAGGGTTAGTGTATTTCTAAATTCGCTGTATGCACATAGATGCATGCACATGCAAATATAAAGATAGCATGACGGTTTCCTATAGCAATGCAAATGGGAAACAAATATGGAATTCTTCTGACTGAAAAGCCTTTATGAAGCATTCTGTCACTGAAAAGCTTTTTAGTTCTAATTATACATATCTGAAATCAACAGAGTCCTATGAATTGCTAAGTATTTTAGGTAAAAAAAAAAATACATTTCCAGTCAGACCTTAAATCTTGTAAAAGAATATGGAAACCAAAATAACTTTTTTTTTTTTTAATTCTAGTTGTTTTCTTACTTATACACTCCCACTGCCCACTAAGCCTCTTGGCCATTCTCCAGCATCTCTGAGGAACCTTTCTATCCACAGTTAGAACTTATTAACATTCCCTAGGAAAAATGCTTTGGAAAAAAACATTTTAATGCTTCATCCATGTTAAAAGCTTGCAGGTTCTCTTTTTATTGATTGGATTCTTGGGAAAAATAGGCTTTTCTGACTCTTCCACACTGGCCTTTCCATATACTTTCCTCTACTAAAATTCTCTGTATTCCCTACACAGTATACAGCAAGGTTCCCTAATTCTTGGTTTCCTGAGAGATGAAAGACTGGATCTTTCCTTTTGGATTTGTGGTAATATTATCAGTGGACTGAATTGTCTCTCCATAAAAATTAAAAACAAAACTTTTTGTATCATGATGCTGAAAACTAAGTATCCCTCCTCCTTTACCTAGAAAAGACTGTTATTTTTTTTCCATAACAAAAGTGTTTTTATACAAAAGCTAAAGCTTGTTAAATTGAGTCTAAAGCAATTAACCTATTTCCTACTGTCAGATTCAATTGTAATTTGACCTAAATAAAGACCAAAACCTGTGCTATAACGAAGTACATTTTTGTGTTGAGCCTTACAAAACATCAGAGCTGAAAAAAGCTGTGCACCTAAATAAAGACCAAAACCTGTGCTATATCAAAGTACATTTTTGTGTTGAGCCTTACGAAACATCACAGCTGAAAAAAGCTGTGCACATATGAATGAAACAAACTCAAACGAGGAGCTACTTTAGGATCAGCGTTTTGGAGGTTAAGTATGTTTTTTTTTCAGTCAAGGGTAAATCATGTAATCAGAAATTCAGTGTGTAATTTGTGTTGTGTTTTGTTTTGGTTTTGTTTTTTTAAAGCATTTTGAGAAGTTCCTTAATGGCAGTTTGTTCACTGTTTAAGCTGAAAAATCAGGGGACACACACACATATGTATGTATGTGATACATTACACCTATAAATTATGCAAAGATCTCCTCTATACCATATCTATGATTATTTCAGCTTGTTTGGAGACTGCCCAGATGTGATCCCTTTCCATTTTAGTGTCCTGCCCTGCATTACAGACAACCACAAGTGGGAGGCAGTCTGAATATGCACCAAAATAAGTTAAAATACTTTGTAGCAGCTTGTTAGAGCAGGAAATCACTTGACTGGGCCAAGGTCTGCGGGATTTGTCTTTCCAATAGAGCTTATCTTGACTCCACTGGAGATTGCATGGGATGATTGAATGCTTAGGTCTCTACCTCTTTTGCCTGAAAAATGATCAGCAAGCAGGATTATCACATTTTGACAGATGGAAAACAACTCTTCTGTATTCTATAAGAACTACGGTTTTCTTTTTGTCTTGATGGATGTTCAACAATTAATTAATATAGCAGGAAGAGACAGGTATTAACCAGGATCTCTGCATCTAAAGAAAAATGTGTGTTTACCAAATTCCTAACTCCCCATATGACTGAAATACTGCAATGTTTTGATATTGTCGGAATGTGTATTTTGTTCTACATCTCAAGATTTAGTCTGAAATTAACTTACTATATCTCGAATTATCACAGAGTATTGACCTAAGGAAACATTGTCAGACTCTCTTTTCCCCCCGATTTCCTTGAGCTACTCCAACAATCCCAACAGTGCTAAATCCAGCTAATTAGAAGGCTGCAGCAGGGTGTGGGTGGGTTTGGTTGGTGGTGTTTTTATTTGTTTGTTTGTTTGTGGGGGGGGGGTTTGTTGTTGTTGTTGGTTTTTTTTTTCCCCATAAAGAAGAGCTTAGAGAAAAGGTATCTGATCAAGTAAACAGGCCAGAAGAATGTCGACTGATCCAGTGTGGAGAAGCTTGTCACAAACCCTAAGTAGTTCTGCTTTGATGTCACAAATAAAGCCCTTCATACAGACTGGAATGCTTGGCTAATTGAATGTGACTTTTTCATTGATGTGATATGAAAACTCCCAAGGCAACTTCTGAATTTTATCTCAGACTTCCTTTTCCTCATTTAAAGCTGAATGATTTCCTTCCATGGTTTTATCAATGGGCCAGAAAGGCTGATAATATTGCTTCCTTCCTCTGTTAGATGTGTTTGGACTTGTGCCATCCCTCCTTGAAAAGTAATACATTTGATTTCCTGTCCTGGGTAGAGCAACTGCCTCCATTCATAAAATGGAAGATTAACGTAAGCAATGGAAAATCAAGTTAAGAGACGGTTTGCATCTGAGCTCTTTGAATTCTCAGCCATTCCCCCAGTAATTCACTGCTATCAGGACACTGCATGAGCAGCACAAAGCAAATGTCTCCTCAGAAGACTGACTGCTCTGAACTACTGTGACTTCTCTCCATGAGGGAGGTGCTAAGGATCTGAAACTCTCCTTCCACCTCTCCCTTATGGTTCCACTCTTCCCTCCTCTTCCCCATTACACACTTTTGATACAGAGCTCTGTTCTTATCAGCCCATTGCACACTGGGATGAAGTAGGTGCCAGGGAGATGAAAGCATGACCTCATTTAATCCTTCACTGTACCTCTCCTATGAAGGAGAATTTATAGGGCTGCAGCCAAAAGTTATTCTGCACTTTTGAGGCATAATAGGAAAACTCTTTCCCTTCCTACTCCATCTCCTCAGCAGGAAGAACAATTCTGAATTTACCAGAATCCTCAGTATTTATCATAAATGTCCTTGCAGCCCCTACTGGACCTCACCCCAAAACATGCAGCGCAGCAGCTCCTGTCTATAAATGCTATGAGGCGTGAATCATTAAAGTTATCTGGTTCCTGAACACAAGCACAAAGGCAACAGCTGTTTTCACAAGATACACAATATCACATCCTACTGCACCTAAAAGAATGAATCAGTCCTGAACTGCTGCATTAAATAAAAAAATACCCCCACTGATTAATATAAAGTTTCCATAGCTTGTTTTTTGTGTCAGTTTGAGACATATTTAATTTGTCAGACAGTTTTCTAATAGAATTAGCCTCAGTCCGGTGTAGCATTGCTATTTCTTTGCCAGAAACACCTTTTGCAGCACTCAATGCAATCCGATTTTCATATTCTCACTTCAGAAAGGGAAGTATTTCATTGAGGAGTGATCTCTCCTCACATGGGCAAGGCACAGTTCATGACTGCCTCACAGCTCATCAGCCTGGAATGCAAGCTTCTGCTGCAGCAGCATCAGTGGAGCCATCAGTGGTGCTGGCTGCCCACCCTGAGACACATGCCCAGCTCGACAGCTACCTCATGCAGCTTTGCTGTGTGCCTTCCCCAGGATGGAAGGACCCCAAGGTCCCTTCCCAGCCCCCAGAAAGAACATAGAACAAATTAGATTCCTAAATTATGATATGGTTAAGCTGAATACAGCTTGGAAAAAAACTGCACTTCTGGTGAAAATCAACCTCTTGAGGAAATTTAAGAGGTGAAGTCATAATATGGACAATTTACAGGCAGAAGAGAACACTGTCATCCCATGCTGAAATGCTGACTGATCTGGCAGTAATCTGAATAGGTTAAAGGTACTATTCTCCAAAATATTTCAGTTTAGTAAGACCATAGTCCTAGTGATCTCACTTTCAAAAACTTACTGTTGATAAACCTAAACCACAGCAGACGGAATCATTATTCTGTGTGTCTCTGTGTGTCTACGGTCACTGCATTCTTCAGGCAGAAGAAATCCTGCTTGCGATTAGAGTGAAAGCAGAGTGGCTGCCAAACATCTGTGAGAAATTGAATATTTTTCATTTATAATCTGAAACCTGAGTGGACAACTAGTTGTTGGCCTCTTCTGTCTAGACTGGTGTTGTTCCCCACCCCCAACTCCATGTATAAGGGTCAGCCAGGAACCTGCAGGATGGAAAGAAAATGGTCCAAAATGACTAACACTTTTTATTCAAGTAATCAGAGTCCACTTCTCCACTCATTTCTTCCACCTCCATCAAAGTATAAGTAAGAGGAAAGCATGATTTTAGAGTCGACACCTATGAAAATAAAATGCCTGGCACAGGTTCTAAGGAAAGGCATGCCCTGGTTTTAATTTGTGTTACGTAGAGGGCCTCTAAAAGTGAAAAAGCATGTGGTGTGCTCGAAGCCCCTTGCAGCTATGAGACTGCAATGGGAGTAAGTTCTTTATGCCCTCACTTTAGTTACAGTCCTTTCCTCATGAAAGTGTTTTATTTAATCACCCAGAGATTCATCCTTAACTCTTTCTTTGAGCTTTTACCTCCAAAAAAAAGCTCTCTTACCAAGGACTCTGTGGCATGTTAGTTAAACTTCCCAAATAATGCTTAGGTCAAAAAAAGTTAATTATAGTTCTTCCTTTGACAGACTGGAAAAGTGAGTTATGGCAATGTATTTTTAGAAAAAAAGTGGTGAGGAAGATGTTTAAACTTACATGCCAACATTTCAAATTAAGAGCAACTACAAGTAGTTAGAGGCTGAATTTTGAAAGGCTGATCATTCAAAAACTCAGCTAAGTTTAAGAACCAATTAATAACACAAACCTAGCTACGAAATTGTACTAAGGAAATGTATAAGACTGCTACATCCACTGTATCAGTGTGTCCATAATGACTTAGATAAACAGTGTTACGTGGGAAAAGTAGAAAGATTTGGATGCAGTTAATACCAGCATGAAGCCAGCACAGCACAGCTCACAGGTCAAGCTCTCACCAGAGAGGATTCCCAGTGAAGCTGGAGTCATGCCACAATAGATCACAGCACCAGTGGCTGGAAGTTGGAGAAAGATGGTATTGATGGGATCTCATATATTTAATACAGTTTGAAAATTTATCCTTTTTTTTTGCCAATAAGAGCTGTAATTCTACACTTCAGTTTCCTTTTCATCGATGAGATGGGAGAGTAACAGCTTGCAAGATGACCCTATTGTTATGTAAATGAAGATTTTAGCATTTAATCATTATAATAGTTTTGTACCCAGCAGATTAGATAGAAGAAATTGTATAGTAACATCTGTGATTAACACGACAAATTGCCTCTTTTTTAGTTCCCATGGCACTATCTCGACAGAGAACTGGATTCTTTTTCTTTCAAAAATATTAAGTAAATCTGTGAATTCTATTATATTTTTATCCACTTTACAGTGCAAACATTCTGATTCATGAGAAGTGCTTTTTACTAATAATGACACAGTATCTAAGAGTTTGTGCTAAACCTTTAATCAAATTCCTCCCCATTTGCTTTTGCTCTTGGGTATAAAACCAGAAATGGTCACAGAATTGTGAGCTTGGAGAAAGATCAAAGAGACAGTGAAAAAATAAAGAAAGTACACATAACTGCAATGAATATTGCTGATAAGCACATCCCAGTGAGCGCAGAAATCACACAGTACTGTTATGACCACTCTCAAAGTTTGAGTTGAAGCTTGGTATTTGACTGGACAGAGACACAAAGCTTGTAAATACGTTACAGCTTATTTCTAGTAAAATCAGGTTTTATTACCATAGAGTCTAGACTGACTACTTCACGATACACTTCTTCATAAGGTACCATGCAGCCAAAAAAGGATAGAAGGAAATGCTGAAGAAAGGGGTGATTTCTTGCATTTTATAGGTTGGAAACTAAAACATAAATCAAGCTTAACTCAAACCCCAGTGATTTCTATGGGCTGTGGTTAGACTCTTGGGTTATGTCCATGGTGTAGCACCTTCCCAGCTGCAGGCAGGACAGTGCAAGGGCTTGGCAAGATGAGGCAATACTGAATATGGGATAAGGCAGCAGGGACATTGCTGACCAGGACCATGGAGGTCTGCAAGGACTCACAGGAGTGGGTGTTTCTGGAGACATCCCTTAGTTTACTCACAGTGTCTTTATGACTGCCCAGGGGCAATCATAATGTAAGACTGAGATCATGAGGGAATTTGGCTTTAAGGACACTATAACATTCTTTTATCCATGCACAATAGAACTCAATGTTATATGAGCATTTGAATTTAGACCCAAGCTTCCCATAATTCAGGAATAACCCATTCCTCTAGTTTGAGTCCTTCAGAAATCAAACTATTCAGTCCATCCAAACACATGCAAGTTTGGATGCCTCTCTAAGTCTCCAAAGTCTGCAAAAGTAGGGCAAGAGATCTCATAAAAATGTGTGTGACTTCAAGGAGAGTTCCCTGCCAGGTGTGGCTGCAGAGTCAGACCTGATGAAGCACTCCTTGTGCTCCAAGTTCATTTTCCAGATCCTCCCTGGTAGATTTGGTTCCATGCACATGATCCTGAGTACATGTGTATGAGCTATACAGACATTCCCTCATCACCCAAATGGGGGGTGTATTCACGGAAGACTGAGAGAAATTCTCATTCCAATGATTTAAAAAGATTGCAGTTAATGACCCGAATCCATGCCACTGCCAAATGGAACTATATTAAACTGAAGAATTTGAGTGTTTCTGTACATTCCATTCTTAACTGAAAGTCTGTCAGTCAGCTCACACTTTCTGCAAACACAATGGATTCACGATCATTAGATTTAGTTTTGTATTTTATCGCTTCATTTTTATCACTATTTTGCAAAAAATAGAAATTACTATATATACTGTAATTCATATTCTCGTTTAGTCCACACTGCATTTCCCCATGTATTCTTTAAATTTTAAAATTGAAATTATTCTGTAATAATACTGCATTTCCCATTGTCTTCCATGTAGCAATCCCAGCATCATTGCTATATGATTTCTGATCTGTGTGGAACAAAGCACTTGCAGAAGATGTGTTCAGTGCTCAGGTTCAGCAGGACACACTAGTGCAGCATTTTTAAGCCACAGAATGAACAGACCCTTACAATCTCAGATGAATACAGAGCCTTTTTGTAGAGACAGAACTAACTATTAGGACTCAGATCAGCAAGCAACAATTATGAGAATATTTAAAACTATTATTTTGATTTTCCTTTTATCTTTCACAATATTCCTCACATTTACAAGACATGCTGATCCCCAGAAACTATCTCTTGTAGACAATGTGCTATATCCATACAATAATGCAATGACATACAGAGTGTGTTTGCAATTGCAGCATGAAACATGCACTAACATTGCTTAAAGCTTACCAGCTTCTTTTCATCATTTTTACTGCCTCATTTAGGAAAGCATTAAAGAATTGAATAATGCAAAGGTATTTTTAAACTGAGATGTATAGCTTATAGTATTTGCCACTAATGGGAACAAGCAGTACTATAAGATGCTTAGCTTAGTCAGTGAAAAACTCATGTGAATTACCATAAGCTTTTAGTCAGACATTCAAGTGAAATCTGTAAGAATAGTTTCCAACAATTCTGAGGCCATCAATCCTTCCTTAAAATGGCACACCAACCTCCATCATTCTTTTCATATTAGGATTTTCTTCTCTTCTGTCTGGGCCTTGGAGGTTATGTTACGCATAAATATGTATAAACCACATTTATGTCCACATTACACAAATACTCATTCTATTTCCTCTGAAAGTCTACTCCCCATGTACAGTACTTCTATTTTACATTGACTTGAAATATCAATTTGTTCAACTCAGATTTTTGAGATATCTGCTTGCCTTACACAATTTATTCTAGTGCATTTACACATTTATTTTAGCCATAGATATTCCACAGATTTGAGGACTGCATCTAAAAGCAAGCCCATAAGAAGTTTTAGATGTTAGGAGCTTGGACAAAGGTCAGATGACTCTGCTCTGCCTGACAATTTGTTTTATGTCATCTGTCTGTAGTAAGCACTTTTTAAAAGTGGGTTGAAGTACCTCCCTTCCCACTACTACTCAAGTTCAAACCTCCTCATGTAAATCCTAGTCTGCCCTCACTCTGTTCTTGCTAATCAGGAATTCTTGGAACAATACAAACACATTTGTATTTTTAGCACACATTATGTCTTTTCCATCTGCAAGACACTTATTTAAGCTACTTCCCTTTTCCACTGGCTAAACTATTTTACTGTTCTGCATTGATTATATGGATTTATTATCATAGTAGAGTCTGAGATAATATTAGGATTTCTGACTTCATAAAACAGGCCAAAGATATAGGCTAGCAGAAATAAAATTAAAATTTAAACTTAAATTAGTGTCTTTTACACTTTTAGGCATTTGTTCTCACTGGAACAAAACCTATGACTTCTGAACAACGTAGCAATTTAAGAAACGATTTCTTATAGATCACGGCCAGCACACAGAACAGACGCTGGACAGAGTACAGATAGAAGAGGCATTCTGAGCTGTGCAGGGGCCACCTCCGAGAACAGGAGTGGAAAGCAGAGCCGGGCAGAGGTGCAGGGTACTCCGGGGGCTCGCTGCTCTTAACAGCTCGCTAATCGCCGCCCTAACCCACCTCCTGCTAAGCTGACACTGAGCTTCAGTTGATAATGCAACTTCTCAGCACTGTGTATCAGAACAAGTTGTACTTGGCAGACTGCCACGGTGCTGAGTGATCCTTCTCCTGTGGGATTCCACAGCTTCCACAAACACAACAGGTCACTTTCCGTTAATGCGACATAAAAGAAAGAGACTGAAAATGTCACTGTTGACATTGGCTGCCTGATGAAATCAGTACGCAGAAGCAAGCTCTGTTTACAAGGCCGGAGTTTAAGGGAACTCATGTAACTCCCTCTGTCCCCTGAACTTCCCCTCTCCCACAGGCAGATTCACCACCACGCCGAACAGCTGGCTGGAGCCTGACCTGAATGGCCACGAAGTAATGAATCCAAACCGTTTTTAATGAGCGCACAGCTAGTGCGGGGACGAGAATGGCTGAATCTCAAATACGCACTGTCCTGCTGCACAAACAAAACCAATACTTGATGGCTGAATATCACTTAAGAACGAGGAGAATGGCATACAAATTGATGACCTGCAGAAATTACCCAGGTTTGATTATTCGAAAATGTGATCACAAAACTATGAAATGGAGAGGAAAATTGCTAATATGCTGTGGAACACATCAGGAATTCATCAGGGCTAATTTAACCTGACCACTGAATGAATCTGGTATCCAATTCCAACACTGAAATGTTTCCTTAACACCAGAGCAGGCACGACTGCTGGACTGACTCAGCGATAACCACCAAACCTACCCAACCATGGACATCCTTTCTCGTAATAAGATGAATTTTTGTTACACAGCTTCCATTCAAGTACAGACTAGGCCCAAATCTGCTCAGTTTCTGAGACAATACATGATTCTTCCTCATGCAAAAAAGCATTTAAACTAACATCCTTTCTTAACGTTAAAATAGTGAACATGTTACCTCTTGCTAATTTTGTGACTCAAAGAACAAGACAGTGCTCATTTCTGAAGTTCTGTTAGATCTATGTACTGTTCCCACTATTGCAGCAATTGCAGCCTGTATGAAATGAGACACTAAATGTAACTATTACTGTAAAAGTCTTTTTTCAATACCTATATATATATTAATTAATTAATAATTACAGAGATGTAGTAGTATATGTGTAAGAAACGAAATTATTACTTCAAGACCTATAATATACTCAATGCTACCACTGATTATCTAATGACTAAATCTATTAATTTAGATATCCATAATCTGAGTTTATAAGTTGTATATGAAATGCTCTTTTCTGTTCTGAAATGCTTGCTCGCTAGTGAAGGTGCCTTGTGCATGGATATTGGATATTTCATTACTACACAGACCCACTGGCAGACCTGAACTCCTGTTACACTGAGGTAAAGCAGCTCTGGAAAACAAAGTCACAAACCACTCATCCATTTCAGAAGAGATTCTGGCTCCCCCTGTACTAATATTTACCCTTAAGATAGCGGTGTAAAGATAAGAGGACCATCAATTTGTAACAAAGAGAATTGCCGAATAACATAGGATTAATGTTACTGTTTAGTTCAGTTATTTATTTATTTGATATTAGAATGTGAAGGAATAATTAGGGGTGGCTAAAATACATTCAGAACAAGCAAACTTCTAAAGATCTTCCCTACACATTCTAGTGCCACCAATTTACATTTTTTTTCTTTCAGTTCCATTCTTTCTACTAGGCAAATGACTGCTCCCACTCTCTTTGTGTGGCACTCTTACTTGGTAAGAAAATATTTTTGCCTTCCTGCTTTTATCCATATTTTCCCTTAACTTCTCATGTTCCACTTTGATAGTCTTCTAGAGATTTGAAATTACCCTGTGTATCAGTGACACTTTGCTGTAAAATAGGGTTAACGAGGTCACTTTGACAGGACAAGAAGTAATGTTTGTTTTCGAAACTGAGTGCTCTGTTTAAATCTATTTATTTCTGCACTAAGTCAAGGCACTTTGAGCTGTCATGATGACTCAGAGCAAAGTTGCAAAGCCTCAGTTCTACAAAGAGATTAGTCACTTTGTTTTTTTGCACCGAGCTGCTCTGAGTCAGCGGTAAATTGTTGCACATCGAGTACCTGGGTACAACCTGAAATGGTGCAGGTAACTTCAGTGCAAATTCCTGAAAGAAACGCAGTCTCTCTGTATCTGAGCAAATGATTGACTAGGTCTGCCTTCTCCAGTGTAGAACTGAGTCTGACACTGGAAGAAATCAGAACTGTGTGAACACTGATTTACATTTTTTCCCTTAGCCAAGGAGGAATTTGAGGGTTAGCAGGCTGAGTTTACTGAACTCTGAGTATACTGAACAATCAGTTGAGCTGTGCTCTTAATTCATTAATTATGTCAGAGATAAAAAATCTAGACATCAAAAGGTTTACTTTCTTTTGTCTTAATCTATAAATGTAAACTTTAAACTTAATAAATACACTAACCTAAGCTGTCTCCCTAGACAACAGTATCATCCTAATGCTTTTTGGAGGAAAAAACCATAAGAGAGAAAGCACAGAAGAAATGGTGACATTTCTCTGAACCACTCAACCCTATTAATGCTTTCACACGGGTCCAAAGAGAAGAATGTAAAAACAGTGTGAAGGCTAAGAGTGGGGAACTTTTTGAGAAGGAATATGCCCCAATCCACTGGTCAGTTATGGCAAATTAGCGGCGCTCTAGGGACCTTTTGAGCTCTTTCCACCTGTACAAGGCCTGTATTACCTTCTCATAAAGGCTGCCCTTACTAGTTTTCCTTTTCTTCAAAGCATTTGACTCGTGCTGCTGTTTTACTGGGTATTTACTAGGCAGGTCCTAGCACACCTTCTATCCATAGTACAGTAAAGAACAAGCAAATGTTCCTGTCTTGATTCAACTTAAAATAATAATGTCACTAAAAGATTTTCAGGAGAAACGGTGTGTTATGTACTTTTATTTCATTTATTTTCTCAGGAATGTACTATGGCAAGTGCTCCTCAAATGAGCAATCTCTGTGTGAAGGAATCCCATCAAATACGACTTTTCTTGCACACTTACTCACCACCTGCTCTCAGTCTGACTTATCTAAAACTGCCATCTACTTATTAGTAAACTAACAACAGGAATTTAAATATGCAAATAAGAATAAACATAGGAGTATTATCTGTTGCACTTGTTCATTCTTTAAATTTGTTTACGTCATTTACATTGATTTTGTTCTGTAACTACCCATACAAATAGTAATGAATTCTATAAACTTATTTGGAACAAAATTTATTTGTTGAACTGAATTAAAGGTAGTTTGATTATGTCATACCAAGCTTTTATATTGAAGGGATTAGCATCCAATGCCACATCCTCTTGACAAGATTCAAATATAATTGAGATTTGGAACATGAACACTTTAGAATATGATTAAGGAAGAAACAGCAGAATGTTAGTAAGGATTTTGAAATTTTCTGTACACTATTCTTTTATACACTGCCTGAAGATGAGAAATGTATTCATATGAAATGAAGTGATACAAATGAATACCCTGCACATTTTATCTTCAGGAGTCTTAAGACAGTTTTGGAAAGATTTTCATTAAAAATAATGAAAAGGTACTTTTCATGCTATTCACTTCACCAATAATTAGTGTTGATACCAAATGAAGAATTGACTGCTTGATTCCTAGTTGGCTAGTCAGAATCATTAACCTCTTTAGACATCAAGAACGAAGGACCTTTGCATTGCTAGTTGATCTAATATTAACAAATGAGTATTTTAATCTCAATTTTATTTACAGGTAAATCACTGTTCTTCTGCAAAATCTGCTGCCTCAATCTGTTAGAAGTCACTGCAGAGCTTAATTAGCTGATTGGCTGATGATTTGATTATGCTAGTCTTAATTCTTAATTTTAACTGACAAAAAAAAAGGTATTTCTGTTGCTTTCTATGTGACTGCAACTCATTTGCTTAAAAAAATGTGAAAGAACTCAGATTTGTTTAACCATATTGGTGATTATTGCCAAGTCTGTCGGAATGGTCCTTTGCAAGTCATGTATGTGTGGCTGATATCTCCTCTCACTGTGACAGATTTGCTTCCTGTAGGATGAAAAGTGAGTGCCCAAGGAACAAGCATCAGATTCAGAGCTGACAAGCGAGGAGAATGTCTCACCTACCTACACCTGAGCAGATAAACTATACTCTGGGTATCTGATGGTTACAGAGTTCTGCATGGAAGTAGTAAGGCATTCCTGCATTCTGTGCCACCCTTCCTCAAAGCTGTGCTAAGGGCACTGAATTAATAAGCCAGCCTCGAAGAGAAATTATTTCCTTCCATGAGCAAGTGGAGAAGTGGGGGGGATTTGGGTCAGAAGCAAACATAATTGTCATTCTGCTCCCTTCTGTGTCAGCACAGGGAGCTGGCTGGACATGAAGGAAGGAACGTGCTCCATCTGGCAGGGTCTGATGCACACTCCCCACTTGTGCAATGCTACAGCTCAGGGGAAGTATGATTCAGATGATGCCTCTGAGTCACAACTTCTCACTGAGCTGCTCCGAACGGGCACGGCCACGTTTGTCCCGTCCTGGAACAGATCCGGCTCACCCTGCGTTCTCAAGTGCGTCAAGCAAGCACTGACTTTGTCAGGGGCACCAAAGCACCGGGCACTAATTCCTTTTGCAATAATTAAACCAGACTCATATATATTAACGAAAAGGCAACCACTCTGTGCTAATGACATCAAGCAGCGCAGTTAGTATGTGTGTTGTCCGAGCTGTCTGTGGTGTCATGCTACACATTTAAAATAATTCCTTACAGACCGATAAAGGTGTTTTCAGCGCACCTTCGGGAAGCAGAAATTGAGGGTTCTCTGGAGCTCAGGCATTCCCACAGTCAGGGAGTGAGGGGCACTCCCTGCAGCTCGCTCCGGGAGCGCCCAGCGGGGCGCGCCGTCCGTCTGTCTGTCCGTCTGTCCCCCCGCGGGTCCGGAGGCGCTCCCGGCGCCTTCCCACCGGGATGGGTACAAAGCCACGTCCTCGGCACCCGCCGGCACGGCCGTGGGCCCTGGACAGAGCTGCCCTGGGAACACGCCCAGGTGCCAGAGCCTGTCCCAGCGAGCGGCGGGCACCGCGGGAGCAGCGGGGCAGCGGGGGCCGAGGAGATTGATCTGCGAGCGGGGGACAAAGGTTAAGGAGCATCAGGCAGTTCCAGAAAGAGACTGCTGGAACCAAGCTCTGCTCCCCCTGAGATGGAAACAGGGACGGCCATCAGAGAAAACACATAATCACGCTTTCCCCCTTCTTAAATCCATTATCGCTGAGGCGCTAGCACCGCGCAGGCTGGCATTGGCTATACTGGACATGGGGGAAGCTGCTCACAGAAGCCACCTCTGTAGCCCCTACGCCCAAACCTACCAAAATAAACATGCCACTGCACGTTGCCAACACCATGCTGCCTCTGCCAGCAAACCCAGAACATTCCATCCCTCACCTCTGGGTACCATATTATCATTAAAATACACATTCATCACAAATTTCACTTACATCAACCAAAATAATTCCCTGCACCAAAATCAAAATAACATCAACACCAACAAAAGGTACAGGCAATACTTCCCTCATTCCTTCACCACAATTACAACTATCAAAATGCTCCACAATCATTCTGCTTCTTCCCTTTCTAGCATTGTTCATCCATGTTTAGTCCTTTACCTTCTCCTCTGTCCTTATCTCAAATTCCTCATGTTCCCGTTTGCGCATCAAAAAGACCTTTATTTTTTTGGTGGGGGAAGATGAAATTAATCCCGCTGCATGGTGTTGCTACCGATTGCTACAAGTACTGTAAACCCTGCTGACACAGACTATTATAATGCCCAGTCTTCAGTGGCAGTGACCAGCACAGTGCCTCCCTGGCAGTCACACCTCCAGAACCAGCTCAGATCCAGTCAGAGCAGTGATCCTCATCTTTGCCGGTGGCACCCATAGAGGCATTGCCTGGAATTCTGACTCCATCACCAACCAACCACCAAACAGGGGGCAATCAGCACCTAGCTGCAGACTCACTGCTCCAAGTCATGTCAGTCTTCCTCGGAACACAGTTCCAGACTTTTGTTACTCAAATAGCGATGGAGGAGTCTATGATTCATCAAACTTGTGCAAAAAGCTTAGAGTTCTCATTTATAAATTGTCTAGAGGGCTTTTATTTCTGCTAATAATTTTTCAAGATCAAAGAATTAAACACATACTGGATAATTGATATAAAAAACCTTTTGGTAGATATGATGTACTGCAAAGAAGGTAATAGGAAAGGTTTGTTTGCACTCAGTTTGAAAAAAAAGATGCTTTTGATTTACAAAAACAGTCCTGTCTGCTCATTACCATGAATAGTTGAAAACTGATATTAATTATACCATCTTCATTTCCAGTTATATAAATGTGTAGCTTTAGTTTCTGTTCCACTCTGCTGTTCTCCAAAGATAATCTGTGAAATTAGTGAATAAGAATCTGGTTGCTTTTGCAGTTTCCCTGTCTCCATGACCTGGACATATAGCCAAAACTGTGTAGAGTGAAAGGGTATATTTCTGTTTCTTTCACTAGCAGAGTTGCATAGTATCACACATAATCCTAAATCTATATGTCTCAAACACAACTATTCATCAATAGGAAAACAAACAGGCAGAATAATCTTACTGTTCATTCACGATCCAGTGAGAAAACGTTGTGCAAATGTGAGTGCATGCCTTTGAAAAACAGCATTCTGTGGCTCTTTTCACTGTGTGGTGACACCATCCCCAATTATACAAAACAGTAAAGAAATCAAATGTCTGAGTATTTCTGTAGACAATGATGTGATAGGATTAGATAGATGGTGAAAGGAGTATAATGGAACAAGTAAACAACCAAATCCTCATTATCAGAGAGGTGCTGAGCACCCACAGCTCCCTCTAAATTAAACTGGGAACTCTTTAATATGTCTGCCTTTAATCTTTGTGCCTGAAAATCTTGAATTCAAATCTGTACATTTTCATAAGTGAGCATCATCACAATTGCTGTGAAGGTCCCAGCATATTCAACACAGCAAAGAAGGCCTGGATGAGAGAAATAAGACCCCACGTAACTTATCCCAGGAAAGGCATGTGTAGAGGACTCAGTGCACAGTGATTCTGCACAGCTGTAGGCATGAAGGAAGCCCTCAGGTTGGCTTTACAATAATTTTATATAACCCTTGATACCAAAATGTGTGAGGTTCTTTGTCATTAACAGATTTGATTTCTAAAAACACTCTTTTGAGAAAGGGAGGAATTCTTATTTCCATTAAATGACCAAGGGATTGAAACAAGGTAGAGGGAGAGATTTGCCCTGCTGCAAACTGAAGTGACAACTTCAATTCCCTGTCTGTACCTTAAACAGAGGGTATGACAGTCCTCTGGATCTTGGTTAAGAAATAGTACAATAATTTAATTTTCTTATTCCACTGACATACAATGGTAGAATGTTTCCCCATCTGCAGAATAACCCATGCTAACTGGTAATTTAAAATCACTGTTCTATTTGATTTTGTGAGCTAATTTTGCCTCTTGTAAAAGTCACCATATGACCTACTGTGAGCAGAACTGTTAAGAAGTTAGTGAGAGCAGGCTGCTTTGGAGATGTAAAGTTAAAATGAGGGAAGAGTTTGGGCCATAAATCTACATTATGAACAATTACCTTAATTTATTTTGCATAAATGTATAGGAAATATATGATTAGTGAAAATGTAACACATACAATTAAAAACTGTGAATCTTACCTTTCACTTACCATCCTTTGGTTGCTACATACTCATGGGATATTTTTATTCTAAATTTCTACAGAAGTAATTTCTCCAGTTCCTTTTCTTTTATGAACATACCACAAGTACAACTGAGCCAGGATTGTGTTTTACTACTCAACAAAACTGATTTCTGTTTTTTATTGGGTAATTACTCCTATAGATGTAACTGGGCATAAGACAGACTATTGTAACTAGAAGAAATGAGCAATGAATCACATCCAAAACCATTTACTTCTTATATCTTAACTAAATTAATAATATCACTCCTTGTGGAATTTCAGAGATCCCTACAGGAACCCATTCCTTGTTCCTCAGTACTTCGGCCACAGATGACATATTTGGCCCTTCATTTGGGTCAGCAATATGACTACCAACAGTTTAATTGCTTTATTTTACAGACATTAGAGCCACTTGTGGAAACTATAATGAAAGAAATGGTTTCAAATTTCTGGCCTTTGACAGCGCCTGCCTCATGCAGACATTTGGTAGGGCAGAAAGAGCAAATACATGAAACATAAAGCAAACATACCTCCAGCTCTAAGAACTACAGGTTCTTCAAGTCTGGTGAAGATCAAGGGACGTGTGGAGGGGATCTTGATTTCTCTTTAGTTTCTGAAAGACAATGTACCCACAGCTAAGGAAACACTTCATACACAGGCTGTGTTGGTTTCTGTAAGCAAAACTGAAGACTATAAAGCTGATTCTATATGAAAAGTAGGGCACTGACTTTACAGAGTGAACTCTGGCTATGTGCCAGACAAGTAGTCACAGAAACGGTAAGAAAGAAACCTACAAAAGTTTGTGAAAGTTATAATCATTTGTGACAAAAAAGATAGTAAAATTAGATCCAAGCCCAGAGCCAGACAATTATTTCAGTAATGGAAGGGTATCATACACTAACAAGTATACTTAAATGTTTTATATAAACTACAAAAATAAAAAAAATCATTACTACAGGAAACCAGTAATTTTGATTCCACAACTGCACAAAAGACTCTACACAATATATATTCAAAGAGAGAGAAAACAAATAGTTGTTCTTCCTTCTAATGAAAGCTGAGTAAGAGTATGCAAATTATAGATTAGCTTGTACTTTCGGCAAGTATTTTTTCGTAGTCACACAGGAAAACATGAACAAATTAAGTTTTCAGGAATGTTAAGCACTCCTTTTAAGCCAGAGAGAACCCAGTGGAAAAATCCATTTCTATGAATTCTGTTTCTGCAGGTCCCTGCAGGTCTGATCGCATGTGTCCACCACCCCAAAATTCTGCATGACTTAATTATGCATAGGTCGCTTGCTCAACTCCCTAGCAAAAACACTGTAAGCACAATGTACCAGCAAAGGACTTTACAAGAGAGCAGAAAACAGTGATACATTTCTTCTTACGGGGACAGCTTATTCATAGTTGCTGTCAAACAAGCCCAGAGGTTGATGACTAAAAAAAAACATAAACAAAAAAGAGAACCCAAGCCCTTTCTTTCAAAAGTTTTCCTTTCTTCTTCCCATGTATATCCTTCAGCAACCAGCCCAAATAAGCATGCAATGAGCAAAGTTCACCTTGCTCTATACATTTAAAACCACTTAAATTTTTCATGTAAAAAGTACAGAATGAAACCCAAACAATTATGGAAATCTCAGCCTCACCTGATGGACCAGGTAGAAAAGAATGAAAAATAAAAAGGAATTAATCTTCAAAAACCAGTTTAATTCTACCAAGGGCTCTCAACAATATAATGAAATATAATTGTATAGTTAATTCATTACACCATTAACTAATGGGAAGCTAGTTGTGTATTTTTGCGCCAACGTGTCTGAATGGCTTTAAAAACTACATTTAATATCAGTTTTCTAGTGTTGTTCATTCTTGTTTTGGGAATAATTACATTTCTGTAGTTACAACTTATTTACTGTATTGCCATAACACTTGGGAGCTCTAAGCATGTACAGGAATATACCATGTTAGAGGATGTAAAAACATAAACCAAAAAGAGTGCAGCTTAAACACATTTTGAACAGGCAGTGAATAGAAAATTAGGGGGAAAAAAATACATTAACAATCACTATGGCAAGTATAAGGTTAAGCATGTCAGCTTCCAAACTGAGCTACTGGAGACTTCAAAAAAATATCTTTTCCCACACCTGAGAGGCAGAATGAAAGAAAACATAGAGCTATTTATCCCAAAACAAAACAAGTGGGTGGTGGAAGTTGGTGTCAGGAACTGTTGAGAGTTGTCATCTCATAATGAATCATAGGTGAGGTAGTCCAAGAATGACCTTGAAAGCAAATCAAGACAGAAAGTAAAGAAACATGTGGTCAAAATGACTGGCTAGGGAAATGATCTTTGCTGTTGTATTACAGGAAAAGGATTATTTTTACTCTTGACAAGACTTGTACACACAAACTCCTAACTCAAATAAAACATACTTTTGGCAGAGACACTTTTATTAAGAGTGAGAAGGCACCAGGAACAGCATTCCTTGCCAACACCCTGCCCTGCCCTGCAGTTTAAGCACCCCCACAGCACAGCACAGAACATGGTTTGGGTTCTGGGCTGTCACGGACGTGCCCTGTGCTCTGCACACCAGCTTGGACAGCGTCCTCTGTGAGGACATGGGCGAGCTGGCAAAAGGAGGAATTAATTACCAGAGGAAGAAAGTGTTGGGGAAGTGGATAGAGGACTGGAAGTGGCTCCCCGCCTTCCAACATTGCCTCTGAAATGGTGGGCCAGCTGTATATGTAATAACATCCACCACTGTATTTTATCAATACAATTTATCTAGATGGAGCAGAGATGTTTACGGCACACAAGTGCCCATTAACTGTGAAAAGGAATTAATCTGCTCTTCACGCTTCATATTTTGACTTAAACCATAGGAATTATGTCAGCGGCCTGCTCGGATCCCACAGGCAGAGGATCGCACAGCAGTCACAAGAGTAAAGCGGACTGTCGCCCCAGCAGATCTCACTGCGACTGGCAGCGGGCAATCCCAAACCCGAGACAAGGGTGCAGCGACACAGCAAGGTATTGAAAATAAAGAACTCACTGCCACTTCACGTCACCAGGACCGCACCGCCTCTGGGCTCTGAGGGGGTCTCTCGGGGCTGTGAGGGCTTAGCGGCCTCTGAGGGTTGTGAGAGAGTGCTGTGGGGATTTGTGAGGGTGCTGGGGAAGCTATGAGATAATCTGTGAGGGCTCTGAGAGAGACTTGGGGGCTGTGAGGGTTCTGAGGGTGCTTCTGTGGACTTGTGAGGGTGCTGAGGAGGCTACGAAAGAATCTGTGAGGGCTTTGAAGAGCTGTGGAGGCTATGAGAGGAACTGTGGGGGCTGTGAGGGTTCTGAGGGTACTGTGGAGACTTGTGAGGGTGCTGAGGAGGCTATGAAAGGATCTGTGAGGGCTTTGAGGGGCTGTGGGGCCATGAGGGGGCTCTGGAAGCTGAGAACACGCGCGAGGTCCGTGAGAACGAGTGGGGCAGAGCCGCGGGGCGGGACACGGCGCCCTGAGGGGTCACGCGCGGCCCCAACGCCCGCCCGCGCGCTGGCGGGTTGTTTACTTCCTCCGCGGCCCGCGCTCCGCCCGCGCCCCTGCTGGCGCTCCGCCCCCGCCCACGCGCCCTCCCCGCCAGCCAATGGCAGCCGCCGCCAGCCCCGCGCGCCGGGGGCGGGCCCCGCCCCGGAGGAACCGGGCGAACGCAACGTCAGCCGGTAGTGCTCGTCAGCCGGGGTTTTGCGAGGGTTAGCCGAACAGCCTGCCCATCTTCTCAAGGGCCCGCCTTCCCCTTTACTCTCGCCTCCGCTTTACACCGCTCCCCCGGCCTCGCCTCCCCCGTCTGTGTGTGTGAGGCGCGGATTGGCTGTCGGACCGACCGCTCAACACTCCTGCCAATCACGGTTAGCCTCGCCCCTTTCCCTAGCACAGGACGCGCCCCTCCGGATCGCGGCCAGCCCGGGGCGGCCGCCGCCTTCCATTGGTCGGCCGCGTTGCCCATCCGCCTCCCCGGACAGGGCGCAGCGAAGCCCGCCCCTCCTCCCGGCTCCTCCCTCTGATTGGCTCTCTGGCCAAGGACCGCCGTTTCCTATTGGCTCCGCCGCTGCCACTCTGGCGCGCGGCCCGGTCGGCTCGCCGCTGCCCCCTCGCCCCGCGCGCCCCGCCCGCCGCGGCCCCGCCCCCCGCGGAGTCACGTGATGTTTTCGCCGCGGTGCCGCCGCCGCCGCCGCCCGTGAGCGCGAGTGGCCGGAGCGACCGGCGGGAGCGCGGAGCGGGCTGGGGCCGCGGGAGGCACCGCCCGCTTCCCATGCGCGGGGCGCTTCTCCGGTGAGCGCGGATTCCCGCTGCCCGCCCTGTGGCTCGTCCCCGGCGGCACCGGACCCTGCGTGGCCCCTAAGATGGCGAGCGGGATGAATGGCCCCGGCGGCGGCGGTGGCAGCGGCGAGGAGGAGCCGGGGGCCCGGCACACGGGAGGCGGAGCCGCGCCCCAGCAGGAGCCCGGCGTGCTCGGCGCGGCGGCGGGCGAGGGGGAGCCGGCGGCGGGCGAGGGCGGGCGCTGCCCGTCCCCTCAGCCTCACCACCTGCTGCTGCTGCTGCGGCGCTCGCCCAGCGCCTCGCTGTGCCTGGCGCCCGAGGCCGCGCCGGGCAGGGCCGTTCCCTCGGCGGGCCGCGGCGGGCAGCCGCCCCCGGCGGGCCGCGGCGCCGGCGAGGACGTGAGGAAGTGCGGGTACCTGCGGAAGCAGAAGCACGGGCACAAGCGGTACTTCGTCCTGCGGGCCGAGAGCCACCTGGCCCCTGCCCGGCTGGAGTACTATGACAGCGAGAAGAAGTTCAAGAGCAGCCTGCGGGCGGCGGGGGCCGGCGGGGCGGCCGCGCTGTGCTGCCCCCCGCCCAAGCGGGTCATCCCCCTGTACCAGTGCTTCACCGTCAGCCGCCGCGCCGACGCTAAGCACAAGCACATCATCGCCCTGTACACCAAGGACGAGTACTTCGCCATGCTGGCTGAGAACGAAGCCGAGCAGGAGGCCTGGTACCAGGCCATCAGCGAGCTCATGAATCAGAGCAAGAGGGGCTTCCTGGAGCAGGAGGACCATGCCGATCAGCAGGTGGACGAGGATGATGAGCACTACGGGACCGCCCTGAGGCCCGGCACCGTGTTCAAGGAGGTGTGGCAGGTCAACGTGAAGCCCAAAGGCTTGGGACAAACGAAAAACCTCACTGGAGTGTACAGGTTGTGCCTCTCCAGCAAGGCCATCCACCTTGTCAAGCTGAACTCGGAGGTGCCCTCTGTCCACTTGCAGCTTATGAACATTCGCCGCTGCGGACACTCGGAGAACTTCTTCTTTATTGAAGTGGGCAGATCTGCCTCTATCGGACCCGGAGAGCTATGGATGCAAGTGGATGATTCGGTTGTTGCCCAGAATATGCACGAGACTTTTCTGGATACCATGAAAGCTCTAAAGGCCTTTGCAGAGTTCAGGCCCCGAAGCAAGAGCCAGTCTTCTGGTGGTGGCAGCGGTACCAATCCCATCTCCTTCATCACCACCAGGAGGAACTTGGGCAACCTGCCCCCCAGCCAGACAGGCTTGCAGAGAAGATCTAGAACTGAGAGCGTTGCTGGAGGGACTCCTCCTACCACCAAAAGCAATAACTCCTATCGCTTCAGAACATCCAGTGAAGGAGAAGGAACCATGACCAGACCTTTTAGGTCAGTGACTGGGAGTCTGATCCACCTGAATACTGCAAGGATGAATTTGGGCCGGCAAGAAGGGAGCACAAGGTACGTGAGAGCTGCTTTCAGCTCGTCTTACCACACCAGGTCTGCTTCGCTGCCCGTTTCTCATTTTCCCTCCACCACAAGTCCCATCAGTGTTTCTTCCAGCAGTGGCCATGGTTCTGCTTCGGACATGCTGACCAGGCCTTCTAGCTCATCTGTTTGTGGTTCCCCGAGTGATGGGGGATTCATCTCTTCTGATGAGTATGGCTCCAGCCCTGGAGATTTCAGGTACTTTAGAGTGAGGAGTAATACACCAGATTCCCTGGGAAACACTCCACCTATCAGAGAGGAGAACTGTCTGAGTGAATACATGTCCATGAATAAGCAGCAGGGTGACGATGGCTCAAGAGATGATTATATGGAGGCTGAAAAGTGTTTCAGGAAAAGAACTTACTCTCTAACAAAGCCAGCTTCTGTAGCAGTGCAGCAGAAGACCACACAAACTACAGCTTTGTTGGATGAAGACTCTGCAGGAAACCACGGACGATTACTTTACTCTGAAACACCAAAATTGAAAGATAACCATGAACTGGAGTACAGTGACGCTAACCTTGATTCCATGTGTAACCAAAGCAGGAGTAAAGCCAGGGATGATGGGTACATGCCAATGATGCCAGGAGTTGCATCTTCTCTTTCCAGCACCAGTGATTATTTGCCAATGACTCCTAAAAGCATGTCTGTTCCAAAACAGATTAACAATTCATGGTCACCGTCTCAGGTTGACTCCCGAGGCTATATGATGATGTTTCCAAAGGACAGTTCTTCACCTGTACGGAGTCCTTTAACTGGATTTGCTTCTAAAGGGAGTAATGAGAAGATAGTAAACAACGAGTATATGGATATGTCACCTGGTAATTCAGTTCCAAAGCACCCCAGTGAGTCAAATTATATTCACACTGCTCCTGTTTCCAAAGGTTTTAGTTCATATTTTTCTTTGCCCCGAAGCTTTAAGGCGTTATCAGGACAAAATGGTGACCACAGTGAATATGTTCCAATGTCTTCACCTGGAAAACTCTTGTACGATGCACCAGAAAATGTAAAGGGGGGCAGCAGTGAGACTCTGGCTAATGGCATCTCTAAATTGCCAGCGCTGAAAGGTTCAAATGAAGGACTTGTGCAGAACAGGGCTACCAGGCCCACACGGCTGCCCCTAAGTACGAGAGGGAGTAATACCATCCCCAGAATGTACGATCGTACAGTTCCACCTGAGCCAGCGAGTCCCGGTGAATACATAAATATTGATTTCAATGAAAAGGCGAGTAACACACCGTATTCCTTATCTGCAGAAGGATCTCCGTCATCTCTAGGCTCAAGCAGTGACCACAGACAGTCACCGCTCTCTGATTACATGAGCGTTGACTTGGATGTGCAGTCACCGAAAGCAGCGAAGGAACTGTCGAACTCCCTGACAGATATTTCAATTTATGCAAGTTCCGGTATTCCTAGAAACCAACCAAACCCTGACTATGCCAGGCTTTCATTTGGTGCTGCTTGCGTTAGCACGGCAGGTAACAGGACTGATGACTACACGGAGATGACGTTCAACATGGCAGCAACACCGCCAAGGCCGTTTGCCACGGAACCTGACAGTGCCGTGAAGATGGATAGTCCTTCTTCCATCGTTAATAGACTCTGCATTGTCGATCGATACGCTGGTAGCAGTAGCTTCTCTGTCCCTAGCTCTGACCCTCCTGTAGGACCCAAAGTGATTCGAGCTGACCCTCAAGGCAGGAGGAGACACAGTTCTGAAACCTTCTCTTCTGCTGGGACTGTGACGACCTCGTCCTCTTTCTTTACTGACAGTAGCAAAAGACACAGCTCTGCCTCATTCGACAACGTTTGGCTAAAACCAGATGAAAACATCTCTGATGGTCAGGAAAGCAAAATGTCCAGGGATACCTCAACTGGATTTCAGAATGGCTTAAACTACATTGCTCTGAATTTACGAGATGAGCCTCTGAGCTGTGAGGCGAGTACTACAGCGCCAGCTTGCCACCTCCAAAATGGTACTTCAGGTTTGGACAGTGGAGCTTACGTAAGCATAGATTTCAGCAGATCAGATGGGCTGAAGTGTAACGCTGCGAGAAAAGGTTTGTGACTTTAAAAGCACTTCCCTTTCATGCTTGCTTAAGCATAGGAATTAGGTTGTCTGCTTAGCGCTGTCTTCAGAGTGGGGTAAATGCTTTTTATAATCTCCCGTGTTATTCTAGTACAACCAGTTTCGTTGTAGTGCAGCATCTGAACTGCTGAACAGCAGTGAAAGGGGGAGGTGGTCCTTGGCCTAAAGGATTTATGTGCCTCTTCTAGGCAGTCAGAGCTGTTACCAAATTATTATCTGCCTTTTTAATTTATTAATTTTACTAGCATAAGCATTAATGGTATTTCATGTTGCAGATTCTTGTCCTGAGGTTATGGTAGCTCTTGCCTTCACTTCTGTATTTCTGTTTTTCCCTTCTTAGAACTAGATGACTCTTCATTTTCTTTTCCTGAACTGGAATTTTTGCAATTTGAAAGCTCAAAATGGCTAGATTTCGGTTAGACTTCAAAATTTGAGGCTTAAATATATTTGTTTCTTCTTAATGTAGTTGAAATACGTATTACAGCGTTTTTTAATGTGCAAATCTGCCCGGATTGATTTAGCTGAATCTTATGTAAACAGAACTCAGGGTTATTTTTCCCTTGAAGGTTTGGTGGCTCCTTTGGAGCTCTGGTCTCCATGTCATCCTTGTGTCCTCTGGAGAAGCCTGAGGACCTGGCTGAGCAGTGTGGAGGGGGCTCAGGCAGCCCGTGGCCTTCCCATTGAGCACCTAGGGCTCAGCTGGGGTGTGACTTTCCCTGGGAGCTGCCTGTGGTGTAGCAGGTGAGGAATGCCTGCGGTTGAGGACGGCTCTGAGCAGTGGCTCCCAGGTCTGAAACTTGGGACGGGAGGCTGCTGCCTTTCGAGTTGTCAGTGCTCTGAGCCAGCCGTGAGGTAGAGCAGTTTGTGCGTAAAAATGAAGGTGTTGCAGGTGGAGAGGAAGAGGATGGGAACGAGGAGGGACGCTCCTGTTGGTGTGATAAGCTCCCATGGTGGGAGCAAAGCCAGCAGTTAGTGGTGCGGTGCATGTCCGTGAGCAGCGGTGTGAGTGAGCGCTGTGCTGGGACAGCAGTCGTGGCTTTGGTGCCAGTGACCCACTGAACTCCTTACAGGAATTCACTCTCCTGCTAGAAAACCATTTCTGTGGGGAACCGTGTTTTCCTCTCTTTGCAGATGTACCTATAGTCAGTAATTGTTGGATACTAACAGGAAATATTTAATCCTGCTTGGACGTTGATACTTGTCTACTCTGTCCACAGATAAAGCAGTAAGAAGGCAGACTGCTGCTTTTATATTTTTAATATTTTTAGCTACAAACTTAAACACTGGGAGGATTTTTTTTCCCCTAGTTTTGCTTTAAAACTGAATTTCTAAAGGTAGAAGGTATTGCAGGAGCTTAAATTGTGTAGCCTTTACTAGTGGAAGGTATAAGCCTGACTCAGCTCACATGCCTTTCAGTCTGGCAGCACTGCTTGGGGCTGCTCAGAAATGTGTGGTTTGCCTTAGTGGTTTTTTTTCCTCTGCTTTGTTTTATTGGTTGGAATCAAATTTAGAAGATGTTGAAAGCTCCCAGTCCAAGAAGTGCTTTCTTCCAAAGTTAGTCTTTCAGCACTTCAAAGATTTGTCTGCTAAATCTGCAGTCAGAGGCACACTGATTGCTGCAGCTGATTTGTTTGTTTTTTCCTGTTGTTGTTTTTTTTTAAGCACCTCCAAAACCAGCAGAATTTTTAACTTGACTTTACTCCCCTTATATGACTAAAATCTGTGTTATGAAGTAAAACTTCTTACAAAATTTAGATGAGAAAAGAGCAAAGATGTTTTCCTTTCAGCTGTATTGTAAATATTACATTGAAAAATACTTTACAAGAGACACTATGTTCAGAAATTGTATTTATGATAAGCATTTTGCTTACTGTTGCTGCAGCAAAGAATCTACAGCTCTTTGCTGGGGGATTTTCCCTTCTCTTACAAGTTGCAGAAGAGTGAGAGGCATAACAGCTGCTGGCTATTGTTGGGAATTGGAAGTTTTTTGGAAATTAAATGCATTGAAAGGAGGCAGAACCAGCTCTCTGCAAAAAAAAATGGGCTTTGTCAGGAAATTAAGCATCTTTCTAGTCCTAATAAGAAACACAAAATTGTACAAGGCCTAACAGTTTTCTATAAAGGCAGTGTAAAATATTTCTGGTGTGTAGCAGGAGGGTAGATGAGGGGTGTGGACACTGGTCACTTGTAGGGGCTCATGAAGGGATGAACAGATTTTGGAATAGTCCAGGCTAAAAGCAGCTTGCCAGACTTGAATACAGTGCTGTAAACTGAGGGTGTATATCTATTTCTCAGGAATTACTTAAAATTCCTGGTTGTAAGGATTGCTGTTTACTCTCACGTATGAAATCATGTCTCTGAGCTATAGCAAGCACAGTTTTAGAAGCCCGTGTTCCTTAAACAGCTTATTGGTTTCTGTGGTAACAAAGCTTTTGTTTTAATATTTAAAAAGTGTTCTGTAATCCAGAAAAACATTTTCACATTACATTAAGTAGTGAAAATGAAGCTTCACTCTTAAACCTCTTGTCTGCTGAAGAGGTGTAGCGTGCCTTTAGGTAATTGATATTTTTAATACTTTTGGAGACTTAGCAGAACTGTGTGCTGTCTTTACTGCGTTTCACTTTTTCAGTCTCGCTCTCTGAAAAAGTGCTCTGTGGTTAAATCCATTCTTAAGGAAAATATTTGGCAGATGTATTTACCCTTTACTTCCTAGAAAGGACCTATCCCACCTGTATTAAATTCTGTCAGGTAGAGAGCTCTTCTGCCTGAACCACGGTTTTACTGGAAGGAGAGCACTTCCCGGCTTTGGACTGTTTGCTTTCTCGTTTTGTTTTTGTTTGTTTAAGTGGCATATTTTGTTCTGTGACTCAGCTGTGTTCTCCAAACTGCCGAGGGTGGTGGAGTGATTTCCAATGCATCGCTGCTCCCTCATTGTAATTCCCAAACTACTTCTGGTTCAGGTTCACTGATGTGAATCAAACTTTTTTTTTTTTTCCCTTCTCCATTCATGATATGTATGGAGGAGGGGGAGAGCACAAACTCGGAATGGTAACTAGGCCTGACTTGTTATTAAACTTTTTTTGTGGGGTTTAGGCAAAGCTGAGCTCAGGTTTTGTGTTGATAATGAACAAAAGAATATAAGATCCTGATTTTTCAATGCTTGCAGTTTAAGGAGGTCATTAGCAAAACAATTTCATCATGAAATTGTTACACAATATTGAAGCAAGTGGTTTGCAGTTTTGATTACATGAATCTGAGTCATGACATTTTGTGCTAGGAGTACAGAACACTAAAGCTACTTCAAACAGGGCTTAGCTAATGTATACCTTGTTATTGGACCTCGTAGAAACTAAGCAGGATAATGAGAATGGGCAGTAATAAAATGCATAATGAGTCCTGTATAATACAAGTTTCTTCTGTCTTAATTAGAAATATTGTACCTGCAAAGATACCCTGGACTCGAAAAACAACTGTTTAGAGTAAATGCAATGTTGAGCTTAATGGCAACTCAGCTATTTTACACCCACTCTTCAGTCTTATCTGCTACTCTGTGATACTTACCCGATACTCTAACACTGTTCTAGGATATTATTTAAGATGTTCTCTGAAGTGCAGGATTATAATATAATTGTTCCTCACCTCTTTAATCTCTCCTGTGCTAGACTGGGTGAGAATGCTGTGTACGCTTTGGGAGGCTGAGAAGAAGGAAAACAACAACTGCTGTAAAGCAAAACTTGTGTTCCAAGTTGTCCAGATCCTTGCTGGTAACTTGCGTATTTCAAATGCAACATCTTGAAGAATCTAAGCAATAATATACACTTTGAGAAATTCAGAAGCTGAAAGTTTTAGCTATTACTAATATAGTAAATTACAGTTTATGGGATATGAAGCAAATAACCACTCCTTTTGGGTTTCTAAGTAGTGGTTTTAGAGTTTGTTTCAAACTGAGGCTCTTCTGTATTGGCAGAATACTTAAGGCAGGGGCCCATTTAAAAATAATTTGAAGAACTCTACTGCAGCACATCCAAATGCTGCTGTGTATCCTACATCTTTAAAGTAGTGCTGGGATAATAATTCTTTTAAAAACCCAAACAGCTCAAAAACCATTTTAATCTTGCTGTAACAGATGCCACTTTAATAACATTGGGTAACTTACAGCTATGCTTAAAAGTACCCAGGGTAATTTCTTCTTGAGCAGTATGTGAGCTGCTGAAGGCAGAACAGATTTTTGCCGTGTGGCATAGGAGTGAGTTAATTATGACATATTTGAGCAAGAATCAGTTTTACTTGTACTTTGGTGAGAAAGTCTGAGACGAGAATGCTTCCCTGCCATTGAAAGAGAATGCTTACTTGGAGTCAGTGTTGGAATACTTCTGGAAATCAGCTTTGCAGGCTTTAAATCCATAATTGCAGCTGACGGTGACATTTGTCTCTTCGAAAGTCTGAAACCTTTTGCTTGTAGCTGTCTAGTAGGTGAAAGCATTGGCTGCAGGATGCAGGGAGGTCTGGGAGTAATTCAGCATGGGCTCAGAGTGCTTTTTCTGGTTGTTTTTGGGTTTGTTTTGTTTTTTTATTTTAAAGTCTTCTGTTGAAATCTTAAATGCATTATCACCCTTTAGCTCTTCCTTCAACAACTCCACATTTTCCCCTCGTCCCTTGATGTCTGAGGTCCCCTTGTTCCCCAGTTGCTGGGGCAGCAGGTTGGAGTTGCAGAGGGTGGGCAGCGCTCCTTTGCTCTTTCCAGAGGCTGTATTCCAGCGTGTGATTACTGGGCTGGTTTGTCTCTGGGTATTTCTTTGGGGTTTTTGTATGTCCAGTGGTGTGTTAGCAGTGGGTAGAGTTTGGGTTTGCTTTTCTCTCCATATGGTCTTTTTTTAATGAAAGGATCTTTAAGACATTTTCGTCATTTTGATTGCTCGGGGGAGGATTTATACCTTGAGGTTTTGGGTGGTGCTAAAGAGAGCTTATAGTACTGTGTTGTACCTTGGTGTGTGTGTGCTCTGTTTGTGGATCTGTGGTGCTCCCAAAACCAGGCTGAACGCTGTTGATTGCGCTAACAAGTTTGTTTTTCTGAGCTGAAGAAGGAGACAAACTGCAGAGTTCTATTTCAGGTACTGTTGTGATCAAATGTGGCATTCTTCAACTCAAAGGAAAATGGAGTGATAAAACTGGAAGGCAGGTGTGAGAGAGTGGAGCTTTCTGGAGCCTGGGGATATACTATGACTGCTGTTTTCTCCTAAAAATGGCCCATTATCTTACCAGGCATCCTTAAATGTTGTGTAACGACTTGGCTCGAGAACTGTTCGATGGTCCACCCTGAAAATTTGTTGTTTAACTTCTTTTGATTTAGGTTCTACACATTCACAAACAATCCTGTGATCACACTGCACTGTTGTCTTGCAGGTTTAGGCAGTGACAAGGGAAAAATGGAGACGTGTGTTCCAGTTTTAATCAAGCCCTGCAACTCTGTGAAGGTCACCGAAGCTTAGGGATGGGTTATGATTTACTTGAGAGGCAGAGCTGTGATCAGGAAGGGATTTCTGACATACTTGAGGGCAGTGGGAAGACAAAGGCAAATGAGCCTGACTCATCAAAGGCGTTTCAGAGGTGTTGCTGAGTATCTTATCTAAATCATCTTGAACATACATAAGTGTTTGGATTTGTGGAGATTTTGCTCCAGGTGTAGCATAACCCCAGGAACGACAGTGTTAGTAGACTTAGCAAGAATTTTCTGCCCTCTTCAAGTCATGAGCTGTACGTTAGGGGCCAGAGGTTGCTTATTTCCAGACATTATTTTTCTGTTGATTTACATCTATGGTTGGATGCAAACCATTGAGACTGCACCTGTGTGTGTGTATATTTTTTGTCTATATTTCACTGTGTTATTTTTTTTAGGGGGTGGGTGGTATTTGTATTTAAGTTATTTTTAGAACAAGATGTTTTTAAATTGCAGATTGTGGTGAACAGGAAATCAGTTAGAAATGAGATGAAAAAATGAAGAGATTGGATCGTGAGGTCATTCAGACATTATTACAGCAGTCTGGTAATGAAAGCGTGTAGCTCCAGACAGGATCTCTCCAGATGGGATCTCTACTTGTTGTGGAACCTGAACAGGTAGACAGGATGGAGGCCCCCATGTGGTGCCTCAAATGTAAATGTGTTGGTCCCTCTCCTAAGGAGCTTACAATTTGAAGATGAAACTAAAGGGATGGATGAAACCTAATGTGCTGGGGTGGAGAGTGAGATAGAGATCAAGGCTGCTGCCATGGGCAGATAAGAGCCTGCAGGAGATAAAGGGCTGCTGAGAGTGACTGTAGGGTGGCTGAGAGGAAGCTGGTGGAGGCACTGGCAAGGGTATGCACATGGCAGGGAGCTAGGGAAGGTAGTGAGCTATAAATACAGCGGTGTAATGGTGTAAATGACTTGAAAAGGATGAGGTAAATGTCAGAACACTGGCCAGGATATTAATCTTGGTGAGAGGAATGTGGGCCAACATGTATCTCTGAGTTAGGAGCATGTCCCAAAAAATGTTTCCTTCTCCTATTTAGATGTGGAATGTGATTTTTTTTCCCCCTGTTTTTATTTCTTTTTCCTTTCTGTAAGTTAATTTTCCTGCAGACATGTAGATTTGGTGTGAGCAGGTGTGCAGGAATGCATACCAAAATACAGGATCACCCTGTGCAGCATCCCTTGGCAGTTCATGTCCTGTGGTCTGGGCCTTTGTTCTTGGTGAGACCTTGCTCCAGAAGCAGCCAAGCTGGTGGAACTGCACTACTGGTTCATTCTTGGGTTTTTTTTAGGTGGCATCTCTGAGTTTCAGGCAGTCTTCTAGCATTGGAGAGGAGGCAAAGTGGACGATAGTCACCTGTAGGGTTTGTAACCAATGCACCGGAGCTTTTGGAGCCCATCTCTGGGTGGGGAGGTCTGCGTGGGACCTGCTCATTGCTGCTGCAGGGCTGTGGAGGCTGGAGAGCAGCACAGTCACTTTCACAGGAGAAAGTTATTTTATTTCTGTGTCTGTGGATCAGGTTGAACAGACACTGCAGTGGTTTTGGGTAAATCTGGAAGTGGTGGCAGCATCGAGGCTTGATTCACTGATGAGGGTGTGATGATCGAAATATTAATGTTGCCATGTTCCACAAGGTAGACACTAAACAAGAGTTGGACACTGCTGATTAAACGTTGTCTGTGTTTACAGTCAGTTTAACTCTGTCCTTGTCAGCTCCCAAACTGCTCCTGGGAGCTGAAGGTGCAATCCTTGGCTCTTGGGCATGTCCTGAGGTTTGAGAAGATGTTGCTTCACACATGCAAGTCCAATCTGAACCTTTCTTTTCCTCCCCTCTGTGAGCCAGGGTTTGGGGGTTCCTAATATTAATGGAGAGTCAATAATGTAATAATTAGGAAATGTGAAAAATTGATGCGTGCCACTGCTGTGTGTGATAACAGAGATACATTTCTTTTTCTCTGCAGGCACACATGAGCCTGCACAGGTGTGTAACTATGGGTATGTGTCTGTGTAGTAACTTTCTGCCTTTGACAGTCATTTATGGCACTAGAAGTGAAAGAAGAAGGTATTGCTGAATGCTTGCAGGTGACGGTGTCTAAAGTGGTTGAGAAGAGGGAAGGGATGAATTCCAATAGGTGAAATTTTGTGTAGAAATGAAGTTTTGGGAAGGGTGGGGAGCTGTTTCCCATTAGCCATGAGTGACACTGCCTTTTCTCTTGGCTGTGTTCCTAAGCATAGTTTGGCTCACTCGAGCCCCAGACCTGTGCCTGCAAGCAGACACTGGCCAGCAGAGGAGGAGCAGGGCAGGAGTGTGTAACACCTCCCACAAACGTACGCCCAGGCCGCTGATTTTCTTTTTTTTTTTTTTTTTTTTGGTTCCAGCTTGGGGGATTTCTTGAGCCTGATGTGGTTTGTCTGTTTTATAATTCTTTCTCTTTAATCCAAGTACTTTTGCAGTCGCTCTTTGATCCTGTGTAAACTCCTTGTATCCGCAGCAGCCTGCAATCCATCAGGGCGTGCTGCATGCAGACCCCAGCCCATTCTGGACCCTGCTCTGTCCCAGCTTTGTTTGGCAGCCCCTGGTTTGTGTAGATAACAAATCTTATCTGTTTTCTCCAGGCCACTTAGGATGGTGTAGATGCTGTGCCCTCCCCTGCCACACAGCTGTCCAGTGCGTTGTACCACACGTGTGCACTGTGGTATAACCCGGCCTTCTAAAATTTCCTGTTACATCCCAATTCTTCTCTTCAGGCTGAGGGGTTCTTGTGACCAGTCTGTTCCTCACTGGGAAGCTGTGTCACACCTCGCAGGGGTTTTTCTGCACTGCTGAGGCTTCCCAAGTATTCCAGCTCCTTTCTGGATGTGGGAAGCAGGGCTGTGCATGCAGAGGTGTTTGCTGTGGCTGTTCTCTTTGCTGGGTGTTTGCAAACAAACACCTAATGCCCACTTTGCAGCAAGAGCACAGACAGGAAATATTCCTCCCTGTTGGCACTGAGGGCTCCTGACCTTTGTAATGGGAGCAGAGGGAATTGCAGCAGGTGGTATTCTCAGAAGCCACACAAACAACTTTGTTTTTTTTGGCTAAAATTTACCCATATTTTATGTGGTTCAAGTCAGGTGCAGTAACTCACACGCTCGCTGTGAGAATGCTTTTTCAAAAGCAGAACCTTTTTTTCATTCTTCTACAGCATGAAAATCTGGAATTTTGAACTCTGTATCTTAAGGTGGAGAAGAGTTAATTTTTAGTGTTGTGTTATGTTGTAATAGAAATTTAGTTTAACACCTCCAAATAAACAAACAAAAATAAACCCCAACAACTTCTTGTCAAACTATCTAGTTCAATTTGAGCTGGTATTAGCCCTCTGCCAAAACTGCAGGCAAGTTTACTAATTCTAGGAATAATATCAGCAAAAGAGATGACATTAGGGAGTGTGCGTAAGGCCTTCCTAGAAACAACCCCGCTGTTTGTTCAAACAGGAAAAAAAGCCACTGTTGCAAGAGATAAGGCAGTTCTGCAAAGTGAGTAGAAATTATCTGAAGGCATGGGAGAGGTTTTTAAGCTCATTAAATTGCTGAGCACTAATAATAGCAAAACCAGGTTTTGAATGAACAACTGCGTGTGAAGTTTATTTGTAGGAGTAACTTTGCCTTCTAAATTTTAGAAATACAGCTTCAAGAGGAGTCTACTTCACTGGGATACTGTTACCACTTGCTGTGTTTAAATAGTGAAAAGTGGGTCGTGCAACAGGGTTTTTTTGAACCAAATTTTGCTCTTTTTTTTTTTGCTTGTGGAAAGTCAGTAAAATTATAGGTTCAACATATATTAATTAGCTGATTTTGAGCATCATTAGTCTGTGTTGGCTGAAGAAAGTCCAAGGAGAACCTGTGCCTTGCCAAATCAGGATGTCTCTGTCAGGACCTTGTTTGGGTCACCCAGGCAGATGTGAGGGATGCAGCAAGTGTGGCAGCTTTGGTTTGTGTTTGTAGACTTGGTGTCTGCCAGGTGCAAATGAGGAAGAAATTTGGCTTTTCTCAAGTAACGCTGCTGGCCTCCAGCAAGCTCCAAAGCTATGCCATTAAAATAAGAATTCCAAGAAACAGGACAATGGCATGGGATAGTATTTGGTAAGATTTGGAGCAAAAGATGAATTGTCACTAATTTGTGAAGAATGCATTTGGGTTAATGACCCCTCCCAGGCCTGCCTGCTGAACAAAATGCTCTTGGATGTTACATTGTGTCCTGAGGTTGTGCTGGGTTTAGTGCTTTCCTGAACAACAGGAATATTGTGTGGCCACAAAAAGTCTAGGGCTGCTCTGCTGCTTTTGATCTGCGTAAATCAGATTAATTCTGATTTCCCCCTAAACCTGAAGTTCAGGAAATTGAGAACTTCAGCAGTGTTCTCCAGAAAGCATTAAGCTGTCTAAGGCTTTGACATGGAGATTTTAATAATTTATTTATCTTAAATTAATATCTTCTGTAAGCGAAGTTTTTATCCTTTTAGGAATCAATTGCAGAATTATGTCAGTAAAAGCCTTTCCTGCTTTCCTGTAAAAACAGGTAATATTTAGGATGGATTTCTTTGAGAGAATTTGGGTATTTCTGCTGTGCTCTCAGAACATCTCAGTATGTTTCAAAGTGTCCTGACTCATATGGCCTTGATAATTCAGATGCAGGAAGTGAAGTGTAATCTCATCCCATGCACATTTTCAAGTGGAACACACTGGGTTTGCATCTAATGAATTACAAAAACAATCTCCCTGCCCCTGATTTTTATAAAACTTGGTGATTTGTGCATTGAAAACTTGCAGAGTGCTTTCTCAGTGTGTTCCTTCATTTGAAATAAAACATTTTTGAACAGTGGTGTGCTGTCATCCTATTTTAAATATTTGCTCCTTAGTTTCTCTTCTGCCTTGTGGTCTTTTTCCTCTGATTGTTCCTCAGCAAAATTCAGACAACTGCATGTACTTTTATAATCTGATCCCACCTTAAACTGATGGATTGAAATGAAGAGAACGTTGCTTCAGTTTTCCAAACTTTGCTTATATATTTCACAAGATGAACTTTGAAAATGTTTGGATGCTTTCTAGACTTGTTTTCATATTAAACACTGAAGTTGAATTTGTGTTGTTGTCAGTAGTCTGGGGCAGCAGAGTTCAATTTTGAATAAAGGCTGAAGCTTTTGTGCCAAATCTGTTAATAGAGCTGAAGTTTGGATAGAAAAGCCCAGTGTAGTGTGCAATGCAATGGAAACTACTTAGAGTAGAGTATTTCTGGGCTGCCTCGAAAGGTTTTCTGCAGAGCTTTTTTGCTGCTTGTTTGTTGTCATGATCAGTTATCAGATTTTTTTTTTTTTTTTTGACTGAGCAGATTTTCTTGGAAGAGCTTGTGACTGTCCAGGAACAGCTGTGTGTTTACACTGCAAGCAAAAGTTCCATCTGGTCTGGCCACCACGTTTTATTTGGTGGCATTTTTTCTGAGAACTTCAGGGGAATGCTGGGTTACTCTGTGAGAATTGTACCTCTTGTCTCTGCTAGTTCACATCTCAGAATTTGTTTACTTTATAGAAGAGCTTTTCATCCCTTTTTCTGACAGCCTCCTTTGCTGTTCAGTCAGTGCTGAGTTAAATCTGTTCCCATGGGATCTGGTGTGAAGTGTTAATCTGGGTTTTCTTGTTGATCAGCAATTCTCACATCTGTACTGTTAACACAGGAGATTGATGTCTAGGGAATGTTACATTACGAGGCTGAAGTAAGATTATTCAGCTTCACAGAAGCACTGCTGTTTTCTTCCAGCACTGCATGGCCTCATTAGGTTTCCTTCACCAACTGGTTGATGAAAAAACAGAAGCAGTTCAGGTGTGGGAGAGAAGAACCATCAAGGAGTTTAATGTGCAAGTCCTTTTGCAACCTCTCAAAATAAGGCCACATCCCTTCAAAAGGATCCCTCTGGTAGTGCCACGGAGGTGGGAATTGAGCAGCACAACACACACTGGCCTTGCTCTCACATTAACCCATCTTACCCCTCTTCTGATGAACAACTCCTCTTGTGTAGGAGCCTCGTGCTGAACCTCCCGAGGCCCCTGTGAGACTCAGTGAGGGTCCAGCACAGCTCCAGGGGAAGCTCTGGCAGCTCTGTGCTCCAGGGATGGTGCTGGGGCTCCTGCCTGTGGCTGCACAGCTGCCTCGGGCTGGCTGCAGACCCCACTGGTGGTGCCGTGGCATTTCTGTGCTGCCTCTGGCACCGGGGGACTCCTGAGGTCAGCGCTGGTGACTGCAGCGCTTTGTGGGAGGGATCTCGCAAGACTTCGGTCTCCTCTTCCATTGCAGATGAAATATTTTTCTTTTATGTGGTCAAGTTTCACAAGTTGCTCTCAGCCTTTTCTGTCTGAGACTGATACACGTGTCCATGTATCCATGCATCCATCTATCTATCTATCTCTGGATATGCTTGATGCTTCTAGACCAAAAAAGTGCTGATGTGTCAGGGCAGCAGCCAGCTGTGCTGCTCCAACTGCAGTATTGCACTTTGCAGCTTTAGCAAGGGGATTAGAGAAGTGGTGACAACCAACAGCTCCACGTAGGAAGGAATCAAGGCTTTATGAGACTGACATCAGCTTGGAGGTAATGTTTATGTGAAACTCGATTATGTTTATTTACAGCTCACACAATTCTGTTTTACCTTAAAAATGAAGGAGAAACACGTTGAAGTGGAGTTTATAATAATGGGGGCAGGAAATTAATGAGCTCTTGTTCAGGATGTGCAGTTTTGGGAGCTCCCAGGCTTTCTCCTGGTTTCTGATAAATTAATCTGTGCTGTTTGGGCTTCTGCCCAGAGTTACCTGATGCTCTTGCTTTAGAATTGGTTGCCGTGCTGCTGCCTGAGTGCATCAGGCTGTTCAGAGAATTAAAGGACTGAAAGCAGGCTTGGGTATTTTTTTTGCTCTTAAGCCCTTGCCCTTTCCCTTTAAATATCTTAAATGTAATTTGGCATTACTTTATGAAAGTTTTCAAGACATTTTAGGTGTAAATGCTGAGTTCTGCCATATGGGATTGTCTGGTTCAAGCAGCTGGGCCTTTGCTCTTCAAGATGTTTAGGGGAAGTGCTCGGAGAGATTAGAATAACTTGTCGAACAGCTTTCAGGTGTGCCTCGTGTGTGAGGCGTGGAGGAAAAATGTCCTGACAAAAGCAGAGACAGTTTTTGAAGTTCCTTTTATGTGAGCTAACAGGTCCACAGCAAGGAAAGGGTGGGGGGATGCTGGTAAAGTTAATTTTTATTGAGTATAAGTTTAATATAGAAGCTTTAACTGTTTTAATGTTTGACTTGCATGCATCACTGAGGTGTGATTCATTGCAAGCTGTGGTGCATATTTTCAGCCCTTGGTCCTAGAACAAAACAATATTTTTCTTAAGAGGAAAATTATTTCAGAAATAATAGCTTCAGTTGGCTTTCGTGAAAACAAAGCCATTGCTGACCACATCACGCTCTGGGTGTACCAAGCAATAGCTTTTTGTAGCAATTTTACGATGTCTGTGAAATAACACAGAGAGATTCTCAAGTTGTGGGCGTATTGTGGCCAATTCTTCCTTCAACTGAGGAAAACTAAGTTCCTGTATTTTTGAAATCACTGAAATCCCTGAAAAATGCAACGCAGCAAGCTGGACCTTGGTGAGGGCTGTGTAGGGTTAATTGGGAGTTTCTCCTGCAGCAGAAGGGACCTCTCTAACCCCCAGGTGCTGCCAGCCCTGCCATTGCCTCTGCCCCCCGTCTCTGGAGCCACGAGCAGCCTTTGCTGGGTGCTGGGATGGGGCAGGGCTGCTCAGCTGAGCTTGGGTCTTTTTTCTTTTCTTCTTTTGGAGGGCCAGTACTTTTAGCTGGGCAGAAATCTTTAGCACAGGGTGGAGTTTGTGCGTGTGTCCCTCACGATTGGTTTGTAAGTAAACATCCAGGTCTGCATTGTTACACATAATGCTTGTTCTTTGCACGGTCACCTTTTCTTTAGCGTAGCCCTGGAGCAGAGGCAAGGGAGAAGCAGGAGATCTTCAGCAGTGAGGTGGAAGTGGTGTCCTTGTGACCCAGCAGAAGAGCAGGGGCAGGGTGCAGGCCTGAGCCCCTTCCTCTGTGCTGCCATTGCTGTGCAGTGCAGTGTTCCCATACTGCAGCTCAGGCAGCTCCAGGAGCAGGGAGAGAGCTGGCACGGCCTGGCTTTGAGGGGAGAAGGAGCTGCCATTGCTGTATCTGCTGTTTTCTGAAGACTAAAGCCTCTTGCACTCGTTGTTTCTCAGTGAGAGCAACCAGCTGCTTCCTTCTTGGCTGTAGTGCAAGAAACATCCTGCAGGTACCTCAGACCTTGGGGGGAAGGTGAGCAAAGACACAGGACAGGCAGAGGACAGTGCCCTCACCAAGAACAGTGTAAGAGGACAGTCTGCCTCAGCTGGGAGACACTGGCACTGGCAGTCCAGACTGAACATTCGTGTTCACGTCGGCTCAGCTGGGAGCGGCCGGGGTTTTGTAGACAGCTGCAAAGTGGCTTTTTATTTGTTCCTCGTTTGTGTTCATGCAGCTGCAGAAAGCGTTCGCGTGCCCTTCATCACTTTTTCTTCCATGTCAGGAACCCCCTGAGTTGCCGTCACCTTGGCACGTGGTGGTTGATGCTGTGCTGTGAGGGCAGACTCCCTCCCGTGTTCATTTCTGCCTTGTCACCCAGCTCTCCCTTCCTGCAATACAACACTGTTTTGCTTTTGCTCCTGATTTCAGCCAGTGCTTGCACTCGTGCCTTTTCCCGTGAGTTTGAAGCCCCTGAAGAAGGGAGCTGGCTGTAGCTGCGTGCTTTTGGACTTGGGTGTTGCCTTTCAGCGAGAATTCCTTCAAAAAGGGACGAGTGTACTCCGAGGTGTTTCTAATTATAACTAAAGAAAGCTTTTTCCTGAAAAGCTGAGGACAGGGCAGGCAGCTGTCACGTTTTGCCTGGAGCTGGAGGTGCAGGGAGTGTTGGTGTTGCAGCTGCTGTGATTGGGAGTGGTGGCACACGTGGCGATGAGTGGCACTGCTGGGGTTCCTGCACTGGTGGATGGGGTGGCAGCTCCCCAGTCCCTGTCGCTGTGTCACACTCCATTGTTCTTCCTTCCCTCAGCATCTCTGAAGGGTTGGCATCTGGGAGTGTCCCCTCCCTCTGTGAGGGACCTGCACTCAGCAGCTCCCATTCCTGCTGGATAAGCTCCCTGTGTTCTCCTCCCTAGAAAAGATTTTTTTTTCTGATATAACTTGCATCTGAAATGTCACTGACTTTTTTTTCCCCCGCTCCTTTCTAGACTGATTGCATTGCCATGGAAACCATTGTTGGAAGAGAAGACTTTTCTGCTGGTAACTCCAGAAACTGTGTGGTGCTTTTGGAAGCAAAGCTCAGCTCCAGCCAGCTACTTTCATTTCCACCAGCACGGACATAGACACACTTCTTTTAATTCTTTTTTTTTTTCATAGACATCGGCTCTCTACAATTGAATTAATTTGAATTGACCTTTTTTCATAGCTGTGCTTTGGTGATGGAATTTGGTCTTTCATGTCATATCTTCTTGGGAGGCAGTGTGAATGCTAATAGGAGATCCCTGTATGTCCCTTTCTTCTTCCTGCCTCTCTTGTTAATTTTTTAAAAAAAGTTTATATTCTGAGAAGTCAAAGCTGGTTTCTGATTGTCTGTTTAACATGGGTTTTACTTCTCTGGTACATTAACAAGTGGTTAGCTTCAAACATGCATTGCTTAGAAATACTTTGGCAGTTCAGGATTTTTCCAGGTGACTGGGCAGAAGGAGGGAGGGAGAGGTGCACATGACCTTGAGGGATGAACCCACGGGACTGGATGGGTCTGAGGAAAAGAGACCTCTTCTGCCTTTTCTTCCTTTTTTTTAAGGTTTTGCTTTTATGGTACAAGAGGTATTTCTTGAGCATAGGCTAGATGCTTTTAAATCAAGTGTCTGTCAGAGCTTAAATGGATTTTTTTTTTTTTTTTCCTCAGAATTTTTGGTATGTACAAAGTAGGATTAATGGGTTGGTTGTCATGTAGATTGTTTTTTGTTCTTGTTTATAAATATAAATTGTGTAAAATGAGGTTTTTGTTCATGGATTCGAATGGAGAACTGCGGAGTCGTATCCAATGTTTGTGACTTCTGCATTAGACTTGTCAGCTGTAGTTTTTTAAAGGGAAACCACCCTAATTGATCTTACTTTCAACAAAAGTCCCACTTTTAATTTGGGACTATTATTTTTGTTCTTTCTTTCTGGCATAATGGGGAAAAAAAGTAAAATGTTGGCTTATCAGTTGTCTTTATCCCACTGACAGAAATGTGAACGATGCCTATTTGACATTTTTAAAATAAGCCCTGATTTTTCTACAATTTAAGTGCTTCACTCTTGTACTGAATTTTTTTTTTTTTTGGTTGAAACGAGCTTAGCTTTTTAACACTGCTATGATCTTAAAAGAGCGTGACACTAGTCATTGGTACATGCAATGGATTCTAAAAGGCACTGACGATTGCTAAAGGGTTTCAGAGTGGTACACAGAACTAAATCCTGATGCTGTACTGCACCACACAGCTGGGAATCCTCCACGTGTATATTGTACAAGGGCTGTGCCAGGCTGCCTCACCTCCACCACACCACCCTGAGCTTGCTGGTACAGCTTGGGGAAGAAATGAGACGCTGTCAGCTTGGACTGGTCAGTGATGTGTACCCAGATCCGTTTCTGAGTAGTGAAATGTAATTTCATGGCACTGAAATACCAGGAGATTGGGTTGTGTTTTTTTTTTTTAGGAAACGTGGTACCAATCAGTTTACACAGTGTCCAGTGACAGGAAAATACTGTTGCTACAGGGTTTAAAAGCACAGACCTGGTTTTGATTCTGGATGAGAGGTTTCAGTTGGTACAATTACTTGCTGCTAAACATACAGGAATTAAAACCACGACCACTCTCACAGACCATGATACTGTCTTGCCATATAGCTGGTGGTTGGTCTCATAAATGAATAATGCAATACCTAGACAGCTTTTTATAAAGCTTTACATCTTTTCTAAGAAATCAAAATTTGGATGAAGATTAGTTCTAAACATTTAATGTGAAAGAAAAGGTTGTTTTGAAGAAATTTGTTACATACTTATTTCATATTAGATTCCCTGAGGCTGCCATTGTACAATATACAGCACTGATTTAATAAATGCTGAATAAATAAGTAAATGGGTAACCTCAAGTCTAGTGGTACAAATACTAATAGGTACGGCATAATAAATATGCAATCTTTTTGAATCTCTTAGTTTACAGCAACTAATTTATTCAGTATTGTGCTGGAAGAACATTTTCAGATGATGTAAAACATATCACTATATATACTACCTTCCAGCTACCCGTTTATGCTGCTGTATAGTACAAAAATACCAATGATAGAACAATGTTTGTCCTGTAAATTTAATTTGATATTGGACAGTTATTGTCTGTACAAACTAAAACATATATGGTTGAAACTGTTCATTATATTTGCTATTTCTGCTCCACAGATCTGTTTTAAAGTTGGGCTGATTGATCTGGCTTTGTCTTCCATTGTAAATATTGTTCTGTTGTTTTCTTTTAAAACACATCGCGTTTGCGGTTTTGGGAGACTGGCTTGAAGCTCTGTATAGTGTTTATATTTATCTGACTTGGCTTTCCATAGAGCTACTTGCAGTAAATACGTGTTCATGTAGCTCCGTGTCTGGCTTTTATTTTTAAACAAACTTTTGGGTTTTTTCTGTCACAGCTCCTGCTGCTGCTTCTCCTGAAAGTGGTTTTGTCACCCTGTGTCCCTGAAGATTTGGAGAGGTTTTATCATTGTTTCAGGGTAATAAGTCCCCATCTCTCCAGTTTTCTTTGCCTTACCTTCTAAACTAAGTGGAAACACGCAGAAAAACGCCCAGAAGTTTTCTTTGCCATGGATTCATAGTGCCTGTAAACAATTAAGCTTTTATCCATAGATGGGGACATAACTGATCTCCATAAATGTGGGTGATTACTGTGAAATATGTTACGTGAGACCTTTCTTTAAAATTACATTAAAATTATAAATGCAAATGTATTCCTTTTTTTTTTTTTTAAACGCTATAGAATAGTGTTTCCTCAACTATATCTATAGAATACAGCCAAAGATCTTCCTTTGTCTATGCAGAGCTCTCTTGGGGAGAGCAGGAGCTCTGAGCTTGCTGTGCCTGTCAGGAAGGTAAAAACTTCTCCCCCTCATCCCCTTTTGTTCATTTACAACTTTGAAAAGCAGCTTTGACATCAGCTCAGCAGGCGGGGAAGCTGCTGGAGGCAGAGAGCCCTCTGTAGGGACAGCAGGTGTCTGGGCTGAGCAGGGATTGTCACCTCAGCTGAGGTGTCCCCAGGCACTGCTCCCCGTGCTGCAAAGGGCTACAGTTAATAATCTTTCTTTCCAAAGCCTGGGAGTTCTAGATCCTTACCCTACATGTTAAATGTAGAACACTTACTGCTCCCCCCAGCTAATCCCTGCCCCTGTCTCCCATTAGCAAGTGTCCTGCTTTTTTTCACCAGACTAACCTGGGAAGACTGAACTATTCCAGTCTAAATGATTCCAGTCTCTTGTGCAGTTTGCAGCTTGTGCTCCTAGTGGCAGCAGAAGTGTTGTGTGTCCAGCACTGTTGGGTTATCTGCAGCATAACTTTTCTGGGAAGGAGCTGTTGAAAACACAAAATGCTGCTCCCAGCACATCCACAAGAGGAATTGACTTACAGAGCAGAGGACAAAACCCTGCAGGACTTGAGAACTTCTGCAGCACACTTGTGTGTGACATCTAGTTCAGGGTGCAGAAGTGCTGCTGCACTGCCCTGAGTGCCCAGTTCAGTTCGAGGCTATCTGTGGACTGCAAAAGATTACGAAGCTTAAATCCCACCTTAGCAGTGAATAGGATGTTGAAGGAAGCTTTTTCCTCTTTGTAATTGGATTTCTAGAGTTTTTTTTTAAATACTAGAACAGTGTCAATCCAGCCTAGGCACAAATCCTGGTTTTAGGATTAAAACTAGTGTTCCTTTAGAAAAATTGCATTTTTCACTCATTGTTCTGATTGCAATTTACAGTGCTGCACCTGCAGCAGCTTCCAAGAACTGGGCAAGGAAGGGTGAGGACTCAATTCCCGTCCTGCTGAGCTTCCCTGCAACCCTCCCTCCTCCTGGCAGTGCTGTCACAGCTCCTCCAAAGCCTCACGGTGCCGTCGAGTGGCTGCAGCCTGTCCCCAGCAGCTCACCCCTGCCAGCTGCCTGCTGAGATGAACTAAACCAGCCCAAATTTATGTGATAAATTACGAGAATAAAAGCTTTTGCAAAAAAACATACCAGACATCAGGAAAAGAGCCTTAACCAGAGCTGCAGGGGTGTCCAGGGCTGCACCGTGTTCAGGTGTTGTTGAAAACTCTTTAAGGCTCCAGCGGTCAAAGCGGTGTTTTCCTTTTTTAATAATAAAGCTGCAAACACAAACTTTTACCTGTAGTTTAATGTTTATATAGTGATGGATAGCACCTAGAGGCCCCAACCAACATTTGAGCCCCCTCAATGTCTCTGCCCCAAGGAGCTTACAGTCTAAGCATCAAGAAGCAGGAGAGAATAATAACCATGTTTTCTTTTATAGATCAGTAACTCCAATCCAAACAGGTAAAGTGATTTACCTGCTCTAAGGCACAGAAGGTACGGTGGGAATTACCCAACAGCTCTTGAGTCTGCTGCAGAACTCAAATTAAAAGATGTTCCTTCATGTCCAGACCACTTTTCTCTTAGTGAAATGTCACCCCTTTGGAATTCTGTGCCTGAAGCTGATTAAGGTTCAGGACTTGTCCAGGTCAGGGCCAGAGCTGCAGGGACAGAACAGAGAAGGGAGCTGGCACAAGCACAGCTTTACATACTTCACTTTTCTGTGGTCATCTCACAGCTTTGGGCCCTGAAGCTGCCACAAGCCCAGCAGGTCTGGGTGCTCTCCACACACAGGAGCTCCTGTCTTGGTTTCACATGCTGCAAGAGAAGCCCAGATCTTAGAGAGAAGCATCAGTCACACACTGCTTCACTAGACAGGGTCTGCTCTATGCCATGAACCCACATCTGAACACTCTGTCTTGGGAGGGAAGGCTGGGAGAGCCCTTTCCTCTGAGAGCTCCTTGGCCTTAGCATCCATTCCTCTGCTGCTTTAGGGCTAGGGATTGGCTGCTATCTTCATTTTAGACTTCTGCAGAGCCAGCAGCAAGATGAGGGTGTTTACATGAAGAGACTTACTGTTTTATTTCAGCTTTGGTAACGAGTTCCTGACTTGGAGGTAGCAGCAGGTTCAGTTTATTACTACATGCACCAGCAAACCAAACTAAACTGAGCTGAAAGATGCACATTGCTGAATTCCCACTCTCTACCAACATAGATAACTGCAGCTAATGGAAAAAAAGACAAAGCTATTATTATGTTGCACTTTAAACTAAAGAACTTCAGTTTCATACTTAGTTGAAAGCTTTAGAAATCAGCACCAATCTCATTGTGTATCACTGCCACCTGCTTAGTCACCAGTCCTATGTCTTTTGTCAGATGTGGAAAACAAGGAGATGGCAGATGCTCTGTGTTTACAGGAGAACTGGAAGGTGAGAACAAACAGCCATTAGCAGATTAATTAATTAACAGTATCCAATAAACAAATACACATCACCTGTAGAGAGCAGTACCTTACTTCACAAGTTGGGTTGTATTGATAGTGGAGGTGGCAATACACAACGAAAATATTGAATTATTGTCACTTGACAGAGTCCTGCATTGTCAGGGAGCTCTTTGTACACGAGGGTACCAGAGGAGCTGAACAGTCATGCATACAAAAGTGAGCACTTTGCAGCTATTGCACAAGTAGTGACACTCTTCAGACACACACAGGAGGATTCTTACAAACTGACACCAGAAACACTGGCTGCACCATCTCTCAAGGCCTTATGTGAACTATACATACACAGGAGTTGCTGTATACTGTGAATACATTGTGGATGTGCATAAATTCACATAAGATTAAAAGATTAATTTGTAAATAGGAGGGTTTCCACCAGCTCATGCTTTATGTTATTGAGGTTTCTTAGCGTGTGTACTATTTTGGATAAAACATATGACACCACTTCGGAGTTGAAGTTTCATGTGAGCATCATCCTAAATGCTTTGGTAACTGGATATTCCCAAAGGACAGGTTTGGTTAAACCAAACTGATTACTAAAATGTGAATGGGACTTAAGGATATAGAATATGGCTAATAATTTCACATACTTTCACAAAATAAAAAACCCCTTTTCAAGTGGATCGGGATTTCTAAGCACAAATACAACCACTGATAGTATGGTGTACAACATTTAAAACACTGATCAAAATGACTTCAGAATAATTGTGCATTCCTTAAATATATCAGGTTGGCAATTGAGGAAGGAAATGAAAAATTAAATGAGTAAGTTGGCATAAGAGGGGTAAATTCTCTCTGTACCACAAGTTTCATAATAAAATACTGTCTTATCTTTTAACTTTAGACATAAGGATTTTTATATCAGTCTGGCTTGTTTCTAGATGACTGAAAGTTTAGATTAAAAAGGTGTTTACACAATATACACATTTCATTACTTACAAAGAGAAATAAGCTTAAAATTTCATATTAAAAATACAGTAGGGTTAGTAGCACCATGAAAAAAAATGTTTTTCAAAACTGCAGTCTTGTTATTTTAAACATACTCAGTGCGTCGTGTTCTTCTCTATTCTCTTGGTTGATCAAAAAGGTGCCATTTTGGTACAGGGAGAGAAGGGAAAAATGTCATCTTCTGATCCTTTGTGAACCTCGAGTGTTCTTTTCTGTTTCCAAGAGGTCATTTCTTTCATCTCAGTCCCCTTGTCAAATCCGTACTGAACGACCCTTAGTTTGGCACGTGAGTGAGGTACACTTGAATTTGCATGGTTAAAACAGTTTGGATTTGTTGGTTTGTTGGTTTTTTTTTTTCTTTTTTCTTTCTGCACAGTAGCACCATTGTTGCAGCTGGAAGACAGTGCATCTTAGGAATTTTCAACTGTTTTATAAAACATTCTCCAAGATGTTACGTCTTCTTCATGCAAACTTGACAGCGGCTAATACGCGTCCTCAAGTCTCCAGCTTTCAGTGTCTCTGACTGAGGTTTGCTGGTTCACAGACACAAAGGGAAGGTTGGATTAGGTTTTGCTTTGTTTACAGCTCCTTTCAACTTCTACTGAATTCGCTGTTTCATATAAAACTTCAGTATGGGAGCAGGGAATGAATCCTGAATTTGAGTGTTTTTCTAAGGGGGTTCATTCTGTCTGTCTGTCCCCAGCAGCGGGTGACAGATGCTCAGCTGTGTCAGTGTCCCCAGGGTGTGCTGAGCACCTCTTTCAGTCTGGCAGTGATGGAGCACGAACACAACCCAAGGGGAAGGTGAACCGTGTACATTTTTAAAAATACGAACCTTTGCCTTAAAAGATTTAAGTAGAGTTTATCTTGCCTTTCACTCCTATCCCTTGTATATCTGTGAACTACCTTTCCAAATATTTGAGTTTATTGAAAGGTTTGGCAAGAAAAAAATCAAAATTGTTCTTTTGGGCTCTAAATATAGTAAACAAAGTAGGGCTGCTTTCAGAGGAGGTACTACAACAAAATGCGAATAAGAATTGACACAAAAAGAATCTGGCTCCTTGCAAAACAGAATGCGCCCTAGCAAGTTTTTACATAATATTAAAGGCTTACCAAAGAAATACTTGAAAAACTGGTTGTGAGGGGGAAAACAAGTTAAATTATTTCCCTATAACCCCTGTAAACAAATCTCTTTTGATCTTTGGAATAAATTCAGTTTCCAAAGCATTTGTTGGAATAAAGCAATAGACGAGGAACATGTTTTCCTACCTGAACATTTCTGACACCTCTACAGTGGCCAGCCAGAAACTGTATGAATTGGCATAATAATTACAGGTGCCCCGACCGTGGCACTCGATGAACGGAGCCGAGCGGAACTCTTCCAGGCAGGATCCGGGCGATGCCAAGGCCTGTCCAGAGCCCTCTGCTCCAGCACTCGTGTGCTGTGGGGAAAGGAGACACAGACAAGGACCTCAGGGGACACAAACTGCTCAGCACAGCAGTCGGCTGCTCAAGAGTCACTGTTCATTCTGGGCAGAGAGAAGGTGGTGTCAGACACCTCCATGAACGTCAGCAATGCTGGGATCTGTACCCTCAGTCTCGGCTCGCTGGGTTAGTGAGTGAAGGGAAAAGCTTTCAAATGACAGCCCTTGCAGTTGTCATCGGTGTCCTAAAGCAGCTGAGGACACAGGAGGTGCTTCTGGAGGAGGGGGCAGTTCTTACCATCATGAAAGAGTAACCAATCCAGAGGGAGTCCCAGCCCGGAGGACACGGAGGGATCTGAATGGTCTGGCTGTGGACAGCTATCACCATAGCAGGAGCTTCACACACAACACACCTGCACACAGGGGAGTACCAGAGAAATGTGGTGTTAAGTACCAGAGCAGTATGTGTCATTAAGGATTCCTACACTGAAAAAGGGAACAGAACTCACCTGCAAGAGGCTCACCTATTGATCTAGACTTCTATTTCTCACATGTTTTGTGACTGCAGTAAGAGTATTTTGGAGCTCAAACCTGTCTGTATTTTCACAACATTAGGTAAAATACTGAAGCAGTTCCTGAAACAAAAACTGGAAGCTCAGAGTCCCCAGGTGAGTGCCATAATCCTAAAGCCAGTGGCTCCCATGTTCTCTTTCCTGTCCATGGTGATCTGGCAGTGCTGACTACAGAGACTGTTTGAGAAGAGCTTGTACAACCTCTTACCACTGCTGCAGGGAGAGGAACCTCTGCACACAATGAATACTTGAAAACAAACTATTTTCCTACTCTCTCCCAGAACAAAACACGACAGATTGATCTCTTAACACCCAGCTGGATGCTGGGAACACGTGGGTAAGATGTACTGTTTATCCAGACATTAAAAGAGCTGCTTTGCCTCACCTGCTAATGAATGGCTGGATGCTCTGCCCAGTCAGGGGCTCCATGCTCATGGGCATCGACTCTGGGGTTGACAGCCAGTAGGAATAATCATTCCTTGAGGCAAAGTTACAAACATTGTTGATGTTACAGAACATGAAGGGCATGGTGCTGAAACGTCTAAGACAGCTCCCAGCAGTACCTGCAGAGTGAGACATAAACAGCAGTTTTCACTTCGTTGCTTTTTAGAGCAATTCTTCGAGCAGTGTTCTTGTGGATCCTTCCTCTGCCTCCTGTGAGTGCACAGCAAGTGCTGCCAGATTGTCACAGGGGGGGAAACCTCACTTCTCCATTTTGGTTTACGTGCTTTCATCCTCAATTCCAATGTGGATCTGGAGACAGCAGATCCCAGTAAGCAATCCCCATCCTCAGCTAGGAAATCTTCAAGGCTGCTGTGTCTTCAGAGAACCCAAGCATTCAAAGAAGCAGCTACAGCATGATTCCTCTTAAAGGGAGAGCAAACAGAATATCTCACCCAAATCCTGGCCATGTGCTCTCTCATTTCCTTGCACATAGAGAAGAGAGAATCCATCATAAATTCTCGATGTTCCCTGTGGACACAGCGGTGTATCCCTGGTCTGGCTGTGCCGAGTTATAAGGAATCCATGAGCAACAGAAGCTGTTCCAGGAGGACCAGGTGGGCCCTGTAAGCCATCAGGACCAGGAGGTCCTTGAATTCCTCGTGAACCTGTTCACAGAAACACAACACACAGTAGTGGTTGACACCACTGCTCACTCTTCTAGGACCAGCATAGCCCTGAAAGATTTTTGATCTTGTGATTGAGTTCCTGGATTTTTTTTTTTTTTTTTTTTTCATCTAAGCTTGGTTGAATCAGGGAGATTGTCATAGGTGGTTGTGACTTCTCTGTGTTGTAAAGCTAAATGCTCTCAGGGCTGTCAGGCACTGTGTTACCTACACAGGACATGGAGCCACTGCAATGACTTCAATCAGTTTCCCACTTCCAAAACTCATCTGCATGTGCAGCTTAAGATAATGTTGAGATATCTTGCTCAAGATCACAAAATAAATGGCAGAGCCAGAAACAGGGGCAAGTCTTACTCCAGGGCATGCTGTGGTAACACCTGAGCCAAAGCCCATCAGAAAGAACAGAAAAGCTGCTGCCAGTTTTGGAACAGGTCACTGAAAGTGGAAATAAGCTGGAACAGCCTTGAATGTGAGCAAAAATGTGTCAAATGGCTGAGAAATGTATCAGAAAAGGCTGTTCTTGAACAGCAATATCAGGAAATACAACTACAGATATTTATACTGCAGTCATTATTTACATTTTTTCACTAAAAGAATGCAAACAGATTTCATAGAGCTGCTCAGAGGAAAAGGAAAAAGAGGTGTTAAGGGTTTCTAATACTTTTTCTCACAAGTTGCAATTGAGAGCTACTTAATTTCTCTCACCTTTAGGAAATTGTCCCAGTGCCCAGTCTGATTTCTCAAATCCTAGTTCAGTAGTTCTAAGCAATACCTACACACGGCAGTCCAATCTCTGACTTTGGTGAAACTCTTTTATGAAATCCGTTTCTCCCCATTGATAATTTCCATGCAAAATAAGCATTATTTTACTAATCTGTCTCTTCAGTTTCTTCATTATCTCCTCTGCATCATCTGTGCTACAAAAGGGATCCCATCAAGCTTGAGGGGATTCCATTAAGCACTTGGAAGTGTTATTCAGCAATGACCAGCAATGTCTTGGTGGTCAGTGAGAATATTCTAAATCAAAGTATGCTCAGGTGCTTGTAATATTTTTGCTTTAAGAAAATCCTAAAATTATGATTTTATCATTATTCCTATGAAGTTAAAATCTTACTTCCCAGTGTTAGTCTCCATTCAGAAATGAGAGTCTCTCTTTCCAGTGAGTCTTCATAGCATTAACACCATACCTGGTTGGCCTGGAAGTCCTCTCTCGCCTTTTCGTCCTGCTGGACCATCAAAACCAGGAAGCCCATCTCTCCCTGGGTCACCAGGAAGCCCAATTGGACCTAGAACACAGAAGCAAAAATGAAATAAAAGCTCTTGAAATGTCACTACAGAAATCTCCAGGTTGTCAGTGACTCACCTCTTGCTTCTTTCTGATACACAGCATAAGCCCAGCCCATTAAAGCTGACCTATCTGGTGAATCCTGTGTTCACCTGCACTTCTCTCCTGTCCCTGCTGGGCTCACTAACAGTGCCATGGCACTGCCACCTGCACTCACACACACTCCTGTCACACCTCTGCAGCACCTGGGGCCTTACCTGGCAATCCCTGTGGCCCTGGCAGCCCTGGGGGCCCTTTGGAGCCAGGCTGTCCTGGAGGACCTGGGGAACCAGGATCACCCTTGACAACAATGCTCCGTCCTATGGTACCTGGCAAACCTGGCGGCCCTGAGAGAGGGAAGATTGGTATTAGATAAAGCAAGGTGGAAGGCAGCGTTAGAAACGGTTTCTTTATTTCAAAATCAGATGCCAAGAGCTCCAGCATTGCCAAAAGGAGTAAGTGTGTATATAGGCCAAAAAAGTGCTCGTGGTGATCCCCTCTGAGGACCCTCTCCCAGGAGTTAATCAGTACAGACTGGATACAGAGTATAAAACATTTTAGAGGTGCTTGTAGGGGCTAAGACGTACAGGTTGGAATTGTGTTGAAGATCTTGCTCGTCCTCCATCCCTGTAACAGATTCTGCTGCCAGGGAGCAGCAGTGGCAGTGCCAGCACAGGGCTCTTACCTGGTGGGCCCGGCAGTCCCTGGCTGCCCGTGAGGCCAGCGGGTCCTGCAGGTCCAGTGGGACCCTTCATACCTGAAACATCAAATGCACACAGTTACCCAGTGAAAGAACACGCTGTTCTACAAAGCCTGCTGCAGGGATGGCCTGAACAGGCTGTTACTGTGTGGGGAGGTTCAGCTCCAAACGCTGGTTAAATCCCTGGGAACAGCCAGTGAAATAAATACCTGGGAATCCTGGAACGCCTGGAACCCCGGGGTCACCCTTCATCCCGTTCAGACCCGGACGGCCAGGATCCCCCTGGAGAGAAGAGCCTCACGTTATTCCCTCAGCTCAGCAGTTCCACAGAGCCAGGAACAGGTGCCTGGGGACAACCAAACACGCTGGGGGCTCTGGGGGCTGCCAGGGACACGGGAACAGGAGGCTGCACCCACAGCTCCGCTGCCATGGGAACACAGCAGGGACGTCCTGCCTGCGTCCTGGGGCACAGCTAAGGAAAAATCCTCTTCCTTGCTGCAAGGTTCTTGGCTTTTATTTTATGATGTTATGCTGCATGTTCCACCCAAATATATCCCATTTTTATTGGATTTAAAAATTAGCTAGGGGAAATCTTCATTTCTTGTCTTACCTGGCGTCCAGGTGGTCCTTGATCTCCCTTTGGGCCAGTCAGGCCAGGTGGGCCAGGTGGACCTGGGTTCCCTTTTTCCCCTTTAAGTCCTCCACTGCCTGGTGGCCCTCGTGGACCTTCTGGGCCTGGTGGACCTTAACATTGCAGAACAAATATGCACACATCAGTGTACAGCATTCATTCTCCCCAAGTTTCTACCTTCAGTGATTAGATATTCTGGCTTAACTTCCCAGTTAGAGACTGGGCTGGTCTTTAAATATTTTGTCTTTGTTACAGCCAGATTAAACCAAAGCAGAGCAGTGGGTATAAAAGAAACTTTGGTATCTGGAGGACTGATAGATGAGACTTCCACCTTTGTCCCACCATAGAACTGGAGGGTAACCAGTATTAATTAGTGGCAAAATAAACTGTAAGCATGAGCTGCAACAGCTAATAACATTTTACAAGTCAGAGCTCATAACTGGATTAACAAGAGGATTTTTTTGTAGGACAGTGCTATGACATTCTCTCCTGTAGTACAAATATAAAAACACTTATCACTGCGCTGGATTTTCAGTCCTCCTGCAACTTTGAATAACTTAACATCTCCTTTGACATCATCTATACCCAGTGGATAAATTTGATGATTTGTATTTCTGCATGCAAATTTGAGTATATAGCATTCCTTCCCTTTTTAAATCAACAGCAATTTTGTACCAGATCTCACACACATCCTGTAGCAGTTTCAGCTACAGAAACCATCCCACCATGCAAGGATTTTTCTGTGTTCATTTTGCTCTTTCATACTGGTCTGGTACTGTACACATGCAAAATAATACCAGGTTACCCTCTGGGGCATGCTAATCATACACATACGGTCTGCAGAGTAAGCACCGCCCTTAAAAAAGACAATCACACAGGAAAACATCTGTTTCTCTTACATCAAGTGCAACAAAACAAATTGCCCGAGTTTAGAGTCTAACCTGGAGGCCCTGGAAGGATCAGAGTTCACCAAAGCCCAATGATCGATGTTAGAAGGGTCAGACATCACACAGTACAAAACAAGATTACTAGTTAGAAATAGTCCAGATGACAGCATATACACTGCACAAACCCATTTCACCAGCTCCTTTTGTATTTACAGCATAATCCACATGCATGCATAAAACCACAGGAATACACAAACACAGGTATTTAAAGATCCAAGTTATTCTGGTGACTACTGAAACTAATTTGACACTTCATTTAACAGCAAACTTAAAGCCTCACTACAGAATTGAATATTGCTTTAGCATTACAGCTAAGGCCTATAACTGGTTAGTCCTGCTCACAGTGGGGTTTGGACTATGGAACCATTTCACTGACAAGGTTCAGCCTCACAGGGCCCAGAGCTTGGCAAACAGGAAAACTGAATTACAACTCGCTCTTGTGCAAAACTCTGCTTTGGGCAGGGGGGAAGCGTCACCTACAGAAGGTATGAGCCTCAACTATCTGAACACTATTCCAGGGCTGAAAAGTAGGGATATGTCCTCTTTGAAACTGTAATGAGCATTGACATGGATCCACAGGGCTGCAAATGCTGCAAGCAAAAATACAGCACAACTTGCAAATTTAGAATTTGTTCTCTTTACTGCTGGCATTATTTTGTCTTGATAAAAATATTTCAAGATGCTAATTTACCTGCTCAAGGTTATCTGGAGAATGGCATGTGATTTAAATGTCCTTTCAAAAGATCAGCTGGTTGTCCCTACAACACCACTAAATTAATATATATATTTTAGCTCCTGTGCCACTTGGCATATTTCATGTCAGTGAAATGATTTAAATATATCAACACGTCACCATGCAATTTGCAGCTAAAAACTACAATAAATACACATCAGGTTTACCTCACAGCACTATTTCTTACACATTTGGTAAATTATTTTAAATACTAACTGTAATACAGTTGTTAAAAATAATGACATGGACATTTCATTGTTACTGTTAAGTACTTATAAACTCTATTTCACGGATAGGTTTTGCTATGATTTATAAATCAATCCTACACGTGTTCATCACTGAATTCTGGCTGATCACAGTCCCAGGGTGGAACAAAACGTGGTGCAATTGCTCAGTTCCTCTCAGCACCCCTTGATGGCAGCTTTTTAAAAGTGTGGTTACTGCTTGGGTGACCACAGTTAAATTAAAAGGTAAAGCCACGTTCCCTTTTTTGCCATGGCTGCATAAAGATAGGGTTCAGACATCAGGGGCTGCTTTCCTCATGGTGCTGAGGATAGCAGGCTGAAAACAAAAATGTATTCTGTTATTAAATTTTCATGACAGATCTTTGGTGCCTGACAGTCATCATAGCAAAACCTAAAGACATCATTATTATTAAACAGATATACCAAGTCATTTTCAGAGTAGACACAGATGTTAAAACCCTCCCAAGTGCCAGTTTGTGCTCTGTGCTGATACTTTAAAGTTACAATAAATGTCTGGAAGTGACTGTGTTCTCACCAGTTCTGTCCCACTGCCCTAGTGCCAGGGAGGGCACAGCTGTTAGCTTTATTTTCAATAAATACTTGTGAAAGGAAGAACTTTACTCATTTCCTCCACATGGGCTGGTGAAGCAAAACAATGGAAATGAGGATGTCTCTGCCCTGAAAACTTAAAAGGCTCCAAGTTGGGAACCTAAAACATCACTGCTAATCTATGTCAGTTTTCCTACAGATGGTGTTGGTATAAAAAAAGCATCTAATTTATTTAAGTCACTCGAGAGTGGCCAAAATCAACAGCAGCAGGTGCTACAAAAATGACTACTGTCACTTGCCCAAGCTGCACCACACAATTATGCAGCAAGGCATGAGAGGACAGCGCAATGTGCTTTTTTTTTTAAAAAAAGCTGAAAATCAGAATATATTGTTTCTAACTGCACTGAGGGAAAAAAAAACCGCTAAAACAAGTTTCACAGCTGGGGTGACTCTATAAAAGCTTTCCAAATCTAGACCCACATGGTCTTCCACCACGGGCAGAGCAACTGTGTCCTTCCAATTCAGTCCCAAAAAACATGGAAGAGATGGCTGAAAGCCAACTCTGAGCATTTTTTTCCCACCACAAATTAAAAGGTATGTCTGAAACATGACTCTGCATATCCACATTTAGACACTACAAAATAATACATTCATTTTCATGCAAAGTTATTATTTTGGAGTTACAGGGCTAACCTGAGGGACCTGGGAGTAGGGGGTCAGAATTCACCAAGGTCATCATTAGAACAAGGGGAAAAACATCAAAATTGTTAGAAATATCAACAAACTAACATATTCAACTAAACCTTTCTTATTAGATTTAGCTCAATATTCCTTGACGTACAGTATGCAAAACACCAAACTATTATTATTCATAGCAAGAAAAATAGAAATGAGGAGTAACAGCAGTGTTCTGTTCTGGAAATTGGCTTAATTCCGTAATGAATTAATAAATCTATCCCAATACCATTTCTCAATGTTTATTTTAGGGGTAACTCAACTGGAGTCAGAGAGCTACATCATGTTTGACTTCATCTCTTTTACTAATCTTAGAATATACCCAGAAGTCAACAACAAACAGTGCACGCAAACAGCTTCTGCTTTTATTTCTGTCCCTGGAAGGGGTAATTTGACAGCCACACAGCTGCTTTCATGAGTAACTGCCTTCTGTTGAACTGTTACCAAATCAGCATTCCAACAATAGACTGTTATCATGGGAAAACAAAAGGCTGGAGTGCTGATTGTACCAGAACTGCAATAATAGTTTGGTTTATCCACATTAGTTCACACGTAACTGAGCAAAACAAGTGCTTCACTTCATACATTGCATGCAACAAAAATGGAAATAAGAGAGAGAAAGAGAAAGAGAGAGAGAACATGGCTGAGCAGAACCTCACCGGTTGTTTGCCCTGCTCATAAACCTGCACAAAATGAGCCCCAGCATTGCTCCACCTTCCCAGCTGACCAGAATCAGCAAAGACTTGATTTAGACAGGGGACTCTGAGCAGCTCCATAAAACCCCAGTGCTACAGCAGAGCAGAGAATCTCAGTTGGTGCTTTCATTACACACCTCAGAGGTTGCTTAGCTTGGTTTAAGACTTTTTTAAAGTTTCTGTATAAGAACTGTACTGTTATGGGCCAATCACTGTCCTGGGCCAAAATATGAATTGCTGCACTACTCTAGATACAGAGGAATTAAAGTCAAAAGCAAACTGGGGCTACAAAGGTGCTGCAGGGATGCTGCACTGCCAGGTTTGAGCCCCTGGGGCACACAGGGAGTCAGTTCCTCCAGGAAAAAGGGGAAGGCCTGCACTCCTCACTCCACTAAGCAGCTGGGACACCAGGAAGATGCTGTGACTGCCTGGGGATCGTTAACCCATGGGGCTGTTGTTCCACATCAGCCACACAAAGCAGGTTTAGGATGAAACACAACAGAAGTATTTTTGCTTGGACTAAAAGAAAAGCTTGTAACACTGGCAAGCAGCACCCCAGTTCTAAGGTGTTCTAGATTAAAACCAAATGTTTATAATGGCTCATTTTTTAAATGCACAGTTATATGAGTTCATAGCCTACTCTGCAAAAGAAAAAACTCATATTGCCATTGATAACATATTATTCTATTCCAGCTCTAGAGGAAAAAAGTTATTTAGTGTGACTGCCTCCTCTTGAGTCAGAAGCAACCATGAGGAAAAAGCAAACCTTTAAATCTTTCCAAATGTATACTACAAAACTGAACTCTCCCTTGATACCCAAAAATCAAAAATATCTGTGTTGCAGCTATTTTACTAAGGTATTTATTCAAAACTAACTTCCCTCAGAAAAGTCTGAAAAAAAAAAAGAATAATTTGAGGGCAATAAATAAAAATATCACTTCACCATTAATATGCAAAGGAAAAAAATCCCTGTCATCAACCAATGGCTTGGTTTGAAAGCAATCTCCTTTAGGGGGAATATCAGGCCTGTTACGCGAGATGAACTTAGACATAGCAAAGTACTTCTGGATTAAAGATCCAGCAATAAGCTGGAGCTGGAGCTGTGGCAGGTTCATTTAAATTAGATTTTTTTTTTTTCCAAGAGCAGTACCTAAACGCAAGTAAAGATTCCAGACCACAAAACAGCAATGAATTTCCACCACAGGCAGGTAGCTGCTCAGCAATGTTAACTCAGCGGAGCGTTTCCTCATTCCCAGAATTAGCGGGGTGCAGGAATAAAACGCAAACACGGAACGTAAAGACGAGCGCGGCGCGCCGGAGTCCACGGGACACGGCGGAGCAGTGACTGGTGTTACGTGGCCCCGAGGTGAGCAGCAGCATCCAAGCTGATCATGCTGGGAATGCTAGCGGGGAGCGCGTGGCCGCGCCTCGCAGGATGACGGGGTGTTACCGGTGGTGCTCCGTGCGCGGTGACGTTTGCCCGTCGGGCGAGCACCGCCAAGGTCTCTGCCCTTCAGAGGCCGTGTCGTGCTTGTCAGTGATTATTGGGGCAGCATGCGGACAACCTCCCGCCTGGAACGCCTTTGATTTTTGCTGCCAGGCATCAGGAATTTACACAAAGCGGTTTGTCTGAGAGACGGCGAGGTGTTTTGGTAACACCTGTGCCGTGAGGATTTGACCTCGTCCATCCAAATAAACGGAGCCAATTTAAAGGCTGATGACCTACCAGCAAAATATCAAAGTACTGGCAGATGTTCACAGGTGTGGATCATGCTCTTACCTGGCCTTCCTGGAACACCCGGTGGGCCCGGGCTACCTTTAGGACCTTCCAGAGGTGGCCCTGGAATTCCTGGCGGGCCTGGTGGACCCTGCAGACCAGGGAAACCCTGGAAACCTGGTTCTCCCTTCAGACCTGGAAGTCCAGGGGGTCCCGGTGGGCCAGGTAACCCCAGCTCTCCTTTCTGCCCTGTAAAAAGCCATCTTTGTGAATGCTGGTACAAACAGCAAAAATGATATAAAGCCCAAAAGCCAACTTGCAAAGCCATTTCTCTCTCTTGCGGAAGGCACAAGTTTGGCCACGACTCCCCTTATTTGCAGAGTGAGACAGTGTGAAATTAGCTAACATTCAGAAAAGGGTGAGGGCTGATAATTCTTGCAGGAGAAAGCTTAGAACATGTTAAAAAGTCTTACTAAGTCAGTGGTGCTCTAATTCATAAACATCCTTGGAAACTGTAAGCCTACAAATAAGGCTTTCTGGGGAGAAACCTGTCAGAGTTAAGACTTCATCCTTTTTTTGAGATACTGCTGAAAATTAAGACATACTTGCAAAATTTTCAGATAATCCCAAGGAATTTAGGAGTTTTAATGCTACCAGAGAGGAGCAATGTATCAAGCACCTACACTTTCAAAGCAGTTTCATTTATCATCTGCTGTATGAATGCTGTATTTACTGACACGAAGCAGCAAAGTTCCACACAATGCAATAGGTTATTGCTCAGTGCATTGCATTGGTTGTTGCATTTATTCTGGCTGCATAATTGCTAATTTACAAAACACAGTGGTCAGTAATAAAATGTCTTTATTGCTGTGGTTAGTTTAAAACAGTCTGCTGAGGAAAAAAAATTACTTGTAGGTATAGCATTCATTAGTTACAGAAAATACAACACACCCTTCTTGTTTTTGGTGTGTAAATGTATTTTACATTGAACCTTTTTAAAAAAGGGCAACAGAAAAGCTTTACCTGACAATCCTGGGAGTCCTGGAGGTCCTGGACGCCCAAAACCTGGTAGACCTGAAAAAAAGATAGATTTAGACAAAAATGAGTATTTAGGTTTCAGATCTCCACGAATGGGAATATGAGGCTTAGAACAGTCAGAGTGCACTTCATCTAAATAAGCAATTCCTTGAGATTTCCTGGATTCTCATTCCCTTCAAAGTCTGAAGTTTTGCTGTTGAACACATCTGTAACTTTCATTAAGTGTTTCCATCCCCTCCCAATCCACGTTGTTTCAGGTTTTGGGAGTTACTATGTTTGCATTTTTGTCTGAAGTTCCATCTTTAGAGCAGGGACTACACTGTTCATCCACAGAGCTGAAGCAATACAGCAACCATGGGTCACAGGAACAGGGGCAGGTGTTGAAGGCAGGTAATAAAATCCAGGAGAGCTGACTGAATTCTTGTCCTGTGCTTCCCCGGCAGCTCAGCAGCAGCCTTTGTGAGGCAGGCAGGAAGCACAGGAGCAGCTGTGAAGGTGTAAGGGCAGCTCCGGGGGTGAAGGAACAGAGCAGGCAGGACACGTCAGTGCAGGGTGAGGAGGAGGAAGAGAGCAGGGAGGACAACCTCACCTGGTTCACCCTTCTGACCCGCTGGTCCAGGGATTCCATCTCGACCAGGTTGTCCCTTTTCCCCTGAAGGGCCAGGAGGGCCAGGACGACCAATATCACCTGAAGCAGGGACAGAACACATCAGCACAGTCTTGCCTGAACTGCAGTAAAGAAAACCAGCATCCCCTTCAGCACCATCTGAATCTAAAAGTGTGGTAATGCAATAAAAGATTTACAGGGGTGTAATCTTAAAATTAAATCTTTCTCTCTCTCCTCTGTCAATTTGAAAAAGGCTTTTAAGGCCTGTGAATTTTCAAGCAGTCACCATTTGCTAAAAATATAATGCTTTCCTTTAGAATAAATTAGGATTTTGCTCCTATAAAAACAGGTTAGACCATTGTAATACTTAGCATAAATGAAGCTGGTAAGTACAGAAACACTTAACTTCTTGTTTCAACAGCTAATGAATTGACAACAAGTCCTGAAAAGGAAGTCAAAATTTCTTTCTTTACAGTTTAATTTCAGTGAACTGTGTGCAATTCAAGCACCCATGTACATATAAATACATTTCCATGATGTTAAAAAGATGAGAAAGGAAGTGCCATCAGGTGTTTTTCACAGCAGCAGCTGGTCTCTGCCCATGCTCACCTACTGGCCCAGGTGGTCCAGGCAGGCCAGGATTACCTGGAGGGCCCTCAATACCTTTTGGTCCTGGAATTCCTGGCGTTCCTGTAAAGTACATTTCAATCAAATAATGAACAAAACTGATTTCTCGGCAGATCTTGAAATGCTCCAATCTGAGATGCCCTGAGTATGTTTTCCAGGATGGCACTTTTTAATTGATTCAGGAAGAAAAAATATGGATACTTTTTTTTTTTTAACCCCAATATCTGTGTGTTAGAGGAGGTAAGAGTGAGTGCTGCAGAGAGTATTAACTGACACTGCTGCTCCATCCCCTCAGAGCAGGTGAGGGATTTCAGAGGGCACCCAGAAGAGATGCATTCCCACCCTTCACAGTGACAACTCCAACAGCACAAAGCTTAGGAGCAGCAGATTGCCAGAAACTCTGAGGAGCTGGAGTCTCCCCCAGTTACACACTGGGTTTTGCTCTTCATACCAATATTAGCAAGAGGGGAAATGGAAGAAAAAAAAAAAAATCTGTTGAGAATTACCTGGGAATCCAGGAAGGCCTGGTTCTCCTTTTGCACCTGGAGTGCCTGAAAATCCAGGCAAACCAGGATTTCCAGTTGTACCTTTAGGGCCTGGACTACCTGGGTATCCAGGCAAGCCAAGATCTCCCTAGAAAACATTAATAAGAAATTAGAACCCAGATTTTTTAAGATAGGAAAGCCCTTTTTGTATGTCCCCCATCCAAGGTCACAAGTATATTGTGTATACCTCTCCTCATATCCACTTAATGTGAATCATCTCAACACAAAATTTAACAAAAACAGCAATAGGAAAGACTTCAGCAGTTTTCCCCTATAATTTTGTGTACAGTATTATAGTTTTTCCTCAGAACTGGCCTACATTAAAGAAAAAAGTATCTTCCTTTCTTCCAGCAGGATCAGAGATTTTTACCCCATGAAAATGCAGAATCAAAAAAGAAACCAGTGCAGCTTCAATCATGCAGTGTTTTTGCTAAGTTAATTGTGCACAACATCGATTGCAAGGCATCAGTGAAGATGTTAGACATTCTGAAGAGCTTGTGTCACTTTTTTGTGGGTGTCAGGAAGGATGATATTGGTAAATCTTAATTAACCTATACTTAGGGGGGAAAAAAAAAATCAACACAAAATCTAATTTCCTCATGGAATTTTCAAATGAAGAATTTTGTAAAGGTACCTTTGGTCCAGGGGGACCAGGAATACCAATGCCTGAAAGACCAGGGTCACCTTTCTCCCCTTTCAATCCAGGAAATCCTGCAGGCCCAGGCTGCCCTGGACGTCCTGCTATTCCTTGGCTGCCCTTAAGCCCGGGTGGACCTGTTCAAAAAATAAAATGAAATTTTAAAAATATTTTTTAAAACAAGTAAAATTAAAAGCATTTAAAATATAAATTAAAATATAAAAACAAAAACATAAACAAAACTTCTGCAGTAATTTACAGAAATCAGCAACCAAACTAGAAAGGCCTAACACGGCTTGCCTTGAACACCTAGTATCTTTTACTTTTAGAACCAAACAAAAACAATTACCTGAAAATCTCAATTATGTATGTAGAGCTTTATGAAATCCTCATCTTTATTGCTATTATTACATACCAGACACAAGCAGAGTCATCTTTGCAATGTATAAGGACAGCACAGGCCCAAATGAAGTAAAATTCAAGCACAGAAACTCACCTGGAAGTCCCATCTCTCCCATAGCTCCTTTTAATCCTGGAGGTCCTGTTGGTCCTGGCTGCCCAGGAAGCCCCATGTCTCCCTTGATGCCTAGGAAAGGTGTGATTCAGTTAATTAATGGCAATAATTACAGGTTTCTGACATCCATGCACTCTCACACGAACACGCTTATTATCTGATTGCAAGCAATGGATTTGGAGTGGCTTTAGGCCTCACACTGCTCCTACTTGCTTTTCCACACTTATTTGTGGTAAAATATTCAACACCTTTGGTTTGTTGCAAGCCAAGATTTGATCAGGGCCGCTGCTCATTTGTTTTAAGATTAATCTAATGAAATAGGTCAAATCTCAGGCCAGGATTTAGTGACCATCTGAAAGGATCCAGTACTGGTGTGACACGGACTCTGACAAGTCCCTCTGCAGAACGGACATATCACCTCCTTCTTATGTGCAACGAGTATTCAGCAGCTTTTATTACAGAATTGAATGCAACCTACAATGTCCAAACTGGTCCTGGATTGATTCACAATATTCCTCAAACCCAACAAAATATTAAGAGCAAGGCCCACGTCAAACACAGCAAGCAAGGCCTCGAGATCTCAGATAAATTATCACAGCTGTAGGGAGAAGTGCTGCAGGTCAGAATTAGTTTTCTTGGTCCTTGCAATTCTTTAAAGCAAACATTTGATACCCACACAGCCTTTGCAATACATCCATTTGGCCATTTTCAAAATGTAATGCTTAGCAATATAGGAAATAAACATATGAAATGGAGGTCCCATGGGCAGATTCTGCAGTCACGTTGCTTTCCCAAGCAGCAAGTATTTTCCCAGTCATCCTAAAAGACACCTTAATCTTCAGTGGGATCAGTTTAAACCTGCTCTTGGGTCTGTTTGAAAGAAAGGTTTCAGGCATGTGTTTGGATAACGACTTTAAATATCCCAAAACTCCGCTGCAGTTTTAAGTACAAATCCCTTAGTTAAGATAGCAGTGGATTGAAATCCCAGCTCCATGTGATAAAAACACGTGCAAAGCTTTGTTCAGCAAAGCTGTCCAGCTGAGGCCGTGTGTTACTGACCTGGCAATCCTGGCACCCCTGGTGGGCCACTGAGTCCTGGTGGGCCTGGGTCCCCTGGGAGACCTTGATAACCTTTCTGGCCTGATAAACCAGGAATACCTCCAGGGAAAAAGACACATTTTATTATTATTACTATCACTACTACTGTATGTTTTCTTTTACCTTAAGAGATCAGATGTAGCTGTCGATGAATAAAAAACCAAATAGGGATTTTCTGACAGTAAATATAATTCCTCCTAGTTCAGCAAAGGAAAGGATCACGGAACACAAAGTATTTGTTCTGGAAAATTTAAAATTACTACAGAACAGGAACAATATAAGTAAGCAGAGAAAAAAGTAACTTCATGACAATTTGCTTCATTGAAAGGGCTGTCTTCTGGACTCCATTCCAACCATTGCATTCACCAGATTATTTATAGAAAAGTCAAATTACATTGCTACACCAAAATCACTTTGGGACTAATACATTCTAAAAATCAATGCAGGTGTTTTGGCAAATTTTTGCAAATTTTTACAAATTTTATGTGGCTGTTATACCATAAGAACTTTATGTTGCCCTGCTGACACAGTTAAACCTGCCTTCCACAGAAAAAGAAAAATAATGTCTAAGGGTCCTATCTAGGCTTGCAAGAAATTAATACAACAGGTAAATTAGCACAGTAATGGCTGGGACAGCATTAGGGAAAAGCATTCTGGCTCTCTCTAGGGTAGAATATTTTTTACTCTTCTCAAGACTAAATTATTCAAAGGAGACATCAGAATCTTTGGTGGGGGAGGAGGGGGAAGCCAGCAAGAGTGAGAGAACACAGACTTGAGAAAGAGTTCCAGGCTGCCAACTTCCCAAGCAGAGGCACACACAGAGATGGCATTTAGCTCACAGGTGGGACAGAGACACCCAAAGGGACAATACAGAGGTGCTGCATGAGCAGGTGAGCTGAGCAATTTCATCCTCCCTAGGACCCTTGGAGACAGCAGGAATGCAGCAGCACAGCAGCTATGACAGCCCTCTCAGCATGCTTAGGAATAACTCCTAGAAAACTGAATTGTAATCCTGCTGAATGCACCTTAGTGCTGTTACAAACTGTGCCAGACAATAGTAACAGCTAATGAGCAAGGACACGGCAAAGTAACCACAAAGAGGAACTTGGTCACAAAATCACTTTAAAAAAAGCCTGAATGCCAGACCCTTAAACCACGTTGATACTCCAGTGAATAGAATGAACAGTAACAGATTGAGTCACAGCCCAGTACAATGTGTAGAGGACAAACCACCTCCCCATATCCCCAAGCACAGTTCTGTACCTGGAACGCCCGGCTCTCCTTTTTCTCCTTTTGCTCCCAGCTGTTTGGGATCAAGTGTTCCAGGTGGCCCTGGCAGACCTGCTTCACCTTTGGTGCCTTTCTGCCCCACTGGCCCAGGAGGCCCTGGTGGACCAGGTAATCCACTATTACCTGCAGTAGGTACAGCCAAAAAAACGAAAAAATAAAAATCCTTAGGGTAGGCCAATGGGTTTGTCACGCTTTTTCTTACGTAGGCATTCCATGATTTATCCATGAAGCTGGAATTCATTGAATGATCAGGCAGTTCAGGGAAGGTGCACAGCATCTTCAGCCTGGAACGAAGCTGAGTGAAGGGAGTGCACAGCAGAGGAAGCAGCTGTGCCTGCCTGAGGCACTTGGAGAGTTCCCAGAGCTCCACCACGCTGGGCCACCAGGACAAAGGGGTCACAACAGCTACGGCAGCTTCAGATCCAGAACCTTGGTCTGGAGAGGTGGATCAGGTTTTCTTCCACCAAACTCCTTCAAAACTCATCTTCAACAAGGAAGTCGGGGAAATGCAGAGAAAGGACTTTCTCTGTGATACCTATATAGCTAATTCTTGGTGACTCCATGTCCCTAAGCTACTGATTTTCTCCTCTCTGCTGTTTTAAGCAGACTCCAAAACACACGTCAGAAATACTGCCCTACTTCAATGCCATCAATCCAAAGGAAATGTTTCTAAAATAGCAAACATTTCATGACATCAACTGAATAGTGATTGAATGCTATGGCTTAAAAATGCAAAGCAATTCTGAACATCAGCACTGTCACAAGACAGTAACTTAGGCAGGCCCCAGAAATTAAAACCTAGATGTTAGCATTACAAAACCTCTTTCAACACAGGGAAAACAACATTCTGCTTCCCTTTCAGGGGTGAATAAAACAGACATTACCTTTCAAGCCAGGCAGGCCATTTCTTCCAGGAGTTCCTGGAGGCCCTGGAGGACCAGGAGCTCCCATGACACCCATCTCACCTTTGGCACCTAAAAGCATTGGACCACATCGTCATTCTGAAGAGAAACTCAAAACCTGTCAGCTATCTTAAATTTGCTTCCCTGGATCTCTATGGTACTTATTAACCAGCCTGTTTGAGGGAATTACAAGCACTCATTTATTGTATAAATTAAAATCAGATGAAATGACACTTGAAAATCGTGACAATTTTTCCAGTTGGGTCCTGAGAAGAAAATTTGCCCTGCTCTGCTATGGTAGAAGCAATGTTTATATCCCCAAGAGGTTTAGTTCCCCGGATTGAAACACAAATACTAGTTGGGACAAACTTGAATTTAGTGAAAGGCAAGAAAACAATTAAGTACACACTAATTCTAGAATCTTTTGTATTGCTCCCTCTATCCAAGAGATTCTCAAAAATCATTTTTAGTATTTCTATTTCAAAGGGCAAAACAGATTAGCTTAACTGAATAGTTTAACACTTAGAACAAGGAAATTAATACTTCCATCTAACTAGCATTTATCATGATTTTCTTAAAACAAATTTTATTCTTAATTACAGCAGTGACTAGAAAAAAAATCACAAAATAAATTAGAGAAGTATCATAACAATGATGATCAAAGCCATGTCTGAAAGTTATAAAAAGGATAACGTACGAAATACTCAGATCAAGTTACAGGGAAGAGTGAAAAGGTAACAAGGATTTCAATGCAACAAATTCTGTTAGAATGCTTTTTTAAAAAGTATGAGATGCAATGGTTACATAGATCCAACTTTAAATAGGTAGGATAAACACCTAAGGAAATTAAGCTGGTATCGCCAAGCATCAAGAGCTACCACCTGCAACTGCAGTTTGGTCTTTCTCCACAGGTAAAATACAAGAACTTACCTGGAAATCCAGGGATTCCATCCCTGCCAGGTGGCCCAGGCGAACCCTGAGGCCCTGGTAGCCCAGGGGGTCCTGGATACCCTGGAGCTCCTTGGTCACCTGGAGGACCAGGAATGTCGAAGCCTGGAGGACCTGGATCCCCTTTCTCCCCTGGAATGCCTTGCAAACCTAGAGAACGTTGTTAAAACAAAACCTTTTAGCAGAAAGTCAGGCAAGGCTGAGATCTCTGTGTCTGGGTATAGTGCTGTGGGAACAGTTGGAGCTGCAATCAATTCCTAGCACTGAGGAAAACCCTGCAATTCTCCTAAAACCGTTGATTTTTTATTGACTTCCAAGTGTTAGAAGGCCATATTCTCCTGAAGAGAAGCATGACTAAAATTTTACTAAGATGCAGCAAATGCAATTCAAATAGTTGAGATTTATTTTAATTATTATATATATAATATCTATTACTTATTTATATATAACTCATTATATAAAAATATTAATTTGCATAAAAATTATCAATTAATTTGCAACAAAATATTTTAATTATAATTATTGCACATATCATTATATAATTTTATATTTATAGAATATATTTATTAATATTAATAAAGCCAAATTTATTAGACTAGATTGTATTTTATAATTAGGTATTCAGATTCACATATTTCCATGAATGATTCCATTTTCCTACACTCCAAGATAGCATCAGCTGAGTATTTTTGAAGGTTAGCAAAATTCTGCACTGCACTGTATTTTCCCTGAATGAAAAATAATAATTGTCAAAATATGCTTAAGATTATTCAAAGCTAATGACACTGCTGAAGCAAGCAGGTGGCTCCTTTCCCTCCAGTGCAGTGTCAGTGAAGATCTCACTCTGGAAATGGAGCTGACCAAAAAGGAGAATTCATAAATCTCAAGTTAAGAAAAGGCTTTGGTAAAGAAACCACAGTACCTGGGGGACCTGAGGTTCAAAAGCCAACGAGTTAGAGCTCATCAGGAAGTTGAGACAGGGAGCAGTAAGCAGTTGTAATAGTCATTGAGTTAGGAAACAAAATAAAGCACATACAGATTAGAACAAAGGAAAAAAATCTACCTAAAGGTACTGAAGACAGATCTAAATACAAAGAATTCAATGCTAATGCAGCTAAGAGAAACCAGGTTGCAGGGAAATTGGGAGATCTTGTTCAAAGTGCAGCCACCACTGTATGCAGAAACCACAAACACTGAGATATTTTCAAATATTGTTGGTAGATTTTAAAAAGAATTTTTTTCCCCCTCTCTCCTTGCCTAGCATTCTCTACAGAAGTGAGGAACAAGCTTTTTCTGATATGTTTCTTACAAAACTCTCATTTCTAGATACTGCCTTGGACCCCTTCTGAACACCGGAGTACACCCTTATCAATCATCTTCTCATTGATTGGCCCCACACTCTGTTAAATCCCTCCAAACAGGGATTTTCAAAAGATGCTCCTTTCTTATTACACAGAAAAACTTTCAATATTTTCCCACATTCTTTTAGTTCCATTATGTGAGTGTACACTGTTACACCCACAGATGGTACAGTGCATGTTGCTTGCCCTGGGATGTCTGAGATAATTGCCACCACCGTGCCAAAACCTCACAAATAACTCCAATTACTCCATTCTGTAATGGTGACCCCGCTCTCAGCTGCAGGAACAAGTTCAGGAGCAATGCCAGCACGTGTTCTTTGCACTCTGAAAAGGCAGATTGAATTTTCTTGATGGCATAAGCTCAGACTTCCATTTATTTAATTCTAAGCATGTTCCCCTCTCTGGCAGCAGTTTATCACTGCTTTAAACCATGGTGTCATGGGCCTGGAGTGGTTATTTTGCAGAGAAAAAGAAACAGCACCAGATTATGGACAGGGAATACACATGCTCTGTGTTCAGGGGTTTTCTATTAGCAAGTAGAAAAAAAAAAATAAATGAGAGCATAATATATAGGACAAACTCCACACCTAGAATGGTAATGATTTTTTTTTCAAATAGAAATTAATTCCAACCTAATTTCTGGTCTCAAAAATGAAACCACACCATAATTAGAACAATATAGATAGCACTGTAAATTCTAGAGTAATTTGTTACATATTCAAAAAAGGAAAAATGTTGAGCTATTGCATTTATTGTACTGTATTTATATTTGTATAAATGGTGGTGCAGAGAAAGCAAATTCTGAACAGGGATTTCCTTCTAAGAATTTTCCAAACTACCTGAAAAACAGAATCCCAGAAACTTTCCCCTAATGCTGCATGAAGGAACAGAATCACAACAGCCTAGTGGAACACACAAGGGATGGGAGAAGGGTATGTAAGGCATTCTGCACAAAACAGAGACAGCAGTGCCAAGGAAAAGAAGGATTTCTCAAGCAGGACCTTCCAGCATGCACAAATTTCAGAGCCCCATGCTGTTAATAGCCACACTGATCAGTCAGTACAGACATGAAGAGTGAAAACAGAGACACTTCAAATCCATCAGCTCCAGCAATCACTGTGTATTTGCCAACATTGGTATTTTGCAGAATAAATCGGTGATCACATGAAATCAAACTCTGGCTAGCACCAGGGGAGATGTTACAGGAAGACAAAAGAACATGCATTGGATGAAACATTCCAACCCACACTAATACATCCCCCTCACCCCAAAACCAGGCCTGTGCTGCCCTTCTGTTTGAGTTTAGTGCAGCTCAGGACCCACTGCTGCCCCAGGGAACCCCTGTGTGCCCTCCTGTCCCAATCCTGGACACATTCCAGGCTTGCTGCTGCCCTCACCACACGTTGCTTGCCCCCTCAGGAAGAACGGATTTAAACATGAGAGCAGAATTCAAGCTCTGTGGATCCATTTACTCAGGTGCTTGCCCACATTCAAGTTCAGTACCTTGCTGAATCTCAGTTACATTGCACAAAGATCTGAATGCAACCAACCGATCCACGATCCGTGGTCTTAGAGCTGGCCACGACTTTGTCAGTGTGCATTGCAAACAATGCCAGCCCGGTGCTGACACACAAACATTCAAACAGTGGAGCTGCTCACAGACATGCAGCACAAACATCCTCCAGGCATGGCAGGAACCGGATGGGTTTGGGAGGGCTTCGGTGCAAGGCATGCTGCAGACCACAGGCAGCGTTCTTCCTGTGGTGACTGCCACGTATTTGCAATATCGAGAGTTGGTGCACAGCAAGCCCATTCACTGAACGAAAGCAAAAGGAGCTTTCCCTGAACAAACTTCATGAATAGAATGATGTAGATGCATGCACATGTGCACAAGATGGAACAAGTTCTTATCTTCATCAATCACCAGTCATTTTAGACAAAAGGCAACCAAACTCTCTCCAGGGACATACGCTTAATTATCACTGTCCACTGTCTGCTTGGACCTTCAGCATCTTGTATACGTGCTTTGCCAGAAATAACCTCTGGGAACATTCCTGCAAGTTTTACCTGGGGGGCCAACAGGACCTGGAGGCCCTGGAGATCCAGGAGGACCTTGACCACCAATGCCAGGGATGCCTGGTGGGCCTGGAAGTCCTGGTGGTCCACTTGGTCCAGGGTCACCTAAAAGAACATTCTTGTTTAGTCATACACTGAACTCATTTCAGAGACATTTGCTTTCTGAGAAGAGTCCCTGCACGCAAACAAACATTGATCTAACAGAGAAAAAGCCACACTCCAGAGGCTGCTCCTCAAAGCCAGAGATTTGTCCTCACTCAACATGGACTGCATGAAGTTTATGTTTCTAGGCTACACACACATCTTGCACGATCATCCACATCAGACTCCAGATGCTCTGCAGCAAACCAGGATGGGCAGGTCAGTACAGACCCAGAGCAAGGGTAAATGAATTGCTAACTCTGTGCATGTGGAAGCTATGACAATGACAATTATTCTATTGATAAAGTTTTACCCCCTTATAAACATTACTTGTCTTTAGAATACAGACTTTCAGGTACTGACCCACAGACTGAGATCCATTCCCTTAGCTGCCTTTTGATAACATAATTTAACAAAGATGTCTCTGCTTTGGAAAACTTGATTTTGAAGCAATGGCTCTAAAGGCAGCACTGCTTGTATTGAACTGCCATATGCCTCCCAGCACAGCTGCATTTTTAAAAGTTCAATAGGGAACAAAACAGGGGAGAGTTCTCAATACCTTTGGGTCCTGGAGTTCCATCAAAGCCTGCCCGGCCTGGGAGACCAGGGTTTCCTGGGAAGCCAGGATCACCTTTAGGTCCTTGAACTCCTTTGATGCCTGGGGGTCCTGGGGGCCCAGGTGGTCCTGGAACTCCAAATCCACGGTCTCCCTATAACAAGAACAACAAATTAAAACCAAGATTTTCTAAATTTAGCCTCTCCTAAAATTGTTATAAGTAACAAATTAAAAATGGCCACCATCTTAATGTTCAGTTTCTATTTTACTATCCTCACTCAAAATATCAAGTAAAATATTTTACTTCCCCACCATCAAAAGCTGAGAGGGAGAAGTGAAATCCTCCTCACCACCTTCCCAGTGACACAGAAAAACCTGTAAGGGAAATTTTACAGTAAACACAAACACAGACCTTCTGTCCTGGGAAACCAGGTGGTCCAGGAGGTCCATCCAGACCAGGGCGACCTGGAGTTCCTGGAGCTCCGGGTGGGCCTGGAGTCCCTGGGAAGCCTACACATGACATGGAGATTAGGGCAGCAGAAAGGACACCTGAGAGCATTAGAACAACTGCAGACATGCCTAAAGCCCATGAAAAGAGGTTCTGTGCTAGCCCAAGCATACTTGAAGGGGCACCCATTCGGCTGAGAGAACTTCTGAACATTCAGTCTCTGCCACAAAGGGTCTCTGGGACTCTCCCTGTGCCATGAGCTTTTAGAAAAATCAAAAGCAGTTTACAGCGGAAACATTAACATCTTGAGGCAGCATTTGGAGACTGTTTATTGATTCAAGCTCATTTCCCAAAGTTTTACCCACTTTTGTGTTGTTGCTTTACTGAAGAATGTGAGCTACTGAGAAGGACCAGGACAATGAACAGAATAATAAGAGCTCAGTGGTTTTTTCTCCTGAAACTGTTATAAAGATGTGAAGCTTTAGGACAAACATTTTTTAAAGGATTCTAGAGACAGAAGTCAGCTCACTAGTAGAAAGTGAGGAGACACTAGCCTCATTTCCCCTCTTCCAGGCAGAACAGCACAGAAGCATAGCAGTGAACATACCCTTTGGGCCTGGTGGGCCTGGAAGTCCAATGCCAGGAATACCTGGCTCTCCCTTGGCACCTGGGATGCCAGGTAAACCACGCTGACCTGGCTGACCAGGATCTCCTGTAAAAAGAACAACATGGACAGAGTTATCTAGAGTCAGAATAAAAAGCTCTTGGAATTCGCTGGGTATCCAGCTGCTGCTTTACCTGGAAGACCTGGATCACCGTTTCTTCCTGGAGGACCAGGGGGACCAGGAACTCCTGGTTCTGTAATGGTCTGGCCAGGCTCACCTTTTGGACCTAAAACCAAAAAGCAGAAATATGAATCACTCAGTAGGAGTTGCTTTTCTCTTTTCCTTTTAGCAGAAAAAGATGCCAGTCCCATCCCAAGCTTACAAAGAACTCAGACACCAGCAATACTTTATTCAACAGGTTCTCCAGTCCCAAGCCCCACAAAGCACCTAGAGGTTCAGAGAAGCTCTGCTCAATGTTCAGTTTTTCTGAACTGTTATTTTTTAATAGCTTCATCCCAGGTACCATCATGTGAGGAGTGTTTTCCATAACTGACACCAGCACAACTTGATTAGGATCTGTGTAGCTGACAAGAAAGCAACAAAAGCAAACTTGTTCAAAGCAGCCCCTTTTTTCCCCAGCCTGCTGTAGCTGCAGCATGGCCAAGCACACAATTCTAGTCACAAGGCATTTGCACTGCAGTCAGTGGGGAAGGAGAAGCTTCTCTGGAGGTCAGGGCAGAAGGTGAGGCACGTGCCTAAAGCGACACGGCACACATGCTGCGGTTCTGCGAGGACCCTCAGTAAGGGAGCTCACGAATAACAGGTTGTACAAAGCCTTTAGGAAAAGTTGAAAAGGAGCATTATGTGCTGAGAACTACCTGGAGCAAAAGGAGCAAAGTTTGACTTTGCAGCACCTGCTCAGCAGCACGGAGAGATCAACTCACCTGGAACACCAGGAGGCCCTGGACGGCCAGATACACCTTGGATGCCCTTTTCACCAGGTAAGCCTTGTGGACCAAAACCAGGAGGCCCAGGCAGGCCTTTCTCTCCAGGAAGACCTGGTATCCCTGGGTCACCTGGAATACCCATCTCTCCTTTGAATGCAACACTGCCCTGAAAGCAGAAAGAGCATGATGGGAAAGATCATGTATTTACTACCAAAAGAGAGAAGTGTTTCATTGCTTCTGCTTTGAAACTCTGGCAGTTTCCATCCTTCCAGCTCTCATTAGTTGCCTGCATCTTGCTAACGTGGTAGAGAGCAGGACTAAACCTGGATGCTGAGTTCCTCCCAGTGCACAGGTGAAATGCAGACAGTGGCAGAAGGGACCCTCGGAGGGCCCAAGAGGAGCCTTGGCTTATTTCCAGAGCACTGGCAGATTCAGGAGGTGCCTCTGTGTCATCACTAGATTGGCACTTACTGAAGAGAATTCCTGCCCTACCACAAGCAAAGTGCCAGTTCTCTTATCTGCGCTATGTCAAAGGCATGCAGGACTTCCCAAAACATCCATCCAGTCAAAGACAGCCCAAAATGGAACTCACAGGTTCCCCCTTAGGGCCAGGCAAACCTGGCAGTCCATCTCGTCCAGGAGCGCCATCTATGCCAGGGAGACCTGGAGGTCCTGGGAGGCCGGGGTCTCCTTTGTCACCTTTCATTCTTGGAGAAGTCAAGACATCCCCAGGGTCTCCTTTAGGACCAGGTCTTCCAGGAGCACCTGGGGTGCCTGGGAACCCCTGAGGGAGGGAAAAAAAAACAAAAAAAGAAAGAAAGGAAAATGTATTTTAGTTTTTCTTTCACTCCCTCTCTGAGTATAGAATAATATATGCATCATGCATTCAAGGTAGTTATGGACAAAAAAATATGTATTAGACAATAAATTTAATCTATTATTTACAGTTCTATCTATCATGCAACACAAATGAGACACTATTTCCCCCACCAGAACATAACACCACCACTTACTGGTGGCCCTACAAGGCCAGTTAATCCAGGAAGCCCCTTTTCACCTTTTGGTCCAGGAAAACCAGGAGAACCTGAGTAGTGCAGAAAAACACAAAAGAAAGACACAAATCTGGAGAGGCTGCAAGATCAAGCATTGCTGTTTTATTGACAAAGTCTACTTTTTTTTTTTTTTAAGACCTTCATTTTATTTGAGCAGAAACAAATTTGCAGCTCTAAGTTGGACCAGTAGCATCAAAACCCATCATGCTTTTAGAAAGCTCCTCCTTTGTTCCAGGAATAGCAGTAGTAGAAGTTAATTTTTCTCTCTCAGTTAAATCTACAGCAGACCCTGAACACTCAATATGTAGAAGAGGTTATCTAATCAAGTTCCATCATCAGTTCTAAATTTTGACACACCCTCTTCAAGTTATGGCATACTCTTATAAATAGATTCTGAGTGATCAGATAAATTCATACAACACATCCCTTTAAAATTTCCACACTCATGTCCATGTGCTAATAAGAGAAATCATTAAATGCAGATTGAATTAAAAAAATACAATTACACCAATTCATCTGATTTTTGTACGTAGAGTGGTAGGGAGAAACATCCTTGGCCAAAGATTGATGCTTCTCTGTGCAGTTAAATTTGGTACAAAAGGTCATGCCTACAGAACCAAGGATGTCCAATCCTTCAGGTTCAAAAGATGCCTTGGGAAGGTGAGGAACCCACCAGTCCCATGCATGGCTGTCTTTAAACAGAAAATATTCTTTAAAGACTAGATTTTCCAAGAATGAGTGTTTGGTTTACCATTGTACATGACAGGAAAGTGACTTCATGGGACATATTAAGCAAGCTAGTGAAGACTCCAGCCCCACCTGGACTACCCGGAGGTCCCGGCGCTCCTCTCTCCCCAGGAGGACCAATCACTCCAGTTCCTATGCAGTTGAAACATGTGTCTCCTCGATCACCTAAAGAGATTCGCATTGAAAAAAACTGCTTGAGCATCAGGTTTTAGAAAATATTAAAAGAATTCAGCACAACAGCAACCGCTTTCTTGCTACTGATGTTTAATACCAGGTCCAAAGTGACTGCTTCAAATAATTATTGCTTAAATATTAGAAGCTTCCCTCCCCCGCCAAGTTAAACTGAAACTTTTTGGTGGCTAGGAGTCAGACAACCAACATCAGATACAATTAGAATGTATTTATGACAGTACAAAATAATTAAAACAAAAACAGTGCTTTCAAAAATAGAAAATAAAACCTTGGGCTTTTTTTCCCCCCCTCAGCAAAAGTGTCCCCTTTTAAAGCAGGTAGTTGACACTTGGAACTACAACTCTAAACCATATATATCAAAATCCCAAACTTAATTTTACTCCAAGAGTGCAAAATAAATACTGGGGATGTTTCATTGATTGGAAAATAGACTAAAAGTATTTAATTAGAAAAAAAAAGATTAGAAAAAAAAGAAGCTTAGGAATTTCCTTCACATACAGACTTATGGGACATTCATCAGTGAAATATTCAAGCATTTCATTTAGGTTAATTAGTTAATCCTTACAATCTCCATGAGAAAAAAATATTTCTCTTTGAAGTGAGTACAAAATTAAGTGAGATGTCTAAAGTCATTTATGATGTCCATGGTTGGGCTAGGAAAAGGTTCTCACTTACCCATATCAGCATCCTCATTGCAAGGTTGTCTTTTTGGAAACAAGGATATATATTAAATATGACTTTCTTTTGCTTAGCAAACAAACAAACTCACTGCAGACTGACCAACTCAAATTAGGAGTCTTGCATTTATCATTTTAATGCTGCGTTCCATAAAACATGTCAAATTTATTCATGAACTAGAAAACATTTTCACACAGACTTGGCCAGTGCTGTTAAAAGCACCCAGTTTTGATCTGTCCGAAAGATACTCATAAACCTCAAGTTCCATTTTACTTTATTCAAGATCCATGAACATTGGGTGCACCCTCAGCCACTCAGACTCCTGTGCTTTAATATTAGGTGAAGGAGTATCCTACACTCAGAGACATAAAACATCTGCACTCAACTCTGCTGGGAAGGGGCACTGTAAATCATTATTTAATGCAGGCTTTAGATTTTTTACCAAGCTTAAAAAAAAAAAAAAAAAAAAAGGAGAAAAATAAAAAATATAGCCATGACACTGCACCTTTTTGGCCTCGCTCCCCTGTAAAACCTTGTTCTCCTGGAATTCCTGGAGGACCTGGTGGCCCTTGCTCACATAAGCCTTCACCTAAGGAAAATCAGGAGAGCTTAAATTATCTGTTTGTGTTAGACTGACAGCAGCACCAAATACATGCATTCAGTACAAAAATGTATTTGTGTGGCTATTCTAATACACCACCAAAAATCACAGACCAAACATTTTGGCAATTCAGACAGGACTGCTGGTGAAAACCCACACACATCATTCAATCTCATAAGGAAACAGTGATGTTACACAACAACCATCAATCCTTTACAACCTCAACCATCTCCCACTGCTTCCCACAGCCTGCACACTTCCATCTCTACACTCTATCTGATATCCAGCCTCATATCATAGAAACACGTCTATGAATCATCAGAGCAAGGCACTGCAGGTGCCAATGCCATCTAGACACTAAATTCCTCCCTGGAGCATGCTAGCCCTGCTCCACTACAGCTTTCCAGTTCTTATATTCCATCTGCCATTCCCTACTCCCCTTATAGCAAAAAAAGAGCTGAGTGCTTTCATCCAAAGTGTCCCCTCCAGAGCTGATTTCATCTGGTCTACACACTAGAATATTTATGAAATGAAACTGGAATTCTGTGCAAAGTTACACCTTTGACTCTCCTGCTATCACAACTCTTAGTAGGGAACAAATTCTGTACCTGTCCTTAAGCCTAAGGTTCTCCTACAGATGTCTTGATTTGCAATGGGAGCAGCTTGGAGAATATGTAAGGGAATAGAACCTCATGGACCTCAGCTGCTGATAAACGACACCTTTGGAGGTGGAATTAACAAAACCCAAACAAACAAACCACAGAAACACAAACCTAAACAAATGTCAAAGCTGTTTAGTCTCTTCTGCTTGCTGTTCATGTGATCATCACTTACCAGGAGCAACAGATGGTGCAGGTGGCCCTGGGGGACCTGGTGGTCCTGGCGGTCCTTGTGGTCCCTCAGCTCCTGGTTGTCCAGGAATAGAAACCCCAGGTAAACCTGGATCTCCTTTCTGTCCTCTCTCCCCAGGTAAGCCAGGTGGGCCAGGAGGTCCAACAGTAGTGATCCCTAAGACAGGAAGGACTTAGTTCCTTGCTAGCTGAATGGTTTACATCACATTTTTGTGAGGATGACAATGATATGCATTTCACATTTTCAGAGATGTTTGTTTGAAAAATTGACCTGAGACTCCACAACTAAGCTTATGATGGGGGAAAAGCAAAACAACAACAACAAAAAAACCCCACACCCAAGACAAATGAAAGAAGTATTGATGAGAAAAAAAGATCATATACAATGATCATATACATATACAACATTAGAACCATGATGTTCCCCTCTGTGCATGCATAATGCACATACAGGTGTCACTGCTCACTCAGATCATCTCCTACCACACTTGTGGCACACAAAACTCTCTCTGTATGATGCAGTGGACAACATACATTATAGATAAGTGACACGAGAGAGATTACCCCTAGGAGCATTAAGCTAGCATCTGATTCGCATCCTCAGCTCACCACAGCAAAGGCGGTGAATATTCAGAATTCCTCACATTATCCCCAGAAGTTCAAGACCACCCTTCAAGCTCCAAGGTAGCTCCAAATATTCTGCTTTCTGTTAAAAGGAGCACGTAAAGACTGAAGCCAAACACCCAATCACACCTTGGAGCATACAACTGAACTGAAAGCTTGCACTCCTACCTGGAGATCCTGGCAAGCCGGGTGGGCCTGGCCTGCCAGAGAATCCACGCTCCCCTTTAGCTCCTGGAAGTCCTGGCAATCCTTTGCTACCTTTTGGTCCCACTGTCACATCGATGCCTGGTCTTGGAACAACCTGTAAACGTTTTGTGCTCGTGTGAAACTACTTGCCAAGAAAAGAGTCACTGGAATCGTAAAGAGATGGGAGGGAGGGAAAGTTCAACATACTTTGAACCTTATGCCAATGACAGGATGCTTTCCCCACTCCACTGAATTACCAGGGAAAATTCCAGTAAAGAGCACTCCCCAATAGGAAGCTGTTTGCCTGCCAAGCCAACATGGTTACAACAGGCTTCAGTGAGGCTGACTCAGTCCTGCTGGTCTGAGGTTATAGCCTAGCCTGTGTCTGTGACCTAGCAAACCCCAGAGCACAGAACTCGTCTTGAAAGAAAGGAAACCATTGTTCCTGTCAGTGCATACATGAAAAAGTTTCTGGTGCTCTTGGTGTTGTACACAGGGATAGGACTCTCAGTCAGCCAAGAAATACAATCAAACAACACCATCAACCAAATGCAGAAAAAAAAGATAAAGATCTGCAACTTACAAATCCAGGAGGACCAGGGGGACCCATGTCACCTTTTTCACCCTACCAAGGAAATTAAGAGCATTTAGGATATTGTGCAGCAGTACACAAACAAGTTATTGCAAATATTCCTCAACACTGTAACAGCATAGGCAATGCAATTACTGCTCAGGCAGAACTGAACTCACTGATGGCGAATTTCCAATCTATTACAGCAATATTGACAAAAATCCTGGCATACCTTTTCTCCATCTCTTCCTGGAGCACCGTTTATTCCAGGCCCACCAGGTAAACCCTTCAAGAAAAGGGAAATATAATCACACTCAGATCTTCTCCATATCAAAAGAAAAGCTTTTAAGGAGTCTGCTTAGATTAAAAACACACGAATTACTCACATCTCTACCAGGGTGACCGGGTTCTCCATCTTTGCCAGGCTTTCCCTTCAAAGACAAATATGCATTGAAATAAAAAGCTTCAGTGGTAACGAGTTCTTATGGAAGTTATGTCACTTGTTCCCCATTTTTCAATAAAACAAACTCTATTTAGAATGCAGTCCTTGGGACAACACAAAGACATCAATCACAACCAATGGAGTTACCTAAACAGAGGTTTCCATTTTGAAAACCAGAGCACAAACCCATGAGTCTCAGAGAAATGCTGGGTGAGTACAACACAAAATGATTTCCAGTGAACTACTGCTGATTCACCGTGTTTACAAGTCCCTTTATTTTAGCCTTAGAGAAATTCTTTATTGGGAAAACAGATCCTAACTCCCTAAATAGTAGAACACTTATTTAATTAGGAAATTAGTATAATGTGACCAGTGAAACTAAATAAAACTTGGTGTTCGAATTTTAAATCAACACAATTTTCTCATTAGTATCAATGAAAATATAAGATGAAGTTCTGGCTCAAAGAAGTGACTTCTAAAAAAACACATTCTTGCCCAACAGATCTATCATTGCTGCAATAAAAGCAGGGCAAGCTCCACTTTATCCCAGACCATTCGCGGGGCAGACAAATTGCACTTTACTGTCAGAGTTACAGAAACCACGTCTGGGGCTCCTCAGTGCCAAGATCAGCTCTCAGTCACTTGATAATAAAATCTCACAGCTTTAGTGAATCAGAGTATTATGTGATTTATGAAGTTTGTTATCACTGCTGATGAGTTCCAGCTCTCAAAATGGAGGTTTTAAGATTTCCCGTCAAGGTGCAGAACTGTTTGAATACGTAGACTGACATTTTTATGAGTATATCTGAAACGGCTTTGAGCCTCACAGAATCATATGGAGCCCTAAAATGCAACTTTAAAGTAACTTAATAGCAACACTGCACTTCAAATATGCAATGTGCCCAGATTCAGAGTAATAAAACTAAACAAAAATATTGGTAAGCACGCTTTTAGCAGAAGGCATCTGACATATCCCCTCAGGACTTTTCAGATCTTTGAAAATTTATGTGGTTCCTATTTCCTTCTGCAGAGAGAAGCAACAATTCAAACCCCACTCCAAGTATAATGAGACTTTTGGCTTGGTAAATCTGCTTTTTATGTTCTTTGAAAGAGACAAAGCCCTTCCATAAATCTCAGCAACCAAGAAGGATTTTATCTGGAGCACCAAACATTCGTTTCCACTGTATTTATTTCCTATGGAAATTGGAAAACCTACCACCAGCATGTTTCTAAACAGTGTTTATGTATTGTCCAATTAACCTGAGCAGAACTTGTGTCTATTTTCAAAGGGGCCCATTTTGTTGATGAAACAATGCATTCAGAAGCTGTGGAAGTGAAGATACTGGATGTTTTGAGCTGGTTACAGCCTCTCTTTTCTTTGCTGGTCCAGCCCATGTTATTTTCATAATATTTCTTAGCACTTATATGATTATCAGCTTTTCTGAGCTGTGATATCCAAGTAGGCTTGAATTCCAGGATTGATTTGAGTCTGGTGAGGAAAACAGTGACTCTTGCTATCCCCAGATAAAACTATCCTGACTGTGCTATCCCCACATAGCACATAAATTGAGTCAGTCTCTTGGGGAGTGACAAACAGGTTACTTTTGGTCTTAACAGTGTTCAGAGACTTGGTTTTGTGACTCACCTCACAAGCAAATCCACCAAGAATGAGTTTACATGGACCAGCTTTTATATATATATATATTTATATACACACACCAATCTCATGCTGCTTGGCAACCCAGAACAGAGCAAACTGAATGAAGACCCTTTCTAAAAGGAAACAGAAAACTGCTGCTCCAGACAAGGAATCCAACAACTTTGAGGGTTTTCACATGTTAATCAGATAACATAATTTAAACTATTTTCTCCTGCCCCCCAAACTGAGATCTCCATGTAGATAATTCCATCAGAAAGCACTCAGAGCCATAGCTAGAAGCTGTCATGACCCCCGTGTGTCATCTACGAGTTGCCAGGTTACAAGGAGGAAAAAAAAGTAGTCTCTTACCCAGAAGCTGAAGGCCCCACCTGAATTCAACATTTGCTTAATTGGCAAAGATAACATTGAATGGAAAGATAAATGTTTGGTTAAACAGACTACTTACTCTTTTGCCTGGTTCTCCTTGCTCACCTTTTTCACCTTTTACACCACCGGGAAGACCCTGGACACACAAACGTCATCTTAAACTGAGCCCACAAGGCAGAGCAGAATGAAGTTACAGCTCTGATACAGATGCAAAAATTTAGAACTAAGAGTTCTACTCACAGGAGGGCCTGGTGGCCCAGGAAGTCCTGGTGGGCCTGGATCACCTGGAATACCCTGTCAAGCATGGGCAGAGAAAAAGAGGATTAAAGCCTCCATCACTCCCTAAGCAGCTCAGTTGACTTTTTTTTCTTAAATAGAGTATTTTTGCTGTCATTCAGATTCTAAGTCATAAAGGATCATATTTATTCTTGCTTTGTGTGGGATTTCAAGTGCATCTATAAATTTTATTAACTGCTCATCCTGTTTATTTAGATGATTCACTCCACTAAAACCACAACTGCTTCCTGTATGCACTGCAGCAGCTGGTTTGGTGGCCTGCAGGTGCTATCCAAGAATAAAGAGAAGAAAGGGAAAAAAGAACAAACAAATGCCAGATCCTGCTGAAATTATAGCAGCAACAGTCATTAGATTACTGGTAACTGCTGAAATTAAGAGGCCATCAGGATCAAAGTGTGTTTGTCAGAAAAGTGTCACAGGATCATGGTGTTAAAAAGTTCTCATTTCTATTTCAACTCTTCTGTTACCCAGGGTGGTATTTGAGAATATCACAAAAGCCTGAAGGAAAATGTGACATGCAGGCACCCATGATCCTGCTGGTTTTGCTCAGACTGTCTATAACACACAGAATCAAACAGGACAGCAGAATGTTCCCAGTGGAAAAGAAAGAGAAAAAATTGCAATAACTTTAAAAATGCTAACTCTCCCAATGACCTTCTGGCATTTATGGGTAGGGAGGGATCCACACAAATCAAAACCAGTGTTTTGAGCTCACTTGTAACAATATGACTGATATTTACTTTTGAGATGCCAGAAACAGGGAAAGCACTTTATTCAGACCACAAGGAATAAAGATCTTGGGGCATCACTAATAACAAAAAAAGAAGAAATTGAATTAAAATGCTTGAAAGACTTCTTCACAATGGATGACACAGCTGGGTAATTAGTGGGAATCTGAAATCCCCAGACTGCTTTGAAAATTGCAATTCTGGGTGTTCCAAGGAATGGGAGTATTTTAACTGCTTTTAATGTTACTGGGAACTGCCTTTAAGTGAGTTTCTTCAGAACAGTTATTTTACTAAGAGAAGTAACAACTAATGTGACTGGCATGCTTTCTATTAAAGGGAAAGTACTCAGGCCTGGAATATTCAGTGTTCTGAGAAAAATAATAGAAGCCCTGCAGTAAGAAGGATGTGAGCATATATGAGATAAAGCAACAGAGGCTGCAGCTTGATCACACTCACTGCAGATGGGTGTAGTGACCCACTCACCTGATCTCCTTTCTGGAACTCAATGTCATTTGGTCTTTTCTGCTCTCCAATTTGTCCTGGTGGCCCTGGAGGTCCCTGAAGACCTTGTTCACCCTAACGTGTAGGAAGATGCAGTTTGTTACAGGCAATACAAGCAAAATTGGCAAGCATAAGGACTTTGAAAAGTAGTAAGTAAAAATATCATTATGATCACCTACTCACTTTTTCACCTTTAGGTCCTTGGAAATTCAAACCCATATTACCCTGCAAAAAGTATAACTCATCAGCCCTTAGGAGTCACAAAGAAAGAGAAAAAACCAGCCCACCATCACCATCAATATGACAAAGACAATACCTTGGGTCCTGGCAGCCCTGGTGGACCAGGAGGTCCCTATCAAAAAAGGAAACAAAAAACCACAATTCACTTAAAAGTACTTTAAAAAAACCCTGTAGAAAAAAAATCACCCACAACAATGTCAGCTTTGGTTCCTGTGAATTATCTCCATGCTGACAAGGCACCTTGCCTGCCTTTGAAAACTTATGCTATTCAACTTCACAAACATGTAAGAAACTAAGTTTTTCCCTTAAGTAAGAGCACAAATTGAAATTAAACAGTCAGGTATTAAACATCATAGCCTAAATAAGCTAAATCTTGCCCCATGTTTCACACAAGTAAGAAGCCTGTACAAGTTAAACCACAAAGACGTCTGGGAGCAGGTTGTTTCAGAAGTATCTTATTTAACAGGCACAGTAACAGCTCCAGGCTGAACGGAATGCATAGCTGCTGCTGCCCTCATTCCAAATCCTGATCACCATGATCTCTGCACTTCACTGACCTGCAGGAGAACCCAAAGTGAAGTAGCAGCTGTCCCACTGAAGGCTGTATGAACACCAGGTTAAAGACACCTACCGTCAAACCTGGGGGCCCTGGAGGGCCAACTGGACCTGGGATTCCCACGGAGCCGGGTGGGCCCTGTTGAGGAAGGGGAGGAGGCCATGAGAGGCACCTTTTTATGAAAAAATAAACCCCAGTGAGAGCTTTGAGCTCAAAGAACCCAGACAGCTGGCATCCCATAGGTGTCAAATCAACAGAGCTGAGCACTAACCTACCAAGCTGTGCTTGGGGAAAGGGCCTAAAGCAGTGTCCATCATGTTAGGAGAGCTCTGCTCTTAACATCAATGCATCTCTTGGGCTTGGGCAAGGGAATGCTTTTTTGTTTGTTTTGGACTACTTTTGCACTTTCTTTCTCTTCATGCACTGAACAACAAAACGCTTTGTATCCATGGTTCCTCCCAGCCAGAGACAGACAATAGGGAAGCGCAGATCAGAGGAGCAGAATTGCTAACAGGCTCAGTCTGGTCACAGAGCAGCGTGGGGCTTGCCTGTGTGTACCAGGAAATGGGAGCCTGGCCTCTGCCCAGCTCTGATAGACTCATTTTCAGCTCCCCTTGTTCTCCCACTAGAGCACTGAATGGCTCAGCGGGAAGCACAGGGCCTGCAGTGCTAGCTGTTTTCACGGAGCACAGCTGGGAGAGCAGAAATACTGTTCAGGAGGTGCAGCCTGAGGAGAACAGCTGAGGCATCACCCTCTCCTTCCCACATCCAAAACAGCAGCTACAGCCAGATGCGACTGACTCGGAGTGAGGGGAACTCCACAACTGATAGAAAGGATGTCTAGGAAGGGGGAAGAGGCAGGGAAAGCAGGGAGGCAGATCAGTAACTACTGAGTACTGCTGTCTGCTGGATACCACCTTCCTGACCAGGGGACCTCTCTGGCTTCTGTGGGCCACCCTGTTAAGAGCAATATGGAATCACTTTCCCTCAAGCCATAAATCAGAGGTACATGAAATGTGAGCCCTGCATCTCCAAAAAGATATACAAATCCCCAAGCACCAAGTTGCCAACTGTACTGTAATAAGAGGACTCTTCATGTTGTCTTTTCAGCAGAACAGAGTCTAATGATACTTTATGCAACTTACAGGTATCCCTGGAAGACCTGGAAATCCTGGGTCACCTTTTTGTCCTGGCAGCAAGGATGTAATTACTTCACCTGCTTCACCCTAGAAAAAATAGTTGACTTTAACAACACATTTTACAATTAGCAGCATTTTGTCTCCAGAGGTTACACAGTGGCTCCTAAGACTCTAAGAGACTCTGAGCTATGCTACACCCCAGCTGTACACTTTAATACAAGCACTAGATTGTCCAAAAATAACTCTGTTTAGGAGAGATGAAAACTCTAAATGGCTAAACTAACAACTATTAAAGGGTTTATTTTGTACAAAGATATCAGCATTGATATAAATTCCAAAAGATTAGGGGATTGAAACGCAACTTCTTAACAAAAGAAACATTCCAGCTTCATGTGAAAGCAGTGGACAGGACACAACAGAAAAAAGGCTCATTCAGCTTTTTCCAGTGTCCCAGCTCATGAGATTAGTGCTGAATGTGCTGGTACAATAATTATGCTTTGTGGTCCATATTGAAGTAGTTCCTTACTGATTTCAGGGAATATGGTTGTTTTGAAAATATATGTTCTGATGAGATCGTCCTTTAATATCTTGAAAACAACTGGGAAGAAAAGGAGCTAAGAATGACAATTCAGCTGAACAGTCCCAATTTTCCAGTACCAGTGTTATGCTGCCCTCTCAGAAGTTGAACACTGCAATTCTGTGGGTCAAGTCTCCTCCTAAATAGATTTGAATCAAAACTGATGTTTTGGCCCATGCTTAACCAGTCAAAGGTATAACAAAACCCTTAAAAAAGAAAATGTTCAACATCAGATCATAAGACTCTTTAGATTAGGAGAAAATGCCATCTATGGCATATAAAACATACAGAGTACAAAAAAAAACATTTTCAAAAGGGACAGAAGATGTTGTACTACTCGTCACTGGGTATTTTAGATCACTATTGTTTAGTCTTTAGGAGAGTTTTGAGTATGCACAGGCAGGCTAATGGTGCATTTGGATGTTTGTAGACATTTTGTTAATTTGGTGCCTCAACACTGACACTCACAGTCCCAAGGAAATAGCTCCAGGAAACACTCTGCTGCTTCTCCAGCTACTGAACCAAGGAAGCCACTGCAGAATTTCCAGTGAGCTGCACTGGAGTGGCCTAGGAACACCAAGAATGTCACTCCAGGTCCCAGGAGATGCACACAGTCTTGCATGAAACAAGCAGGTTACTCACCCACGTCTGCTAAGTACCTGGATGTGAGAGTACTGTACACTCACCTTCATTCCTGGCAGACCAGGGGGTCCCTTTGTTTAAAAGAAACAAAAAATAAAAGGAGGATCAATGGAAATAAATCACTGGTATGATGTCTGCAAGCCACTAATCAGATCTACACCATGAGGCAAACATCAAAGACAGAAACTTCTAACAATAAATAGAACAGGGGAAAATAAACTTTTTAGGAATTTGAGAATCAAATGGAAACATTAGAGAAGAGCTTTCTTAGTGAATGCTGAGCATTAGAAGGATTATATCTCCCTTTCTTGGCAATTTGTTTCTATATTGCCTCCTGTTATCCATCCTATGACATCTCTGTTTGTACTTTGGTTCTGACAGTCACTTTGTTGTACATCCTTGTGTTTTATACTGAAAACACCCAGTATAATATAATATTTTCTGACCCATTAATCACCAGTAATACTCTTTAGATATACGAGATGTCAGTATCAACATTCTCCTTTTCTGACACACATACATATATTTGTATTTTTCTGCAGGTGGTAAAGCATCTCAGCATGTGAGAATTCAAAGGGGTTAATAAGCTTTACTATAGCATGCAGCAGAAAAACTCACTTTCATTGGACATTTTAAATGCTCTGATTAAATATTTAAAAAAAATAAATCCTATTTATTAAAAGAAAAACTGCAAAAAGAGCCTGATATTTATCTTATTTTTCACAGTAGAAGTCTTTCAGTGGATTACAAGATTGGGAAATCTTTTACTTACAGGAGGCCCTTGTAAACCAGGAAAACCTGGACTGCCTGGGAATCCACGCTCTCCCTTAGGGATGAAGAAGAAAATTAGCCAAAACCAAACCAAAACATAACAAAACCAGATGAACAAATTCTGATTCAAAATTCTAGTGTAATTGTTAGCTTATGACTCCAGAATAGAAAATTATATTGGAACAATATAGAATAATCACTTAGTTAATTCACACAACTGATGGAAACAAATTTCCAGTCAGGTGTTTCTGTGTACTTCCAGGCAAAGTATTACACCACTGAGATTGAAAACTCACAGGATGTTACAGAAGATCAACTTCTCTTCTGGGAAAGTCCCAATGCCAATCTAAGTAGCACATCAGAATAAAATTCCTCCCTCCAACAAGGACACTGGATCAGTATTTTCAATATAATATTAAAAATTAATAATTAAGAACTCTTGCTGTTAGGTAATGAGTTTTTCTTGATAGCAAGAGTCTGCCACAACGAGGAGATGCAGCATCTGAGCTAATTATCAGACATCTCAGCTGTAAATTATACAAGTAAGGATGAGAACAGAGTTTAACCTCACTGACTGCACAGCACACAATATCATGTCTTGGTGCTGGCAATTTCTGACAAAACTCGTGCTTTACGTACCAGGCCATGACCCCTTCCCTCAAATGAGTGTGTAAGCCTGAATTATCTTGGAATTACCCTCCCAACTCAGTGACAGCAAGTACTGCTGCACAGACTAAACCTATTGGCTACAGCCAGGAGAACAAGAGCTCTTTACCACATTATTGTTACATTAAGATTTTTTTAAGGAATTCCACCTTTGTTCCATTGCATCCTGGGATACCCTGAGGTCCTGGTGGCCCATCTTGTCCTGGCAATCCCTTTAAAGTGGAAAAGATGAAAGAAGAGTTAGATTGCAGGATGCTCTTCTGGGCTTGAAAGACAGAAGGGACCAGATTTGTATCTACACATTCCTACTCACAGGGAGTCCTGGTGTTCCTGGAAAGCCGGGAAGCCCTGGAGGTCCCTAGAAGGAAATGAACCACATGTTTGAAACAGTATGGAGTGAATGGGTGTGCAAAAGGATTTACCAGCATTTCACTAAATGTAACTTATTTGTGCAGATGTAAGTAAAGACAAACATCTGAATCACCTGTTAAAAAAAAAAAAAAAAGCCATGCTGACATGGCATTCAAAGTTCTTACCAATCTTTCAGGGAAATAGCCACAAAAATATAGAAAAGAATGCAGAACTAGTAAAGTAATAGATAATAGATATGTAGAGAATATAAATAAACACTCATGGTGTGAAAAATTGATGTGGCCCAATGAAGTCAGAGATGTATCAATCGTTACCAGCTGAGGTGTCTGACAGAAAAAGCAAAGGCACAAAACCTAAAGGACTTCCAGACAAGTCCACCTCTCCTGTAAGGACCATAGACATAATACTGCCTCTGCTTCAGAATACACTGAAACATAGGCACTGGCACTTCCTTCGGTCCTGTGTTTGTCATTTATCACTTTTTGCTAGTGAGGATGGATACACTTAATTCAGACCAAATGAGTATTGGGGCTGCTCTCCCTAAAGAGTTAATGAAATATAACAATATCTAAGATAGGATTGCTCATGCAATCTTGTATTAATTATAAAAAGCAGTACAGTCTCTTCTGGTGGGTAGATCACTCTTCAGATTTAAGTCAATTTTTTTTCTTGTTAATCACTACTTCTGTTTGTACCCACTCAGTGCCTGCCAGTCTTTATCCATTGCTCCAGCTTATCACCTTAAAACTGCATCAATACTTACTCTGATTCCTTTGGGTCCAATAGGCCCTGGAAGACCATCATCACCCTAAAAAACAACAGACAAACAAACAAGACCCCAGACTCAAGTTGTGGTTTGTCTTTCTATCAAATCAAACACTAAGACTAAACTTTCTTTTACACGTTCACAGTAAGTGGGCTAAAAGTTATAGTAGCTGTCATTTCCTGAGTTAAAGGGCTGAAAATTATTTTAACTTTTGGCGTTGGACTGTGAGCTGAAAAGCATCTGTTCCAGGTGACTTAGAGGAAAGTTCAGCTGAAGGCCACGGCGCTGCCAGGTCCCTGACAGTGCCAGGGCCAGCCGGGCCATGGAGCATCATCCTCCAGCGGCCCCTTGTGGGCACAGCCACGGCTCCACTCCCGACCCGTGTTACTGTGCATCATCATCACCATACAGCAACAACCCAGAGCTGTGCATCAGAACCTTCAGAAAATGCACCTATGGAATAAAAGTGCAACAAAAGTTTCTAGTCCAAGACCCCTGTGCTGTTTTGCTATTGTTATATCCAATTAATCTTCTCTTTTAGGGTAGACCTCTTTTTTTTCTTATCACCTGCCTATTTTGTCCTTTGCTTCTTTTTGATATGCTTCTGTTGGGTTTACACTGTGAGCATTTATAAAAGGAATGGCAGGTCCTGGATATCCTTATCTATGTTAGAGGCAAATGTATTCAGAGGAATTTTACTGCTGAATTGCACCATCCAAGTGTAAGGATGCAATTCAGTAGTAAGTAGAAATAAATGGAACCCCTCCAGGGAAAGGCAGGAGCATTCCTCAGCTCTCTGCACATGGGTTCAGTGAGGCCCTCATTTGCATCACCCCACCCAAACCCAGCCCAGGAATCCCATTCCAGGAATGCCACCAGGTGCAAACAACAGTTTACCTACATGGTGGGAGCCCCCAGGGCAGCTGAGAGCAAAACTCTGCTCTTATCAGCAAACTCAGCTAAGCCAGGATCTCCTTAGTGCAAGGACTAACAAAGCTCCATCACAGCACCCTGCCAAACCTGTTCTTTGGCCCTGATGTGCAGCCTAGTGAAAGGTAGGGCTGGTAAGAACCTGTGTAGGTGAAGAACTGGAGAGGAAACTCAGAGCTGTCCTTCTCCACTGGCTGACTATTCACACTAATCAACCAAAAAACCTGTCAGATCCCAACATCTGACAATTTTGACTATTAAACCACTGATAATGTTCTGGAATTGCTTAGGATCAGCACTACAATTAAACTAGCACTGTCCAGCACCTCCATACCATTCAAGTGAATTGGGACTCACCTTCGAGCCTCTTGGACCAGGTGGTCCTTCTGGTCCTGGAAATCCAGGCAAACCTGGCTGTCCTTCCAAGCCTGGGAATCCCCTTTCACCCTACAAAAAGCATAAGTGGTGGCAGAGGTGAAACATGACAGAAAAATTCAGAACACACATTATCTTTCTGCTTCTCACAGATTCATCACACTGATGAACTAACACTGTCACTAAACATCTGCTTAACTAAAGAAATTCCTGAACGTGGACAGATTGACCTTTAATTACAGCACTCAAACAGATTTTGTGGGTTTATGGTTTCACAGGTTTTCATAGGGTGTTATCCCATGCAAACCCAATACAATACTCCTGCACAGAGCTGTACAGTTAATCTGCTACCTCATCTGGAAAGCGACCCTGTGGAGGAGTGTCACTATCCCAGGCCAGGATATGAAAGGGTTAGTGTGTCCCTGAAGGAGAGAGAATGAGGAATTTGGGAGTGCCAGATAAGGAAAACATTAGGCAAAAGCAGACTTTGGAGCAAGCTCTGGCATGAAGTGTGTTTGCACACTGAAGAAACACACCTGTGTGCAAGAGGCATGTCAGGAGTGAGGGGCAAGCCAGGCACAGAGTGCCTTCTGATCTCGGCCTGGTCACTCTTCATGTCTTTGTCAGGGCAAGCAGCATCTACAAAGGGCTGCTAGGACAGACTTCGGCCTTGTGTGCCATCTAAGGCTGAAGGACTGTTCTCTAAAATACAACTCTGCCAAGGTCTGCACTCTAAACAGGCACGGGATGGGGAAGCCAAGGCCTCGAAAGAAAGAGAAACGTGAAGCCATCAGCTAGGAAGAGAAGAGGCAACAACAGATGCTAGTGAGCTGGAGTATTGAAACTGAAATGAGTATTTTCCAAGCCCACTTTGGAAAATGAGCAGATCAGAGCCTTGCATGAGGAAACTGTTGCCAGGGCAACTCCTGTGGAGTTTGCCAGCAAATTACCCCCGAAAGCAAACAGATTATTTGAAGGACTATGCTTGGGGACAGCTGGGGGGGTACATCACACGTGTCCTAAGGAAACTTCCATCCAAGTCAAAACAATTACAGTGGAAATAGCTGCACTATAATCCCTATTTTGGATAAAAAACTGGTTAAAGAAATGTGGGCAAGTTTTGTGGGGAGAGAAACTATGCTGATCCAGTTCTCTTTGAGTTATTTTTTTAAAGCTGTGTTCTACTTAAACAGCCTATAGATGATTCCATAAGTGACAACCCTTTTCAGATGTTGCTTCTGCCTCCAGATTTTTCCTGTTGCCCACACCATACTGATTTTTATGAAGATTTGGATGCTACAAATTTGGCAGAAAAAACTGCCTGCTCACTGCAGGAACATGCTGAAACGGAAAAGAAATTTAACAAGTCTTCCACAAAAAGTCAGTGCCAAAAAAGACATTATATTGTTGGGGATAGAATGACATTGTAGTCCCTGGTTAGTGTGTAATAAATTTTCTCATAAATGCAAAAGCCCACTAGCCAGTTCTGCTTACACAGAAAGAGCTGAGGAAGGTTGGATGCTTCTTGTTTCAGACTGGAGGCTACTAAACTAAAACATAAATAGCAAATGTTTAAGTCAACTCAGATCTCCTCTTCCTGAAATTACAGGAATGCTTCCATACCAAAATAAAGATGCACCAGCTATAAAGCCATCATCTGCTTGAGGAATGGGCAAGGAGTCACATTCTGATCTCAATTGCCCTCAATCAGCTACACCAATAAGGCAAAACTGCCAGCTCACAAGCTTGAACATGACTGTTGCTTGGGGCATAGAAAGAAAAAATATAGTTGGGAAACACCCTAAAATCCTGCTTTGCAGCAGCAAGATATAGCCAATGAAACAGGGATATGGAGAAGTTTGGCAGTGCTCCACATACTCTAATAATAGGACACAAGCAGGGATAGATGCAGTTTTAAAGCATGCACAAGTAATTCACGTTTCTAGAGTTTGCTCTCAAAATTGGTATATCCCAAAGGGAATGCTCTGGAAGAAGCTACTTTCGAGTCTCAGAAGGAATGCATGAGGCTCTGCTAAGCTGACTTAATGCCAGTGAGCAGCGACTTGGATGCAGATGCTGGTTTGGGGCCCAAGTGAAGCCCAGTGGAACAGAAAAGCAGGTCTCAGCAGAGCGTGTCACACAAGGCTCTGCCTGTCCTCCCAGTACTGGACCAGATTCCATGCATCTGACTTCCAGTACATCTTATACATTGTCACACTCCTAATGGGGGAATTTAAGAAGGGAGATCATATAAACAGCTCTTTGTCTAATGCTCTTCCCACACCAATTAGGCAAGGAGCTGTAGAATGTGACTCCTGGTTCAGAGGTCATTGCAGAAAGAAGTAGTATTGGATTTGGAAACTTAGATCAAAAGTGTAACTAAGTGATAAACTGTGAGGAATCAAGCTAATCATCTTAAGATAGCCCTTGATGTCTTGTAGTAGCATGAGAACCTAGGAAGATGCAAACAACAATTCAAAACCTAAGCAAACCAAAGCAAAGAATTTATAAGATAAAACATTAGGATTTCAGTGACAGATCTTGGGGTTCCCCAGAGCTGAACTGCTGAATCCAGCAACGCATCAAACACTGAGGGCTTTGTAATTACAGGGCCACTAACATAATGAGGAATGTGCATGTATGCTCAAACAAGTTCCACTAGCAATGCATCCCACCTAGGAAATATGGGCTTTGCTTTTCATCCTTCCTTTACATAAGGTACATAATGGCCTGCAAGCCTCAGAAGGGCTATTTGAAAACCCTCTGCCTCAGGATTATGCTGTGTTTACCCCAGCTGCAGTGGAATCACAGTTCCCCAATTCCATATCCATTCCAAGGACAGATTGCATTATATCCACATTAATCAGACAACAGCTACTTGCTCAGTGAATTCACAGAATAGCTGTGACAAAAAAAAAAAAAAAAAAGCCAACTTAGAACTACAGAAAGGTTCTCCAAGGTTGTACCTGCAATAACTATACTGGGCATAGAAGCCTGATGTTTCAGTGCCTTCAAACTGAAATAACTTGTGACTAGTTAGGATGCACCTGGTTTGGGCACCTGTGTCTGAGATCCTCTAGAAACATTAACCAGGTTCATGTTTGGCTAACAAATCTAACTTTGAGATCTTGCCATCAAGGGAATACTGCTCTTCACTAGGTATGGAAACTGGGAATATACTCAATGAACTAAAAGCCAGTAAATGCCAAGGAATGACCTCATCTCTCTGGAACTGTCTGGATGGCAGATGTGGCATTGAGCATTACCTTGAATTTTGGACAGTTGCCTTGTCTAACCTGAGCCAACAGTAAAACTCTGCACCAGCACATTAGAATGCCAGTGTTTTGAATTACTTTTGTTCATTTAAGGTTACATTTGTTTATGCAAGTCAAAAACCACCCTCGAAATGTGTCAGAAATTAATCTAGAGCACTGAAACCCTCCAAGAACCTTGCTAAGATAGGGTAAGTGGTTTGATAAGACATGCTTCTCAAACTCTGTTATCAGTTCACATCTTTAAGGTGACTCCATTGTATCTCAAGCAAACTGTGTACAAGACTAAGAGAGGAAGCATTTTGGGCAGTCTCTGCCCCTTGCAGTGATCTCATCCCATTCATTCCCTGTGACAACAGCAGTGACATGGGAACTACTTAAACACAATTTACTCACACTCAGACTGCCCCACACTGGAGGAAGAACTGAGTACTTGCTCAGTTCACAGTACTGAGCTGTTTATCTACAGTGCATTGTAACCAAAAGAAATGCTGGGCACCTGTTGCTTCCTCAAAGAAAAAGCCATAAAACCAAGAAATAATTTTGACAATCTTGAAGCCATGATGGTACATCCCACACCTTAGCTTGTTAACACTAAGTAGTTAGTATTGGCTGCAAATAGGAGTTATTTCTCTTTTACTAGAATTTGTCTCTTCCCTGCTTTTTTTTCTTTATTGTCAAGTAAGTGGAAAAATCCGTACATTATTTCCCCATTCTTGAGAAAACAATGATATGAAAATCTCACAATGTCAGATGGACCAGCCAGTCTGAGTCAATATCTGAAGCTGCTAATACAGCTCTGCTCTTCAGTGCATGCCCACACTACCATCAAAGAAATAAGGTAAGAGCAAGGAGCAAAGAACTATCATCCACAAGCTTCAGTTATCTGAAGCTGGCATATGGTTTATGTGTGGTTTGTGTGCGGGTCTGACAGTTAAAAACAAAAAAATTAATATTTACCTTTTCACCTTTTACTCCGCTGCAATCACATTTGGATAAAGACGTACATCCATGGCAAGCCTGTAAAGACATAAGGAGAAAAAAAAATGTTTTTAATTGGCGAAAGACTATATGAAGTATTTAATGTTGTCACAAAAAATTAGAACATTTGTCTAAAATGTAAACCTACAAAGCTTGTCCTCTAGCCATCATACAAGTGTTCAAAGCAGACACAGTTCACTGAAAGTTCAACCACCTTTAATAATACCTGTTTGTTTGTAAATATTTTACAGTTCATTTTAGACTTCATGCTTGAGCAGTACAATGCAACACCTATAGCCAAAAGCACCAGCACAGGCTCTTCAGCACATCTCCAACTGAGAAAAGCCCAGTTATGCTTCCCACCAGTAGATGTCAGGTTTTGCACAAGAGTTTAATCAAGCCTGAAGCTTACGAGCACATTTGTGATAATTATTAGACAAATACTTGCTACATGATTAATTCTTCCCCCCACAGCTCAGTTACTGAGAAAGCACATTTAAAACCCTCTAGATTTCATGTAGCTGCATTCACACACCAGCGCCAAGCCTGACAAAGCAGCTACAACATCTCTAGCATAAGGTGACAGTCAGATTTCAGGGGGTTCAAAGGAGAGGCATACAGAAGTTTGGTTCAGAGAGTAGATCCAAGTTAAGTAACTCACATCTGCAGAGATGTCTCCCATTCCCATTCTAACATGGGATATTCATTAAAGCCCTGTGCTGATCTCAGAGATTAACAAATGTGTTCACAGAAATGAAATTTCTAAAAGAAATCCTTTGTTTGGTAGAATGTTTCTACATACTACACATTTCAGACCTCTTTACAGTTAAAAACCATGAGCTATATTAAAAGGTACACTAGCTGAAACACTTCAGGGTTCAACTTGATCTGAGAACAGGTGCAGCATAGTATAAAAACACAGAGCTTATGCTTTAAAAGTTTGAAAAGCTGAGCATTTCAAAGGGAGCAAGGGTCCTCCCCTTCAGTAATCCACAGAGAACATTATGTACAAAGTTTCAGCCAAGCAAGAAGCCAGTCAGTATGTCAGATCTGAAGTACACCCACACTTGAATTTTAGTTTTCTTTACCACAGCAGCATTTAGAGACATGACCCATCCCCTACCTGGCATTAGGAATGTCCTGGCTCTCAGCCTAAACATCAGATTGAAAGCACAGAAGTAGCTTAATTCACTTGGAGCTACAAAACCCCAGGATCAATTAAAGCATCTTGCAGCAAAAGGCAGAGCTTTGAGATTTCAGTCCAGCGGTGATGTTACATGACATGACCAGGGTGACTCTGCCAATCTCCTAACATCTTCCTTGTTACGTACATGAAAACTCAAAATCCTTAGTTAACAGGGACTTATTGAGCCACTTCTTAGAATGAAATTGAACCTGGCTAGCCCAGCTTTCGAGGATCAGACTGGACAAAGGCCTGAGTAACATGGCCTGACCTCGTGGCTGTCTTTGCTTGGAACAGGGTGTTTGGCTGGATGTCCTTTAATTCCCCCTTCAGTCCCAGTTATCCTATGAATTTGGTATCTGATCTCCTTCACTTTTAAAAATGGGTTTTAAAAAAGCAAGTTCCTTGTGAACCAGTTTTAGGATTAATCTCTTTAACAAAGCTTTGTTTAAAAGGGATTAACCTTAGTTCCATGCAATATTCTTTTCCCTCACAGTACAAACCTGGCTCACTGGGCTGCAGCAACAATTCTGGAACAGTGAGAGTGACAGGGAAAACCTCTGCTGCCTCCAAGAGGTGGGGGAAAAAACCCAACTACATCAGTACTTACCAAAACCCACTAAAAACTGTGGTAGAACGCACAGGCTAAAGTTGCACATACACAAAAATCATGGTCAAGGTCCTGCATGGTCCTTCCCAGACAGCAGGGAAGGGAAGCTAAAGGTCTGTAATCAGCAAACTCTTCAAATATCCTCTGTAATCAAATGATAGTACATTTTTGGCATAAATCCTGGGCAGATCTATTCACCCACAAGCTTATCAAGAAGTATTCCCCCAACAGAGTCACTTATCTTCCTGTATAAAAGCTGCATTTGGCAGACTGCGTTTCTCATTTGCATTAACTTGTATCCACACCAAATTAAGGTATTCTTAATTAAACAGTCTGAAGCAAAAAAAAAGCCCTGAGAATCTATATTATCTCAAGATCAATTCATACCACTTAGAGGTCTTATTGCTGTATAGCTTAAAAAAAAAAAAAAACAACAACAAAGTAAAACATGATGAACAGAGAAGAGAAAAAGCTTAATGACCTCCTCTGAGTGAAAGCTGCCTTCTTGTTTAGACTGTTCAGTAATCTCAAGGCTTTTTTTTTTTTTTTTTTTTAACTTGGCAAAGCAGGCACAAAAATCTCACTACAGGAGATTGCATACTGCATAACAAGTTAGCACAAGTCTCAAAGCCACTCAGCAGCCACAGGCTAGAGATTTTTGATGTCACAGAATCAGTTGGGCATCTCACACGAATGCAAAGAAAATCTAGGCTCCATACTATGCATAGGAACACTTGGAATTTCTCCTGCATATGAACGGTAAGTTATCCAGACTTCAATCAAACAGAGAAAATGGATGCAATGCCATTCCAAACACAGAAAAATCTACATTAAGAGCAAGATTTAGATGGTTACCATCAGTACTTTACCCTCAGTAACAAGTTAACCATCACTAGTTCTGAAAAAAACCCTGACTTTCTGGGTTTCTAGATATGGAAAGCTGAGTGACTCCAAACATCAGGGAACTCCCAGTTACACTCAGCACACGATGCAGTCGGAAAACCAAGCCAGACTCTTGCCTTGTGTTATTACTTGGCAGCCAGAAGCCCTCAGTAGCAGTTCAGTTCCTGGCTCTGGCCAGTAGGACACAATGTCTTAGGTGACAGAAGATAATAAAAAATATTTGCTATAGTGAGTTGTAGCTTGATCATAAGGAGCTGCTCACAGTCTCTGTATTTATCAAACTCTTTTAGTTTTCAACTACACCAAGCTGAATAAGGAATCAAAGCAGCCTTTAGGAACTGAAGACAAACTGCTTAGATTTGCTCCTGACTGTGTTCCTGCTGCCTCCTTGCTCACATACCTGTAAAGAATGCACCATCACTGCTTATTTCCTATGCTGTGACTTTTCCATAGCAAGACACAACCAAAGGCTCTAATTAATCTATTCAAGTTTAGCTAATCCTTTCACTGGATTTTCCTGACAGCTTCTACCCATTGAATCTGTGTGTGGAGAACAAGTTCTTTTCATTAGTATATAAAAGGAGGGATGGTATTGGTTTACTGGTCAAAGGATAATTCTTCCAGAACAAGCTTGGTCTTTTGTGTCTTACACGGACTAAGGAAAACTGCTTTGTGCCACCAACAGAATGCAGTTTTGTTTGTTTGTTGTTTTTTTAGTTGGAAGTAAAAAAGTACACATTCCTACTCTTGGTTTGTTACAGTCAGCTCAGAAATGAATAGCCTAAGTCATCCCCAAAATGTGTTGTGGTTTAGATGCCTGCCCTATGCATTGGGCACATTCCACTCCTTTCCCATCAGCCCCAAAGACCTTGGTTACAAGGCAATTTCAGCATATTCCATTCCCACCCCACCTCCCAGCTGCCACGCACAACAGTATTGGACAAAATATTTGTAAAAACTGCCAGGAAGATGAATGCTGTTTCTAGAGAGAACAGTATTCCACAGTATCTAAATTAACTCAAATACACACAACTTTACTGCTGAGAAGCAGTTTAACAATGTTTTGTAGCTCATGAAAGCTCACTGTGGAAATTGCAGATTTTCAAGCTGCTCTTGTTCATGGTTTAGGGTCAGCAGAAGACAATTTTCACAGTAGGAGCTGCAATTACCTGTTAGACATCAGTGAAAGATATTCCTGGAATAAAGCTTATACACAGTGAACAAATCCTGCACCTCTCATAGTTATCCTGCTGGTACACGAGTTCCCTTAATGCTGCTAACATCACCCTCTGCATTCAAATATGAAACCTTACCAGTTGTCAGCAGAAGCTGAGCAAAAAAGAGGAGCATGAATACTGGATAATTCTATCAATTAGAAAGACTGACTGTTGTTAGAAAGTCACTCTGACTAAAATCGGCAAATTCAACGTACAGCAAAGCATCAGGTACAAATGCCTTTGCTCTAGAAGGATGGCTTAAGTAATCTTCCTGCTGTAACCACGAAAAAGCCACAAACTCAATTATTCATACCTCTATTTATAATGCAAATAAATTCAGGCTTTCAGTCCCAAGCAGACAAAGATTAAGCTTTATTTTGGTGGTGGTCGTGGAGAGTGTCCTCATATTCATTCGCTGGCCAAGATCTGTGTAACAAAACACCTGCGCAGTTTCCTAGCTAAGGATTTACTACTCATCCAAGTAAAAGATTCCACCATTTATCTTCAGCAAGTTAATTTCCCCTTCACTTGCCTGGACAGAAATATAATCAACAAACAAAAGGTTTTGTGGGGATTTGACAAGCAGGGTTAAAGCAGCTGTTGTGAGTTGTAATTATGATTTCACATCCAGGCTCTTTAGGCTTAATCAGGAGTACAAATTTGCAGATAACAATTTATTACTCATATATCTGTGTGAAGTCAGCTGTGGCAGCAAAGCCATCACAGGTCTCTAATCCAAATGGCCATATTTTTCTCACTACAGTGGAGTATTTATGAGCAGCAACATTGCTAAAGCAGAACATGACTTAAAAGCCTGTGATATGCCCTTCTAAGGAATTGTTCCCCCCAGCCTACTCCAAGATGTGAAAAAGCATAAATGTCATGGTCTAAAATGTAAGAGTAAAAATATGTTTGCAGAAGTTCTTAGCCATATTTTTTCTTTAACTGAGGGGAACTTCTGACATGTAATTTCATCTCTTGCACCTCGAGGCACTATCTTTCTTTGAAATCTGTACAATATAGGACCTGTTGAGACTGGCAGAGGAAGCTTTTAGTTCTAGTAGTTATGGTTCTGGCCACAGTGAATGAGAACACAAGCGGCAGGTTAAAAACCATTTTCAAGCATCTGATGGATAAACAGTCTTTCTTTTTCCTCTGAAGGGAGAGCACTATGTGCTTCTTATTTAGATACATGAATGGTCTGATCAAATGGAAAGTTTAGGAATTAATAAATTCCCTTAGAATACAGTTACTACAAATTGGTTGGAATTAAAGGTGTACTTAAAAAACCCCTAAAATTATAAGCAAGAAAACCTTGGCATAACTACCTTCAGAATATGCAAAAACTGAAACAAGCGTGTCTGTGTTAAAAATAGTTTGTGCCACAAGAAATGGATGGGATCTCTTATCTAAAGAGGATTGAACTTTTCTGCCTGTACCTCGTACTAAAACAATATGGAATTTATTGCTTTGAACTGAACTAATTATGGGTCTTTAACATACAGTTTTTAATAAAAGGTATATTTCACAGAAGCTTCTAGTTAAAATAACAGCAATGCTTGAAGCAACAGATCTTCCCACAGACCAGTCTAACTACAACCAACTTTTGGAGTCAAAGACCCCTCTGCTTTAAGGGGCACTGCCAGCCTTGCACTCAAGTGTAGATGAGGAAAAGGACATGGGGAGTTCTCTCCACTTCTGAAAACCCTGACTGTAGGTTTCTGCAGTCTGTTAGTCTTACAACTCTGACAATGGGCTGCAATGCAGTACATTTTAGTGGGGGAGACACACAGAAAGCAAAATAACCAGCTCAAGCTCTGCTGCCCTTCTCACAAGCATGTCAAAGCTACAACTGAAGAGACCCAAGAAGCCAGGTACTTCTGGCCTAATGAATACAGATTTCCAAACAGCTCCACATCAGGCTATAAGAATTGGCAAAAATTTCCTTTAAACAGCAACTTAGAAGTACTATCTTTATGCTGCCATCCAGAGGCAGCGTCTTACAAAGCACCTATGTTTAGATTTGGCAAGTACACCTCCTGGTAAGTAGTGCAAGCTAAGAGCCCTAAACCAGAATGCAAACTACCAGGTGGCCTTCTCAACCCACTCCATCTCCACATTAATGAACTGACAGATGCCAAACACCACATTCATTTCCTTCTTCAGCAAGCACTGCAGCTGCATGAACCTCTAAACATCCAGCATATCTAGGGAAGCATCCTAAACAAACTCTGGTAGGCTTTGCAGCTTGGGAAGGGATAAATTTCCTACCACCTCTGTAGGCAGTCTACACCTCACCACTGCTCATTTCAGTTCTAAATGCTGAACTCCGAATGCAAGCCATCTTCCGACTTTTATGCATAAGCATAAAATTTAAGTCAACTTTTATAAGTTCACCCCTAAACAACTACTCAGCAAATCAGAGGAATGGTTAGTTTTAAGCATGCCTCCTTTTCCTGCACAGCTGCACATCTCTGCAGCTCACACCATCCCTGAGACACCCGCATGGAGCATCTGGCAGTCAGTCAGTGGCAGGCTACACTAAGCCACTTGACTTCTCAGGAAGTCTCAGTTTTACTTTTATTTTACACACAAGTCTCTAATCACCAGCCTCTTGGGGCTTCCTGATTTTTTCCAGCTGCAAATAAGAAGTGCCATATGGTCTTCATTACAGGTTAAGATTTACTAGTCATTTAGGACCTTTCCCATGTGACAGGTGTTAGATGTTGCCACTTTCTATAACCATGTCCAAATGTAACACAAACCTAGACCAAACAGTCAGGCAGGCTTCTAAGTCTCAGATAATGCTTGCAAGCCAAGTATTATACACTCATAACACCAGTCATTCTGGCACTCTGCTTTAACCCCTTTCCCAGTTAAAGAAATAGAATAAAGACACTAATTCCCTGGAAAATGTCCTGTTCTTCACCCTCATCCATACAACATGCAATAGAAGAAGGTTCAATCCCAGAGTCCTGGTAATAGAGGTCAGACATTCGTCACTGACAAATGCACTTTCAAGTGTCGAGAGCATGAAGCAGACCACACAAGAACAGAAACCCACTTCTTCCTTGGAGAAAAGAGAGGCAAAATAGAATAGCATTTCAGACAAATCCAATCCCATTCTGGTCGTTTTTTAAACTACTGAGAGCACTAAATTAATACCAAAGATTAAGCAAGCATACATGCTAGAAAGAATAGAGGCTATGCAGAGTGATATTGCGTTGAGATGTTATCTGAAGAAGTCCACACCCTTTTAACTGCCAGAACAAGACCTGACTCACTTTAAGGCTTGGTGGGTGTCTGGGGGATTTTTTTTTTTTTTTTTTTTTTTTTGTGATGGAGGCGATTATCAGCTCTATTCTCCCTCAGTTCTTGGACCAATATCATAGCTTCAAGGTTCTTCTAGTTGGAGCTGTTTTATCATCTGTTTATGCCCCTGGCAGCAGCGCTCTCTGTGTGTGCACTTTAACACCTAAAGAGAGCACTACAGGCAGCACTTTCTCTGTATTGCTCAGTGCTAACATGGGGCTGCTCTCCAGCCTCAGGTAATCAAAGCTGAAAAAGTAAGTGGCACTGAAGAGGGTCAAGTTAAACAAGGAAGCAACAGAGACCAAACAATTCTCCTAACCCTGTAAGTCAGAGGCAACTCTGACTGAAAAGAATGGAACATCAGGATCTGATGAGAAGGGAGATCCCCTTTTATCCACACGGGTTCAGAAATGCCTAAAGATGATAAAAGTTGTATCCCAGTGAGAGGTCCCAGATGCCTGTTCAGGAACTCGCAGGTTGAACTTCAGCACACACGGAGTATCCTCAGTGTCAGCCTCTCAAGTTCATTTACTTAAGCCCTGGTTATATGCTACAGCAATAGCTCAGGGCTCTTTAGAGCACCTGCCACTTCGAGTGAGGTATTTCTGTGCAAAATGCACCTTCCTGTGAAAGAGTGACCTTAGAGTGAATGGAGGATCACAACAGTAATTTCCCAGACTATCTCACAGAAAAAAAAAGCAAAGGACAAAAGGGGGCCTGGATGTATTTTACTGCCTTTAAAACATTGTAAGACAGCCCCAGGCTAGTGCTAATGCTGATTCTATCTAGCACTTGCAGATCTTGGAATCCAATACTCGACTTTGATTAGAAGAGAAAGATTCCACTCCCTTACACCAGAGAAATTACATCTAGAGGCTATAAATTACATTACCCTGAGAATCATTACATTTGGGTTGCACTGATCATCACTAAACAGAAAGCAAATCCCAGGAATTAAGTCTCACTTCTCAGAGACTTGCAAATTAAAAAAATTGAACCCATGCAAGGAAGTAGCTGAAAGGGCCATAGATTAGATCTTTAAACAGAGCATTAAAAAGCCAACAAAATTTTTAAAGTGTTAGCATTGCATCAGTTACAGGATAGGCAAAAGAAATCTGATCAGTGCTAGAGAAAGGGGGTGCAGTGGGACAGGAAAGACATTTTATATTTCTGTTTCAAAGGGAAACAAAAGGGGAGAGAGGAAATCTTCAGTATCAGCGCTGAACTTCTCTTTACTTTCACACTTGTAAATTTACTTTATTGCTTTTGTCAGCAATTGATTTTATTCCCAGTCACACTCTGAAGGTTCCCCAGTAGCAAGTTGACAATGTGTAACCTAAAGTATCTCCTTGCAGTGATTCTCTGACCAGCTCCAAGGATGTCAGCGAGCAATCTTCCTTATAACATCACCCTAAAATATTGTCAAGTTAAAAAAAGAGGGGTAGGCAAGGAGAGAGCATACATGGCTCCAACACCCAAGCACAATAATTAGAGTGAGGAGATCCATTCATAAGAAATAGCCCTCAAGTATTAATAAAACTTGAGATGCAGTTTAGTCTGAAGCTTGGCAGGAGTAAGAAACAGCTCCTGGCATTTGTACTCATTCCAAAACAAAGTCACTTTCTCTAAGGGAAACTATTCCCTCAGGCACCCCATTTTAGGGAGTACACCAACTTCCACGAGTGCTATTTGGAGCTGAATATATGCCAAGAAAATAACCTGCTTCAAACTTTGTGATATGTGCTCTGCATCCTGCAGTAATCAGCAAGTTAACTGCAAATACTGAATTGGGAGTTTTCCCACCAAGTTTTAACATTATTCCTACAGCAAGCAAGGTTTAGAACAGAGGATAGTGTTTCAGTGTTCCTTTTTGACTGCAACTATTTGAACAACAAAGAGAAATTCCAAGTACTACTATTTCTATAACAGGCTGCTCTTCCTCCACAATTACTTCTGCACCACATCAGCAATCTAAGAGGCCTGTTTCATTATTCTGATTTTTGGGTACAGTATGCCAGTGTCCTGAAAATACACATTTCCTGAGCATGACTAGACCTGTCCACAAGCATTTTCTCATTCAAGCATAAAGAAGTTTTCTAGGTTCACTTAGGATACAAAAATTCATACATTAGATAGAGATGTTTTAACACTTTGTTACTAGCACTGCTTTTAGAGTTTGAAAGATTCTAGAACACAAAAGTGACTTTCTGCTGATACAGGAGTGTCATCCATTCTATTGCCAAGAAGTTTCCATTAGCATTCTGGTTCAGAAACTAAATGAAATTATGTATATACTCTTCCTTCAATCAAAGTTACAAAAAACCTCTTCCACCCAGACAAATATCAACTTCTGCATGGATATATTCACTGCGTGTCTGGGCAGACTGGGCACAGCCTTCTAGCAACTTTCATGCACTATTAAAAAAGGCACCAAATGAATATTGGAAGTCTAACCACCAAAACAAAACACACTCAAACCTTTCAACTTACAGAATCATAGAATGAACCAGGCTGGGAAAAAAATCTTTAAGATCATCTAGTCCAACCCATGACCTCCTCATCAACTAAACCATGGCACTGAGTGCCATGTCCAATCCTTTTTTAAACACCTCCAGAGATGGTGACTCCCCCACCTCCCAGGGCAAATGATTCCAGCACCCAATCCCTCTTTCAGTGAAGAATTTCTTTCTAATGTCTAACCTAAACTTCCCTTCGTGCAGCTCAAGACTGTGTCCTCTCATTCTGTCAGTTGTTGCCTGGGAGAACAGAGTGACCCATAGCTGGCTACAGCCACCTTTCAGGGAGTTGTAGAGGTCACCTCTGAGTCTCCTTTTCTCCAGGCTAACTTCTCATCCTCTCTAGATTTTCTCCTCATTATTTTAAATATTTTTAAATCCTTAAGTCATTAAATAAGTAATGTTTTTGCAGAAATCTCAAGTATTTCCCTCACGTCTGATGACAGTGAATGGATTAAAAGAGATGGCAAAAATCAAATATAAATTCTCATTTCTCTGTGCAGTGCAGAAGCTTCCTTTCCCTTCTGAACAGCTCTGCCCTTTAAGGTTGAGAACTGTTCTAACTGTTCAGAATAAGTATTTTCTATTATTAAGGCAATTCCTATTGTCTGAATGACAGCTAGAAATTACCTTTCAGAAACAATGGCTTCTGCCATCTTTCTGTGTGACAGGTTGGTTCTAAGTTGACTCAAAAAACCCCACTGCCTCATAAAAAGGATTATTTTAAAAAGATTTTTAAACTGAGTTCATAAGCTCCTTCACCCAAACATTGTTTTCAGTGGCACTTCTTGTCAGGACATCACAATTTCTGGGAGCTGGAGGCTTGTCTAGCCTTGCCTGCAAGTCACATTAGTTTTCATTGCTTTAAGTAAAGCAATTTAATTGTGGGTTTTCAAAATTGCTACTTTAATTCAAGGTGTAGAAAGAACGCAGCTCGTGGTTCAGGGTGGTCATTTTCTTCCCTTCTGTCAGATTCCTGGGGGATTTAAGTGCATAAAGAAGAAGGTTTGCTTTTGAAGAATTGATGTTGTATTTAACAGACACAGACTGATGCTAGATAGAAATATATTCATGACTCATGAAATAAAGACTTTCCTAAGGAAGGAAGACAAGCCTTCATTGCCAACATGGTGAATTACAAAAAAATCAGCTATAACTGGAATTAATGGTTGCCTAAGCTTGACAGCTTAATGTAGTTAATAACTAATGCTTGCTATATTTTCACATAGAATGCAGGAGTTGGAGTGGATAGGAACCAGAATAGATAGAAATAAAACTATTCTGAATATACTGTAGACTTTTGACATTTGCAGAGTACTGGAGAAATACAGGCAAGTCCAGCATATATAATAACTCCTTGTTTCCTTAACTACTTTTAAGTAGTCCTGGATTCCAAGTCACAAGTTTTGCATCACTCTGCTTATACCATAATACAAATTAAGTTACTACTCCATACAAAGTAAGACTCGGTCATATCTTTCTAGATTAAGACAGAAAAGTAGAAAACTCCTGCTGTAAGAAAAGCATGAAGGATTTGACTGAGGGAAAAAAAGACTGTCAGCCTACAGCACTGCAGGCAAGCAAAAAACCACAGCACCCACTGGTAACTGATTATTCCAAACATCAAGATAATGACTTGAAGCAGCATTCAAACCTCATCACTTACAAGGGCTCAGTACAATTTCTCTGAGTACAAGTGTTGTAGATTATTCCACTTTAGCACCACAGTTGCCAGATAAAGCCAAATTTTATACTTTGCAATAGCATGAAGCTTTGTGTTTCTTGTGAATCTTTGAAATGAAGCCATTCCACTGCAGCTCTGGTTATTTGCCATGGCTCTCAGGTGAGACTGTGCAGCAAACAGCACCAAATGGACCTGCCAAACATCTGTTTTCTTCTACCAGAGGCAATGAGGTGATCTTATCTATCTATATCTCCAAATACAACAGCAGGAGAGACTCAACTACTGCAGTAGAGAAAGATGTCAGGAGATCAAAGTCTTGGTTTCATACCAGTGAAGCACATCAACAGAAACCAAGGATCTCCTCCATGCTGACTGTTCCTCCTGGAGAAGAGGGGTCTTACCACATCCATAGACTTCAGCAAAAACCAAGCGTGGTTTCTAAAAGCACCTAAATTCTCTAAGAAGCAGTACAGCATAAATATCTTTCTCTAAATTAATGGTGTGGTTTAAAATTAAGATTCACCTTGCTAACAACTAAAGCCAGTCCTAGAATAAACACACTTTCCAACAGGTTTAATGCATTTCAGCAGAAAAGCCTGACAGATACAGACTGGCAAAAAGACTTAGTAACCTCTGTTCAGGCAGGGAAGTGAATAAACCTTGGCTTATCTTGAGGAAAGAGGGGAAAAGCAGGATTTCAGCAGAGCTGCAGCAGCAAAGCTTATCTAGTATCCACTGGAGTCATATTAGACTAGAGTAGGACAGTTCTGCAGGTTTAGCTACACCTCAATGAAAGGAATCACTCTGTAGATAATAAACTAGAACCAAAAGTCAAACAGCAAAGTGGCTTGCACACAGATGCCCTTTACAGTGCTAGGAGAGAGAAGAGATTGAAATTCAACTCTAACATTTTAATTCTCGGTAGAGATTAGGTAAAAGAAACAAAATACAGAGGAGAGACTAAACTACTTCCCTTGTCCTCCAACGGGAGGGGACAAAGAAATCCAACAGCAGAGCTGCAATAACCAAGAACCTTCAAGCGAGCTGAAATCCATAGCTTTAAAGCTCCTTTCTTTCCAACTCCTAACACACTCCTCAAATAAAAAAATCCCAAACCAAAACCCCTAAACACTGTCTATGTTGCAGCTACAAGATCTCTTCTGTTCCATTATAACAGAATGATACACCTACAAACACACGCCTCACAAGACACCTCCACAAAAGTGGAATACAAATTAAAATCCTGAATGCTATGTGCTGAAACCTAAGAGACAATTTCTTGACAAGTTGAAACTAAATTTTAAAAAAGTTTCATCTGATACCTTCCAATCCACAATTTAACGTAATGAATTATGATTAACTTTTGATTACTGGATAAGAAAATTGTCTTAACAGAAAGTACACCTAGGAGCACAACTGTACTTCCACGTAATTTTAGACTTTTAGGATAATTCAGTCTGGAAGGAGCCTTGGGGTTACTCAGTCCAGTCTCCTACTCAAAACATGGAAAAAGAGAGGCAGGGTTTCACATCTAGGAATCACACAATATCAGTCTTTTTGAAGCAGATTAAAGAAATGTCTACCAATACATTAGTTTCAGCATCATACTTCCTGGAAGAAGAGAGAGTCAAGGATTAACAGGCTTAAGCTACAATGTAAAACCTGTAATACAGCTTTGCAATTATCTAATTGCCCTTCATTGGCTTCTCTTAAAATTAAAAATCACATCCTGCAGTCTTTGCTTCTTGCAGCTCCTCACAACAAGTTGTCCAAGAAAGACTTAAACCTGGCAAGAAAGACTCAGTCAACACCAAAGCAATTTTTTTTTAAAATAAGCAATATATTTCCTTTACATCTCAGCTACGTTTGTTCTGATGACAATTTCACATTACATTGAAGCTTCTTCTCCCCACACTTAGCAATTCTATACCCAGGATGCTCAGCACATTGTCTTTTTTTCAGACACTGCACTGTACCAATGACATTTAATAAGGTTTAATTGCACTGCAAACGTTTCGCAGGAGGCTAGAGAAGGCTGCTTAGTGGCCCCTAAATCTGCATCAGCACTCTGTCTTCTGAGCAAGTGTTATTCCAGGTACTCTTGAGGATAGATGCTTTACAGCACTGAAAAGCCTGCACTCAACACCAGATTGCCAAACACTGCACTGAGCAGGAACTTCAAAGCACCCCAGTGGTTTTTAATGTCACTGAGTCCACACAGCCTTATGAAGCAGAGCAGCAAGAAGTGCCTTAATTCAAAATAATTTTGTCTGGCATTATCACCACTGGCAGAGGCTGCTTTCCATCCAGTGCACTTGTGCAATACCATTCCTAGGACATACACGTGAATATTGCCTGGGTATCTGGTTCTGCGGTGATCAGTGGAGAGTTTGCATCATTGGAAAAGGAAGCTTTTTAATCTCAGTGAACAAAAGGTAAAAATGCACAATGCACCTTCACTGCATGTGCAAAACACATTCCTCCCTGTACTCTGCCCCAGACTGAAAATATGCACATTAGATTTGCTGGGATGCCCTTAATGATTTCAGGAGTTTTGTAATATAGAAAAGTTTGCACATGTTCTAAGTAAACCCAACGACAGCTAATTGCACTACAGTAAGCATCACTGCTTATTCATAGTAGGAAAAAAAAAAATCACTACATAAATTTACATTCACTGTTAAATAAATTAAGTTTGTCCTAGGAAAATTTCCCTTTCTGCTTCATGAAAGGTAACTAATAATTGCTTCCAGTGCACAGATTATTCATTCATGACCAGGGAAATGAAAGCCTAGGAAGTTCCACTGAAACACCACTCTATTTCCATCATGTGGAAAAACTGAAAAAAACCCCATAATGATTTTGTGAAAGATTCTGTTATGGTCTAAATTGCTCTTACATTCTGCTTTCTTCAGGATTCCTTTGATTTGTTAGCATTTTAGTACATACTAGAACACAACTTGAGATATAACTTTTACTATATATCTTCAACTAAAAGCCATGAAAGATCAAGATCAAAATCAAAACCCATGACAAATGACAAGTTGCAAGCAGGAGGCCTTGAGCCTTGATGTTATGAAACCAAATCTTGTGCATGACTAATCAAGACACATCTACAGAATTTCAGGATGAAATACCTTCTGAATCCTAAAAGCCAGCATCCACTTCTTCCTGCTTTCACAGACCCAGCTTTTGTAACTAGAAAGAGCCAGTTATGAAATGGAAAATAATTTCAGCCACCATCGCTACCATGATAAAATAGTTAGGACAAACAAGAGAAACACAGATGACCATCAAATTAACCATATTAATCATGCCTATTATAATTACTGACATGAGACCATGTATTTATACATATGGTAACCTCTGAAAGGAAAAAAAGAAATCCTAACTAAACTTAGAGAGCTTTCACAAATAATAACATTATTTCCTAAAACACAAATTACATCCATCTTGCCAGCCTGCCACACCACACTTGAATAACTGTTTTCAACCCGATCCATCCCTACTTGAGTGTGGAACATTGGTTTGGATTTCTTTAAGTCACAGGGATTTCTCTGTGGTGGGCACACTGGCAGATGATTCTCAACTGTATTCTGTCACTTGGTAACTGATCACATAGAAATACACTACACACTAATACTATTACAACAATCTGGAGAAAAGAAGATACTTTTTTTTTTAATTGGAAATGTGAGTTATGATGTTGAATAACAATTTCAGGTATTATTTGAATAAGGGCATCAGAATGACTTGAAGTCATTTGATCAAATTTGCCCTTTTGGGGGGATGATTCTGACACAGGGTCCCAAACAAAATTCACAGAAGAGACTATGTGTACCAAACATGCTGCTACATTTAGTCAACCCTTTCTGACAATGGCTAGAATAAATTGCTGATCCACATTAATAAGGATCAGCAACATTTAGTGTTAACACAGGAAATGAAAAAACATCAGAACACCAAAGTATTGAGAAACCATTAGAAAAACCATATTACAAAAGACCAGTGGGATTATTGCAGTTTGGAGCAGAGGCATCTCTTTCCACACCCCACTTAGCCCTTGGGTCTTCAGTTAATCTTATGTCACTGCAAATCCAAAAAGAGAGGCTGCAGCACAAGGTGGTGTTAAGAACCAGAAGTTTTGCCCCTGGTTTTGTTCCTTTCTTCATTTCTCCCAAGGTAGGGGACTGCCTACAGGGTCACCACAGGCCCCTTCCCATACCAATCACACACACTGCATGGACATTTCCCTGAAGAAAGAAAATTTATGCACAGAAATCTCCCCGTCCTCAACTCCAATCTGCTGATACAGTGAAGTCCTGTGGGTGCCTAACTTCTTTGGGGTGGGGGTTATGGCAGGCTGGGGGGAGGCCCCACTGCACAGAGCACCAGAAGCAGCGGTACAGACAACGTGGAGCCGAGCAGCTCTCGGTATCAGCAAGCACTGCTGCCACACCAGGATCACTTACACTTGGGTTCCCACCTGGGCACGCTCAGGAGGGGTGGAAGAGGAAGGAAGTATATTATGGCTGGTCTTTGCTTTTTCAGAGGGCAGATGAAAGGTCTACAAAGTTCCACTGTAAAGGAATGCACTTCAAAGGAGAGCTAAAGACAAATAAGATTTTGTCAGCACTAACTACAGAATTGAAGGGGGGGGAGTAGCAGAATTATACTCTGCACCTATTACCATAACATATTATGACTTTTCAACTAGAAAGGAGTCCTAAACAACAGAAACCTGGATTTTTTGTTCCTTTCCAAGTAAACTTAAAAAAAAGTTTAAAAAGCAACGGGACAGTAAAATCTGAAGTTAATGCAGCTTAAAGTGGGAGCCTTTTTAGATCATTTCACCACTTGTTAACAGCTAGAGGTCCTAGTCAAATAGCCTGAAACCTGAAGCTAGAGCTCACCTCTGCCACCTCTCAGTTCCAAGGCCCTGCCACTCCAGGGAAGCCGGGATAGCATCCCTGTTCCAAAGACAGACACCCAAACTCTCCTCCAGGCCGCGCGCTCTCTACTACACCGCAACATTTATCACCTCCGCTAACACTTGTGTTTTTAGGAAAGGAGAAACACAACCCTCGAGAAAACCAAGTCCCAAGTGCCTGCGAGGCACAGTCCTCCGACAAACCATGCCCACACGGCTCCATCTCCCCGCCACATCCAGGTGCTACTCACGGGCGCAGGTGATGGCTCAGCGGCAAGAGCTCAGACACCTCTTTACGGGATTCTTTGAGGGGGGAAAATTTTTCCTCCTTTGTCCCGGAGGAACAGCGGTTTCAGAGCCCACACTAAGCTCCCCCGGGCTTCCCTCGCCTCACGCTCCCTCCCTCGCCGGCGAACCCAGACGTGAGGGCGGCTCTCGGGGAGCGGTCCGGCCCGACGGGGCAGCAACTCGGGGCTCTGCTCAGGAGAGGCGGCCCGGGAACCCCAGCACCAGCGAGACCCTCCCGCGGGCCCAGCCTCGCCGCCGACCCCCGCCCGCCCAAAGAGCCGCCGCGCTCCTGTCAGGGGAATTCCACCTTCAGCCACCCCGATCCCAAAGGGGCTCCAAAGCTCCCCGCAAGGCTCCACCACACCGCGCCCGGCACGGACCGCGACACCCGAGGAGAACAAGGAGAGCGCCCCGCACTCACCGCCGCCGCCGCCTCCTGCGGCCCCCAGCACCCCAGCAGCAGCACCAGGCAGCCGGCGGCCAGGCTGCAGCTCCGGCGCCGCGGCTCCATCGTGCCCGCTCAGGAGCTCCGGGGCCGGCCCTGCGGCGCGGGCATAGCCCGGCGGGGCAGCGCGGCTCCCCTCAGGCGGCTCGCACCGGCCGCCCCTCTGCCGCACTCGCCCGCTTCTCCCGGCTCAAGTCCTCCCGGGACTACAGTATTCCTCCGCTCCGGGGGCGGGCGGTGTGGGGCACGCCGCTGCTACCGCCCCTTCCCGAGGAGACCACAATCCCCCCCACCCTGCCCTCGGGCGCCGCGGTTTTGTCGGCTCCAAGAGCGGGCGCCGCCTCTCCCCGCCCCGCACCTCCACCGGGCGGGCGGCCGGAGCCCGGACTATTTTCCGCAGCGGAAGTCTCCGGAGCGGGTGGGTGGCAGGGGAGTTGTTGCCAGTGCCGGGTCGCCCCTCAGGAGGGGCGGGCGGCGGGCGCGGGGCTCGCCCTCGGCCCATCCGGCCCAGCTCAGGTGCGACGCCTCGGCGGGGACCGTGCAAACTTCCTGCCGGGGCACGCCGTGAGGGGCTGAGGGGAGCGCCAGCGACCGACCCCGAGCGGGCAGCGCCGGCCGCTATCCCGGGGCTCGTCGCGCCGGGGGAAGGAGCCCACGGAGCGGTCGCACCGTGCCCTGCTCGCCCCGAGCGGCGGCGGGCCCTGCTCGTCCTCCGGCGGTGCCCGCGGGGCCATGGGGCGCACAGGGTGAGTGCCGAGCGCGGCCGCCCCCTCACCTCTCCTCCCCTCCCCGCTGCCCCCCGTCTCGCCGTGACCCTGTCCCTTTGCCTCCCGCAGGGCTCTGCTGCTGCTGCTGGTGCTGCTCGGGCTGGGCGCGGAGCTGGCGAGTGCGGTAAGTGTCTGCAGGTCCCGGCCGCAGCGGTGCTCGCTGGAGGTGAACGTGCCCGGTCAAACCCCAAGGGGGTTTGGGCATCCTTCGTCCAGAAATGAGATGCATCCCCCACCCCACCCCGCTAAAAGATGCGCGGGATTATTTATTTGTTTTATTAATTGCCGTACACCTTTACTGCGGAGTTCCTTTGTGCCTTTCGCCTGCTCTACTTTGAAATATTTACTTTTCTCCTTCTGAAAAGTACCCTGGGACCGTCTGTGTGCGGTGTAACAGCTTTTAGCGTCTGACAGCGTGACCAGGATTTCTCTTTGCGACTGTCTGCCTTTAGTTCTGTTTTAGCATCTTCTGAAGCCTCGCTTTAGAAGCGGAGCCTCTAGGTCCTTGTTCACAAGGGATGCAGTCCAGAACACGTCATAACTAAGTAAGAGAGATGTGGGAAATTAAAGGATTAAGCTTTTAAGTGTTGTGTCAAGGTTCATGACTATGGATTAGTAAATATGCTTTCAATTCCAAGTTGGTATACAGAAATAATGACTTTATGATCTATCTGACAACTTTATGACATAAACATGGTTTTTCTCTTGTTGGTCCTAATTAATGTTTAAACAGAGTAGTAGGGGACTGAAGATTTTTTAAATGTTCGTAATTTTCTTCTTCTTTGGTGTTGCAATAGATTTTCTGCAACTGGAATCTGCAATTGTTAGCCCACTTAACTAGTGAATAAATCTTTAGCCTAAATTAAGTGTCCAGCTGATGTACAGTCAGCAGTTCAAAAACATCTCTTTGTTATATTCTAATGTAAATTAGGATTGGACAATCACGTTTGTGGTGTGGATTTTATATTGCAAATACAATATTGAATTAATGTTAATGTAATATGTTTTAACCATGTTTGTTTTGATTCAACTTCAGGCAGATTTCTAAGAAAACCAGTTGAAACGTGAGTTCTTGACTTGGTAGCCAATCTTTTTCTACTGCTTTTGCTACTCTTTTGATTAAAATTTTAAGGGTCTATAACCCTTCTGTGCAGCTGAGAAGAAATCTTTTGAAAAGGCTTTATAGCAGAGGGGTTTATACTTTTTATAAATAGGAAAGGCTTGATTATGTTTTGCATTTTTCATCGTCAATTGCACTAGTAGAATTTCATCATCCTGATCAGGTGGTAGCTACAAGCTCTAATCTTCTGAAAGATTAAAAGATTAGGGAGTTTTATTCAACAAAACCAAGAACTGTTCTTCTAAGAGTTCTCACTGCAGTGGAATCTAGGTAGAAGTGACTTTATAAAAGTAAGTACTCTAAAGGCAAATGTTGAAATTATTTTGAGACAAATGTGCCGCATTTTGCAATCATTTATATCAATTTATGTGACATGGGAGTTAAATTATTACTGATTGATGCAGATGTAGCTAACAGCAGATTTTCAATTGTTTGCTCCAATTTTGCTCCATTCCTGTGGGAAAACATCTCTTAAACAGTCAGCTTTCCATTAGCTCTTCAACATCTTTCACTGTCCGTAAAGGGACTCCTGTCAATTAAGTTGATTGCAATAATTAAAATTAGTATCTACATGATATTTCTAAGGCTTCCTGAGAGTTTTCTTCAGGGTTAGAAAAAAATGAAAATCTTAGTTGCTGTGTAATCAATCTAAAAATATGAAGAAGAGTCAGAAATAGGTGCATAAAATACTTAGTGCTTTATATGTCAAAGCAGATAATGGATTTAATGATTTCTATTAAAGTGCTGTCAAACATGCCCAGCAGGAAAGAGTAAAACTATATTTTTGTCAGCTTCAGATACAGCAGTATGTTAGTAACTGACTTTCTGGTATCACTGATTTAAAAACGTGCCCTAACACCTTCCAGCATGAAGTCAGCTCTTAAGAAAAAGTGCTGGTGATTAAACTTGCACTAAACAGAGCTTTCTTAGGAAAACCAGGATCTCTGAAACACTTCTTGATAGGTCCCAGGTGTATAATTTGAAGTGCTGGAGCAATAGTGAAGTGTAATGTCAATAAAATGAGGTTAAAGCTTTAGGTTAAGGAGTAACAACTTCTAGAAGACTGTTCACAGAGACAGTCAACTTGTTGCTGACGATGGTGTAATTTATAACTTTGTTCATGTTGTTTTTCTTTTAAATACTCTCATTTTAATAACTTACCTGTTGTAAAAGAAACATCACTAAAATGTTGTTCCAAGTTCTGGAGCACTCTCCAGGAATGGTACTGTGGGCATGACCAGTATACACAGTGGCTGGCACATCTGGTATCAAAGCTGGCTTTGATTCAGAGGTCTCAGTTATGAGGTGTAGTCATCTCCCTTCTGGTAAGAGTAAGATATTAATGTGTATCTATTAATATCTCAGTTAATAATTTATTTTTCTTGGGTATAAATCATTATCTGTTTTGAATGGCAGTACAAAATTAGTCTTGTAACATGAAGCAAATTAACATGATCTTGGTTTTCTTGAAGCAAATGTTGAAAACATGGATGACTTGCTGTTACACATGGAGTGCTTGGCAGAGAGATTGTTACCCTGTAGACCAATTGCTGGGGGTGACCTAAGAGTTTCCCCCTAACAGCTTTCACCCTGGAGTCCCTCCAGAAGCTGTGTTTCATTCGTGGTTTCAGCCCTTGATTATCAATATTTTTCATTAATAATGAACCAAGAGCATCAGTGCAAGGAGCTGCGCAAACACAAAATAACAATGTAGCGCTGTCTTCAAGACGTTCATTGCACTAAGACAAGTGACAAAAGTTTGTCCAAAGGTGGGGGAGATAACAGAAAATATTAGAACAGTGCAAGAGAGGCAGGGATTCGCCTTGGCTAATCACTGTCCTCCCCTGAGGCTTTTGCAGGCTACAGTGCAGAGTAGAGCCTTTAGGAGAGAGACTTTTAAAAGCATAATCAGAGTTTTGCTGATATTTCTGGGAGGTCATAAATGCAAGCTGGAGCATGTGCTGAAAATGGTCACTAAACCGAGAGACAGCCTCTTGTAATGACATTTGAGATTCCTGGCCCTTCACAAAGCCCTCAGCTGGGTGCATCATAGTCCTGTGCAATCATTCTGTGCCCCCTTGAGAGCACACCTGGCATACAGGTGAGATGGAAGCTCCTCGTTTATTCACTTTCTGTTCTTCTTGAGCTAATTGAGCACCCTTGGAATATATCATCATTTTGATGTGATAGCCTAAAGAACTACTTTTAAGGACTTACTGTGAGGACTTATTGTCAGACATATTCTGCTGGAACAACTGAGCTTTCAGGTGGAGTTCAGTAAGGTTTCTTCTGTGAGTAGACTTCACGAACTGTTGCAACCCTTTCAAATCTGGGTGGTGTTTTTTGCTGTTCCGTGGTCTTTTTGTTTGGTTTTGTTTCTTTATTTTTGGTTTGTTCGTTTGGGTTTTTTTGGGTTTTTTTCGCTAATAAATGTGCAGATTAACTAGAACCACTTCCCTCTCCTAGCACTTGATATCTTGTTCAGCAGAACATCTTCAGTATCCTAGTAAGGCAAACAAAAATTGTGTGCCAAAACCAGTTCTGGGAAGTGTGCTCTGTTTTGAATTTTGCTAGTTTGTGACAAGCTAGCCCAAGTGATCTTATTTATCTATGTCTTAATCTATCCCAGGTTTTCTGTGTGTTTTCTATTGTTTTTATATCTATGATACAAATGCTTCATAGTGTCTTTTCCTTTAAAATGTACTGGACCAGCTTAATTGAGTTCAATTCCTTGTTTTCAGAGGTCATAAATAAATATTGTTTCAGAGCCTCTGACAGGGGAAAAATTAGCTGTTTAATTATGGATATTTAAAACTAGAGTTGCAGCTCTTACTGTTACTCTTTCCAATTCAATTTCTGCAAGCATGATGCTTTCTATTAAGAGATATTTAAAAAGTTTTGACCTTTCCTTTGCCATTTTTATCAGTATTTATAAGCATGCACCCCCTTCTGTAACTTGACTTTTACAGTTGTATCTTTATGTAGCCATAAACTTTATCGGGAAAAAAAAAAAAACCCTAGTATTTACAGTAAAGTTACTTTTATGAGGAAGGAGTCTACAGAATTGAAGAAACAATATAAAATATCAACCTAACCTTATAAATCTCAGGATTTGCTTGCCAGATAAGGCAGCTTCTAATCTGTAAGAATGCGTGGCTGTGGAGACACTTATTGGTGAAGATTCATGTACTGCATTGAGAATAGTCCTTCTGCAAAGGTCAAGTTTGAATAACAATAGGTCTATGGTAAAATAATAAGAATTATACTCTGGTGCTGTAGCAAAATAAGGAAAATTACTAAAAATAGAAGCTGATTGTTGATGACAGTGCTAATTTTCTAGCTCTTGCTAAGATGTTGCGCTTTAGGGGAAATTTTCATTTAAAGCCAAATATTCTTTCCCGTTTGAACAAATAATTGCTGATTTGCTGAATATTTTCTGCGTGCTGAAGACAACTGAGCAAGTGGCATTTTATCTGGCACTCAGATCCCGTGTCAGGTTACAGAGCTATGAAATGAAGTAACGCATGTGCTTGTATTCTGAACAGCTTTTGTGATATCGTTATCCATTTAAGGCTCTGGTGTGAGAGGCACTGTGTGACCTGAAGAAACATTTTATTTCCTTTTTTTGGACAGTCATTGGCACCAGCCACTGTGTTCCCTTGATTTAAGAACTGTTCTTGTTATGCTGGTGTCCCTAAAGGAGGCAGAGCATTTCATGCTGGGGCTTCTCTCCCTTTGTCCATCTTTGCTGTAGAGAATCTTCCCTTCATGAGTAGGGTTTGGTAATGTTTGTATCTCAGCTCAAATGTTATAATGATGACTAAGAACTAAAAATAAGAATTTTTTTAAGCTTTCATTGATAGATTATTTTCGAGCTGTCTGAAAATTGAGTCTCAAAATAAGGACTATTATTGTGGAAAAAGCAAAATGAAAGCTTTTCTCTTGTTAGCTGTGGAAGGGATTGTTCAAGCAAGGTCAGTCTGTGTTTCAAAAGGGATTAAAAGGAGGCTGAATTGCTTGTTAGAGGGTACCTGCAAAATGCAGTCTTGCTAGTGACTGCAAGATCAGTGGGAAGGGAGGTCAGACACTGACATTATGGACTTCATTTCTTTAGGTGGTTGGGGCTTTGTTTTGGTTTTTTGTTTTTTTTTTTTTTGTTTTTTTTTTTGTTTTTTTTTTTGGTCTAGATACTCATATAACCCAAAAAGGCTCTCACTTTCCTGGAAAATCTATAAACCTTGACTGAGCTTTACAGACTTAGTTCCGTTTACATGTCTGAACAGAAAGAGCATTTAGAGCAGAATCATGCAGTTCTTGTTGCCTGTACTTTTCAAAAAAGGAAATTTAGAGGTGTAGGCAATAAATCTGAAAATACATTGGAAAAGCAAATAACTTGTTCCTGTGCTTTTTGCACAGGCTTCCTGCAGTTGAGCCTTTCCTTATGACTTCCTCTTCTCTGATGGTGCGATTTATGTGGAAGTTGTGTTGCTGCAGTTTCCAGGAGCTGCGTTTAACTTTCTACTTTAAGAAGTTGTTAGCAGTAATCTACTACTTATAATCAAATCCATCTTTTCAGAATGGTTTCCTCTCCTCTCAGGTCTGAAGAAACACAAAGAGGAAACAAAAATACCAAGTCAAGGGAACTGTTCTGTGGATCTGCTTCTTCTTTGGCTTCTTTGCCTCATTTTTTAACAGTTCTTGCTGGTCAGAGGTGCCTTTGCTGCCCTTCTGATGCGGCTCATACCCAAGTGGATACAAAGCTGTAGACATCCCTCTGGTCCATGCTTCTCTTCTTGTTGTTTCTGCAGAATTTTGATTAGCTTTGGTTGTGTCAACCTCTTGGGGCCACTAAACCAGCACCATCCAGTTTGCACAATCTCTGCTCACTTGGTTACCTTAACACTGAGAGTATCAACTCTGTGAACCAAATTGGTCTGATTTGCTTCAGCCCACTGAGATGTCAGTAGCAACAGTATTCTGAGTTTGCCTTATTCACTCCCTGCTCTATTTTCTCCTATTTGTCTGGAATCTCCTGTGGTTCATACAGCCTCCAGCCCTTGCCTCAACGTGCTCATGAGCTCCTCTGCCTTTCTGTCTCTCCTTTGTGCTTTAATAGCCAGGGAGGCTGCCAGTACCCTGCTGCTAATCCTGCAGAGCTTTCTCTGATGCCTCACTCCCAGCAGCAGTGAGGACGTGTCCGTGCCTGTTTCCCAGGAATCTCTTGCACAGATCTCTTTAAGAGGTTTGCACCTAATGTTTGTTCCTTTCCCTGTTAGTGTAGGAACAAACAATTCCATGCTTGACACAAGCTCTTGGCAAGACCCCAGTGGGATGCATAACGCAGGTCAAATCTAATTGTCATCTAGGTGTCATAGCTGGACTAATTGGGAACTAGCTAGAAAAGGCAATACATCGAAATTTCTGTAAGATATGAAACCAATATTTAATTTTCTTCAGGTTTTTTTTCTATTTCCATTGAAGGAGGAAGGTTAGAAACAAGGTAGCAGCAGCATTAACTGTTTCCTTAGCATATTTTTTTTTTCTGCGGGTAGATAGATCCAAACCTGGAGCTTTCTAGAGGTTAGGATAAAGTGTTTGTACAGAGTAAGCTGAAAGCTGTTTTTTAATAAATGCATATATAAATGCATATCATTACTGTAACAAAGTTAAATAGATTAAGTGGCACACTGAATAATGGCTTGACTTTCCCAAAGAGAGGAGCAGGACCATTTTAAAGTTGTAGTAGTTGTCCTCATATAAAACTTTTGCTGTGAAGTATTGTGCAGATAGCATTTGCTCTGTAATATATATATATATATATATATATATATATATATATATATTTTTTTTTTTTTTTTTTTAAGCAACTTGGGGTTATTGCTGCTGCTGTAGTGGAAACACATCAAAACAATAGGAAAGTGAATCATTGTATTGTACTTGGATGATTAAAGCTATCCACAAAGCAGGGTGTAACTCAACTGGAAGAACATAGCCTGCAGGAGCAAAAAGCAAGCCTGGAAAATTAAGAATTTATAGTTGTCTTCAGACTTTCCCATAAAAGGAGCCTGTAGGCTTTCAGCTTCAGCATTCCTTGTGAAGTTTGAGGCTATTTCCAAAGTGTGTGTGAGGGGTTGCAAAGCTGGGACATTGTCTGTAAGATCAGTGTATCTCTGTGTGGATTTGGCTGGAAGGTGAGGTTGGCAGGTCCTGGATTGCGCTGCACAGTGCATACAGCATTTTGCGTAGAAAATACTGAGCCTTTATTACCAGAAGTGATAGAAGTGTGCTGAGCCTTGGTCTGGTGGGATGACTGAGATGATTTCTAGTAAACCCTGGGTGGCAAAAGTAAGGTGCTTTGTTTCTGAGGTACTTTTGAAATGCGTATGCTTTTTGCTCTGCTAGGGGAATAGGTGTGACGCAAGCACATTGCTTGCCATTTAACTAAAGTTTTCTATCTGTTTTCATCAGAAACACAGTTTTTTAACAGCTGTCTCTTCTTGTAAACCTTGTGATCATTTTTATAAAGGAAGAATGGTGCATTTTTAACCTAATAAAGTAGTTTTGGCTTAAACTGGAAATAGCCTCTGAAATATCTTTCTACGCATGCTGCTTGGCTTTTTGCTGTGACTTGAAAAGGTGTAAGATGTAAGAAAAATGTAGAGAAAATATGTTAATATGGTGGTGAAAAGAAAAAGCTTTCAAACCACTCCTGTAACAATGTGTTCTTGTCACCGAAATGTCAGATCCTTAGCCTACTTTTACCACAGATACTGAAAATTTCTTTGAATACCACAGAGGTTTTAAAGTTAAATGAGTTGGTGACCATAAATAGAATAGTTAATGGTCTCTTCAATGCGGTGATTATATGGTTTGCTCTGTGGTACTTTTAACAACCTTAATCTCTGTGAATGTATAATCTTGTTAGGATTAACCCAAAATCTGCCTAGATAATTAGAGTGAGCTCCAAACTGCGGTTTGACCTGTATCTCTTAGTGGAGCAATTTCCATGTGAATGGATTGGCTCCGGGGCTGTTGGGAGCCTTCAGCAGGGTCCCGGGATCTGAGGGGCTCCCACACCTCAAGTGGTCTGTGGAAAATCACCCGGGAGGTTTTGCCAAGACTGAGACTCTACGAACAGGGGGCTGGGTCAGAACATCTCTTAATGTGGCAGAGCATGTTTTCTGCTGAAGGTAAAATGTGTTCGCAGAGTTGCAGGGTAGGTTGAATCCTGAACCGAACACACCTGTTGAAGTTAGAGCAACATTTGGTCTGTTTCGACCCTTCTCTAGGGTTCGTTCATTTCATTAATTTCACACTGATTCCCTGTGAAATGCAAAGAAACAAGCTGCAGTTTTTGCTTTAAAGTACATAATCACTGATTGCGGTACTCTGATCCCTGAGCGATTTTCAGATGTCCTTGCACTGGGCCAGGCTGAGCACTGGCGTTACTGTCCTGCCTGTGTGAAGAAAGCTTTGCCTCAAGCCATGCACCGAGTTTTGCTTCTTTGAACTGTTTTGCCGTGTGCTTTGTGTGCCCTAAGGCTCCTCTCTGAATGAGAGATCTGCCTTTGGAGATCTTGAAAGCTCCAACCTCTAACCAATAAGGCACAAAACTTTAAAAAGTAATTATGGCTACTTAAAGACTCTCCATTCAATTGCACTTTCTTCTATAGGTAAGCATGAGACTGTGAGGTTTCCAAAGAATCTGCCTGATTTTTATCTTTCAGGGTTGTGCTATCCAGCCAAATTCTGCACGTCTTTCAGACAGGAAGGGCAAGGATTAAAATCCAGCTAGTGAATCTTAACTGCAGTCTGTCAGGGGTTGAGTAGAATTAATTAATATTTATATTAGATCTCCAGTGCTACTATAAATTTTCAACTCCATTGAAGGAAACTTAATGAATCACAAACCAAAGTGTTTGCCAAGCATCTTGGATAGAAAAAAATAAAGGCTATGAAAAGGCAACTTTAAAGGGTTTTCTTGGTTGTTCAGTTGAAGGTTTTGTTTTCTTTTTTTTTTTTTTTTTTTTTTTTTGACTAAGTTACCGTCCACATTTTAAATTATTGTTTTATAGTTTTCTCTGCACAGAAGACTGTCAGCCCAGGCATCTTTGTGCAGTGATACTGGCTATACGTTTTATTTGGATTATATGATAACATTGAACTTACCGGAGATACATTTTCCTTGAGTAGCTGTATGTTTTCTGTATATAACAGTACGTATTCTTTGTGAACAACCAGGCAAAATACTTCCAGCATCTGTTTCTTCAAGATGTGTTCTTATAACTTCCATTAAAGAAATTCCAGTGAGAAAGTTACTTCCCTCCTCTTCATTCCGGTAGTATGAACTCACTCAGAGGAGGGCAGAGGGGTACCAGGATTCAGACCTAAATTCCTTTGCCAGAGGAATGTGCAGTGAGACACAGGTACAGACTAGCTCCACGACATACTTGTTTAGAGGGGCCTTTCTGCAACCCACGGATCTCAGATTTACACCACTTCCTTATCTGCACGGTTTTGTTTGAAAAAGTGGAAAAGCAGGATTAGTCTTTTTGAAGAATGTCCTGAGTTTTCTTTAATTTTCAGGGGGTGGATACTTTTCTAGCTAGGCAGTGGCAGTGTTTTGTCAGACCTTAGAAGCTGTGGAGGTGATTGTGAGAAAGGTAAAGATGATTGAAGAGCACTTACACTGCTGTCAGGTGTGCTCTGGCTGCTGTGGTGTTCATTTGAGGTCACTGAGATTTAGTCTGCGGGTTACGCGGTGTGTCACCAGGGGCCTCACTTCCTTTTGGAATTTTATTTAGTGTCTGGCATGAGTAATCCTGATTTTCCTTATATATCGAATGTCAGGGGCATCTCAAACCTGATTATTTAGATGTTACCTCACTACTGTATCGAAGTAGCACTAGTATCAACTTGTATCTCGAAAAAGTTGTGCAGAAGCGCTGAACTGCTTCCACTAAGTTCATCATAAAACTACTATGGGAAAGGAATTCAAATTCTCTTTGGAACCAGATTATCTCTGTAAGACGAAACCACCACAATTCATTCAGTTACTTGACAGAGATGTGAAATTTACTGTGCTTTGCTCAGTCTGTAACCACTGCAGCCTCTGCTCTCGATAAGCCTGAAATCACTAATTTCTGTGTGATGATATCAAGAAGCTGTAGCAGGATATTGACTTCTAGGAGACATTTTATGGTTAGGGCAGGAAGCTGGTATTTTGTAGATAGAACGTGAGGACTTGGTTGTGGCATAAAGAATCCTAGATTCTATTACCAATATAGCTTGATGAATGGCTCTGTGTAACTTTTTAAAATGCTCCCTACCATGTTTGTAGCTATCTGTGTAACAATCATACTGCTCCCAGTGGTTGTGCCTGTTTATCAAAAATTGCATGTATTTTTCCTTTCTTTCAAGGCATTGTGCTGGAGGGAGGTGCTCTCAGAGGGGAAGGTATGCCTCAAGGCAGATAATTGTTGGTAATACTGAAGCAGATTTAGTGGGGACTTGAATGAGTGCTTGTTTGTATTTTCCTCAAGTTCCTAAGGTGATGCAAGTATTTTTCTTCCTTGATTTTCGTAACTAATCTACCAGCTCTTCTAATATGTATGGAGAATTATAATAAAATATAAAAAAAATATATTTTGTAAAAACTGATCTGAATGCAGGTTTGAATTTCAGTTTTAATTTCACAAAACTGAAGACTTGACCTATATCTTGTCCTTTTCTTTACATATATTCCACTCAGGTGCAATGAGGCTGGCTAGAAATTAGTATTACTTAAAAAATTAGACCGTATGAAACAAATAGCATCTTTGTAAAGAAATGGAACAAAGTTAGTGTTACTTTATTTTGTTCAAATTATAAAGGCATAATGTAAATAAAGCCATAAAGCAATACAGTATTTTGCACAGGGATACAGGTGATGCCACATTTTTCCTTGAGGTATTACAGGAAGGTTGGATTTAAAAACACCAAAGATTTAATGTCTTTACTAGCTTTAGAAAGCTATTGTTTTAACAGTAGCACATGCTATTTTTTTTTAATATATAAAATAAAATATCAGCTTCTATCCCTAAAGCTTATTTGAGGGAACTAGGAGAAAATAAAATTGTCTTTAAAGTGTCAGGGTTTCTCCCACAGCTTTTAGGTCAGGTGCTTGCCTGTAGGGACCTGTCATGTAACATCTGGATGTTTGACTTAAGCACTGCTGAGGAAATCAGAAGAGGAAATCAGGAGGTGTTTTTCCTGAGACTGGATTATCTCAGACATGTCAGCTATGTGGTTTCCTTCATCTTTGTAGGAAGTAATTGGCACCTGGACCTGTTTGAGGTAGGATAACTGACAAGCTGGATGGAGATCTGTTTAGAAAGGTCTGAGTTGGACAGCAGGAAAGAAAAATATAAATCATGTTTTGATTTATTTATCCTCTCTGGCCTGCAGGATCTGCTGTTTTGGTTATGTCATGTTTGATGCACACCGGCCACAGATAAGTGTTCAGAACAAAGTTCAGTTTTTAAAAGACAGTAATTGGTTGAGCCTTTTCTAAACAATGTTTTTAATTGCCGCGTCTTTGGATGAGCTGGAGTGGGAGGAGAGAAGCTGTTAAGTGGAGTGAGAAACTCCAGCAGAGAAGCCTGCCAGGTGCCAGGAATCTTGTTTGCTGTTGCCATTTCCTAGCAGGAGGCTGTGCATGGCCTGTGTGTGGGTGCAGGTGTCTGCAGGGAGGATGGAGGGCAGCTGGTGCTGACCGTCCTCAGCAAGGCTCTGCTGCGCCCCTTTGGGCAGTTCAGCTCTCATCTGCTGCTCACTTCACAAGTTGTTTCCTTCAGTGTGAGGCGGGCAACATTTCTGTGGCTGGGTTAAATACCAGTAAGTTGGACAACTTATATCTTAAGATAAATTATCTAACTAAATAAATTGGGTAACATCTTAATTCATTCTTTATTTCCCATTTGCACCACTCTGCAAGCTTATGTGCTTTCAAAGTAATCAAATAGAGTATGCTCTTTCTTTCAGTTCCTCTTTCCACAGTGTTTTTTTTATCAAAGGTCTTAGCTGAAATTAGTCTAGTGAAAAAACTAATTTGAAACCATTCTCAGGTCATACATTTGGCTGAAACTTGATATTAATTAATTTAGCCTTGTTTGCAGAGTACCTGTGGTGTATAAGCTGCCACTGTTAGGACACCTTGGCAAAATCCAAAATGAAATACTTTCTTTTGAGCTCACTGCTCATAGATAAAGGAGGACTCACGTAACCTTTTGTTTGGTTTTCTGTAGAATTTAATTTACAAACTTTGCTGGAAAATAACCTTTTGCCCTTATTCACGTATTCCGTAGCACAAAGGAGCCTGCGGGGTGTCAGGGTGTACAATGTGCAGCCCCTGCTCTGCGGTGGGAAGCTGCTGTTTGTCTCTCATGAGGGGGAGGTGAGGAGTTTAATGCTTGGATCAGTTCACAGCTGAATTTTTAGCTCTGATGCTATTTCTCCCACGGCAAGTGTAGGCCTTGTGCCTGTCACAGCAGGTTTGTCCGTGTGATGAATGTGGGAGTATAGATAGCTGTGAATTGTTTTTCTTGTGGCTAGAGGAAGGAAATCTAGCACTTATCAGAAGTCCAGAGCATGCAATCTCATTCAGATTTACTTTTCGAAAATACTCTTCAGATAGTACTTATGTCAACTTTGTTAAAAATCTGTGAGCTTAAACTGTCTCCATGTGCATATGGAATACTTTTTTCTCTGAAACTCACAACTTTGTGAAGCTGAGAACTTTCTCACATGTTTATCGAGGTTTGTAATGCTCCCACCTGTGAACTCAGGTCACCACATCTGACCCTAGTGTGCTCTCATACATGAAAAATCAGAGTTGAAATTCAATCCCTACTTCAAAAGATTTGCAACCTGCCAGATACGCGTGAAACCTAAAGAAATCCTGGGAAAATATTGCTCAGCAAGGGGCAGTCTCATCACACCGACTGCAGAACTGTGCTGCTGCTGTTTAAGAAACTGTGTACACACAGCTTCCCCTGATATTCACTCTGGTTAAGGATGCCAGCTTCTCTAAAACCCTACAGAATACTTGAGCTAAATGTTGTTCGTGGGTACAGAAGTGGAGTTTTAAGACATTTTAATTTAAAATCACTGACTGTGGTAGGAAGGTGCTGGTAATCATCTGGCTGTGGAAAGTTGTGGAAACAATTGTCATTGCTCCCAAAACTGTTCTTTCTCAGTCTTGTGGCAGGTTGGTGAGCTCAGAGCACAGCTGTGCTTTATGCTGTGTAAATAGGGACCATAAAAAAGGAACCTTTCTGCAACAGGATTTTATTGTTAAGCTGATTGTTGATGTGATAGCTCAGATCATAAATCTTTTGGTCAGCAATCCAAAAGGATCATTCTTTTCTCTTCCTTGCAACAACAGAAACATTAGTCTTCTAGAAAACATCAAATTATTTCATTTACTGAGGGAAAATCTGCCCCAGCCAGAAAGGACATCTCATTTTTCACTCTGAGAACATTGCACACTCCTCTTACAAATAGAGATATTAATCAGGGTTGTAATCCTTGGGTCAGACTAACATTAGAGTGTCCAAAGCTATTATACTTGATTCAAGTAAAAACCCGTGTGGGTGTATGTTTATATACAGCTATTGCTTAGTTTTGACCTCCTGGGAATCTCAAAGAACAGTAACAGCAGGTGGAAAGAGTTTTCAGGGTGAATTTGACATCATATCCAGATTAGTTATTCAGTACCTCTCACTGACACTTTTTGTCTCTGGAAGAATAGTAAAGGAGAAGAAGATATTTAGCCAATCTAGTTTTGGAGCTAAGTTATCCATTTAACCCAGGCATGGCTTGGAGAATAACTATTAATAACTCGAGTCCTTTTATGACCAAAGGAGGGTGGTAAGAGAGGTAATTTTGTGAGCACCAAGGTCAGATGACTGAGTGACATAAGGAGTGTCAGTGCTCACCTCTGACACAAAGAATGTTTTTCATGGTGTGCACACTTGTAAATTGGCATGTGGGTGTACATGGGAGATCCACAGAAGGATGGGACGCAGCACAGCTGGGCGCCTATTCTATCCTTGCAATGATACTCCAGCAACTCTAAAGGATTCAGTCCATGTAAACTACTTCTGTAGGTCCCACTGCAGGGTGTGCAGCCTGTCCACATTCCATCACTCTGGAGGATGGGGGTTCAGGGTAGTTGCGCTGGTAATAAAACCTAATATAGCCCTTATCAGACAACAGTTAGATAGAACAGATGAAATGAGTGTTTTGTAATTGTGGTGTGCAGTGTGTTCCTGCAGTATTAATGGTTTATTTTGCAGCATACCAATAAATATTGCACAGCACCTTTGGGTGGCTAGAAGAGTATGATTTTCTCTGAAACAGTAAGGAATATTTTAGTGAGGCTGAATAAACTTATTTGTCTTGGAATATGACCAGGATTCAATGTCTAATAGCTGCAATATCTCTTAGCTTCCTAATGGCCACCAGATGCTAGGACCTCTGGTTTCTATCTCATCTGAAGGAAAGTCTAAATCATAGAGCCCCTGATAGCTCAGGATGGTCTGAGATATAAATGCTTCCTGCTAATTCCCAGCCCTGTCTGTTCTATCACTTGTGTCTCTGGTGAAGGCTCTTATGACAACACAGTAGTGCTGAGATTGGGATTTTTGAGATGGGGTTAGGTGCAAAAGGTTGCAACTTTCCTGTGAGATACACACATTCCTTCATATCAAGGCAAGGGTTTATGGTCACTATTGTCATAACAAAGTCAAAAGACATCTGAACACATTTTAACAATAAGACATCTTAACAATATTGGATCTCTCCCTCAAGTCTTTAAAATAAGGATTTGTGATCAGTCATGAATTCAGAAGTAGTTTTGGAGCCAGAATTAAAAAATGGCTTGCTGATTATAATTTTGAAGAGGGTAAGCAGAGAGTCCTATCTCTTAGGGAGATGCATCTCCTTATCCTAGAGGAAGAATGACAAAAGATTAACGTGACTGAAGATCTGAAGAAAGGAAGTCTGTGTCCTGGGGAATGCAGTGAGAACTGCGCAGCACTTTCGGCAGCTGAGAGTAAGGTGGATGAACTTGGGAGTTAGGCTAACTAAAGAGGTGCAAGAGCCGTTTATGGGAATGGAAAAGCTGTTTTATTTATTTTTACTGCAAGTGCCAGTACAGTATTTCAGCAAGAACTTTAATCCTTAAAGCCGTGCAAATGAGTTTCATATAACTCAGCATTTGTAGAAGAGCTGTGAGCAGATTGACTGATTTTTTTTTCCCTGTCTCTTTTCCCTCCCTCCAGCTAAATTCCAGCCTTACATTGAAAGCTTAAAACCTTTTTCCTTCTGTGTGACCCTTGCCCTCCCTTTTAAGCAAGTGCAGGAGCACAGGTCAGAAGTCTTGTCCATCTCCTCCCAGCAGCAAGAGTTCTTCCTGAAAAAGGGAAAAATCCAATGAGAAAATCAGGATTCACATTCAGAACAGTCAGCATATGTTAAAACCTTGACCCTTGGATGTTATCAAAATATTATTGCCAATATTGAGCTGTTTTTAGTCCTGTACAACTTTTCTTCTCAATATTTAGGTGGGTACTTCTGCTCTTATTTTTGGAATCAGAGTACTAAAAGCAGAGGGTGATTTGAACACTTCCATTTTTAATAGGTCCATTAAGAAGACAGTACTGTTGCTGTCAAAGTGCAATTATTCACGCAGCTCTTATGTGTCTAATCTGACATGAAAATGCCTTAGACATTGTAGGCTACCTTTGCACTCCAAGGAATCTGACTAGATCGAGACCTACATGTTTCTTTTTCCAAACTAGGTGCAATTTATTTTTCCTTTTTAGTATGAGAGATTTCTTTCCTTTTCATTATGACCGTTAAAGATGGACGTGAAAAAAAGGGAACGGCAGCTTTTGAAAAATACCTCTGAATACAAAATGATTGAAGTTGATATTTTTATATTCCATTAGATCTTATGAATGCAGTCAAACATATATGAGCCATAGGCTGGTGGTCAAGGTTGTACAGAATGACCAAAGAAATGTACCTCCTCCAGTCAAAATTCTGGTTTAAGCCTCATGAAAAATGAGTGCATTTTAACATTTTAGATATTAGGTGTGTGAAAAATTGAACGTTCTTTGTGTTCTGCCTCTTGCTCGTTCTGTATGTCCCATCCTAACAGTTTTTACTGAGCAGGGAAGCAGGGAGGGGTAGTTCAGTGTCCAAGCTGTGTGGGGGCTCCCTCTTAGGCTATTTTGGTGTTTTGCTGACCTGTACTAATGCCAGACTCATACATTTGCTATGTTATTTAGATCTGTTAAGAGATAAATTTATCTCTGCTCGTAGTTACTAAATTTAAAGGGGCTTATGTATAGCAACTCTGGGGAGTTGCTCAGATAAATAATCCTGAGAGATTGTTTGGCCTTGTGTAGATTTAAATGACCCATTACATCATGGTGATATGTTTTGTAATGAGTAGAACTGTGGTCCTGTACAAAAAAAAAAGGTGACCGTTCCTATTTGCTCTGTGCTGGCCAATGTCAGTACTGCAATGTACAATGCTGAGATATGTGGGGATACACTAAATAATTTTCTGTATTCTGTTCTGAACGTGTCAGTGTCAAACAACTCAAACAGGAGGCTGAATTAGGAAAATGAGACATGTGTGCTCTTGGTTGTGTTGACTTCAAAGTCTCTGCTTGGCATCAGTTGTGAACTTGAATCCAAGGCTTCATGCAAATACGTGTATCTTTGTCAGAGACAGAAATAAGGAGGCCAGATGAACTGTGCTGCCCTTGTCTTCCCTGGCTCTTGAGTTTTTGAAAAAGTCGTTTCTAAGAACAACCTGAATGTTGGGAGGAACATACAAGATTGTTTGCAAGTGTTTGGCCAGTAAGATTCTAGAACTGTATTTTAAAAATTTCCAAGGTTGGGGGTTTTTTGTGTTAAAAAGATCTAAAATCAGCACATTTCAACTGCTGGTATGCAATCTTTCAATCATGGTCAAGGATACCTGAGCAATTCCCTATATTCTTGTGCTTCTGCCTTCAACTGCTTGATTTCTTCTGCTGCATTCAAGGTGGGTGGAAGTCACAGAACATCCAGTTGTTCCAATAGCCCATTGAGCTGAGTGGGGAGATTTTATGATTTAAGAGGCCCTGGGGTCTTCAAGTAAACAGTATTCACTGTTTAAAATGTCAGTGTTTGTGAAACTCTCCTGGAGCTGTCTTCTTTAAACATGCTGTTCAAATTCCAAACTGAGGAAACAAAGAGCAATTCTAACAGATATCCCTGACAGAATTCTGTTTACGTTGCTCTAACAATGACACCATATATTTGTTTAAAGACAGAAGATATATACGTTCAAATGAAGGCAGAATTGGCCTAATCAGAATGTGGGTGGGAGGAAAGTGAATAACCTTAATCTGTGAATGAATGTAAATTTCTGTAGTGTGGTTTCTTTAGATTTGTTCTCAGACGTGTTGTCGTCATTGTTTACATCTCATCAGTTCCTGTTTTCTGAAAGCACTATTTTGCTTCACATTGCTGACATAAAAGAAGTCTTTGAAGATGGCCCTACTGTAAGAGAAACAACCTTGTGTCATAGTGGAAGTGCCAAGCTGGAATTGAAAAAATCAGAGTTTTGGTTGTGGGAGCACTGTGTGACCATTAGTAATTTTGCTAATGTCCCTCTGCATTTCAGCCTGCAGCTGTCAATGGGAATAGTGATAAAGGTGATGAAAAGCTGTTGGCTTACCCTGATGAAGTATATAGTATTTCCAGCATAGTTAAGCTCTAAGTATTAGCAGATGCTGTGTATGAAAAAACATTTTGCCAGGAAACCAAGTTTCAAACATTTTACTGTGCTTGACACTGATGTTGTCCTTAAGGTCTTATGCTGCACTTGCATGTTGATTTCACACTGACAGCATCTGAGCTCTGCAATATCGTTTCTGTAGCCATTCTAAAATCAACCATTACAAACAGCATTTGCAGAGGAGAGGAGAAGAATTCAGGTAGGTAAATTACTTACCTAAAATATTTGTGCAGTAGGTAGAGCTTTTAATGCAGTCTAAGGATTTGGACAGTGCCAAAACTTACCTTCTACAAGATAAAACAGCACAGCATAATTGCAAAACCATGGAGAGATGTATTTCTGGTGATGCTTCAGCAAATTATTTGCCAGCCTTCAGATGACAATGCACTGAAGTCTCAGTCTAGGTCATAAAGAAAGACACCAGAGTTGGCTGTCACATATTCTGTGTACTTTTGTCCCAGCAAGAGCTGGACTGGCTCAGGTAGGTCCTCTTAAAGTTGTAACCATTGAAATAAAGAGCTTCATCCTTTGTGACACTGACCTTCTTCAGTCATGGCCACTTCATTCACATGTTGTCATATAAACAAAGAATAAAACTTAATTCAGTTCTGAACCTGACAGTTGAGCCAGTTTTCAGTGCATCTCACTGTCCACTTGTCTAACCTTTATTAGTTCCTCTGTGAGGATCTTGAGGCACTGTTGAGCACCTCAGTAAGGTCAGGGTAAACAACAACAACTCCTCTCATCCATCAAGCCTGACATCTCATCCTAAAAGGCCATCAGGATATTTAGGCATCATTTTCCCCTAACAAATCTGCTCTATTTCTGATTATGTTCTTGCCCTCCGTGTGTTTGGAATAGGTTTCCAGAAGAACTTGCGCTATTGACTTCACAGGGACTGAGAGGAGGCTGAGTGCCTTGTAGTTCCCCAGATCCTCCTTCATGCCTTTTTTGAAGGTAGGGGTGAGATTTACTTTCTTCCAGGCCTTAGGAACATCTGGTCACCATGACTTTTCAGAGATAATCAAGAGTAGCCATGCAACATCAGCTGGCTGCTTCAGTACTTATTGGCACACTTTTAGGTTTTATGAACTTTGTTTAAATGTCCTATATCCAGCAAGCTTAAGTCTTACAGACTGCAACCAGAATCTGAAAGATCCCAAATCCACAAGCAGGTTAAGATTCAGTAGAGGGCTAGAACATTGGCTTTGCACATGTAATTACGAAATGAAGGAACGTTACTATTGTGATTTAGTTTATAAAAGGATATAATGTGACCTTTAAACATCTGCTTATAAAGAGAGGGTGTTAAGTGGGACTATAGGCCAGAGCACTTTGTTCTTAAAATGACATTTTTGGAACTTCCATTACGAGGACTGGCTGTTCCTTGTTTTGTGAGAGGCCCCTACAAGACTGTACTGACATGTGGAATTCCTCTCTCATTCTGCTGCCTCTGGGCTGCTGTCCTTCTGCCATATGGCCAGTCAGAAGGATTATTTGCTTATAGGTTTGACAATAACAGGAAAGCTATTCAAATGGTGAAAGTTTACTAGTGCTGTACAAATGTGTTTAGTCTTGGCTTAGCTTCCAACAGCTGAGGCAAGGAAGTTTATCAATCTCAATATAATTATTTACTGCTTATAATGGTGACTCTGATGGCCTAGTAGCTAATGCATTGCTGGGAAATATACTCCTCTACCATATGTAGTCTTTATATTAAAATTCTGTGCAGGAAAGAGCAGCATAAGCAGTCCTGTTGTTCCATCTTGTAACAGCATCAGCAGTCCCTCCACACCACAGGTCAGTGTGTATATATATATATATATATATATATATATATATAAACTACAATTTCTGGTACATGCACAAGGTACTTTGTCTAAATATCAACTTAGGTTGGGCACAACCTAAAATACTCCCTCGAGACACAGCCAATACTGTCACCAGATAAAATGGCATTTGAATCTGCTTGAGAAGGACATTTTGGTAATGAGCTCAGTCTCGACTCTGTTGGAGCCTGTCAGAAGTTTCCATTGACCTCTCTGAATGCAGGATTCACAAATACTTGCAAATCTTTAGTGAGGTCAGATTCTTTGCCCCTCATGCCGATGCACCCAGCAAAGGACTAATCCCGTGAGGACCTGAGCCCATCAAAGTGAGAGAAGTAAATACAATTGAATACTTAAATTCAGACCTTGTATCCCCTATCTTCTATGAAGTGCAGTCTTACATTGCACTTAATCTGGTCTAAGTGTGAGCTGCCCTATGTCCTGGTTGTGGTTTCATGCCTCCCTTTTGCTGCATCAATTGATTAGGTGGTGAGGCGGATCAGTTTATTGTTCTGACAGAAAAGTGCTCTCTGCTGCTCTTCTGGCCCTCTGTTACCACAGACCCACACTTTGCTGCCTCTGAAGAGGTGGGAATGGGGAGAGAGGAGACAGAGAGAGAAATCTGTGGGAGTGGAAGTGAGATTTGGGGCATCAGCCTGCAGTCCAGAGGAACTAATGTGAGACTAAGGATGATTGTATGAGTAAAACTCTAACTGGCCCATTCAGGTACCAAAAACATACTCAAACTTCTATTGACTGAGCAGAGTGAAGGAACTAAGTCAGCTAGGATCGTGTCAGTGAAAATACTCTAAATGTTGTCGCAGCAGATGTGTTTTGTCCTTTGTCCCCGTGTGTTTAAGGAGTAATGCAGCACCCATTTCTAGGTGCATCAAGCTGAGACAAGCCTGAGTGTATGTGCCATTTTCTTCAGGGAAAGTTTCATAGCTGTTTAAACACTGTTCTAACTGATCTTCTAAAACCTGTTACATCCTTTCAAAAACTTTTCACTGACCTTTGTTACTTAAATTTCAGATGGAGGAAGGAAGAATTGTAGCAGTTCATATTGATGTCGTTTGGTTGGAAAAAGGTGTAAAAAATAGTTAAAGGTACATTTAGTTTGTGGGGTTTTTTTGGGTTTCTTTTTCAGATGATACCAGCTTTCCAATCACTGGAATACCTCTGCATTTACTGTCTCCCAAGCCTTCCAAAGCTGAAGTAAAAAAGCATCTAGGGAAGAAAGGGGGCTGGGGAGTTTAACTGAAGTGTGTTCATTGGCAGAACACACCTGGTCTGCTCAGCACGTAGAGGGGGTAGATGTGGTCTGTAATTATAGCCCCCAAGGTACTGGCCAGGCCCATCTGTAGGTACGTGGCTGTTGTAATCTTGCAGCTCTGGGAGTCACGTCTGTTGAGAGCTGATGAGTAAAGTCATCTTGTAAAAAGCAAATTATTTAACCTAAAGTCACCTAAATAACTCAGTCTTACTGGGCAGTTCAATGTATAAATTCCTTCCGCTCCTGCATTTTCAGAAATTCTGGGGAACATGAAACATTAAAATTTAAGTAATCCCTTGCCCAGATCTAAACTCTGTGTTGCTCCCTAGTTTAACCCTTCAAGGGCCATGCAATGAGAGTCTTGAAATATTCCCCTAAATTACAATGCATGTGAGTATCACTAAGCCTGTTCTGATGCTAGGGCAGAGGTGACTTTGGGAAATCCAGTGCAGGTCTGTAAATTTTTTGTCAGTTCAGATGGATAGGTTTTCTTTCTTTGTGCTAAATTTGCTGGTTTTTTCTAAAACTCTCCCCAAATTTTCTTCTTTAGGATATAATGTTATCCTGTAGGCCATTCCTTTTTTTTTTTCACAGAATTCTTCAGTGTGTCTTGTTGCAACTGTGTATCCCTGAACAAAGCAACAGGGCTGCGAGGAGGTCAGCTCTCATTGTGATCTGTGCTGCTGCTTTTTGGGGCAGGCTTGGTCCAGGGGAATTCAACAGTCTTGGTAACAGGCTCCAAAATCAAATGAACTCGTGCAAGGCAAATTTACAGTGTGCCTTTTCTCCTTAAGAAAAAAATCTCACTGGCAAACAATCTGAAAGGACCCAACATCTCAATAAGACACGGTCCCTCCCCTCTGCTCCCTGTCCTGAAAGGGCTCATTGTTCCCAGGATTCAAGGTGGGCTCATTGACTTTCATGTTTCCATGGAACCAGCTTGTCTTTCTTCCTGAATTATATTTGCTGCTGATCTCCACAGCTTTTTCAGCAAATTAACACAGGTGATTTGTGAGTGACTTGGTTGGACTAAAGGCCAGCGAAGAACCTGCTTGATTAGCCAGATGAAGAAATCAAAGGTGTAAAAATAAAGTTCTGGGTCAGGCCTTGGTGGAAAGAGGGAGGGCAGCTAACATGAAATGCTGTTAACTCCTAGTTTCTATTACATGTAACACAGGAAGGTTGGTGTTGGATTTATGTGCTGGAAAGCTTAAATATGAGTAAATCAAGTAAAGGTCTGGTAAAACTTAGAATTTAAAATTGACAGCAGTAACTAGTATGGAGTTGCTTAGATGAAAAAGGAAGAGGTACTTTCATGGTAGTCCATGGTCCACACAATTAAAAGCTAGATGATTCTAATTTGGTCAGTAAAACCTATGCATGCATTTACTATTTTTCTCAATACCTATCAGCCTGCTGTCTAATAATACAACTGCATTTAACAATTCAGATGGAATAGTTTTTCTCCCAAAAATTTTGATTCAGTGAGGAATCACTGAATTTGAGGAATTTGATGAAATGGACCAATTCTGTTTACTTTCTGTACAGGAAGTTATAAACATTTTCATAAAATTAAGCCACTTTGCATCTAGTCCTGTTGTGGAAGTTTCACGCTTAGATATTCAAAGGAAGACTGGATGATTTCCAATCATCCAATTGTAGTTCAGACAGGAGTTCAACTGTGAGATGGTACAAGATGATTACAGAGTCACGGGGTGGTTGGGGCTGGAAGGGCCCTCAGGAGCTGCCCTAATCCAGCCCCCTGCTGCAGCAGGTTCACCCAGAGCTGGCTGCACACAGTCACGGTGTCCAGCTGGGGTTTGCACACCTCCAGAGAAGGAGACTCCAAACCTCTCTGGGCACTGTTCCAGTGCTCGTCACCCTCACACTGAAGAAGTTTTCCCTCCTATTCAGGGAGTGGGATTTGTGTTTCAGTTTGTGCCACTGTCCCTTGTCCTGCTCTGGGCACCACTGACAAGAGCCAGGTCCCATCCTCCTAACACCCACCCTCAGCACATTTATTGTCTTGTTTCCAGCCTGAACAGGCCCAGCTCCTTCCTCAGCCTTCCCTTCCATTAGACATGCTGCAGTTCCTCATCATCCTCTTCACAGCCCTCCATTGGACCTTCTCCAAGAGTTCCTTGTCTGTCTTGATCCGTGGAGCCCAGGACTGGATGTGGCACTGTCCATGTGGCCTCAGCAATGCAGAGTAGATCAGAGAACCAGGACTGGCAAATACGACCCTGACTTAGGCTGGGAGGTTCTGGCTTAGGACAGGCTGGGCTGGCATAGCCAGCTTTGAGCCAGGGGTTCACAGGTACTTTGTCTGGGTGCAGGGATGGGGTGGCAGGATTTGAAGACAAGACTCCAGCACAAGCCTGTTAAACCATTCTGCTGGGCAAGGAGGTGTAGCATCATTGCAAATGAGTCTGCTCAAATCTGGCTGTGCTGTGCAGTTCCAGCTCAGGGCTTGGCCTGTCAGGGTGAACGAGGCAGGTGCATTTGGCACTAGGTAGAATAGTGATTTTTCATCAGTGTTACACATATTTTCTGTTGATTCTGAGAGTCCGTGATTTGCTGAGTGTGCTCTCATCTCATTGAGGCTCAGGGTGCTCAGCATTTTGTAGGGCAGGTCCCTGGTGGGCCCAGTGCCAATAAGAACAGTTCCTTTCTCTGCCTGGCATTTCCTTGTGAGTGATAGCACTTGGAAATATCTGAGTCTGTTATTTTAAGAACATCTGTTGTTTTGTGTCACAAACCATGGTATTTTTCAACAGGAGCCTGTGTAAAAGTTAGAATCCAGTTTACCAATTAAGGAAAAAATGGAGTAGTCTTTTCTTAATACAGTACAATTTGAACTAAATTAAACAAGTGAAAATACAATAAGACAGGCTGTACAAAAACACGTAGGAGAAATTAATACCCGGTATAGAGAAGAATTATTTGTTCTTCCCGTAGACTTTTTACTTATATTTGCCATGCATGTGGCCAAAAAAATAAAAAGAAACTGCTTAAGTTGGCAAAGTCCTTGAAAAAAGTTGTTTGAAATAGCGTGGGTGTTTTTTTCTCAGGAGGGACAGCTGTGCATAGCTAGCATGTTGCTCAATGAGACCGTAAATTTTAGCACTAATCTTCGTTTCATGAATTGTTGGGTTTGCTGTTCTGAGTGATAATGTTCAAGGTTGGATATTAAATTACTAAGAAATTTCTAGTAGTGTGTTCTCTACATTGCATGCACAGCAGTTTTTAATCTCCTGGGTAGGTGCTGAATATGTAGTGTAGGTCATCCCTTATCACACTACGCCTGACAGCTAAGAAATAAATGAACCCATAGCAAAATTTAGGATGTTTTGAAAGCTTCAAATAAGTTATTTGATGGTGTGGTTTCAAATGTGTCCATTCTGAGCAGTAATTCTTTTTTTTTTTTTTTTTTTTCCCCTTTAATAAAACTTTGAATATGATGGCAGCTGGTTCTTAAATGAAAAACTTTACCCTCTGAGCTCTCCATGTCTGAGCAATTTGAACTTCAGTGGAGTCAGTCCTGAGGGACTGCTTGGGAGGATTTATACAAGCAGGTCATAAGATGTTGATTTCAGTGAAATGTTGTGATTTTTATCTCCGTTCTATCCGTTTCTCTGTTTAGGTGACACCTGTCCATTATTATCTCTGGTGGGTTTCAGGGAGGACAGAACAAGGTAATGCCTTAAGCAGAATGGATGTACTCTTACAGGATGACTTTATTATTTTACAAACTAACTTCTGTAAATGTACCTGCTTGGACTTCCAGAATTAAATAACTGTTTAGCCTTGTCCATTTTATTATATTAATTGGTTAAGGCTTAATTTTAGCTACTTTTACTTCCTGAGTTGCTTTTTGTCATCTCCCAAATGAGAAGTCTGGTCAGTATGGCTTTAGGTTGGACAGTGGGAGAAGGGGATTAAAGGGTTAAAACTTTTAACAAGTCACCATTTCAAACAGATGCTTGCAAGGGCACACACACCTATTGATAAAGATCTATGCCTTTGGCATAAAAGAGTTCTGAAGATTATATTAAGTAGGCATTTCTGTTCTAAATTGCATCAGACTCCACAATCTAATTTTGTAGTTCGTTTTAGTCTTTCTGATGACAGATTTTCCTTTGCATGGTTTAATAAAGACTGAAAAAAATATTTCCTGAAATTTCATGTCAGGTTGTGTGGCAAACTGGACATCTGAAAGTTGATGTTGCTTATGCTAATTATATGCCTTTTCCTATCTGTAAAACAGTCTGAAAACAAAGGCCATATAAAATAATATTTGAAACAAAAAGTCTAAAAATGTTTTACTAACAGAGAGGAAAAAAAAAGGAAATTAAAAGATTAAATTAATGTTTGCATTATTTTCAGCTTGAGGAGTTGTGATAATGATGTCTCCAAAGACATATTTCAGGTTTTTTAGCTGTTGCTAAGAATAGTTTCCTTTTGTCTCAGTTTTTCCTTCCCTTATCCAGTACTGAGACATTTAGTTCTATGTTTTCTCATATATCATTCTAAAGTTCATACTCTGCTTAGTAGCCTAGAAACACAGTTAAAAAATAAAATAGGATATTTGTAAATAAAATTACCCATTTATTCTGCCAGTTCTATGCTTTGTCCTTTTTTGGTTTCCTGGGAGAAATGTTTGCAGCACACTTTGTCTCAGATTTAATCAGTACCTTTTCTCAGCAAACATGCTCTTATCCTGTCAAAATACTGCATCAAGCTATACCTCCTCTGATCTGTTTAATCTAGATAAATGTTATAGAGGCTTTTTGTCTTTTCCTACTCCAGACAGGTAAGATTATCCGTAATGGAGATTGTACATTTTGTCTTGGCAAAAGTTTGCAAGATCCACGGTTGATGAATAGACATCCGCTCTGCTCAGAAGTGTTACTTGAAATTAAATAGGCCTAACAGCAAATTAAATACGTGACTACACAGTGGAACTACTTGAATTTCCTTTGCCATTTTATAGTTGTTTAACTCAGTTTATATTTTCTCGCTTCTCCTTTATCAGTGTCACTAGGGAGAGAAGTTATCACGAGAAGCCAGGGTCTTCTCCAACCTTTAGAACACAGCCTTTTTTGGTTTCTCGAGTTGCTGTCTGATTTACACATGGTTCAGCTGTGCAGTGAGTGTGCAGTGTGCTCTGCAGTGAGTGTGCAGTGTTCTTGCTGGGCTGACTGCAGGGCAATCCTAAAGCAAAGCAGCTGTGCCCTGCAGGGAAGGGCTTGAAGGGGTTCTTTTACCATGAAAGGACAGGGTGCTTGAAAGCCTCAGTGAAATGAGAAGGGCAGCCCAGAAAATCAATCTGAACCAAGAGCTGTAATAGTAAATACTACTATTTTTATTATATATTTATTTATATTACTAATATTTCCTGTTGGGCATGTCGTGTGCTGTATCTGAGTGTGATGGAATTATTCTGTGGCAATAAAGCTGCAGGTTGATTTTGCATCTTGGATTCATCACATAACCCAAACCCTCAAGAGTCCTGAGTGATCATCTAAAACTGGACTGTGGTGCTGTGTTTGTTCTGCACGTATGTCCAAGGTTTAGAGACAGATCCAGGAATCTCTTCCAGGGGCTGTGCCACTGCTCTACAGAGCAGCAGTGCAGAAAAGCGCACTTCCATTGTCTCTCTGCATCTCTCAAAGCAACCCAGCCATTCTCAGCTGGAGAATGGGAGCAAGCAGACTTGGCTGTAGCTGTTTACATGGGATGGGCAGAATTTGGAAAGGGTTTTATTTCTGTTGTCTAAAAGTCTTGAATTCCCATCCTTGTGTCCTCCAACCCCTTGTTATTCTACTCTGCCTGATCTGAAGCTGTTCTGTCTCTTGCACCTCTTCACCCCTACCATTTATATCTGCATTTTGGGATGTTACTCGCTTTTGTTCACTTCCAACTGATGGACAGATGTTTTATTTGCTCCCATGGGTTTGAAAAAGCGACTTTCATTGGGAATACTGCTGGGGGTAAAGCTTGAAAGGCCCCAAAGAATCTCTTGGTGTAGATGAATGCTGGGAAATAACTTTTTTTCTGTAGAAGACCTGCCTGGTCTCTGCCTGCCTTTTTTTTCTCCCCATCAGCAGCCAGAGCCTTCAGGCTTTTGGGTTTACATGCTGCTGAAACCCCAGCTCCTGGGGCTTGCTGCAGAACGTGAAAGGTGTGCCCAGACCTCCCTCTCCAATGTCAAAAACATCCCTTTTATTTTATCCTGAAAAGACTCATTTTTTCTTTTTTCCTAACCTTTGTTCCTTGTGGAATGAAAAAAATGTATGAAATGTAGTATTTCCAGTAGATAAAATTTTTGCCCTCCCTGTCTCTTCCTAGAGATAGTTTGTTTGAAAAATGCTTTGCAGGACCACCGCTGTGTTTGTAGAGAATGTTAAGATAAATGTGTTTATAGATAAGCTGTGTTTAGAAACACATGGTTATTTTCATCAGTATGATAGGAGGGCTCATCAAAGTCACTTCACTCTCTACAGCCATAGCTAGAAAAGGGAATTACCTTAATAAATCCATGGTTAATTATGTAAGCCTGCCTGCATGATGATATAGTGTCTCAAATGCATACTCCTGGCTTTTTAACATAATTTACTTTTATGATTTTCCACCTATTGCTTATTCTTTGTGATTTTGGTATTTTTATAATGTTGGAAAATTCTTAATTGCCGACTGATTTATCCTCTGTTAGGGACTAAATGGGAAGCCTTTGGACTTCAAAGGGCATTTAGACTGCATTTGCTGCTTGGATGGGCCTTTTATGCAACTTTTCTTTTGCAGAGTTGTAGGGCTATAGACAAACAACATGTCTGAATTTTACTCTTACTGCTTTTAATTTGTTTGCCTTGTTGAAAGTGCACACAAATGTACATACAATTTTAAGGATGTACTATATGCATAATTCATTATTTTTCATTTTAACGTAGAGGAACTGATTTATCACTGACATTTATGCTAGCACAAGATGTTTGTAAATGGTACTGACATCCTGCTGGTATTCTACATTTATTATAAAGGATAAATGATCAATCAAGAGTGCAAAGTTGTTAACAGTCGGGAATAGACAGTTGTATGCTCCAGGGACATGTTGTGACTTGATAAGTCCCACTCCCTGAAGATAGAAATAGTGCACTGGAAATAGCATGGGGGATAGAGGAACAGCTCCAAAGATGTTTCCTTTAAAAAAAACCACATTTTTTTCTTAATTAGGTTTACTACTATGGTGTCCAAAAATTAGTTAACAACAAGGACCCATTGTGCAAGGACCAACTCAAACATAGTAGCAGACATCTTCTTCCCCTAAAGGAGAGCAATTTCTCTGCGATTCTACTCTTTGAAGTATTTTGTGGGTGGAGCACAAAGTGCCTCCCTGGTTTCTTTTGTGATTTAATTAAGCAAGAACACGCTATGTGCGTGTTACTTTCCAGAGCTGAAGTAGTAAATCTTTCCTAGAGGACTTAAAACACAGTGGGATGTCTCACTGTGCTATTTGCAGTGGCTTTCCTCTGTTCTTGCTTCAGTCAATGACAAAACCTCCAGGGAAATTAGTGAGGATGCATCCACATACAAGCCAGCTCTTAATTTCAGGATCACACAGTGCAAGGGAATAGAATGTCTACAGAGATAAGGGTTAAAGAGTTAATCATGTTGGCACTCTAACAGGTAGTGTTCTGACAGTTCCAGGACATGACTGCATATGTTTTTATTTAGATACTCTATAATTATATAGACTTTCAGCCTTTTGGCCCTTCTGTACCGTGTGATGAAGATTGTCTGTTTAAAAAATGGGATGAAAGCTTAGGTGAGAGCAAAAGAGTTGCTGAATTATCTGTCCCACCCCAAAAGGAAGGAGTGACCTGGATGCAGATATTGTAAGTGAGCTGGAAAAGATGGGTAAACTTTATACCTGTGGGCTGTAATACTTTTGTTGCTCATGAGAGGGGTTCTTGGCAGATTCCACCCTGGCTGGAGCTGACATGTGCCATTGATTTTGGAAATAAATCTATTTATAGATATATATAAATATATATTAATAAATATATTAATAATCTGAAGAGACAAATACTGCATCTTTAACCATTAGTTTGGGATACAGGTGTAGTTTTTGTGTAAAATGGAGATACCCAGCCCATCTGTGTATAAATTCCATTATTAATGACAAGGTCCAGCAGCAATAATCTCTTGCTACAGAAACATTTTCAATCCATTCTTTTCTAAAATTTTCCAATTTATTTGCCCATTTCCACCATTGCTACTTTAGCTTCCTCATGATAAAAATGATGTTTTTAACCTTTCTGCAGTCCTTTTGAAAACATGCTCTCAGCTCTTGCCTCTGGCTTCATTTTCCTATCTGAAGTCATTGTCTTCAGATGAGATTTTAAGTATTCCGCAGCTGATCCTTTGAAACAGAGCAGAAGTTTTGATACAAAATTAAGCTCCAGCTTTTGCATCTGGGTTCTGCTTCCCAGAGATCTCCCACTAAAGTTCTTTGTTAGATGGTTGACTCCTACCTACAATTTTCAGATTTGCAGGCAAATCCTTCCAGGTCGTGTACATTTATTCTGTTGCCTTGTATGCCGCTGTAGAGGAGCTGGAATGAACATTTTGGGACACCTCTTATGGCATCACAGCTGTCAGGTCTCTTTACTCTCTTTGGCTCCAGTCCAGAGCAAGCTGAAGTCAATGGAAAGGTTTGAATGCCACTGCTTCTGCATGAATCAACTGTGCATAAATTCTTGGTTAGAGGTATACCAGAAGCGTGAGAGGAAAATTCTCCTCACAATGACTCTTGGTTTTGAATGTCTTTTAATAATCGTTTCTCACTTGTATCAATACCTCTCAAATAGAGTGGGTTTTTCTACATTGAAATCATGGTAGTGATTCCTATGTAAGCCTGAAATAACTCAGTTAAAATCAGGATGTGTGTTACTCAGTTGATATTAAGTCTCAGAGTATGTATTTGTGTAACAGTGCTGCTATTTTGGTTTTTGTTTTCAAGATCTTGGTCTGCTTCCATGTAATGAAATGAAAATGGTTGTATTAATTTCTCTTATGATGGTGGAGCTTACCACTATCACTAATAACCTAATTTTTTTAAACTCTAATTTTTTTCAAGAGCATATTCATCAATCCGAAATGTGGAGCAGTAGGAAAAAAAAAATCTCTTCCCTGAATCCATGAGTGAACAAGCATGACAGGCTCATGTTGACATGGTCAGGTGACCATCTGTAAATGTTTGAGTGACCTTGAATTCATATATTTGAATGGGAAAATGTACAACCATTTCAGAAGAGAACACTGCTGTCTAGAATCTTATATGCAGCCTTTGGGGTTGTGTTCACAAATATTATGCACATGGCTGTGATTTAAATAGTCATGGAGTGTCTGATGTCAGCTACTTCCCCTAAATAAAATACTCAGGGTATGCACACCTGGTTTGGAGCCAACTGGCTTTGCTTTGCTTCCTTTCCAAAAGCCTCCATTCACAAGTGAGCAAAATGACTCCTCATGCTGTGAGAAGGAAACCTAGAAGTGCTCGGTGACCACAATTTTACACAAAAGAGGGGCCTACTTTTAATTTGCCAAAAAGTCTGCAAAGTGCTCCCATGGGATTTCTTTTTATACTCAGTGCCTCTTAGAATTGCTTGAAGGTTGTTATGACTATTTTACAGCAAGAGATAACACTCCTTTCTGGATAGGGAGGTATGGGAGGTTGGACTTAAGGTTTTTTGTTAATATCTGTTCATTCTAAAACAACAGGTGTTCAATTTAGCAAAACAGTGTAAACATCAGCATGTACAGAGGTTTTTATTTACCTTCAGCAGAACACTGATCAAGTGATGTCAGATTAGTTACTTCCTTTTGAGAAGCTGATTCAAAGAAGCTCAAAAGTCGAGGAGCTTGCATGAATTGTCTTTCATTTTTCACGTTCTTCACAGTCAGGAAATTTTGAAGGCTTTCAAAATATTTCCTGTGCATGCTTTTAGTAAGGAAATGTTTGTCTCCAGTCTGAACTTGTTTTGGCATTTAATTTGATCACCTTGATATGAGAAGCGTAAATGTTTGTTCCTTCCAGAATTTCAAAGCCTGGGGACTGTACCTGAGCATGCTGGACAGTGAAAGTTTCCTTAGAGTGGGGTGTTCACAGTGTGTGACCAAACTACATTGCTAAAGGGAACCTTTTTTCCAGGACTTACGTATTGTCAGTAGCACTGCAGGCCTTTGGGAAGCCCAGTCCTTCAAACCTGTTTAGTGTGGAAGCAGGTCAAACTCTCTAAACTAAATTCCTGTGGTTAACTTTCAGGTACTCTATTAGCTGGGAATTAAGCTTGTGATATAGGGACTTCAGATTGACATAAATATTGTAATTATTCTTGAAACAACTAATGCCAGTGCAGCAAATTTGGAATATATTTTCAGTTTGACTCCAAATCCATGGTGGTTTCCTACACACTTCCTTGCAAATGTGTTCTTAGTTAAAAATGCCATTTTCTCCCATCCAGCAGCTTTTATTCTTGTGGTTAAGGGACGCAGCTTCTTGTTCTTAGAAACATGCAAGGGTCCTTAATTAAATTTGTCTTGGTAGTTCCTATTGATGTAAAGATAGTTGTTTATGCAGGATGGCTGGGTTGCAGTTACCAGTTAGGATCCTAGCTTAATAGTGTACTGAGTATCTCAAAGTGTCTTGTTTGATGGTTTTGAGAGCCCTAGGAAGCACTCTGCACATTGCAGAAAAGCACCAACTTGTGTGAATTCACTTGTCCTCAAAGAATTTCTAACCCAACCTTTTCTGTTTATTTGGTGATTCCGAAAAGAACCCAATTGTGGAGAAGTTAAAATGTAATTGCATTTTGCCCAATTCCTCCCCAGCAAATTCACACAACAAAGGCAATGTAGATGAAAAGTGTTGAACCCAAGTGTTTTAATTAAAGATCTTCAGCTAAGAAATAGTTATGAAATTCAGGTTTTTTTAATCTATTTTTTTTTTTTTTAGGGTGGAAAGAAGTCCTACAGTGGGCCATGTGGGGGCCGTGATTGCAGTGCTGCATGCAAATGTTTTCCAGAGAAGGGCGCACGGGTAAGTTTGTTTAGACTAATAGAACTTGTCCTTGCCTCTTATCAATCTTTTCAGAAATAAATTGATAAATAAACAAACACCGTGTTAATACGTGTAATTCTCAATCTAATGACCTCATGGAACGACAAATGATGAAGACCAGCTGCATTTCAAATGTCCCTGGCTGAGATTTCAAAAGCTGTTCTCAGAATTTACAAATGGCTCTCTTTGTAATGAGTCTTCAATAGAATCCTATTTCTTTATGTGATCTGAGCCCTAGTTCAAAAGAAGTCAGATGGTTTTTAAGGAGATTACAACAATTAAAATTAGGAAAATCAAAGTAGTGTGGGCTTCTAGCACAGATTTTGCCCAGGCCTTACTGTAATAGCTTCTGTTTATTGGTAGAAGTGTTTTTGATTTGTGTATTTGGTTGTGGAGAAATAATAACTCAAAATGGATCTGGGCAATTCCCTTTGAGAAAGTTGCTTATGTAGATAAAGTCTCTTTCTCTGAAGTCTTCATTTGAAGAAACCAAATGTTTAAGCAAGATTTCTGCACAAATCTTTAATTTCTTTTGCTTGTATGAACAGACTATAACTTATCTTAATGCAGCTGCTTATCTCCTCTCTTAGGGGTGTGCAGTAACTGACTTCACTCTGCCTTCAATAGCAATGTTAATTTTTGTCCAGACACCATCTACTTAATGTTTTATCTTAAGCTCTAGAGCATTTTCACATGTATGAAGATGAATCTTACAGATTTTGCTTTTGGAGATGAAAGGAGGGAAGAGCACACAGTAGGTACTTGAGGAATTGGAAAGGCTTAAAGAGAAGGGAAATAATTCTAGCTGTTTAATTTATCAGCTGTGCTTCCTGAAATCGTAGTGGAAACTCATCCTCTAAGCAAAAACAAAAGAAATTAAGTCTTATTTAAACACTGGCAATCCTGATTTTTTCCTGTCTATTTCAGTGAGACAGTATGTGTATATGCAGGGCATTGCTTTTTGGACTGAATTTACTTTCTGGACTGAATTTAGGAAAATGTTGCTCTTTGAAAATGATTGTTTTAAAAATGATGTTTTTTCTAATTGCAGACAGAGTTGAGTGTGAATGTGTAATTGATAACTGGTGATGTGTTTGCTCTGGAAACATAAAAATTCTTTCAATTCATCATGTGACAAAGGGAAAACATGTCTAAAGAGAAAAGCAGAAGCAATTCACTTCAGCTCATATTCTAGGGTGTATTGAGGGCTTCCTTGCAAAGTTCTCAATACACCTTAGATCGTGAGCTGAAGTGAACTGCTCAGTACCTTTTGTGATTAGATACAGTAAGGGACAGACCTAGTTTGGTTCTGGAACACGATATCCTGTAAATGCTCTGACCTTTAGACAGCCATGAGCATCATTCTTCTGTCTCTTTACATTCCCAGGGTCCAGCTTGATTGTTTGAAGTGGCCACAACGCTGTTGACCTTGCAGTTTGAGCTCTTGGCATCTCTTTTGTTAAGATGTCACAAAGATTTTAGGCTGTTTTCATTGCTGACCTGAGAACTCATTTGGCTTTTAGCTTATTTCTTATGTGACCTGTATCGATGGGGCATTTTCAAACGCATATTCCATCCCGCTGGGACCTTTCCACGGAGCAAACTGTCTGCTACAAGTGGTAATCTTTCCCTTTTACAACACTGCTTCCATCAAGTGTGCTGAGCCCTGCTGACACCTTGTTGGACATCTGCAGGCAGCTACTGGAGGCCTGCCATGGCTGAGGATATGGAGGTGACTGGCTGAACTGGGAAACGTGGTTATGTATCCCACAGCACAGCTTGTTTCTTGCAGGACACTGTACAGCCTGAGGCTAATTCCTTGGCTTCCTGCCTAGCTGCTTCTCCACTGCTGCAAAGCCTTGAAGTTCAGGAACGGAGACAGGACTTTGCCAATGCCCTGAATCCATATTTTGTTAAAAAAAATGTTCCAGCTGTCAATTTTCCATAATTAACCGGCTCAGTATAAAACTAAGCTTTCTTTTTAAAAGAAGGGAATAGCTGAAAAGCACAAGAAAAATGACAACAAGCTGACAGCTTAATGAAAAACGTATAGACAATGTCCTTAAATGTCCTCCTTGGACACTTCTGATCAGATCAAGCTTTAAAAATTTTATTTAGGCAATAAAAATGTCAAAACTGCCTAGGACTACTTGACTAGTGAGAGATATTTCTGGAAATGGGATGCATATGTGTGTAATCTACAGGTGCCCACATTCTTGTTTTTGCTATGGACTGCTGCTGTATGTGCAGGATACATTAAAAAACCACCAAAACCCACAAAGAACCACCGACCAACCGAAAAAACCCACCCCAAAGTCAATAAACCAGCATAATCTCAGTACCTGTAAAACTAACCCTGTTAGAAGGCAAATCTCTATGCAGTGAGTCAGCAATTTGTGGAATAATTGAGATTCTTTTCTGAAGGAAGCGTGGTGCTTGTCCAGCAGCCCCTTAGGGAGCTCTCCTAGCAGAGTGGTAGGCACATCTCCTAAAAGAGCAAAATTGCTGTTCTGCTGTCTGAGTGCTGGCATTACATTTGAAAAGTCGTAATGCTGCCTTGTGCACTGAGTCTTGATATGATCCAATTTACTGTGAAGCCTGCACAAGAAGAAATCTGTTATGGAAGCGTTCTTCATCTTAGCCAGTGATTCAGAATTGGTTCTTTTATCTAATGAGGAGTTAATGAAAAGCCTGTCTCGGTGTAATTCAGTGGTCAAGCTCCTGGCCATTGCAGCATTTCTCCCCTCCGTATCAGTTTTTATCTTGTAAAGATTTGTGAGTAGCAATCCAGTGATTTGTGCAGAAGTCCAGTTCTTCATGGTGAGGTGTTACCTTCTCTGAAGGGCCCCAGCTGGGACCTTGTCAGGAGGTTTTCTCAGAGGTTAAAAGGTTAAACTGAGTTTGTGGTTTTGCTCAAGTGCACAGGAAGGTATCTACACGTTGTATGATATTGTGACACTAAATTTAATACCAAGTGAAGCCCAGGAAACTGATTTTAAACCTAGGAGTTTTGGATCTGATTGTTCTGTTCCCCTAAGCTGCATTGTTAGAACTGATTTTGATATGAAAGCTAATGTAGTGCTGCGCAAAGGAAATGCCAGGGAGCATCTCAGAGGTTACTGGAATCTCTAGGTGAATGTGTGGATCTGCGAAATCTCTGTGTCCCTACTCCCATTTTTCTGGCCAGCTGAGATACCAGTTATCCAACTAAGGCAATTTTAAAGGGAATTCTGCCATGATAGTACCTAAATGAACCCTGGTACATACAATTTTTTGAGGCAGGGGACAGACTGAACACAAACTTACACTGAACCCACTTTTCCATACAAGACTTACATACAGTCATCTTTAGGAACAGCAGCTGCTGGGTAGGAAAAGTGCTTTATATTAAATTGTGAAGCACAAGAGGAAAGCTGAAAGAAAAGCAACCACATTAAATTATAAGTTAAATGAGGAGGTGAATGTAATTTCTGATACTGGTCCTTATCGTAGTGCAAGGATATGTTCCGTTTCCATGCAGGTGAGTGATCCACAGCTACAAGATTTTTGGGACTGTCAGAAGAATTTATTGTGCTTAAAAGAGTGTTTTTCATTCGACTTGCTCACTGTTTGTCCACACTTAATGGGCAGGGATAATGCTGCTGAAAGTTTCAAGCTGTATTGATGGCTGTCTTGGTAAGAAATGCACTGCAGAGAAGTCAGCAGGGAACAGGAGGCATTTTTCATACTTTCAGAGTATCAAGAAGCACTAAAAAGTTGGCAGCCTGCACCATTTCATTTTGCAGTTCATTTTGCATGTTTATAATAATGTTGGCTTTTTTATTTTTATATAATGTCATCAACTTTCAAACACTTACGAAGATAAAATAGCAGACCCAGTCCTTGTTTCATGTATACCTTCTCCTGATGCCTGTTCATTTTATCTTGGAATTTATAACAATATTAGGGTTTGTTTTAAACTTTGCTCAACATGTGCTGGAGATAATATTTCTTTTTTTCATTCTCCCCCACCAAAAATGAAATTAAGGAAAAAAAAAATCTAAAAATTGTTTCCAAGGCTTCACAAACTGCTAGGAGAAACTGTGTCCCTTTTACAGCTTACAAGTGCTGTCAATTGGGAAAACCTGATGTTGCTAATTATATATTTTTTCCAGTAATATGTAGTCATATCAAATTTTATATATGTGTTTATATATATATAGTGAACTTTAAAGCCCATTAAAATATGATATGATCGATTAGAAAACTGAAGTTAAAATGATGACAGTAAATGTAATGTAAATTCTCACTGGGCAATCAAAGACTTTTTGATAGAATTACTGCAGATCAAACAAGCAAGAAAAGATAGACAGATCCTCGACATCCATGCAGTGAACAGCATAACCTGAGGTCAGAACTTTGGATGATTAATCTAATTGTTATCTAGCATAAACTAATGTCGCATTGGCAAGAGATCTTAGATTAACTTTTGTCTGGAATTAATCCCCTCAACTTAATACTGGGTGTACAAAGTGTCTCTCTTGTGATAATTAGTTGAAGATTGGTTGACGTTTCTTTGCTATGAGATTGTAATAATTATAAATTGTATTTTTAATAATGTTTGCTGATTTCTGCTTTGGCCGGTTAACCACTCTGTTTGGAACAGCCAGGGATTTCCTGATGGAACACAATTTCTTTGGAAGTGTCGACTCAACAAAATGATTTTTTTTATTGCAGAAGTGCTTTGCACAAACAAATTTGCCGGTGACAAAATTCTTTAATGCTGTTGGTTCAAACTTCCCTGTGTTTCCATGTGGCTTCCTGCTCGCTGGCTCGAGGAGCCCTGTGGGACACAGTGCTGCCATTTCGATACCCTGCAGGCTGCCCAGTAAAAATCCAACCACACTGTGGGGTGCTGCCATTTCCTTCAAACTGCCAGTGCCAAGGTGGGAGCAGTGCTAAATGCACTAACCATGGATACAGGTACAAGTAATCCTGGGATTGTTGTCCTAATTCTGGTTCAAATTCCCTTCTGGTTAAACATATAAAATGCCATCATTTGGTTTGGGAAGAGGATTATCTATAACATTGAAAAATGTTCACCATCTGTTTGCTGTCGTTAAGAAGTTCTGGCAATATTTTGGAAGAAAATGAGGTAATAGCTAAGTCAAACAACTTACGTGCCAGCTGCTTTTTTTAACAACTGCCAAGGTTTGTATTTTTTTTTAAGTAATAAAACAAACTTTGCCAAATGTAGCATTAAACAATTATTGTACATGTCCTCCTGACCCAACCTAAATACACTGAGCTTAGCTCTCTAATGAGAACCACACCAAATACTGAAACAGCACAAATAAAACCGAACTCATTGCATCATAAAGGGTTCCTTGTGCAATGGGCATCAAGACCAACCCTGCTCCTGTGTGCAGTCTTACATCTTCTTTTTAGGAAGGCTTCTCGAGGGGACAGGCCCCCATCTTATCTCAGAATTCAGAAATGAAAACAGCTGTGTTTAAGCAGGGTAACCAGGGAGGCTCTGCTAGCAAATCCTCTCTCTGTGATTTGGTTTGCAGTTTTGTCTGAGAGGATGATGTGTACTAAGTGAGGCTGAATATATTCTGGGAAATGTATCTTGTTAAGAAGATTTCCACAGCATTCAAAACTAACCAGGACCCGTGGCATTTCTGTGTCACCTGGGTGGGTGAGGTGGCTCTGTGACCTGAAACTCTTTCTCAGGCTGCCTGCAAGGGCAGCAGATTCTGTAATTGAAATCAACCAGAACATGGGCCCTCAAGCTGTGCTCCACAGAGCACTTCCAGATGGCTTGGAAAAGCCCAGCGAAGAACTGTGTGTCACTGTTCAAGTAACTGTGTTTCATGTGAGCTTTAACCCGGGATTTGAAAGTCCTTACACTATTTTGGAAGCAAATGGAGCATTTAAAAAGCTCCTTGATTCATCCTACAGTGCTGAGTTGTCTTAGTTTAAGAAGTTGTGTAGTCTCACTATACCAAGTGAATGTCCTTTTTGTTTCTCCTTTCTAGCCTGAAAGTTTCTCATTTCCTCAAACTGAGCTTCTCAGAGGTGAGGTGTTAGCGATGTGGATGTGAGCTGAGATGACTCCTGAAATCATGCTCAGCTGCCACAGATCCCTCTGCCCTGTACTGTGATGAGTCCTCCTCACCTGAAGAGGACTTTGTGATTTCCTGCTCTGCTGCTGGCATGAGCTGAGGGTGCAGGCAGGTTGCCCTAGGAACAGGAATCATTTCTTGTTTGTAGGAGCTGCCCCTGGTAACCTGCACGAGGAACGTGCTGTTCCCTTGAAGGCAATGCCACCGCTGCCACTGATTTCATTTTAGGTGTGCAGACAGATGGGAAGACAGACCAGCCTTGTCTCTCCCTCTTTGGAGCCTTGCCATGACTGACCTTCTGTTCTAACTTTGTATCTGTGGCACTTTCTCCAAGACTAAAAGTGATAAGCTGTGCTGTGGATTTGCTCCATATGGACAAAATAGACCCCCTCATCTTCCTAAGTACTGGAGATTAAAGCATATCCAAATTCTTTCTTTGTAAAAATTGTTGTCTTTCTTGGCCATAGAATGGAGACTTTGAGTCTGTGATGTTTTACTTGCCATGTAACTCCTTAGAATAGGACTAGCATCAGCCTTTTGATTTCTCTTGGGTATTCATTTATTCACTGTAGGAGGAGAATTGTAAATATTCTTAAAATTGTTTTCTGTCAGCCACTCCACCTTGAAAGAAAGAAAACTAAGAATTCCTGCAGGAGGATAAACTCTCTGGTGTCCTGCTCAGGACAAGAAAAACACATGTTATGAGTCTTTTGAAACATATAATTGGCTGGTTGGGCTTTTGCCTAACAGAAGTTGTAGAATTTTGTGCAATTAGTCCTGCAATGGTGTCTCAGTTGAAGAGAGATTTTTGATGCCCAGTTACATCTGAGAAATGGAACAAGACTTTCCTCTCCAAGCATTTGATAGACAAGAAGGAGTAACTTACTTCCTGCCTTGAAATTACCCAATTGGCATTTTCTCCCAGCACATTCTATATTACTCATGTGTAGTACTCCCCACCTAGAGTATGTCTTAGTAGCCTTTTTGTCCAGGTTAAATTTTCTTAAATACCTCATTTTTGTTGTATCTCTTTCCTCTCACCCTGCTCCAAAACTCGCCCATCTTCTAACTAAGTGTGATTGGTTCAGAATATTCCTGGTACCAATTATTTTTTTAAGCTTCTTAAGATGAGAGGAGGTGCCCTTTGCAGAAACAAGTCTTTTTTAAAGAGTTCCCGCTGGCAGCGAGCGAAAGGTGTGACAGAGATTTCCAGTGTAAGTCAGCCTCGGAAACAGAAGGATCACAGAACCAATCTGTGAGCAAGGCCCAGTTGGAAGAGATTTGGCTGACAGTCAGGTTAGCTGCTTCATGAGCCAGGAAAACAGCCAATAGCAGGGATTACTCCAAAGCAAACTTAATTAGGCAACAGATAGGCAGGAAGTATGCCAGTCATGGAGCCTGCAGCCAGGGAGAGCACACAATGAGCACCCAGGCAAAGCTCTCTTTGTGGTGGTGGGAGAGGCTGGAGTGCCAATTAGTTGAGAAGTAAAGCTGGATGCATAGATGTCTCAGGCTACCTGTTTTCTGGGAACTTTGTGCAGTGTTTTTGGTGTGAATCGTAGCTTTTCCTGGTGGGACATCTTAGGAGAACAGACTGTACGTTGTCCATCAGTGATAGGCAAGGAAAATGGGGAGATGCTGTGAATTCTCATTCTCCTTGTGAATGAGGAACATGTGTGTTTGCTGGTGTCCAGCAAAGTGTTAGGGCTGACTTTCTGAGCACTTAAAGGTGAAGAAAATGAAAGACAGGAATAAAAGGGAATGATGGCACTTTCTTTTTTAAACAAATAAAGCAACATCCAAAAAACGGAACATGGTGGGAATGAGAGAAGAGCTAGTAACATGTAGGATACAGGGTGATCTGGCTGAGAATCTGGGTATAAGTGTAAATTATATAACTTTTCCCTTGACTTTACTTATTCTGCAGAAATAGGAGGAATATTCAGGTGTTTGCCAGCCTCCTCCTTTTGAACTGTTGATTAGAGACATCTTAGCTGTTGCTCTCCAGTCAGTCACAAATCCATTGACAGAACAAGCATTTTTTTGCAAAATGTCCTGATTTGATGGGCAATATGTTAGGGTTACTCTTTGACCTTCTGTGGAGTTGCCAAGATAGTAAACAAATTTGGAGGAAAGATGCAACCCTAGTAAGAATGGGATACTGTGAATTGTATCAGGTATCTCATGCAGCTACTTGTTTTGGAAATAGAAACATTTTAGTAGTCTGAGAAGTAGCATAGATGCAAATGTCCTTGTTCATTAGGGGCGATTTTTGGAAGGGCTCTTTGTGGGTCTTCTTTAAAAAACAGCAGAGTGTTGCCAAAGCTAATAAACAGGAAGTTAAAATAATTTCCAAATTTCTGGATTTGATCCATAACAAATACATTACAAATAGTGCACAAGTTTTGAAGTACTATTAAAAAGAAACATCTGGTTGTCTTCTTTTAAAGATTGATGATACTTCTTTTAAATGATCAAAGAAAGCTGTCTAATAAAATGACTCAGCATGTGCTGAATTCTCAGTGTATGGTAAGGGAAGAATCTTTTAGTACCTAGTGTTTAGCACTAAGGGTGGTGCAATTCTGCACTAAATTTTGTTTTTCAAAGTTCTATAGAGCTGCTATCTCTTAAGACAGATCTCTGAGATTTGTGTTCACGTCCATGATATTCTGCTGGAACAGTGTAGGAGAACTTGTTCTGCTTTATAGCGGAGCTGTGTTCTGTTCACCTGCTCCTGGGGCTGGGATACACTTTAACAGAGTGACAAATCCCCCTGAACACCAAATCCCGTCTGCTCCCATCTCCATTGCCAGATGGGCACCGTCTGCCTACTTGTGTGTCTGGGGAGTTCTATTTCCTATCAGGCCCTAAAAACAGAATAAAAATCTCTAAATGAAGGGGAAAAAAGAAAAAAAAAAAAAAAAAAAAGGAGATATGCATCAGCCAGGGTATTCTTGCCATAGCTGTTTGCTGCAACTGCTACACTTAGGGAATAGATTTTGGTGTAAAAAAACCTGTGAAGTCCTTTTTACAGTTACAGATATACAGCAGGCGAAAGTTGATGCTCCAAAGTGCTTTCACTCTGTGGTTCACATTTCTTCCTTCTACTTTGGGCTTACCTAATAGATTAAAAATATGTGACTTGAAGTCTAAAGCCTTATTTTAGGATTTTTTTAATCACTTTTTAATATACTGAAAAACATACGATACAACTAGCTTTTGCCTAGTAATTACATGAGCAGAAACAAGTATTTGATAATTTTTAATTTTGTAATTAGAAGCAATTTGATCATTGATAACTGTGAAGAGACTGAAAAGAAAGCGATGACTGGTTTTCACATTGTTAATAGTACAGCTGTGGTTATTATCTTGGTACGTTATCTATTATCTACCTTAATCGGGATTGTTTCAGTGCTTCAGGCTGTGGCCATAAAAATCTTAGATGACCTGGCAAAATGTCCTTGGGAAAACAGCTTCACATTGCTGTGGCTGTTCCCATCTCCACGTGTTGGCGGTCTCAGCTGTTTGTCCCGGGGCTGTGTGGATGTCTGCAGGAGCGTGGGTCACAGGTTCCCCACGGCACATCCGTGCTCAGGTCAGGCAGGGAGCTCCCCCCTTCACTCTGACATGTCCAAAAACGTTTCCTGTCCTTCAGAGAGGCCCAGCTGCCTCTGCTTCCCGCTCCGGTTGTGCTGTGCTTCAGGCTGGGAATGTGGAGCTGCATGGGAGCCAGTGTGGAGTTTTCCTTTAATGTGCACCCAAACATATGCAACACCTCCAGCTGCACAGACCCCTGCATCTGCCTGCCTGCATGCCAGCAGAGCACAGGCTCCCACCTGGAGTCAGGTCTGCGCTCAAAATACAATGCTGATCTGTCTTACAAGTCTGCTACTCAAACTGGCAGAGCACGTGGATGGGTTTAGCTCAGAGAAGAGCGTGGCAGCCTGTTTGAGGATGGAAATTCTGTTGGTAAAAAAGGCAGCTGCAGTGTCCTGACAACTCTATAATTTCTGTTTCTGGCCACATTAGAATCGAAGTTGAATGATGGGCACACACAATGAAAAATTGGCTTTTTGAACGGCAAGTAGATCATATTATTAGTTGTAAGTTGATTCACTTCAACAAAGAGTTTAAACAATTTCTCGTATACTTCTCATTATTTCATGTGCGGAAATGTTGGTCTGAAAATAGATGTGAAGTAGACTGTGAACAGAAGACTTAAAAGGCTTTTATACTTCCATGGAATTCATAGCTACTTTTCCATTCCCTCAACAGATCAGCCACAGAAATACCCCCTGTGAAGAAGCTGCCTCTCTTCAGTCTTTGATTAGTTAGGGAGCACTGGGGCCAATGTGGTTTTAATGAAAACTTGTATACAAAAAGCTCTGACAGAACAACTCTCTTTTGATCCTTGTCATCACAAGGCCACACAAAAATGGTCTGATTTTCCTGAAGATGAATAGAATTGATGCAAGAGATGGGAGAGGAAATGTATTGCTACTCACCTTCCAGTGGTCCTTTTCTGAAGGAGAGTAACACAGAAATTGTAAGTTCCTTCTAAGATGAAAGAGTACATTTTAATATCTCAAAAATTTTGGTTGCTCTTGGTCTCATCTGAACTGTCTTCAGCAAATACTTGTTGTGACTTCAGGCTGAGGTTTTTTTTGTGGAGATATATGAAGCAGAACAGCATCTTCTGTTGGCATCTGCCTTTGATTTTTAACTGGGCTCATGTTCCTCCTTGCCAGTAGAAGGGAGAGTGATGCACAGGGAACTTCTCGAGGTGCTTCAGGACAAGGCATCATCAGGTGAGAGGAGGCTGTGAAATTGGACCTTTTACTCTCTTTTACTCACTTCCTCTGTTCCTATACATTACATTATTGGTGAAATACATCAGGAAATGTTTATAGTCAAGGCAAGTTTGTACTAACACTGTGTCATGCAGCTAATCTGTTTGTGTTCTAAAGAGGGAACACTAAGTTAGCTGCATTTTGCTCCAGATTCAAGTGTCTTATTAAATATTTATACACAGATTAGACTGTTTACTTTCCATCTCATGCTATAGTTGTATTGGGAAGATCCAGAACACCTGGGTTTTAGTGAGGTCTTAAGGAAAGTTTGCTTCAACTTTCCATATTAAAGATTAAGAGCTCACTAAATTACTGACCGTATGCAGGAGAGTTTTAAATCAAGAAGTATCAGTTCTAGAAGCAAGTTTCTAAAATTGTGAATAACAAAATATTCGTGAATACCAGATCTTGATTTCACTCTCTTCTGCTGCATTTCTACATTTCTCAGAGCTGTGTCAGAAATATTAAAGGAATACCAGTTTCTGCTGCTTTAGCTTTGCTGGAGGTCTGTTCTTTACATTAATGAAAGCCAGTCGCTAGGATAAGAAGTCACTCAGCTGACTTTGGTGATGCTACTTTAACTTTGTGCAAAAAATGGTAAATGAATGGGATCCTGGATCACAGTGTTTCAGGTATGCTGGCTATGTGAAATATCCTTTTTTTTTAAGAGAGGCTGTAGATTTACCCTTGCTTTCCGTATTTAGGTGTAACTACATGTATGTAATCAATATCCAGAAGCAGAGATGAAGTGAGAACGGTTTGACTGTCTAGGCAGAAAGCAGACAAGAATAGCCCAAATTTATTTTGCAGAGGATAATCCAGGCTCTTGGTGCGGAAACACGGATTCCCTGTGTATTTAACAGTTGTATCCCTTGGAAGAAACACGTAAAAACCTTAATGTTCTTTGAACTACAGAAGTGTGAGTAAAAAAATTCACTTGTAGAATGAAAGCTACAGCTAAACAAAGTTGTAAGCTGGTTATTTATGTGTAAGTCAGGCTGTGCATTTTATTAGAGAAACTGAGGAGCACTAATTTTAAGCCATCACCAGCTGTTTTTAGTGTTCTCTCTCATCTTGCTCAACACTGGGAACGTTGGTGCTGTCCAGTCATTTCACAAATCAGCAAGGACTTGTCTGATCAGCACTCACCTCCAGCAAGTATCTGCTCACTTCACCAGGAGATGTGAACACACAAGACCTTTAACTCTTTCTCTTGAGTGTGGTGGCCTGGCAGCTCAGGCAGCTTTGAATGTAAATGGCCTCTGAACAGATTTACACATTTCTAGGCTCTCGTGCCCTTTGCCTGCTCCTAAATGTCACTGCAAATCAGAAACTCCCTCCTAAACACAACCAGATATTTGAGTTATGCACTTTGAAGGGTTTCCAAAAACCACAGCAAGTCCTGCTTGTCAGAAAGGTAGATTTTGCTAGTTTTTGCTAAACCTGTAGCATTGATTTTATTTCTTTTAAAAGAGTTTTTGTTTTAACCACTGTCTCCCAAGAGTGAAGGAGCCTTTTTCTTGCAAGATGAAGAAGTAATGAAATGTGGCTGTGACTAATAATGCGTTTTGCTTTCTTTCTGCTGATTCTAAGCTAATGCTTCCTATGTTTAAACTAATTTCCAAATATTTTGCACAGATTTTGGAAGTAAATAAAACCTAAATTTCTAGGTATGTACTCTTAAAATCTACTTTGCCCCTGAGTTTATTTGGATAGGATTTAAGAGTTGTATGTGCTGTGTAAAATTTGTATTCCAGACTAAACAAAAAATATATTTACAAATTGTCTGCTTAGTTTAATTTTTAAGATTCTTTCCACAGGAGGTACTGTTTGAGATGCTATTTTGGTGATATATCAATGAAAAAAAAAATTATATATATTCACATAACTTCTGCGCTGAAACCTAACCAAAAAATTAATTGTGGAAGAGCTCCAGTTTCAATCAATTACTTTTTTTCTTTATTTATCACTTGATTACTTTTTCCTTGCATTGAACTTGCATGCTCCTAGGAGTACTACACAGATTTCTTGCACCAGCTCTGTAGAAGAATCAATTTATTCCAGTAAATTAGAAATATATCTGTCCTGTAACAGCTATGTTAATGTGGGAGGTAAAACGCTATTTCTGGTAGAATAGGCAGACACCATCCAACTGGAAGGTATTTTAAAAAGAGCATTTGTGCAAAGCCTCTAGTCGCTTTGGTCTGATGATTGTCTTCAGTATTTACAGTACAGCAGGGCCCGGGGCCTCAGTTACACATCAGGATCAGTTGTACTTTGGATAAACAAGAAAAAGGCCTTGCACCAAATAACTTTTCTTCTAAGCATTAAATGTCCTGATTTTTTAAGGAAAGCACACAGCTGGGACAAAACCATGGAATGATCCCAAGCCAGCTGGACGTAAGGGCAGGTCTGGACTTTCATCCATCTGCGTTCAACTGTGGAGATTTGGATTTAGTGCTCACTGGAGACATAATAGGGACATTTAAAGATTCATTTCATGGCTCCTCAATTTAATTAAAACAAATCATTCCCAATATACACCCAAGCAAAGCTGAAGGATGAGCCACTTGATGAAGCAGAGGAATTGAAGAGCCTCTGCCCTGGAGCTGACTGTGCTTGGAGTGGAGTGGGGCAGCAGCCAGCTGGCCTTACCTGGCTGAGTGTGCACTCACATCAGGCAGCCTCTCAACACAGTTCAGGAGCCATGAAAGCACCACATGACTCTGTGGAATGGCCAGTTTCTAATCATCACAGTGTAGATCGAGTTTTAGCATTCTTTTGTTTAATTTTGAGAAAGATGAGGCACTAGTTTGACTCTTATTGGATGGATGACTGCATGTATGTACAGCACATAATTTAGATTGACTTACAGTCAGGGGTACCAAATATCTTTGAGATGATAGTGCTGTCTTTCTGAGTGCTGGCCTGCTAAATACAGGGGCCATCTGATTTGTCTTGCTTTCATGGAAGCTTGCTAGATTTGGACATACATACAAAACAAAAAGCCTTTCAAGTTGCTGGTATTTGGAAAAGGATGTGCACTTCACATATTGCCGTAGTGGAGAGGAAAATAAAATAGTTGGTGCTAATATAGTCAATTGTTTCTTTGATAAATACAGTATGAGCTCTTAGCATGAGAAAGATGTAGTGATAGAAAAAAAATCTATCTAAGTAAATAATGATGATTTGATACTGGTAATCACAATCTGAAGGAGTCCCAGATTTCTTCGCCTCTTGCTGATGCATCTAGTATTGCAAAGACAAGGCAAATACACTTTTATTTTCTTTTATTTGTTCAGCAAAGACAAAGTTTCTGCATAGTTAAATTTCACTTCCCCAAGATAAAATAGCTGTTATTCCGGATGGCTGGTAAGTGCTTTGACACTGCATTGTTACTTGTGTCAGTGGAAAAATGTTGTTTCTGGAGAGCAAAGAGATGGTGATGCAGATTTTGAGACTCAAGCTAAATCCTGGTGTTTAGGATGCAGGTTCTGTGCTCAGGCACATCCTCTGTGAAAGCTGGGGAAGTGAAAGCTGGGCTCTGCAGCCTGCCATGAGCACCTGTGCAACTGCAGCTCAGCATTTGTGGGTCTGTTTCTTGGATTTACCATTTGGACAGCAGTCAGATCAAGGAGGTGGCCACCAGAATCACATAAATAAGCAACCAGCAGCAGTCTCCAATGCACATCCTTGCAGTTCAGTTTCACCCTGGAGACAAGGACCATTCCTGCAGGGCTGTTTGCTGACTTTTGTGGGCTTCCCTCGAGTGTGCTCTGCAGCCTGTGCTGTTCACTGAGGGAGGACAGTACAGTTGTGCCTCCTCTGTGCTTCCTAACATCATCTCCTTTCATTTCTCAGATTCTTCTTCCTTTATTCTGCTTTTGAGCCTTGGCTATTCGGAGCCTTCCCCCGTGACATGATTCCTCTCAGGCTTTGGTTGGCAGACACTTGCAAAGCTGGCATTTCCACTCAGTGGCACATATAAGACAACATTTCTGCTGATGCTGATTCAGCCCAGCTGAGTTTGGCTGTGTTGGCAAGAGCAGTGGCAGAGAAGGAGTGCTGCCTGACATCAGGGCTGCACTTCGCTGCAGCCATCATGTCACTGAGAAGATACCAGAGCCTTTCTGTGATTTAAAACTCTGCCCAAGTGAATGTGTGTTCACTGAAGCAGTTCACTGTTTTGCTGTTCTTGCTGGCTAAAAGGCTGTTGTAAATGCCTCTGGGGATTATCAGGAACTTAGCCTGGTGTGAGAAGGGTGGCGTGTATGTGTGGGCTGAGGGCAGTTTGTTGCATGGTACGAGGCTTTAAAAAATACCCTATGGAAAAGCATTGTTGCAGCTAGCTGTGGTTTAACTGAAATTGAAGTGAGTGCAGGAACAAGGGAAATACAAAGCTGGTCTGCAGCAGTGATCAATAGAAGATTCTTTTCTTTCTCTATTCTTTTAAAGTATGCTTTGCTTATTTTTCTCAAATGGCAGTCGAGTGGTTGTTCCCTGGCTGATGGCTCTAGGGAAAGGGCTTAGGGTAGTTTGTGGAGCTCAACAGTGGCTGTTCTGGCTGCAAAAGGAGCACTGGCAGCAACTTCCAAAGAGTCCTGCTGAGTCTGTGCAGCCCAGATCCGCTTCCAGTGCTTGTCATCCCGGGGTTTCTGGGGGGTTGCATTTTTTGATGAGGTGTGAGGAGGCTGTTTGCAGATCTGAGACATTCTTGGTTTCTCTAAAATGACATGTCATCATGTTGGCATGTAGTAACACTGCTCTTTGATGTAATAGGATGATGTCGAACTAAAACATCACTTTATTGTGGTATACTGGTCCCCATTTGTTGTTTTTTAGCAGAGTTTGCTGTCTGAAACGAATCGTAGAAGTGGCTGTGCTGTGAACTTTGTATCTTTCAGACCTTAGAAAATGCCTGTCATTCACTGTGCTCCAAATGAATTCAAAATACAGGAGAAATACCATATCATCTTTCAGAACACTATGGCTACATCAACATAACTAATAAAACCTGGGAGATGTCAGTATTTGCTATTAGAAGAATATGGATGCAAAGAGGAGAAAAGAAAAAAGTTAACACCTACTATCTCTTAAAAAAAATAAAAAAGGAAATCCTTTGTTTCTGTAAAATGTGGCATCTCTCTACAGAATTTTCCTGATTTCCATCGTTACAGTGTCCTGGTAACTTCTGACCTACTAAACAGATTTAGCCAAAGCTTGGAGTTACCAGCCCTCTGTAAGTTACATTGGGGTAAGCACTACTTTACCCCCCTCAGTCTCATCTAGACATCAGAATTAAGGCCTACTAAAGGCTTCTGATTTTTTCAAGTGAAAAGTCATGGATAAAAAGCATTCAATATCCTTAAGCTGTTTAAATTTATGCTGTTACTACAGGCCTTTTTTCCTTGGTTTTATTTTCAATTCTTTTATATATGTAACTTTAAAGCATTCTGAAAACAATCAGCAACAATTGCAGCTTTGACTAGCAGCTAAATTAAAAGAACTGATGGGCTTCCCTGCCTCTTCCTTTGTCTTGGCACGTTTGCTTGACTGCAGGATGCATTCCTAACCCTAAAAAGCGTAACTTTTCAGTTCTGCTGGGTGCAGTGAGGGCCATTTTCTGGCTTGCTATCCATCAGAGCAGGGAAGGCTTTCACCTTTTATTTCAAGGAGGAAGAAGCCGCTGCGCTGCTTTGGAAAGAGGCTGGTTAGTGTGCGTGCAAAGCTGCTGAGAGCCGTGTGCAGGCCAGGCGCAGTCGGGCTGTCCTGTCATCGTGCACAGCTCGCTGATTAGCGCACAGCAGCGCTTGTGATCTTCTGCAGCGCTGCTTCCTTCTGCCCCTCATCAAGGCCCAGTGAGCACAGACCGTGACAGGTAAAATCTTCTTCCAGACCTCAGATGCTCCCATACAAAGAGCCACGCTTAATCCCTGGCCCAGTGTGTAATTTAGTGATCTGCGTGGTCATGAATTCCAGGGATATATGGGCAGGAAGCGCGGAGCAGTGTGGGTAGCAGAGCAGGCCTAGAGAGTCATTTAGGCCTTTGTTGTATTGTGTAGCGAGGGATTTTGGGGACAATGAGACCTGTCTGTCAAAGATTAAGCAGACTGGAAGTGTGGTTTATACCAACAAATGAATGAAGCTTTTTGGAGTGTTAATACAGCCACGTAGTAAATGTCCAAGGACTTAAACATACAATTTATGTGATGACAAGCGACATTGGAATTGATCATTTATTCGATATACCTTAGCCGGTGGGAATTCAAGTAGGTGGAAAGTTCATTTCCGTCCTTACCTCGATCAATATGCAACACTTACATATGACGAGTGAAAAATCCTGGTGTTTTTCTCTCTGAGACTTTGGTTTGAAGTTATTTTTGCTAATTGCAGTTTATTCTCTGACACTGCCCAGTAAACCAGCCACTGACTGACTGGCGCTTCACGTTATCAGGCGCTGCAGTAAAATTCTGCCTGGACCCGCTCTGCTTAAGCCTCTAGAGATAACTGGAATCTCTCCAAATGTTATGTTAGTAGATTTGCAGACCTCTACTACTCTCCACTCATGCTTTGGCTTGTAGATTTCCAAGCAATGTATAGATGAGAATTCACAGGCTCCCATTTTTCCCTTTAAAGTGAATTGTTTACATGTTTGCAAAGCTCCCCTCGGCTCTGCTGTGTAACAGGTCTCCGGGAAGAGGTTTTGTTCTAAATCTGCTATCTTCAATAAGCATGAGATGGTTCCCATCTGAGTTTGAAATCTTGACCAATTTTATCTGTCCCAACAGATACTTTTGGTTTTAGCAGAACCCTGTGCAAGGAAAGCTGCTCAGACCTTTCTGAAGTGCCAGGAACATGCTGGGAAGGCTCTGGGAGGCAAAATGTAGGGGAAACTGCTTGCAGGGAATCTATTGTTTGCTGCTGACCCTGTACTGGCCAGATCTGTGCATGGCCTACTTTCCCTGCCTGCCTTTCTAACTAGAAGCATCCTTTGGGGCTGAATGACCCTCGTGGATAATGAGAAGTTTTGCTGTGTTTCTCCCTTGTAAACAGAATGTTTAGCTTGTAGAACATGGTCTGGTCATTGAAGTGGATACTTTTTCAAAACGTGCAGAGGGGCTTTTTTGTCCTCGTTGTTTGTTTTGTAATTTTTTTCTTTTCCAGAGAAAGAGGCTACTTTATTCGCTAGCTGATTAATGTTATACATGATATGGTAGTAAGTCCTGGAGGCAGTCATGCTGCATATATCACGTGCCAGGCTCAGACTTGCTTTCAGAATTACATTGTACTCAGCACTAATTTGGTTGTAATAGCACAAACACTGAGTATCGGACAGGGGAAGGGACATAGCAGTGCATCAGTAAGAACAAAGGGAAAAAGACAAGATTGTTTTTCTGGAACATCGCTTAACTTAGGGCAATTTATAGATACACATTTTCTGTGTAACAGTGAAATGCCATAGAATAATTAGATTAGAAAAATAATAGGACAATCCAGTATGATAAAAGTGAGCCAAAAAAGCAGTCATGAGATTGTTGACCAGAATGGGTTAGGCTGTGGCTTGGATGGCTAGCTAAGCTTGGAGGAAAAGCTCAGGTTTTAGATTCAGTTATCTCAGCATTTTAGACACTTTTTCTTCTCAGGAACTGGAGACAAATTAAGAAAAACTCCTAGAAGCATAAATGGATTCAGACATTTAAATCTGCTTTTAGAATAGCAATGTTACACTTGGGATCCAAATCTCTATTGTTCATATTCCAATGATTCACTTTGCATTCTGCAGAAACACAGAACACAACAACAATAATTGAAGAGTTTCATTTAATTATGATATTATTACCAACTGAAAAACCACAGCTATGTTTTAATCCAAATATGAAAGGAAACCTGTATTATTGTAGTTAATATTAAGTAGTCTCTCTAAAAAATTCACATCAATATTTAATTTATTGCAAAATGCAGTAAGACAAATGTCATTGATATGAGCAGCCACATTACTGACTAGAATATCTGCAGATAGACAAAGAGTAGAAAGCAGAGATTGAGCACTTTTTATGAAGATTCAAAGGCAAGCTGTTAAATATGAAGATTGTTCTCTCAGTTGTTGATTTTGCAGCATTTAAACCAAGAGAAGTTGCTCTGTTTTAGCTGGAATACCATGAGATGGTTGACAGCAACACAGGAAACTTCTGTAAGAAGTGTGAGAAACAGGGAGGTAACAGCTTCAGTAGAGCTACTGCTGCTAATTAATAATTAATTAATATTATGTCATCTGTATCATCCACAGAGCAGAAGGGGCTCTGTAGCTCCTTTTCCTTATCTTCTTCACCCACTTCTGGGTCTGTTCCTTATCTCTGAGTACTTTCCTGATCCATAAGTGAGGGAGCAGGACATGTCTTGATTTCCAGTTCCCAGGCAGAAAGAGGAAGGTAGCCAGGTGTGGGTATAATGTGATATTAGAAATTGTGAGCAGCTTCCATCCATCCATCCAATCTGCTAAGGAATATCTGAACTGGGAAAATGCTGGTACAGACAGTCGCTTCCTGCTAGGTCTGCTGTTTGCTCTCATCCCTGTTTGGTCTCTGAGGAAACACTAACTTTTCATAGCTTTGCTTGCAAAGGGGAATTAGACTTTTTTTTTTTTTTTTAATTTTTTTTTTTTTTTTTTTAATGGGTTTGTTGTAAAGGAAGGAACTGGAGAGGAGCCCAAAGCAAATTAACAGATCTGGACCCAACGGACCCTGCGGAGGTTTGGAGTCTGTTGGGCTTCAGCATGTGGCTGAACCCTCCCTGCCTTCCGAGATACAATGTCCTTTTAATAGTCTTAACAGGCCTGACGCTGGCAGGATTTCACTTGTTCAGTACACTCCTTAATACAGCTAATTTTCTACTGACAACATTTTTTTGCAACAATGAATCTTCTGTCACTTGAGTCCATGAGGAAGGCAGCTTGGAAATGCCAGCCAGAGAGGGAGGGAGCGAGTTCCTTGTCACTGTTCACTTAAACAGTTCTTTAGAAACACATTGAGCTTTTTTGGAGTTGTTCTCTGGGGCGCTAGGGGTAAGTGGAAGGGGAAATAACACAACACTGCGTGTTCTTTCCTCATGAGCTGAGGAGGAAAATATTCTGCATATGCTACCTTCTCTACTTTCCTGCACAGCCATCAGGAGAATGGAAAGAAGTTCTAGGGAAACCCTGTGTTTTCTTCTGAAATAACTAATTCTTTTGTATTAAAATTCAGCTCAGGGCTTACTCTGTTGTCAAGAGATATACACAATACTCAAATTCTCTTCCTGCAATTAAGGGCAGGAAAATGTTATGACAGCTGCTGTCCTATGTGAACAGGTCAGGGAACTGTAAGGGCTTTCTAAAACATTTTTTAGAAATTAGGCACTGAAGGCTTGAGGGAGAGAATATGAACTGAGGTTGCAAAAGACCATAAAATCTCATAAACCATTCAAACCTTTGGCTGTACTGTGCTCTTTTGTTAAATAGGCAAAAAAAAAAAAAAGCTTAGTTCATAAGTAAATTGAAGTCAGTTAGACCTCACTTGCTTTAACATTTTTGTCAAGATTTCATAATCGAGTACTTCAATATAAGCCCTATTTTTTGGAGTGTTGATGAGTGTAATGTAGTGCCAGAGCTCCATGAGGTGCAGCAGCAGTTCCTGCCTATGTTACCTCCTCCCTCATGTCTCATCTCCTCAGCTGCCTCTAATTCAGGCTTAAACATGTGCCTGCATCCAGAGGAGTGCCTGTTGTCAGCCCCATGTGCTGTCTACATGAATTGAATTCATCTGCGTGTGGAGCTTGTATTGCTCTGCCAACTGAAACACACAAAACGGCCCTGAAGATACCAGCCAAGGTAGCAAAAAAAAAAAAAAGCCTTTGCTGTGGCAAATAGCAAAAATTTCATCTCAGAAGACCACGTATCACCTGAGACTCATGGCCAATTGGCTTAAACAAAGAGTGGGTGAGCTGGGGCTTCAGGGGTGATCACCTCTGCTCTGGTGATACTCTGCAGTGCAATTCATCAGCATCTGCTCTCTGCAAATCTTCTTTTTCTGCTCAAAAAAGGCGTCATTTTGTCTCATGATCATGAAAAAGGCAAGTAAATGTAATTCAAATATATAATGTAGCTCCTTAAAAATCAGCTTTAACTCATCATTTTCATGCATTGGTTATTTGTTTCATTGAAATACAACGTAAGTCATCGCTCTTTGTAAATCCTGCTGCTTGCTCTTTATTTTAGAAAATCCCCATAACTCAAATCTTTCTGTTCCTGTACTGCCCATCATTGTGGGGTGTTACCCATGGCTCCCCTCCTTTCCATAGCTCAGCACAGATTCATTCATAATTAGTTATTAATTAGCAGCAGTAGCTCTACTGAAGCTGTTACCTCCCTGTTTCTCACACTTCTTACAGAAGTTTCCTGTGTCACCATCTCATGGTATTCCAGCTAAAACAGAGCAACTTCTCTTGGTTTAAATGCTGAAAAATCAACAACTGAGAGAACAAACTTTATATTTAACAGCTTGCCTTTGAATCTTCATAAAAAGTGCTCAATCTCTGCTTTCTACTCCTTGTCTATCTGCAGATATTCTAGTCAGTAATGTGGCTGCTCATATCAATGACATTTGTCTTACTGCATTTTGCAATAAATTAAATATTGATGTGAATTTTTTAGAGAGACTACTTAATATTAACTACAATAATACAGATTTCCTTTCATATTCGGATTAAAACACAGCTGTGGTTTTTCAGTTGGTAATAATATCATAACTAAATGAAAATTTCGATTATTGTTGTTGTGTTCTGTGTTTCTGCAGAATGCAAAGTGAATCGTTGGAATATGAACAGTAGAGATTTGGATCCCAAGCACAGGAAGGCAGTGCATCTCTCACAGATGTTACAGCCCACAAGGGCCTTTCATGTTATCTGTGCTCCCTGTGCCTGGAACCCTTCCACAGGAAAGTTCTTATCTCACTTGGACATTGCACAACATCAAAGCAAAAAAGCAGTCAAAGTTAAATCATGCTTTTTTTGACTTTTGTACGTTTTTCCTAATTGCTTCAGGAAGTCGTGAAGTATAAAATGGAATAATTACTCTCAGTTAATATTGAGTCACTCCTGGCATTTTCCATGGTGGGGAAAAACGACAGTATGTGGTCTCTTTGTGTGTTTTAAATAGAAATAGCAAATATGTGGAATTGATTGGATCAGGATGTTTCATGAAAGCTTTTAACTGGAAATCAAGCATTCTAGGGAACAAACTTTTCATAGATTTAAATATACAATTGAAAAATAAAGATATTCTTAAAAATTCCCTAGGGTTCACATATAGTTCTATACTTATAACGTGGTAAATCATCCATTGCAACTTTGTTACTGAAGTATGGGATTCATCAGATTATTTGTGGAATCAAATTTAGTAATTTTTTAACCATTAAAAAAATAGGATGTAAAATTATATATATATACATATACATGCACAGACACGGTTTTTAGCACCAAGATTTTCTACTTGCAGTCATGTCTAGTCGGGCTTAGTTGAAATGACAGAAGTATTTTTTGAAAATGGCGTTTATCTCATGAATTAAAATTTAAAATTGTTATGAGACCCAGCCTGCAGCTGCTCATTACTACATTAAAAGATTGGTCCTGAAGTGACCATAGCAGCCTTGACAGTCGGCAGTGTGAGCATGCCAAAGGCTGCTTTGCATAAACAGAAAACTTCTGAAAGGCATTGTGAATACTAAAGAATTTCACATGGTACATGAAAAAATTGTCTTTTGTTAAAATTAAATGAAAAAAAAAATCACCCTAATATCCTTTCTTAAACAGAGAACAAAACAGAAAAAACCCCAAACAATAGCATTTTTGGGAGGATGCTGAATGAAGCAGGATTGTTGCACAGGATTTTTTTCTGGTCCATTATTTCTGTGTCCACATACAGTTTCTTGTGTTCTTCTCATGCTGTGTAGGTAAAAAGCTGTGTGTGTAGAGGAGTAGTGAATCATATGACAGAAATAAAGGAGCCGTTTTTACCTTAGGACTTCCCCAACGTTTTTAGAAGAAAAACTGAAGAATAATTTTCTTTAAAAGTACAAAGCATTTTTTCAGTAGGGAGAATAATTACTTACTCTGGAATGTGAGCAGGGCACTGGATACCTGACCTGTAATTTAGGAAAATAGTGAAGGGGTTTTCATCAGTAATTATTATTATTACAGTAGGTCTCTGGGGCCCCAGTTGAGAGCAGGACTCTGTTGTGCTACTCACTGTCTCTCTAGCAAGGGAGAAGCAGGAATCTTGCTGTGACTTCGGGGCAGAGCCAGGAGGAGGGAGGGAATGGAGCTGGAGGTTGAAGGTTGGCTGCTCGCAGTGCTCACGGCTGCCTGTCACTGGCAAGTCGCCGGCAGAGCCCTCAGCTGAGATCCCTGTAACTTTTGTAACCTGGTGTCCCTCAGCAGAGAGAACGTCCCTGCTTCAGATGGGAAATGCAATTTGTGGGTGTGAAAGAGCATCCAGAGGGAGCAGTCCCTTGTACAATTCCTGTCCAGCAGGAATTGGCTACATGGATCTCCCTCAAAATCCTCAGGCTTAGGGTGTGCAGTGTATGAGAAGATGCAGTTTTAGGGCCAGAATGTAATGAGTGAATGGCTGGCTGTTAGGTTCACCTTATGTACTCAAACAAGCATAAGGTGCTCCAAGCTACAAAGCTTTTGCTCATGAAGTAAATATTTCACTAATGATCTTTTGTGTCAGTAAAACATGTTCTATTATGGGGAAAATGATGGGTGAAGGAATAGAGAATGTGAATAAGACCCTTTTTAAACATTTGGTCACTGAATTCTCATAGAGAAGAAATGACATGTTGGTCTCAGAAGACATGAACATATTGAAATTCGGTTGCTCTTTTCACACACAGGACCTTAATTTGCTTAGAAAATGAATAGTGCTTTGCTGCTTGAAATATGGCAGCCTACAAATTTACTAACAAAAATAGGAATCAGTTCTGCCCTTCCTGATCAGTAGTATTTTCTGCTTGGTTACCAGAGCTGCTGGATTTATATTAGTGGGTTCCACTGTTCTTTTTGGTGGTGAATCACTGAGTTAGCATTCAACAGTGACTTAGGCCAGTTGAATTGTTCCCCAAGTAAGTATGTATTGGGTTTTTGTCCCAGAAATAAGGGGAGTATCCAGTGGCTCCATACCACTTCCCCGTGCGTTCCTTTACACAGTGACAAACCAAATAGATTTACACTTTATTCTCCAAGCTCGCAGAGGCAACGGGAAATAAAAGAATGCTTGGAATTTGCAATGCTATGTGTAGCAGCTCTGCTTCAGTGGGCGAAAATTTATGTGAGGTATTAGAGTTGGCAAAAGGGGCAGGGACAGCAGAGAAACTGTCACGTGTTGGGTTGTGCAGTAGCAGAATTCCCATCATTACCCACTGGACAAGCCTTTCCTCATGACACCCTGGGGCACAGATGAATTTAAAAGGGTGTAGGGAAGTTGCAGAACCTTTTCCATCTTGAGAGATGCTGCTATGAAATTATACTTTCAGGCTTTTTGGTTTTACTGCCTTCTGCAGTGTGGTGACTCAGAAGCAATGGGAGGTTCCTTTTCTGGGCATTTTTTGCTCTTGCTTGCCCCACAGTGAGAATGGAAAGCAGAATGTCTGAGCCAGTGTTTGTGATGGTTTGCAATGGATATGTGTGTAACAGAGGTACATATGATTCGTGCTGGACTTGAGACACAAACTTGGTCAGAATCCAAAATGAAAATGCTCAGGTGTATTAAAAAAATAATGCTATTTTTACCAACATCGTATTCATTACTGACAGGCACCTCATTTAGTGCCGCTGCAGTGTAAAAACCTGGTGCACAAATATGTTTGAGAACGTAGGTCGTAGATCTCAAATATATGAAATTCTAGTGGGCATTTGAGAGAATATTCACAAATCACAGTAATTACACTGGCTTTGTTATTGCTTGGTGCTGTCACTGCTAAGAGATGTTTTATTCTTTTTATCCTTTGGATGAGTAAGAGCAATCCTGGTGCTAAAGCACAGGAAAAACTAGGTAAGGCTGAGGTCAGACAGAAGCTCCACTTGGCATTGAGCTCTGCAAGCTTACCTTATGGTAAAACCTGAGTCTTCATTGTGCTGTTATCCCCCCATTGCTCCTGCATGCCACCGTGCCTGCTCTTTATAATGCTCTAATCTTGGAACAGTTCATGGGAGTGCTGCTGGGTGACGAAAATACGGCTTTTTTAGCAGCGAAGGCAAGTCCTTTGTTTCAGCATAGAAAACATGATTTCCATCCATACAGGCTTCAAAAGAAACAGTGGGAATTCTTGAGAGCCTGATTATCATGGCATAATCACATTATCAGAGAGATTAGAAGCACTTTACTGTGTCCTTATGCTTTAGTGACACTCCAAGGCACTGGACAAAATCTTCAAGTGCTGTTAAAATCTTTCTTATAGGGCACTAATAGAAGAGAGAGTTATTTATCTGTGGGCCCTGAAATCACAGAGAACATATTTAATTTGCTCATCCAAACACAGCAGAAGATGCAGTTTCTGATCTTTACACTCCAGTCTACATATATTTCTCAGAGCCACCTGCCACAGGGCAAAACAAAAGCCTCCTAAAATGTTAATTCCCATCAGTTCCAGTCGTTGTGAAACACTGTCATTAACCAGGCAATCAAACGAATGGAATACAGGAATATTAGCAATTCAAACAAATGAGGAGTTCACTGTGTGTTTTCTCTACAAACCTGGTGGGCTCTTGGATGCCATTTGTTTTGTGAGAGATAAGTAAGACTGGCAGTGCAATGTGCTCATTTTTAGGTTATTCCTTAGCACTGCTGTGTTGCCTTGAGGTAAAGAGTCCACAGCCCATGCTTTGTAAATGAATTGTTGCCTGAAAGCCTCTAAATTGTTTGTGATTATGGGAAATTTAGTCTCAGCTTTAATTTTTTTAAGTGAGAGCAAAGCACGGGATTTTTAACATGTTTCTTGTTGCATATGGTTGCCAAGGACTACTGAAGCTTTGGGGATTAATGTTATGATTATATAGTTTCCAATATAAAGGATTCCATTGATAATTAGACCAGAGTGAAGAAAGCTAAAAATAATCATGGTAAAAGCCTTTTCAGATGTGAGTCTGTGCCTCTGGAAGTGCACACTATGGACAGTGTCTAGACAGAAAAGGTATGAAATATCAAACATGCACTTGACCTCAGTTAAAAGGCCAGGATGAAACAATCACAGCAGAAAGAGTGATATGGGAGAATTGTTGCAGTTAAAAGAAAACCGCTCCAATGCTGAAGGCACGTGTAATACGGGAAAAAATATTTTAAACAGGTACTAAAAATGATCCTGGGAAAAGAATTTTAAAAATCATGTACAGTTTGTTCTGCTTTGCTTGATTTTAAACCTGTAACAATGCATTTTTAAATTAACGGTAAAAGTCTTTTACCTGCCAAGCCGTGGAGTCAGGGCTTTGCATGTCTCCAGCTGAGATTACTAAAACACTTGCAGCAGGGAGCTGCATTCCTTCTGCTCTTTTACGGAGTTAGGGAAGTACAGGGGAAACGCACTTCCATGGACATGAGAATTAAAAGGAGGGGGGCATTATGTGGTGGGATTATTAAGGTGTGGTGGGATTATTAAGGTGTGGTGGATTTTTTAACTTCCTCCTCCATTCTATTTTACCGTAAATCTTGATTCTTGACGCGATTAACTGTGTAACCCACGGATTGTCTTGCCGGTAGAAAGCGTGGCACTTTCTGCGTGTTCTCCGGGACCTTATCCCGGTGCGTTTCACGTTCTCCGGCCGTGCCCCGGGAGGGGGATGTGAACGAACGTGAGTTTGAAGGCGAGCCGGGAGCGGGCGGTGCCGCGCAGGGAGCGGGCGGTGCCGCGCAGCCGGGCAGGGAGCGGGCACGGCCGGGGGCGCCCGCAGCGCTGCCCCGCGGGGACCGCGCCCTCTGCCGGCCGCGCCGCGCGCTGCAGCCGCGCCCGGAGCGCGGGGAGACGCGCGGAAAAGTTCGGGGTGTGCCGAGCGCCCAGAGAGGTGTCAAACTGCGGCAGAGGCTGGGTTGGAAAGAGTGATTGCAAAGGAGCTGGTGGGCATGATGCACTGACTTCTTTTTAATGTGTCCTAGGGTCGGCCAGGACCGATTGGGCTTCAAGGGCCGATAGGAGCACCTGGATTTACTGGCCCAGAAGGTTTGCCTGGAGCAAAAGGTGAGAGAGGAGCAGTGGGCCCTCCTGGACCAGCTGGGCAGAAAGGTGACAAGGTAGGCTCAGCTGTGGCTTTTCTGTCCCTGCAATAATTCTGGTATGTATTTTTGAGTGAATAAAGATAATCTCAGGCTATATGGCCAGAGATAAAAATACAGTGACATTTCGACGGTATCTTTAGAGAATTGTCTGCATTTCTTTTTGAATGAGAATACAGATGTTAAAGCTGCTGAACAGCGTAGCCACCCTGGTGGGTGACCTACAGCCTAATGAGTATTGCTGTTGCAGGTAGTGTATCACTTCACCTGCCCAGGGGCAGAGGGCTGTCATTCACACTCTGTTCAGGGAGACTTGGGGCTGCTGCCTGGGTAGAAGATCCTGAGCCAGTGTCTAGAAAAGCAAAGCGAATGGGTGCTGAACAAAATCTGCAGTTGGGTTTTGCAGCTGCAAAGTTATTTCTAACAAAAAGAACACAATAAATAAACTACATCATAATAAATGGAGTAGCCCATAAGGTGTAGGTGCCAATGAATGCAATGTGCAAGACTGGAAACAATTTCTTTGCACTGAAAAAATATCCATTTACTCCAGAACTGTTTCTACTCCCTGAAATGATACATATGCAATACTAACATGCCACAGGATTCTCTCTCTCTCTATCCCTTGTGGGAGAAATATATTTTACCTTTCCAAAGCAAAAATAATTTAGGCTGGGTATTCTGCTTGCCTTCAGTCTGTTTTGCTACTATCCAGAGCAGAGCAACAAAGTGTGGTAATTACTTGCATCTTGGGCAGTCTGAAGTTAATGCAGTTGTCTGCATGTCTCTGGGGGTCCTATCCAAATATAGACAGAATAATATGTAAGTTTTGTTGAAATCCTTGGAAAGACAAGGGTTAAATTTATAGCAGATTGTTTATTTTCCCCAGATGTGCAATAGGAGATTATATTTTTACTTTAAATTTCCTGATTAAAACATTCCTGGAGCACTCATTTGGCATCCAGTCGAGCTCAGATGCTCAGTTCACTGAGCCCTGTGGTCAGAGAGAATCTGTGTGAGATAGTTTGCTCCTTTTGGTTTTGAAAGAAGTCCAAGACTGAAAGTGTAGGAGTGAAAACATCTCACAGGTAACTGAAATACACGGACCAATAAAGTGAAATATAACGTGTACTCTTTTCCTTCAGGGTCCAATGGGAGTTCCAGGATTTCAGGGCATCAACGGGATCCCTGTAAGTTTGCATATGTAAATATAAATCTCCACAATGGTGATCACAACTAAAAGCACCTGAAGATGATGGGATTGTCCTAGCACGTGCATAGTGTACCTTGCAATTCCTTGCTTCTATCTGGAGGAGAATGGCCTCGTTTGTTAATCTCCCTGGTGATTCCATGCTGCTTTGTAAGACAACAGGGAGTTGATACATATCAGAAAGTGAGTCTGAGCTACATGGGGATCGTTTGCATGATTGATTAGCTTTTCTTTCAGCACCATGTTCCCTCAGCACTGCTAAAAACCACTGCATCATAAAATCATAGAGCTGCAGAATTGAAAGGGACCTCAGGGAATCAAGCAGGCATGATCAGCTGTGCTTCAGGTCATTTTTAGCATTTGTTTCCTAACCAATTCTTAAAGCCTTGTGATGATGGAGACTAATTTGTGTATTAGAAAAGCTTTGCTACTGCCTAACCTCAGTCCTTCATTTCTGCAGTTTAAAGCTCTAAGTTCTCATGTTACTGACCAGGGACACAGAGAGAAGATTGTTCACTTTTCCTTTGTAGTAGCCTTCTTGTATGTAGTGGCTGTTACCAGGTCTGCCTCAATGATCTTTTGCTCTGACATGAATGAGAACAGTGATGAGAGCTGAGGCGCTCCAGACAACCCTTCATTCTCTTCTAGGTTCTAGTCCTGGTTTAGATCAGGTGACAGGTAGGTAACCGCCTTCCCTGACCATCAGGAACTTTTTGTTTCTTTCATTCTTTAGAACTTCACATTCTAGAAACAGTTTACAAAAAAAATATGTGCCTAGAGTGTTTTGGCCAACTTTCTTTTGCTTTGGTTTCTCCAGTGATTTTTGCAAAGGTATCTTGCTGTATCTCAAGGGAAATTTGACTGGATCAGCTTTAGAAGTTGCCCCAAACTTCCTTGCTCTTTCTACACTATTTTGCTCATCCTACTTTCTCCTACTGATATTAGAATTATTTTTATTTTCTTGATGACATTTTTCCATCCTGTGTGTCATTGTACCTTCAGACTATGCTCATTCTCTTCCTCAATCTTCCCTTCTTTCTCAGATGGCCAGGAGCTCCAACAATTGAGCTGTGTTTTCTTACTTCCTATCAAAAACTGATTTGTTGTGATAGATTGGCTGAAAACACACATTTGGCCTTGTAAATGAGCTTGTATGATTCCAGTTCTTTCCTGGCCCTCCTCCTTTAATCCCCCTCTGCTCATCCTTGCCTGTTTTCTCTCCTGCTCTACTCCCTTGCTGCTATTTTTTTTTTTTTTCTTCTTTTACCACCAGCCAACTGCCTATGTCTGAAGAGAACAAGCTGTTCCCATAATACTTAATTTAATTGAACACACTGTGGGAACATGCTGTTCTCAGGGTATTTTTTCAGACGAGGCTCTGGAGAAAGGGGATTCCCAACAATGAGGGGAGGCAGAGATAGAGCAACAGCCATTGCCAGGCAGTTGGCAGTGACAGGAATTCCAAGGAGACAGCAGGGGAGGCAAATGAGACGATTCAGAGCCTCCAGCATAGGCAGATTTACTCTGCTTTGCAACATTCTGCAGGTGGGTGAGTGGGAAAGAGGATTGTGCTGGTCATGAATAGCAAAGTGCTCAGCACTGTCTGTCTTCAGTGCCACAACTGCAGGGCAGAAAAAGGGGAAAGAGAAACTTGTTGATACCGTTTACATTAAACCCACTGAGATAAATGCTTCCATTGTAGGGTGAAAATAGCAACCTGCGCTGCTTGAGTAAATATTTTTACTTTTGCCATTACATTTCAGGGTAGGGAGTAGCTCAGATTTTTTTGGTGACGTGTATACAAATATAGGCACTTTATATGGATGTGTGAAATGCAGAGCAAAGCAGAGAGCACGTGTGTGAGAGGGATGGGAAAAATAAAAATGTACTGCTGTCTCTGCACATCCAGATATGAAGAGAGATTCTCCGTAGTGTGCAGGTATGTTAGTGTGGGCAGGTGTACTTCAGTCATGGCTATGGGCAGGGCCATTATTCCAGGGGGAATCCCACTGCTGACATTAAGGGAAGTGATATTCCACAGAGTTCCCTTGGGGAGTGCTGGTGGCAACTAAATCACGTTGTTGCAGCTGGTCTGACTAATCCCTTTAACCTAGTAAATACAGCAGCTACATGTGTTCATTGCTAGACTTTCGTATGGGGCTGTAGGAGAGGCCCTCAAATCCTTAGCCCTACTTGGGAAGTTTATTTTTTCCTATAGGACAAGATTCAAGGACGCCTCTGGCAAAGGCTGGAACTGAGGCTGGGAGATGTATGCAGCATTTCATGAACTGTCCAAGGAGTTCTAGAAGGAAATATTTTTATGATAAGTGAGCCCTTGCCTGTGACATGAAAGCCAGAGCTGTGTGAAGTGGCAGTTTTGTGACCTTCCTAGGGTAAATGCAAGCACTTGGCATGGCTGTAGAAAGGCCACTTGCCTTAGCAACCCATGAAACTGTTCATTCAATTAGTTTTGTATTCATCCTTAATTGCATTTGTTTCTCTGGTTTTAATTATTCGTCCAGCTCTCCTGATGGAATTGCCTTTTCCCTGTTTGATTTAGAAAAGAGCCCCCTTGGGATCCCAGTGTCAGTGTACAAGCAAGAGTCAGATAAAGGAGGGCCCAGACAAGCAGTTCAAGTTTCCTTATCTGTCTCACACCAAATGCCTCCTTTTGTGAGCAGAGAGCACAAGCATCTCTCCATTCTGTGTTTTAACTCAGACCCGTAAACTAATCACCCTGACACCTATAAGTAAAATCTTCTGCCTTAGTCAATTGAGGTGCTTGTGTTCGATTGCCAAAACAGGAATTAGAGGAGGTGAGAGCAATGGAACTGTTAACCAGCACTTTTTCAGGTCAAAACAGCTCTTTAAATCAGTATTTTAAACCCCTGGGAAAAAGGTCCTTTTAAGGCAGGACTTAGCAACTCTCAAGGAAGTCAGTTGTGGGTGTTCAATATCTCCTCAGATAAGGGTCTTAAAACAAAATATTATGAGCTCTGATAGCAGATTAGCTTTAAAGTAGGAAATCCTGTGGATTGTTTTCCTGAAGCAAAAGACACAGAATGTGTGTGTTTGCTTGTGTGTCAGCCTGTGTCATGCTTTGGCACGGAACCACAGACATGGATGCCGTGGGATTAAGTGACAGGGGCACAGGTTTATTTAGCACACTCAAGAAATCACTGTGATCAGCACATTTTATGTCCTCTCTCTGTGAGCCCTACTCACATTTTAAGAGGGTACCCAAGCCCTTTGTGCCTCTTACAAGCTGTTCTTGGTCTGAGAGTTAGGAGATCTCACCCAAAACCTTTCCCAGGGCATGGCTCAGCCGGCAGCTGCCTGCCCTGGGCTGGCTCCTGGCCAGCACGAAAGCTGCAGCAGCCTGGCTCCCTGGTGTCTCACTCTGAGGGGCAGATGTTGGCCCTTGCAGCTTCACTAAACCTTGCAGCTGGTCATCCCCTCGTGCTGTAACCAGATACGTGTGCACCACAGAGCTCCTGGTTTGGTTGATGCTGTAAACAAAGTGAGAGACCTGGTGGACACTGACAACTCGGGCCTCTGGCTCTGCAGTCACTGCCTGTCCTGTCAGAGACTGGATGCTCTTGGCTATGAGATCCTGCGTGGATCAAATTAATTAAGTCATTTCTAAGAGAAAAATATAAGTGGTAATAAATTGCTGCTTCAGCCTACTACACTTGCTTCACCAGGGCCTGGCAAGTCTCTGCTTGCACCACATGTGTTTATTTTGACAAGCAGACTAATCACCAGAGCAACTGGTACTGTTAGCGTAGTGGTCTCTAATGCTGTAGGATGACTTCATTCCATTCCTTGTTAAATCTCAAATTTATATTTGCCTGGGTGAGCTGCCTTAATCGTGTCATTGAGACACACTTGACATCGATTCAGTTTGTACCTTGTTGGCTGACAGAGAGCAGATCAGGTCTCTCTCGATTTTGTTAGCACAAATCTCAATGCAGTTGCCAAATGAGCTGGACCAAGGGCTTCATCTGACTGAAAGCTAACCCCACTAAGAAACAGAACAGTTATTTCTCTGCTGTGTTTGTTTCCTGCTCTGCCAGCACAGGGAGGAGGTATGTGTGGGTAAGCAGCAATGTGGAATAGCCTGGCAGCAGCTGAGACCAGTGATCAGCTCCAGTATTTAGATAATTATGGCCTAAACTGTTCTGCATCCTTGAGAAAATCACTCTGCTACTGTGCATCCTGAGCTTCCTGTCTATAAAATTAAGATTATAGCATTTCCACATTTCTCCAAGGTATTTAAAGATCCTAGGATAAAAGGCTTTACATTACTGCGAAGTTCTCATTGAGTTTCATCACAGTATATGCTATTGGCTTGAGCTGGGAAGACCTTTAGTGTTGCAAATGTGTTTTATTTTAAGTGTCAGGCAGGAAGGATTGTTAATGTTCTGCTTTATCTCAATTTTATCCATGTTTGTTTTTGCTTTTTTTTCTTTTTACTTTCCTAGTGTGAGTCATAACTTGCTTAGTGCCATATCTTAAGGACGAATCTTTGGGATCAAACAAAAGTACTTTTGGGATGAGTCAAGATCACCGTGTACAGAGCAGGGAGAGAACTGTCAAGTTACTGATACTATCTCCTCAAGTTTAGTTTTTCTTCTTGTCTTCAAACAATGCTGTTGAGTGCCACAGGACTCATTTATAGGAGAAGCAGTATAGAACAAGGAGCTGCCTGACACTTGGGCATTGGGACTGACAGTTCTGTCTTTCTGCCTCCTGCCCTCACATACTCATATGGCACAGAATAAAAACTACCTGAAGTCCCAAACCTTGATCTCCTCTGCACTAGTACCATGCTGAGTAAACTCCAGTCAAATTAGCAGTGCTATACCAGGGCAAAAGACGTGAAATCGGAACTAGGTACAATTGTATTTTGTTCTGCTTGATAAATAATCGGCCTTTGCAAATACTTTTTTAAAAATGTTGTTTGTTTAATTGGCTCTTTCTCCCAGTTGCTTTGCCTAAAGTCTTATGTTTAATATAACAAAGCTGTTCTGCTTGAATGGCCTGATACTGGAGCTTTAACATCTGTTGATCTATTAAAAGAAAGAATCCACACTGGAGAGGAAGAGAAGTCACTGAAGCTCCAAGCAGATTGGAATTATAAATGCTCGGTATTGTTGAGTGTGCCTCTGCCCTTGCTTTCACACAGGCAGCCTCCATCCCTGCTCTCAGGTGCACCCTGTGTGCTGTTTGACACTGCTACACTCCATGTGGCTCACCCTGCTCTGGGATGAGTACTGCCCTTTTGGGACCTGCTCATGCACAAGTTATGTACTTCAGAAAACCATCCCTTGGAGAAAAAGGTAATGGGATGAATGCAGCCAGTGTTCCAGGATTTCACCTCTAGGGAGGATAAACAAAGCTGGCTGAAGGAGCTCGTTCTGTTGCACTCTGCCATACGCTGAACGTGCTTGGGAGTTGTGCAATTCTTCTGGTCTGTGTTGCTGTTTGGAAGGAAGATCTCAGTTTCCAGTGGACAACAGTATTTCTACCAAAGTGATGGATCCTGTTGGTCATTCTCTCTCTTTCCCTTTGCACAGGGTCACCCTGGGCAGGCTGGAGCTAGAGGCCTGCCCGGCCTCGATGGCTGCAATGGCACCGCTGGGAGCCGTGGCATTTCTGGACCAGACGGGTTTCCTGGCCTGCCTGGACTGCCTGTATGTCCCAGCCCTGATGGGCTGCTCTCTGGTCACTAAAGCAGGATTTGCTTTTGGGGACACTGTTGGAGAAGTAACTGCCAAGTACTTAGGAAGAACCCAAATAACCCCAAGTTTATTAGAGTTGTTAGAGCTCAAGTTTCTCATCCATCCTGAGGATCAAATGAAGATTGTGTGGACAGAATCCCCTCCCTCACCTGCTGCCATTGCTGCTTTGGGTGCAACCCAGGATATGGGTGGCTGTCTGGGCTGTGAATTTACACTGACAGCTTTTCACCCAAGTCTTTCTCCAGGGCTGCTTTCAATCCAGGCATTGCCCAGCCTGAATCCGTGGTTGGGATTGCCCCCACTCAGCTGTGCTTGGGGGGGTTTACATGGGCCCATCCCTCAACCCTGCCACGGTCCCTCAAATGGCATTGATGTGTACATGAACGGGGGAGTTATACCTGTCAAACAGCTTCAAATAGGATCTAAGGTTGTCAAAGACCTAAAATGAAAGGGAAATCTAATACAAACAGGAAAATACCAGAGAAAATGTTTGCAGAATCTTGTTTTCCTAAAGCTGCAGGAAGTCTTTAGTTCTCACAATAGCACAGCTTCTCTAGCAAAGCAGCACTGGTACTTCTACAGTTAGCTGGAGCCGGTTTGCCTTGTTCATTATGCTAATTAGAGATTCTTTCAAAACTAGAGCAGTATTTTTTTAAGAAATTTAGTTTTTACTATTATTTTTTTTTAATCAGGGTCGTCCTGGCCCAAAAGGCCTTAAAGGAGAACCTGTTTTTGCTCAAGGCAGTCTTAAAGGAATGAAGGTAAGACTTGTCATCACACAGGAGAACGTGCAGCACATGAAACTCTGATGTCCCACAGGCTGCAGGGCTGATACTGCAGGTTGCATTGCTCATGGTGTCAGTCCTGGGTGTCTGAGTGCAGAGCTGTGGACATACTTGTGTATACCTTGGAATAACTTCATTAATGACAGCACAGAATACTCCCAGAACCTGGAACTGCTTGGTCTTTGAAGAGATTTTGTTCGTCCCATACTGGGATTGCTCATCCTGTTACTGTTCAGTGCATGTTACAACTACTTCTGTGAGATTCCAGCTGCATCTCAGTGTTCCTTGTACTGGAAGGTACTAGAAATTTATCAGTAACATTCTCAATTTACATATGTGCTTCATCAAATATTTAAAATATTTAAAAATTCGCTCTGTGATATAAGGCCTCTCACACCGACTTTGCTGGTCAAAATTAGGAACTCTTCTAAAATTCTATCCATTTTATATAAACACTCATAAGTTCATAAAAGTTAAATAGGTCTTTATTAATTTATTCTGTATTTATGGGAAATAAAGATAATTTCATATGATGATTATATGCTTTTGCATATTTTATAGCAGTCATATAGTAAGAGTTTTTATAGTGTATTTTTAGTGAATTTGTAATTTTGATTTTTAATGCCACCTTATTTTCCTTTGTTACACATAAATAAAATGGTTCTAATTTCTCTAGAGGTCTCCATTATCCAATTTGAATATGGAAGCACAGATTTCAAGATATTTTCCCACTTACATTTGATCTAATATTAACTAACAGCAAAAATTTCTATTTCTGCAAAGCTTGATGCTCCTTATAGTTTGTTGCAATAATGTTGTGTAATTTTTACATATGCATTTATGATTTGTAGGGTGAAAATGGTCTTCCTGGATTGGATGGAGTTCCTGTAAGTTATTTAATATGGGACATAATGACTTTAAACAGTACTAAGTAGGTACATTTTCAGGTGTTGGTACTCAAGGACACTTTTCAAATTAGTGGGGATGTATTTACATGTGTGACACCAGTAGTGTGAGCAATTCTAGGTGGGATCCACTGAGGAGATGAGTGGATCCACATTTTGCTAGAGGAAGTCAGATTTTTCCTATTACCTGTTGCATTATTCCTTTTTCAAATCAAACTCCCTTCTACCATTGAACTCTGTAACTGATTTTCAAAGTACATCTAATCACATGAAACAAATAGTTTTAATATTTTAATTGGCTTACTTAACTGGGAGACAATAGTTAATGTTTCCTGAGGCTCGCTTTGGCTGGGGTTTGATGGGGCGAGTGCTACCCATTCTCCATTTGTCCTCTGTTGTTTTTATAGGGCCCAAAAGGTTTTCCAGGCCCAATAGGTCCTGCAGGCCCTATAGGATTACCAGGTTTGCAGGTGAGAGCTCAGCTGTTGCACTTGTTGATGGAACAGTTCAAACTGTTGGCGGCTTTCCCTTCCCTTTCCCTCCTCTCTGTTTGTGTCATGACAATGAGCAAGAGTTCCTGTGCCTCTGAAAAGTCTGAGCACAGCTGGCTTCTGGCACTGGAGGGTTTTGGGTGGTTTAATCTGAGCACAGGAGACCAGCAGAGCTCAGCAGTGCTCTCTGCAGACGCCTCCTTCCACTGTCCCAGCACATCTCAGCGCCTGGGGGAATTGGCTCATCTCTCGTGTTTGGGGCCTTTCTTGTCATGAGCTATCTCAGAGCTGCTTTTTCAAGACCCTACAAGAGAATTTCTGTTGGGCAGAGGTAAAACCAAACTGCGCTTTCATGGGGTTTAAATTGAAGTTTTCTCTTAAAGAACGATGTTGCCAAAGAGCTGTGCTGTTAGAGGTGTGAAGACTTGAGAGCATGTGTCTTGCTTTTGCTTTGGAGGCAAGAAGGTTCACTCAGAAGGAATAAAATCTTGATCTTGTTTGCATTTAGGGTCCAGTGGGTCCCCCTGGGCCACCAGGTCCAAAAGTAAGTAGCTACCTTTCCTGTTTTCTTTTCACACCTAATTTTGGGGGGTTTAACAGTGCTGTGGGCTTAGATGATAGGGGTGGTGGTGTTGCTGTTTTATTATTCACTTATCCATGGTTTTCTTCTCTCCTAGGGTAATATGGGATTAGGCTTTCAAGGAGAGAAAGGAGAAAAGGTAAGTGAAACTTGCTTTCTTATGGAAAGAGCATGAAACAATACTCCAGAGTTCCATCACGGCTTGTTCCCCTAGAAAGTGGCTAGATTCTAGCATTTTTTTCTTCTCCTTTTTCTTTTCTTCTCTTGGACTTACTGGCAGTTCAAATGCTAAAGAATCTTGCTGCTTCCTTTTTTGCTGGCACAGTAAAAAGGATGGGAGTCTTTTCTGGGTGAAATGGAGGAAAGGGAAATCTCAAGTCAGTGCAGTATTTTCATGGTTATCAAGGCCTGAGGTCCTCAGACGTCTTTTGAATCTCCACTTTTCAGTTTCTTTGGACCATCACCTCTTGTATTGAGTTATTCCAATAACTCAATTCCATTCCTCTTGGCTTTCCTTACACCTTTTGGGTCAACTGGTGTGTAATTTATAGCCTCCCTATTCTAAATGGGTGTCTTGCAGTCTTTGTCAGAATTTACACAGGCAAAGTGGGGCTTCTTCAAGTTCTCCACCTGGGACTTGGTTCTGCTGATGTTAAAAATGGTTCTCTGCCTTCCACAATTTGAATTGTTCCTTCTCTTCTTTTCTTTCATATTTCTACCCAAAGTTTTTCTGAAATGTTTTCATGTTGTTTCAGTAGCTGAGCCTATTTTTTTTTTATTCTTGCCGTGTTTTATATCCACAAGCCTTTGGAAACAGATGCATTTTGTTCATCTTGATTTTCCATCTGATCTTTTGATTCCCATGACCAGCATTCAGGCACACGGATTTATATAGCTGAGCTATAACTCAGTGGTTTTTATTCTGATTTGTTGGCCATTTCCATAGAATATCAAACATGGTCTGCTGTGTTAATGTCTTCCTCTTTTGTCTACAGGGTGATGTAGGGCTGCCAGGGCCTCCGGGTCCCCCACCATCCACTGGAATACTGGAATTCATGGGATTTCCAAAAGGGAAGCAAGGAGAAAAGGTCTGTAAATTCAGTTTACAGACCCTCTCCCCTCTCCATGCTCTTTTCTTCAAGAATGAATGAAATTACTGAGCAGTGGGTGTCAGGAGCATGGCAGGTGGATGGGGAAGGGCTTGCTTTCACAGCACAGGCATTTATTTGTCTTTCTTTGTCCCTTTGCCAGGGTGAGCCAGGGCCTCAAGGATTCCCTGGAGACCAAGGATTGCCTGGCATCCCGGTAAGGACAGAGGAATGTTTTTAACGTGTGCCCAATAGGGCTTAGATGGTTCAGCAACCTCTGAGTAGCTCACAAGGCCTCTACAGGAGTTTGTAGGCACCAAAGAACTTCGAAAATCTGATAAAAATGTTCACAAGCCGTTTTGAAGAGTGTGACTGTAATCTGATAGTTTTTGATGCTGTCCTACTCCAGCCTTACAGAGCTGCCCAGATTTCAGTACCTGCAGCCGGCTGTTTGCTGACCTGCTCCGAGCTCTTACCCGTGGCATGGCCACTTGATGGCAGTGTTCCTTGTCCCATTTAAAAAAAATCCTAGGTTTTTTTTTTCCTTTTATTATATCTAAACATGTCTTTTGTTACTTTACTTTCAAGCTGTAAAGCACGTGCAGATCTTTCTCTCTGTCCATATACACCCAGTTAAAATGGGCTGTTTAATATCAGTGCTTATCAACACGGCATGGTGTAGGATCTCCTCTATATGAATTAAGGAAAACAATTTACTCCTGATTTCCAGAGAGCTATTTCCCAGCTTAAAACTTTTTGTAAACAGGGGTTGTTTCAATAAGTTTAGGGAATAAATATTTTGGGGAACTTCTGACTAATAAGATAAACTGTTTGCCAGTTTCTTCAGTGTACAGATGTTCTTGGGAGAAATACGTGCAACAAAAACCTGTAGATGCAGCACAGTTTGTTATTAGCCTTTCTGGACATGTTCCATTATGAGCATGCTTAGCTTCATGCATCACAAGAGACCCATTGAAGCTGGTGAAATTGAACATATGTGCAAACTTAACCGCAGCCGTAAGATATTTTAAGATCGAAGCCTGGAAATTGCTTAACTACCGTAACTCTTGCTGAAATTAAATCCTGGTGTTCTATCTCTGGATTTGATACTTCATGCTGGCTGGGAAAACCACCAAGCATTTCCAAATGTTGAGCATGAAAATGCTAGTTTTGTGTCATTCTTGGGCTTTGGAAGGGAAAAGCGTGCTCTGAGCATTCCCTTGAGCTGCTGCTGGTAAGAAATGAGACTTGAAATCATTTCTCAGTGTAGAATAGAATACAGAGTAGCATTGGCAGGTCTTTGCTGTCTGTAACGTGGGGTCACTTGCATTTGCTACTGAAATATATGCCGTGGCTTAAATGGATAGAAGTCCTGGGGAAGAAAGCAGGTCCTGTACTGCACATACTGCCAAGTCTGGCAGACAGAAGCTTTTCTTTTGGAGACAAAGTAGTCCCAGCAGAAGCAGTCAGTTCCCTTTGTCTCACTATTGTACTGTTTGTATAAATAAATGGGTTTGTATAAATCAATGAGATTTAATGTTGACATTTGTCCTCAGGGCTTTGGAGGTGTTGGAGAAAAAGGAGAAAAAGGAGTGCCTGGCTTACCTGGTGGCAGGGTAGGTAACCTCAGCAAGTCTTTAAATGCCTGTTCTCAAACACATGAAGTGGACCTTGCATCAACAGACACATTTCCTGCACTGATGTGCTCCTGCACAGCAGGAAGACCAAGGCATTCTGTGTGTGCCCAGTAAATTCATCAGGAAGACCAAGGCAATCTGTTCTGTGTGTGCAGAGTAAATTGTCCGGTAGAAATTCTTGACCACACTGAGATTTATCGGTGTTGTGATTACAAAAGTAACACCTAAATTCCTAGTAAGGTGAGACACCATGACTTCCTTACTTTGAACTGCCGGTTAGGAAAATAAGATTAATAATTATCTTAGATAAGCCTGCTTTTATCAGTTATTTTTTAAAATTCTTTACATTGTGAATGTTAATAATTCAGAGATAAGAAAAGCAGTGGTAGCTTCTCCTTTTGAAAATTTTAACTCTTAATTCTTTGATGCTGGGATATTTGAAGCCTGATGAAGCTGAGATGGAGGCTCTAAAAGTTACTATCTTTGCTGTTCTAGGGTCTTTTGGGACTGGATGGATCTGACGGAATTCCAGGGAGAAAGGTGAAATTTCTTTTATTTTTTACTGTACTTAAGAGTTACAGGAGCTCTCTAACTGCTTAAGATCTACTGACTTCCTCATATTGTGGCTTCAAGTTCTCTGATGGATAAATATACCTGCCTCATTGAAATAGTTACGCTAAGTAGAAAGTCCACCCGAAAAAGTAGATCCTGCATCTCCCGGTGTTATTTTAAATGTTTTGCTGCCAGTAATTTTTTAGAAGGGGAAAACAGTGGGGTCAAAACGTGTGTCCTTGTGTGGGACAAGGAGAAGAATGTTTTGGGCTCTTCATTTTGCAAGCATTTCTACAGTTCTGTGAGAACTCCTGTGTTCTCCTGATTTGCACACCTGCTCACGAGCTCTCACCATCTTCACAGCACAAGGAGGCCTGAAGGAGCTCTGGTATTTTTTGAGTGCTGAGAAATTGATGCCATCATTTTCTCTTTCATTAATCCTTCTTAAGATGTTTGGTAGGACCAAGGAATTTGATTTGTGATTTGAGTCCAGGCCCTGCAGGTGTCTCAGCTAGGAAATGATGCCACTTACTGTCTCACTGGGGATCACCATTCCCTTATGGAATTTTGCAGGGCCATCCGGGTGTCCCAGGCTATCCAGGACTGGATGGAGTTGAAGGCATGAAGGTAACTTCTCACTAAAGCATTGGGGTTTTTTAAGGTATTTGCATGAATAAATAATTATCATTGCTCCGATCAAACCTCCTGTTTGCTCCTATATCACTGTCATTTTCAGCATGTTTCAGTTCCTCGTTCACTTTATTGTTAAGCATAAAAATGAGTGGTTGCTGAGCCATGAATGCTTGGGTATTTTCATAAATTTTCAGTGTTAATCATTGAACTTCATGACTTAGAATTTTGCTGTAGCCTTTCTCCTTTATCCTTACACCAGTGCCGTATTTATTGGACTGTTGAGGCAAGATTAGGTGGATTTTAGTTGATGTTAAGATACTGGAGTTGCCAAAGCTATCTGAAGCCTTGGATCACTGATCTACCAGTATGGACAAGCCTGAGAACGTGTTCAGTTTCTTGGACTAGATATGGGTGATGCACAGCAGACATTTTCAGGGCATCTTACAATTTGGGCAGTCAGACAGCTGGAAACTGAGTGGGAAATGATTGGTGAGTAGAGTGCTGTGAAAACACTGATCTGGCACCAAGAGTGCAGATTTGTAAAATGCAAGTACTGAAGGGAATTTCTGTGCAGGGTACAGGAAAAAGGAGTATTAGATGTTTCTGCACAGAGAAGTGTTACTGGAAGAAGCAACATAGTGTGCACTGCCTTGGCTCACTGCGTGGTGTTTACATGACAAATACGGTGGCAATTTGGATGACAGTCAAATTTTGTGCTTACAGTTTCAAAGAGGATCTGCTCCTCTTTGAGAGTGTCAGTGAGAGGGAGGAATGACACTGCAGATTGTCACAACTTGCTTGTTCTACCTGGATGATTTTATGAAGGAATCCATTTTTCTGTAAGCTTCTATTATTGAAATTCAGTATTCCAAGGCAACAGATAGCTGCAGTGATGAAAGCTTTAAAAAATGAGCTAGCTCATAGCAGCTTTTACCACCAAGTGAACAGATACCTACCTGATACTGGTCAGTGTGCTGACATAACTGTTCTCCAGCACATGCTGTATATACATGGCTGTGCTTCCTGTTGAGGTAATTGGAGACCTTCAGAGGAGAGCTGGATAGCAACAGGCTTCTTATCTGAAGCAGCCATCAGCTTCATCAGACAGGAACAATATAAGTCAGGACAGCAGATGATTATGAATGGCAGAGCAAAGCGAATCCCTCAGCAAGACAAAGAGTGATGGTCCCTCAGTGAATGGCTGCAGACATTGGTGCCATGGGACAGTCTGCTTCCTGCCAGGCAGCCTTGGCTCCATCACCCCTCTGAATGTGGAACCAATCTGTTTTCTTTGCAGGGTGAATTAGGTGACATCGGCCCCCCAGGTCCTCCTGTCATTATTGACAGGGAAGGTGTAGTCATTTCAGGTACACATTTCCATTTTGTTCTGGAACTCATCTAAAGCGCTTTTTCTGATCCAGCTTTCTTTCTTACTGTATCTTACCATTTTCCCACATTCTATATTGAGTCTAATCCATCCCTTGTTCTTTTATTTCTGTATTGTATGGCTACACATATATTTAGTTCTTTGTTTATAACTTCAGAATTTAACGAAAGCCATTCATCCCCACATTGCAGAATGATGTGTTTCAAGGCAGGCTGAAATGTCTTGCCTGGGAGACAGACTGTGTGTGAGCACAGGCTGTGTCTGCTCTGGAGACACGCTTCTGTCTTCAGTGCACCAAGGAAAAATGGCTTTCTGGTAAAGGGTGCTCTAAATGTCATTCTGCTGTTATTTGTTGTCCAATGTGGTAAGAATATTGTTGAGAAAAATGAGCTTAATTAACACCACAGCTGACTGAGGCCTGCATGGGAACACTCTCTGAAGCCATCAAGGTAGGGGGACAAATTGCATGGTCTCTCCTATTCTTTCTCCTTCACGTGTAGTCAAGCTCGAAACAAGCTGTGTAACAGCTCAGGAGGATTTTTTCCCAATCCCAATTTTATTATTAACTTTGACTAACAGGCTTCCTGCTCACAGCTTGGCAGCCTTTGCTATCTGTGGGGTCAGTGGCCACCACAGCGATTGACCGAAGGGTTTTTCAGCAGGAGTCCTGATGAGATTTTCTTCCTTGTTTTCCTCTCCTCTGACAGGTGCCCCGGGTGACCCTGGAAACCCAGGAATACCTGGTCCTCCAGGAGATGAAGGGAACATTGGTTTACCAGGCCTCCCAGGGGCTCCAGGGTTTCCAGGCCTGGAGAGAGGTAAAGCAGCAGCTCCCAGGGCTCAGGGCAGGCTCTCAGCTCTGGGGTTTGTGGACAGGTTTCTGGGTGATGATGAAGGTGTTGGAGCACGCCTCTCCTTCAGCTGGCTGATTTGCTGCTCTCTGAGAAATAGGAGGCAGGGATGACACATGGGGAAGCCAATTGTGCTGACTTGGATGGGAGCAGAATTAGTGCCACAATTACTGCAGCCCAGGGAGATCTTCACGTCTGAATATTCACACAGGAGGCTGTGCTTTGATTTGCATTTTCAATGTGCTGATTGGAAGAACTTTTTCTACCTTTTAAATTATAATGGGTGTTTTTGAAATTTTTGAATGACTTTTTATATTTGCAGTAAAGAGATTGGCTTGATAAAGCCACTGGGGGTGCAACCTATTTGTCCCATCCAAGATCCCACTCCAAAGTTTTTGTTTCACTTGAACATCATCTGGGAAATTCTGGCCTGCAATAATTCAGAGACTAGGAACTACCAAGAAAATCAGAAAATAAACCCCCTCAGTCTTACATAGTTAATTGTGTGATTGATCACTTAAATGCAGTGCTGTGAAGGTTTTTGGATGACCAAAGGCGTGTGTAAATGGGAGCCAGCTGGTCCCTCCAATTAGTACCTTTTCCTTGATGTAAAATTATGAATTGTTCTGTCCTAACATGATTGCAGTTCAGGGTACAATGGTAATTATCTTAACATTACAAACAGTTGATTGTGTTTGCTGCTGCTCATTGTGCCATTGTTGTCTAGATGGAATGGGCCCTGGGGGCTCTCCAGGTATTCCAGGACTGAAGGGTGAAGTGGGAGAACCAGGAAGAGCAACAATTGGAACACCAGGCCCTCCTGGCAGAGGTGGATTACCAGGTCTGCCAGGAGCACCAGGATTGCCTGGCTCACCACGTATGTAGAATTTTTACATCCATTTTTGTACTGGATTCAGAGTGAAATAGGAGAAATAATCATTTATATATTTAATTCTTTGCCAGCAAAGGTTGATCACTTGTAAATTGTAAATGTTTGACTGACACCTCATTGTGATTGTGGCTCAGAAACTTTATATATATCAGTAGATACTCCTATAAAGACCTAATTATTGTTAAGTGTGGTAGCCTGAGAGACTGAAGCACGAAGTTGTGTAGACAAAATTTGTGGCACAAAGGACTTTGAAGGTCTAGGCTAGTCTCCTGTTCCCTTAGGTAAAGAACAGCCCATGAGCTTATGAACACCTGAGATAAATGTGAGCAGATAGTTTGGGTCCCAGGAGTCAGACAAGATGCCTGACAGAGACAGTTTCCAGAACTAAGGAAACGGGATTTTGTTTTTACATGTTCATTTGTATGGATGTCCTGGTTAAATGAATTGTGCATTGTTTTGTTTTCCTCAGAAATTGAGCATTATAGGATCAGGGCTGAGTTTACAAAACTGTGCTTTACCATTCTGCCATAAGCTGGGGTTTTTTTGAGAGCCAACCATTCAGAACAGGGGATGCTCCAGTGATGGAGCCAGTGAGCGTGGTCTGATAAAATGGTTTTCTGTGGAGAAGAAATAAGTGTTCTCTTATCAGTGACTGTTTGCTAGTCAAGTCTGGCTCCCTTTCTGCAGAGTCTGTGAAGCTGTGTGGCTGTGTTCAGCTGATGGCTGCAGTTTGTGTCCGTGGAGTGTCAGACCGTGCTGGTCAGCACAACACTGAGGGGAAGGGCTTTCAGACAGAGCAGTTTTAGATCATGTTTGATTGCTTTCTGCTGCTGTTTCCATCAGCTTATGTTTCATTCTATTCAGCATATAAAGAGATGCAGACAACAATCCTGCAGTCATGAAGGGAAGAACAGGGAAAGTCCCCTTAACCCTTTTGTCCTTTAGTACCTTTGCTGAGCTGCAACCGCTGAAGGAGAGCCGCTTGCCCTTCTCTACACTACCTGTCCACACTTGGGTGAGCTCTTTGCCCAGAGTAGGGGAATGAAACTCTGTTGCATCCACACTGTGAGAGCATTTGCTTTTCTGTGTGAGGAGCTAGAAGCAAATGTGGCAGAGAGCTGCAGCCCGTGAGTGGCACCAACCAAGATCCATCTCCTTGTGTTACATCCGCAGGTGCAGTTCCATCTGGTGCCAGTCGCATCACTGCTTTTGTAAGTCAGTAATGAGCTACAGATCAGCCTTCTCATGGCTTTTCCTTGCCTCCTTTCTGCATATAGGCCCTTCCTTCTTCCCAGTGATAATCCTGAATGGAAGGACTGGGGCCCCGGGGGAGCCTGGGCAAAGAGGGCTGCCAGGAGCTTTGGGTCCAAAGGGCTACAAAGGTAATTGAGTCTTGTTTTGAGAGAGCTTTTCAGCAGTCTGGAAGATATTTACACGTGGTTAATGTCCTAAGGGATGAGCTGTAATTGTCTTTATGACAAATCACAGGAGGGGTTGAAGCAGCCAAGAGCCTTTGCAATTTAGAGAGAGTTGTGCCCAGCACTGTCAGTAAAATCCCATTCCTTCTTCTTGCTCCGCTCAGGCAAATAAGCTGATAAACATATCAGAAGCAGAAAATTAGCTAAGTTGTACTTTAAAGCCATGAGACTTAGAAATAAAATCCTGTTCACTGCTTTTTGCAATAGAGGCTGTAAGTGACAGAAAAACTTGATTTTATTCTCCTCTGTGCTAAAAATTGTGAGAATTTGGGGTTTAGTGTGTGACAGAACCAGCAGCAAAAAGCCATGATGACACACATCACTGTGCTTGGTGATTGTTTGTGTCCATGGCCAGTAATAATTCAGGGTCATTGTAACCTACTGTGAGGGAGAGTATGGATTTGTTTTCTCTGATAACTACCTCTTTAAAAATGCTCCCTAAAACTCCTCTAAACCCATCTGTTTAGGAGAGTTTAAACCTTTGGGAAGAGGTCTTGAATTGCTGAGGTTCATGCTGCACATGGTTATTTGGTGATAGGCATTACATGGAAATTAAACTGGAGAAAACCCGAGCTCCACTTGCTTGGCACTCACCTCACCTGAGCAAAGGAGGCATAAATTCAATTTATATGAGAAAGGCTTTGTTTTAATTGAATCAAATACTGCTTTTGGAGCTCTTGCAACTGAAAAGGGTCTCTATCCAATGAAACTGTTTTCCAGGAGAGGCAGGTGATTGTGCCTGTGATGGAGGAGTTACCAGAGCTGGTCTGAAGGGCGTCTCAGGTCCCCCAGGTCCATCAGGAAGCCCTGGTGCCCCTGGTGCCAAGGGCGTTGGTGGAGACCCCGGCTCTGTGGGAGCACCAGGACTGCGAGGCCCCTCGGTAAGGCAGGAGGAGTTTCTGTTGCTTGGTGTGAATTACAGGAGTGCACATGTGCAATTGCACTTTTTTTTTTTTTTTTTCCATAATTGCTTCTATTTGTTTGGATTTAAAAAGAAAACAAACAACCGAGAAACTGATCTGTGTAAAGAAACTGAAAGGAGAGATGCTATCAGCTGTAAAAATGGGAGAACAAATGGTTCTTAAATTCTGAGAACTGCACATTAATCAGTTAAGAGAAAAGCAGTAGGAGTTATTCATCCCAGGACTTCTTGGAAGCAGACACACATGGATTAGACCCAGGGCTCTTCCTAAGTGAGGGCTGGCTGGGGAAGCAGCTGTACATGTGCATGGAGAGAAGATCTGAAAAATCAAACAGGGAGATCTTTCCACATCACTGCTCACAGCTATAAAAACTCTTCAGCACAGATGGAGCCTGCTTCCTGACTGCTGTGTGCTCCATGTATTAATAAGAGTTGAGTCTGGTTTTTTATTAAACAGCAACCATAGCAAATAGGATTCTCCAAAGTGCTGAGCACTGCTCATTGCAAGTATTTACTTTTGAAAATTGTAATCCATAAAGATCCAAGCCTTTTGTCTTCAGAGTACCTTTATTTGTGTCAGAGTACCTTTATTTGTGTCAGTAAGTGCAGCACACCAGGTAATAGGGAAGAAGCTTGGATCTCATTATATCACAAGTGATGTGATGCTCCCAGGTTGCTGCACGATTGCTGTCACTATTACCAAGGTTTGGCTTGCCACTGTGGAGCTGTAGTGACAGTAGAAACAGCTGAAAACAAACAAACCAACCTCTTTTCCCTCCCCAGGTTAATGTCTGCTATAGGAAACCCTCTGGAGGTTCTTTCTGCTCTGGTCATTGTGTCCTGTCCTCGTATGACATTTTTAAGAGGCAAAGCCTTTTCTCTGCACGTTCCTTTTCTTTATCTACAGCTTTATCCTTCTTTATCTCTGTCTATCTGTAGGCTTCAGCTGGTCAGCAAGGACTTCCAGGCCTTAAGGGAGAAAAGGGGGATCCATCCTATGCAACAGTCAAAGGAGCTCGTGGGGACCGTGGTGTGCCAGCGCCCAGAGGAGCTGCAGGCATCCCAGGAAGCCCGGGCAGGGATGGACTTCCAGGCTTGCCAGGACCACCAGGCCCTCCTGTAAGTTCAGATTAATTTATCAGCAGTGCTTCAGAACTGGAATAATGAGCAGAGGAAACAGCCAGGCCTGGAAAATTAGTCCTGATTAGCCTCATGGTAAATTTTCAAATATGTGAAAAGCTCACAGTTCCCGAGCACGAATTTGTCTTGGTAAGGATTAATAATTGGCATTCCTAATGCCTCTGTCAAAAGATAAACTTCACTAGACCCTAACACTGTTCTGTGTTTAGTCCTCAAAGACAAAAGGCATTGTAGGCATAATTATGAGTGAAATCTTAAAATAGAAATATCACACCAGAACCTTATCAATGAAGAAGAAAGTAAATGTCTTTCAGAATCTGTAAGAGTTGCATTTTGGCAAATGCAACATAAAATATTCTTTGTAATAGTCACTAAATTTTGCTTCATTTTAAAATAAAGATGGATAATTTATAGTGGTTTCTAAATATCTTTTCAGGCTCACCTGAACCTTGCACAGAACCAACCGAACTCTTACATACTTTTTAAAAATCCTTTCTGCATCCCTTTGATTTTCAGCTGTAACTGTCTTTGCTGTGCACAGGGTGATGGTGGACTGGGCTTCCCAGGTGAGAAGGGTCTGCCAGGACTGCCTGGCTCCAAGGGCCAGCGAGGAGAACCCGGTTCTCCTGGCATTGGCTACCCAGGTGCCAGTGGAGCTCGTGGAGCACCAGGTGACGCTGGAATGGATGGGTTTCCAGGACAGCCAGGTCTTCCAGGCCCTCCAGGTAGGTACTGCTGGAGGCTCTTACTCAAAAAGGGTAAAGCTGCAAGTCAAGTGATATTCAATTTACTGCTGGCCAGGCCAGGCCAGGTTGCACTGGGCTAAGGACTGCTCTTCAAATTAATTGAAACTCGTTTGTGGGCTCACCAGGCCCCGCATAGCAGGCGCAGCTTTCTCAGGTTTTCATTTTCAGGAGGACACAGATAATAAGCAATAAATACTCAAGCTGAATTTCAGTATTGAATGCATTTTACAGCAAAGGTAGTTTAGGAAGAGTGATAAAATGAGGTTTTTTGAAAACGCCTAATTCGTTGTCCAAATAAAAAATAGTAATTCACTGATATCTGAGGTGTCTGATCCAGTTTTCAGAACTATTACTATTATTGAAATAAGAGCTCCAGATTATTTTAAAAGGAGAAATGGTAATACATTGTATGAATGAACAAACAATGATGAATAAGAGGTTGTCAAGACAGTCAGGTGGGGAGTTCAGTTAAGACTTGTGCAACGGCTCTGGGCTGTGTTTGCTCCCTGAGGTACTGAAGTTCGGCTCAATTGTTGTGTCATTATGTGCACCTAAAGCATAATGACAAGTGATAAAGTAAATTAATACGGGTTTGAGAATACTTCATGTATGATGTTTTATGCTCATTCTCAAACTGAGTCTCAAATTCATGTCTGAACATCTGTGGAAAATGTTTTCACTACAAAATGACTGCAGAAAGCTGCTCCCAGTGTCTTGATTCCATGCCACAGGGAGGACAAGATGCTGGGTGGAATCCTGGGTCTCATGCTGCAAGGAGTCCACAGCAAGAAGTGTTACTGGTCATGCAGCAAGCCCGTAGTAGGGATGAGGTCAGACAATCTCCAGATGCCTTTTATTTAACATCACATACTTGAGATGTCAGCAGTGCTCGATGTCCACTGAAGCCACTGGTGATGTGTCCTGGGAAAACATCTGGGCTCGATGTTCCTGCTCTGTCTGTGAGAGGGGCTGTGGGCAACCTCAGTGTTTCTTTGTTGTAGGTATCACCTTGCCCTGCATAGTTCCTGGAGCATATGGGCCCCCGGGGAACCCCGGCTTTGCAGGTCTGCCAGGTAGGGAATGCACTGCCTGCCTGCCAAGCAGCACTTACTCCTCAGGGAAGGACGAATAATAATACTAATAAATAATTACCTTCTAATTAATCCTCCTCCAAGTTATTCCAGAGGGTTAACTAGCAGGAAAATGTCCTTTTTTTTCCCCCAAAGTAACTATGCCTAAATCCCATGGAGGATCACCTTGACTGCACCATTTTTTAGCCTTCATGTAGACTTGAACACAAACCCTCTGCTTCTGTGTTTATGTAGCTCATGAACAGCCAGAACTTTGAGACTTTGTTTAGCTTGAATTGTGTATCCAGCTCTGCAGAAAAGATTTGTGTTTTTGTCTTCTGCTATTCGCTTGTTGATATTGTTAATTAATATATTTTCACCCTTAGGTCCCAAAGGCAGCAAAGGCTTTTCTGGCCTTCCAGGCCCACCTGGGCTACATGGCTCCAAAGGACAGCCAGGGTCTCCAGGAATAATGGGCTTGCAAGGGGAACCTGGTAAGAGGGAAGTTCCTAGAGTTCTTTTTATTGTCTGATCTATGTGAACAATATTTATCAGAAGAGTTATCTGACCTCCTTGGCCACTTCTGCCTCATAATGCTCCATTGAGTGTTCCATTGTGCTGCTTGCAAATGCAAGGGATTGCAGCTTGGGAGAAAACAAAGGGAATATTCAGGGTTTTATCACCTACACATAACACTGGATCACTGCAGGGAGAGGACAGTCAACAGTCTGTTTCTCCAGAGACTATTGTCACGTGCTTTGTTCCACTTAGGGTTGACCACAAATTTAGTGTAACACTTATTTCAAGCCCTGTGTTCCTGTGGTAAAGGCAGGCTGTGTGCAGTGCTGGGACTCATTTTAGCCATGGGAGTTCCTGATGGTTGTGTCAAGGAGGAGCAAGAAGCAGAGGTGATGAGGGTCAGGGGTTTTGTCCTTTTGCTTAACCTGCCCTCTAGTAAAACCGAGCTTGGAGTGCTTTATACAGCTGCAGCTCCTCCACACTTCTACAGAATTCTTTTCTTGAAAAAACCCCTCAAAAACCTAAACCTTTCAACAGTTCCATCACTTTCTATCATCAATTATTGTTTCTAATTCAGTACTGAAGTATTTTGCAACTTTCCAAGCAACTTCGTCATTCATGGAAATTTTTAAAGGATTTATTTTATTTGAGATGCTATTGGCAGCAGTATTGTGTACTTCTGTTGAGTGACTTTTATGGGTCTTCTCTTTGAGGCTTCCCTGGACCACGAGGAGATCAAGGCTCACAAGGACTTCCAGGACTGGATGGAACAGATGGTTTGCCTGGGAAAATGGGTGCTTCAGGCTTAGCTGGAATAAAAGGATCTCCTGGAGATGTATTCGGTGCTGAGAGTGGAACCCTGGGAGAACGTGGCCGACCTGGACTTCCAGGTGATAAAGGGCACACAGGCGATATTGGATTTCCAGGACCAAAAGGTAAGCACTGATATGCTTCTGTCTGGGAATATCAAACTGTTTTTCTTTCAAAGACCCTTCCTCTTGCCAATCACTTTGAGATAATACAACTCCTCTGAGCTGCTCATAGCTGGTGATTTGCTGGCTTTCTGTTAGAATCTAATGCAACTCAAACGCTTTTATTAAAACTCACTTTTAAATTAAAAGTGTGATTTTTGCCTTATTTGTTCTGTAACCTCCCATCTCTGTTTCCAGGGCTGGATGGAAGACCAGGCCTCCTGGGTGTTAAAGGAGAACAGGGTCATCCAGGATATTCGGGCATCCCTGGACTGCGGGGCCCTCCTGGCCCTGGGGGCCCTTTTGGCATCAAGGGAAAACCAGGACCCCTGGGCCCAGCTGGCCTTGCAGGAGCACCAGGTACGTGATGTTCTCAGGGAAGACAAGGAGCTGAGCTGAGCTCTGTTGAAGTGTGGGAGAAGTTTGGCATTTGCTTGGGGTGACAGTGCAGAGTTTGAGCCTGTTGACTCTGCTGGGAAACGTTACCCCAATGCTGTAGAAAGTACAGCAGAAAGGTAGAAGAAAGCACCTTAACTGTCATGATGTTTTTAACATCTCTGCTCTCACATGTTAGCTGTATCATCGACTAATCTTCATTTCCCATTTTCATGACAATAAATTCCTGTTGAGTGAGGTTGCTTGAAATGTGATTTAGATTGAAAAATCTTTGGCTTTCTCAGGACAAGCATTTGTCTTCTCTGTCTTTCTCTTTGCTGGGGCAGAAGAGAACTTTTCCTTCACTTCAGAGGAAAAAAACCAAAACCACCACTTGAGTATAGCAGCATCTGTCAAGCTGCACTGACTAAAGGGTTTCATAACAGTATCTGAAAGACTTGAGAACCAAGCAAAGAGAGACCTGGGAATTGGTAGATGATGGTCTGGGGCATAAAAGTGCTCTTCTGACATGCAGAATGACAGTGCTGAAGCACAGTGGCAATGGATGAAAGCAGGAACATCACTTAACATGAAAACTAGAGTGTTTTTAATTTTTTTTTTAATTTTAATATTAGCATTCCTTCTGCCTCTCTCTTGTTTTACATTTATGATCTGTATGCCATATTTGACTTTTCTTCAACTGTTTTTAAAAACCTCCCTTTGCTAGGATGATAAGCTTCCAATAACTAAGTTTTTTTTGCAGCTGTTTTCTCCCTGAATCATTAATTTCTTTTGTGGCCTAGTTCTTTCTGTTTACATATTTTGTCTGTTTTTTCCTTCACCATGTTTCTATTCCATTTATCACCAACTCTCCATTTCTGATGTCACACTGTTTGGTTATGGGTTCTTCACATAGGCTGTCAAGGTGAGAAAATGCAGTGTAGCATAAAAGCTCCTGGACTAACAACCCAGCTCTTAATGCTACAAGAATTGCATTGACCATAGGTGATACCCCTTATCATTGCTAATCAAAGCAGAAGGCGAAGAACCATTGGAATGAGAATGCTCAGACAGTGTCAGAGCCTCAAGCCTGTAAGGAAATAATAAATGTGCAGAGATTTTAGGTGTGTTTTCTTTGTCTTCTTAAACCAGGCAGATGCTCTTCCATCTGCTTTAAAAAGTGCTGGGTTGTAGCATAAAGCCCTGAGTGTAGCAGAGCTCCAGTCTTGACTGTACTGCTGCAAATGTAACTTTTCGGAAGCCACCTGATTCCTTTGGATCTGAGCATTCTGTTTTCAACGGTTTGAGCCTTTGTTTAAAACTGTAAACCATGACAAAGCTTCAGCTAGAAACATTTAGAGGCAAAACAGCGTGCTCTGTACTGGTTTTGTGACAGCGCAATCAGCTTGTTCCTGTAGCCAGCAATCTGCTCTTGAGAAGTTCAACCACCAAAGTGAAAAAAAGAATTGTGAAAATCAGCCTGTCCAGCTGATTGATCCCTGCTTCACCCAGACAAGGGGGCAGGGAGCAGAGGCAGCATCAGCGCTGCTCCCTGCAGTGTCTAGGCTGCCTTGATGGAGGTAAGGCTGTGCCTCGCTCTCAGCGGTGCTCACACCCGGAGACACCATGAGGGCTTTCACTCTGGCCACTTGTGTAGTGATGTAGGCAGTAACCCTCCCTGTAGGTATTTTATTTTTAGATGACTAATGCTTTTGCAGTTCTAAGCTTCGTGCCTTCTAGTAGGCTGCATGTGCCATGAGGTCCATTTGTCATTAAAAACAGCGCTGTGTTTAGAGAGCTTGGGCAGCTGCCACAAATGGTCCTGCTTTTGTGCTATGTCCTGACTTCTTTCTTGCATTGATTCAGGACCCCCTGGAGTCAAAGGCGTGGCTGGGGACGTAGGACCACAAGGCCCTGCTGGTATGAAAGGCTTCCCAGGTCTTGATGGTGCTCCAGGATCTCCTGGGGAAAGAGGATTCTTAGGCCCACCTGGGCCTTTTGGTCAGGATGGACATCCAGGTTTCTCTGGGCCTAAAGGTATGTGTTTCAGTCATGAGATTGCTGTGCCCACAAAAAAAAAAAAAACCCTGCTGGTACTGATTTTAGGCCCAGCTTGCTGGAAGGGAATGAATCCCCAGCTAGTGTTGGGATGCATTTGTTTTGCTGCCGAGTTACAAATTTTGGATTTCATTATCAAATAATGTTCATAAGGAGATCTATCTTAAAGGTCTTAGGCTCTTGTGGACAAAGGATTGTGTAAATCAAAACAGAAAGACAAGACAATTGCAGAAACGAACAGTGAATGAAATTTATAGAAAAAAGGGAGAGAATCAAATACAAATCAAATGGGAAGGAAAAATTTACAAACTGTGTGATCCCTAAGCACCAAAAGAGTAGTTGGTACCTGGAGAATAACACAAAACAATAGAGCAGTGGAACTGCCTGCTGTTCTATTGCAAAGTGACTGTGTTTGATCTTCGCTGGGAGCAGTTCCAGGCTCTCAGAGGTGAACTGAGCAGTGCTGCTTGAAGGTGTCACGTGTGGAGACCTGTGACAGAGGTGACAGTGCTGTGCCATGTGCTATGTGCTTGTTCAAGTACCCAGATTTGGGTGATTGGCCAGACCCAGGCAGCCTCCACCTGCCCCAGGGTGTGTGTGCAGTGTACCAGGGGACACTGATATTTATTTCCTTTTTATTTCTCAACATTTCCATGCAGGTGAGAAAGGCTCTTCTGGCCTGCTTGGCTTCCCTGGCATGCCAGGACTGCCTGGGGTCCCTGGAGTGAACGGGCTTAAAGGAACTCCTGGCACAGCTGGAGGAAAAGGAAGTCCAGGACTTGTGGGACTTCAAGGTCAAAAAGGTGAGAAACAGCTGAAGGGCTTTTGCTGCTGTGCAGCAGAGGAGGCACTTCTGAGATGTCTGTGTCTGGCATCATTCTTCTAAATGTTGCAGTCTTCTGTTTTTCAATACTTGGGCCTGTTTACCAAAGATTGCTAATGAATTCACATCAGGACACATGGAAGATCTGTTTTTCTCTGCTAGATTATTTTGCAAGGAGATTCCCTGACTTTTTATTTCTTCAGGTGACAGAGGTGATATAGGTCCACCAGGTCTTCCTGTCCTTGGCACTTCAGAACAGGCACTGCAAATCAAAGGAGACAAAGGAGATCCTGGATTAGCTGGACTCGGGGGATTCCCAGGACCCAGAGGTATTTCACAGCGTTGCAGTTGGTTGCCAGTATCAGTTGTTCAGACCTGTCCTTTTGGCAGCTCCTACAGTGTTACTGTGCTCTCTTCTGCCATTCCCATTCTAGCAAGACTCACATGAATTTTGAGGAAACAGTTTTCCTTTGAAGTTCTGTTCTGTAGATCTAATGCCATCCCTTCTCCCTCTTCAGGGGAGTTTGGGGTAACAGGTCAACTGACCCAAATGAGCTGGGTGTCTGTATTATTAAATGGAATTCCACTCTTCTGTATTTCCCAGGTGATAAAGGAATCCCAGGAAGCCGTGGACAGCCTGGTGTCCCTGGCCCAGCTGGGTCACCAAGCAAAGAGAGAGGTCTTCATGGTGACCCAGGCTTCCCTGGTCCCCCTGGAAGTCCTGGCCTGCCAGGACAGAAGGGTGCACATGGTATCATGGGATTTCCAGGAATGCCAGGAGAGAGGGTAAATACCTTCTTAAGCATCACCTTCTCTGGGTGCTCTTTGGAAAACCCTGTGTTCTAACTGGTACTTCTGTAGCATGGCAGCAGAAGCTGGCAGGATTTTTTCCTTACCCAGATTTTTTTTGTTTGGTTCATACCATTAAATGACATTTTACATAGTATTTCTTCCTACACCTTTGTGTTCTGTTATTCCACGTGACCCAAGCTTGGAACAGCAAGAAAAAAAAGTAAAGATTAATTCTGGTTGGTTTCTTTCAGGGTTCAGATGGCAGCACAGGAGCACTTGGATTCCCAGGACCTATTGGCCTTCCTGGTCCAAAGGGTAAAACACCTTTCACACTGTACATGGTCTGTCACCATCCACAGTCCTAATATTAATGAGACAGAGGAGTAAGTGATGTTCTGGAAGTGCCCATTGCTCTCCAGGGCCTGGCTCCAAGTACACATCCCCTTGTTCAGATAAGAGCCCTCCCAGGCCTAAACACTTTGTGTTCCTCTGAAAGTTTGGGCACAGCACTGTGTGCAGCTGGGCAGTGCAAGAAGGACCCTTTCTCTCATCTCTTCATGTCAAAAGTGCAGGATGTTGTGGCATTACCTGTAAATGTCCATCCTGTGCATTTGCATGAGTGGATCTGCATCCACTGATGGTTATAAGTGTCTTCAGACTCTGGTGCATCACTTGCCATTGTCTTTGTTTGCACCATGAATTTGAAATATAGCAAGGTTTATTTTCTTGAACAAGCCCTGGAAATTGGTGTCCACAGTCAATGACAGAATGGCCTTTCCTTTCTTCTCCAGGTGATCAGGGAGAGTCTGCTGGTGTTCCTGGCATTGCTGGACCAAAAGGAGAGAGAGGAGACCCGGGGTTTCCAGGTGAGGCAGGCCTTGATTGCTCACTTCAAGAGTACAAAATTCTAGAGACTAAACAGGTTGGCATTGCCAAAGCTGGGTAATTTTGTAATCCTGAAAGTGAGATTTGAAGTCTGCAGTCTGGGTGAGGCACAAATTGGGTGTTGATGAACACAGCTGAGGCCAGCCCAGTTCTAACCTGTGTCCACCTCCCTTCTTGAGGAGGCAGAGCTGTGAACTTGCACTGGCATTTGGCACCCTGGGAGCACAGCCCGGGGCTGAGCAAACACGAGTGCTGCAACCTCAGCGCACCGCCTTCCTCACCCTCTTGGTGCCTTCCTCCAGCCGGACTTTGTAAAGGTTGGATCCCAACAGGATTTGTGTGTTTATATCCTCCTAGGAGAGAGAGGGAGAGAAGGACTCAAGGGTGAACCCGGCTACCCAGGAAACACCGGGGTGAGCGGACCCAAGGGCAGCCCAGGGGACCTCGGCCAAGAAGGACCAGCAGGTACGGAGCACCGGCGTTCTGCAGCTCTGTGACTGTGCCAGCCTCACCTCGGTGCTTCCTTAGCTCTGTGTGACCTGCCTCAGCTGAGGCTTGAACCAGGAGCTTGGCCAGAAAATGGGGATTTTCTTGGACAGGAGTGTCAGGTGTCACCTTGTCCTGCTGGTGGGATGTGAATCCTGCGACGCTGAAACCCAAAGGAATCCCATTAACAAATGGGGAAGATCTCATTAGATAAAAGCAGTAGCAGCTTCTTCACAGCTCTTTCATTGCAACATTTCTGTCTGTTCCCTCTCTAGAGCCACACCTACTAAGAAGAATGGCTACAAGTGTCTTTGGCTTGTGGGTAATTAGCAGGTAGATTCCCAAGTAGTTATCAAGATCAAAGGCTGGAGAACAGTGAAAGTTGTTATTGAAGTGCTTTATTTGAAAAACAATTTAATTAGTTATTTGGGGTGTGAGCTGTTCATGTGTTACTTAGTGGATGATAAAGAATGTCAGTGCTATGATTAAAAAAAACACCTTCAAATAATTAGCTTGGTAAATGTGATGTAAATGGTGGCATGAGGAGAGATTTGGATCTGATTTTGCTTTATTTAAATAGCAATTTATTCACCCATCTTATGAGTTAAGTGCAGGACCAAAAGCTGTAAGATGTGAGCCGTTTCAGCCTGGACACGATGTGTAGTACAGGAATATTTCCCTGCTTGCTTTTAGGAATCCCAGGAAATGCTGGGCTGAGAGGAGCCCCTGGCCCACCAGGACCCCCAGGACAGCCAGGCCCTGTTGGATTCCCTGGAGCTCGTGGAGCAGCAGGACCTAAAGGTATATGTGCCAGCTGCCCGTGGAAGGAGAAGCTGGGTCACAAAAGCAGTGTTTTGGCCGAGAGTGTCTCTGGCAGGCAGCGTGTGCTGGGCAGCTGTGCCTGGGGAAGAGCTCCCCTCCTGTGCAGGCAGCAGCTGCCAGGAATGAGCAGAGGGTGGCTGGGAAGGGATTTGGTTTGATCTCTGATGGAGAGAGCAGTGGGAAGAGTTTCACACGCTGTGCTCCCCTGTGGGTCAGGTTTCTCTCGTGTTGTATCCTCCCTGAGCCACCTTGTGCATTTCCACCTAACTGGAATGTTTGCCTGTTTGCTCACTTCTGTGTTCCCGATGTCTCCTCAGGCTTTCATGGATTTCCAGGTTTAAGTGGTCTGAATGGCTTGCCAGGCACAAAAGGCTCTCCTGGAACACCAGGTAATGTGGAGTAGCAGTGTCATAGCTGGGGAAATACAGAACTGCCCCACCACAAGAAGTTTCCCTCAAAATTCCCCTGTTTCACCCAGTTCTGGCTTTAATTATGACCTGGAGAAAAACCTCAGGATACTGAATGTGCATGAATTAATTCCTCTTCAATGCCAGTAAGAACAGGATGCAGCCTGTGGGGCTTTTCTGGAGATGGTTCTCCTTGAATTCCTGAAGGACTGTGTCACTCCTGCAAAACTAATGGAATTAAATCATAAAACTCTTTCTAGTGGATATTTGGTTTGAGCAGGGCAGCACCAAATGCTTGCTTTGAATTGGACTTAGCAATGAAATATTTCTGTACTGCTTTTCAGAGCCCTCCATTATATGGAGCTCAAGGAAGACCTCAATAAAATCAGGAGCTGATTTCTTTGATTTGTTTCCAGATTCTGCTTTTAGGGAGCTTTTGCTGGACTTTTTTGTATTTTGAATCATATGAAATGGAATGCAGTTCAGTGTTGCAGACAGGGTTTTACTGAAGTAAAGAAGTGAAGAAAGACCTGACCAAAAAGAATTGTTTAGTTACAGTTATGATGTAAATTAGCACCTAAAATCTGTGGCAGCTGTTTTATGCATGAAAATGGACAAACTTCACGTGTACAACTCAAACAATACCTGTGTTTTCTTTGTTTAAAACATTATCAGAAGGCCATGATTTGCAGCATATAGATCCTCCACAGTTTTCCTGAGAGCTGCTTTTAGTGCAAACTCTTCCCAGAGCAGCATGCTGCACATCCCCCTGCAGCTTTCCCTGCACCACTTGTGCCTGTGTGCATTCTGCAGCTCTGTGCAAACCGAACTCCCTTCCTGTGATGCAGCAGGAAGCCCACAAGGTTATTTAAAGGCCTGGAGTCTGGTGTGTCCTCGTGAGAGACACCGCTCACAGGCTGGCAGCAGATCCTGTCACAGGACTGCTCTGTTCCCATTCTTGTGCAAGAGCTTGTGGGGAGCCTGGAACAGTCATATGCTTTTCTCTCAGCATCTCAGAGATTGTTTAAATTCACTCTGCACAACCAGAGTAGCATGTGAGGCAGCAGATCACCAATTCCAGCTGCTCTGCTGAAGACAGCAGAGACAGTAGTACATGGGTAGTTTTTAAATCACCGCTCATTTTGTGGCATAATTTGACTTCTACGAGGCAATTTGTTTAGGCTCTCTTATCTTTGTTAACCATGTTTAATTAGGTCTGAGTGAGGCTGGGCTGAGAGGACCTGCAGGTCTCCCAGGTACAAAGGGTGAAGAAGGCTCTCCAGGCTTGGGAAGAGGAGCTGCAGGATTCCCTGGCCCAAAAGGCTCATCAGGAGACATGGGTAAATACTGGTGTTCTGAAATCAGGGTGGGTTGCATGGCCAGCAGAGCTACCAAAGACAATTCCTGAAGCCTCAGAGGTGGTTAGGAGCTAACAGGTAAATGTGAAATCTGTGATGTTGCTCTGTATTTTGAGAAGTGGTTGCACAGTTCCAAAAGCATCTCTATCTCTCCTGAACAGCACAGTATTATGGACTGTTTCCCCTCCTGCTGTGAGATGTCTCCGTTCTCCTCAGTATAAATGCTCCCCAGCCACTGCTTCTGTCAATGTCTGTGAAAACCTCTGGCTGTCCCTCACTCTGTGTTTCCTATTCTAGGTCCCCCTGGTCCCATGGGGCTGCCTGGCCTGCCAGGAACACCTGGAGTTTCTCTTCCCTCCGATATACCTGGGAGACCTGGAGATGCTGGTGCTGCAGGCACTGATGGGAGTCCAGGTGTGTGTTTGGAAGCTCTGTAGGGATGGCAGAGAGGCTGCAGTCTTTGCCCAGACAGAAAGGAATGCCCAGGAATAGATTCACTTTGCCCCAGGAATAATTTTGCCAATTCTCTCTGCTGTCTCTAGGTTTTCCAGGTGCTCCAGGACCACGAGGGCCCCCTGGCCCAGCTTCTGACCAGGGTGACACAGGCGCTCCAGGTTTTCCTGGTGTTCTTGGCTTGAGAGGCATCAAGGGTGACGTGGGACCCACTGGTCCAATTGGACTCCCTGGAGCATCTGGATTCAAAGGTAAACTTGCCTTGAAAGGACCTGGGAGTGCACTGGATGTCTCAGTGTTTCCTTTTGGCTCCTGCAGATTTTACCTGCTGACTCCAAAAGCAGCCGAGTGGGGCCAGCTCCAGGTGCTCTTCAGTGTATCCCTAATTATTTTTTCCTCTTATTTTTGTTTTTTTCTTAGTAGATGGTGTCCACCTGCAATGTTGCTGAGCTTGCTGACCTCAGTTACGCACTGTGCTCTCTAGGCGAGGATTGGAGTTGCTGTTTCCTCCAGCTGTCCCCTATGCTCAGAGGCATTAGCGTGGTGGATTTAGGTCTCCACAAGAGGCTAAGAGGATTGTAGGGGTTCAGAGATGATGGGCTGAGGCAGGGAGCATGCTGACCTCTCCTTGTCTGTACCAGAGGAGGCCAAAGGGCAGCTGCACACAGGGACCGCAGGAGCGAGGTTTGGAGACACCACAGAGCTCAGAAGGCAGGGCAGGGTGGAGAACACTGAACATCTGCCTGCTGTCCTTGTAGGCTGGCAGATCCCACCCCTCTGTGCTGTGCCAGGGATGGATTCCAGAGAGTAGAGCTGTGTGCTCTCCAAACCCTGGCCCTGCCTTACCCAGGGAAGGGGAGGAGTACGTTCAAGAAAGCACAGTTAGGCAGCAGTGGGAATTCTTGTTTTGAGGCTCTGCAGCCTCTGTGGATGTGGAACTGCGCACAGGCTGCCTCGAGGGCTGTGGTCCCTCCATCCCAGAGCCCCAGTGCTGTTGCTGCCATCAGTGGAGCCATGAGGGTCAGAATTAGTGCTTAGGCCCAGTCTTAGCTGTGTGTCTTTGCAGGTGCAAGAGGTGAGCCTGGCCTAATGGGGATGCCAGGGAAGGATGGGCCTCCAGGGGATCCTGGTCATGCTGGGCTGAAAGGTGAAATGGGCCATCGAGGTGAGTGCTGCAGGGTTTAAAAAGCTGTCATTTATTGCACCTGCTTTGGCCTGGGGGTGACTTCAGAGCTCCCTTCATGGGCTTCTTTGGGACACTCTTGATTTCTTAGAGACTGAAATCAGCTAGAAAGAGCTCGACATATCTTTTACAAGATACCCAGTGCTGATATACAAAGGTGGTCTTAATTTCACATTTTCCTCCTTTATGCCAGGATTAGGATCAAATCTGTGTGGCTTTTGTGTGGTCCTTACACATCCTTTGCCCCGTGTGCAGGTCCCCCTGGCAGACCAGGGGCTCCAGGAATAACCCCACAGCCAGAAGAAGTCACAGCCCCTGCAGGATTACCTGGTCTGCCAGGGATTGATGGCGTTCCTGGCTTTGATGGAGATCCTGGATTCCATGGCCCAGCTGGAAAACCAGGTAAAAAGCACACTCAGATCACCAAAATGCCGTTCTTGTGGAAGAAAAACACTGCTTTATCAAATGCATTCAGAATGTTTAGAGATTTTTGGGTTTTTTTAATTAAGTAAAGAATTCCATCAAAATGCATACAAATATACACAAATATAATTCTGCATTTTAAACCATGTGTGATGCTCAGCTATGTCTGGTACTCAGACAAACAGCTCAGGTGCAGTCTCTTTTGGAGGTGGCTGTTTGTAACCACAGCTGGTGAAGGGTGAGCTCCTGGCATGGCTGCTGAGATCTTATTTCCCTTCTGCAATTTGATTGCAGGAGTCAAGGCAATAGTCTGAGGAAATAATGAATTGTATTTCAATTCAGGCCCAAAAGGTTTGCCAGGAAGATCTGGTTTGAAAGGACGTGATGGCTTACCTGGGACTCCTGGCACAGCTGGGGATCCAGGACTTGCAGGTGCCCCAGGACCACAGGGATTTGAAGGTAATTTTATGATCTGGGGAGCACAGATCAAAAAGAACCAAACAGTAGAGTTGTGTTTGCTTACAGCTTCTGCAGAGACCCTCCCCAACAGCCAATTTCCTTAGGAAAACCAGGGGATGTCTGTGGTGTTGTGTTTTGTATCTGCAATGGAGGAAATTTAATCTTCAGTGAGGGAAGTTCTGTCACACGTCCTTGCAGATGTCACCGCTGGTGTTTCTGTAGGTGCAATTCTAAACAACTTTTGGGTTTAATGTTTTGTGGATGTGGGAATCATCCTGGTATTCACAGTAACCACAGCTGTGAGGCTTGCACAGCAGAGGAAAGGCACAGTGAGAAGGAAGAGGAATATAATCAAGGAGAGTGCTGCAGCAAGAACGAATGAATTAGGTTTTGGTTGGTTCTATGAGATCCTCAGAACTCCTGTGCTGTGAGATACACCTAACACTGGCACCAGAGCTGTTGGGCAAAGAAAGAAAACTAAAAGAGGAAGGAATGGGTGGGTGGTGCTGTGAAACGGCTGCTTTTGGAGCTGTGGGGTCTAATAACTGATGCAACACCCACGTGGCCCGGGCTGCTCGTTGTACAAGACTGCCCCAAGCAGTGCCAGGCGGGAATGGAGCCGGCCGCTGCCCACACTGGGCACTGACAGCGGCGACTCTGGTGTCTCCAGGTGTGGCCGGGAAGCCGGGCTCCCCCGGCCTGCCAGGCATGCCCGGCCGGAGCGTGGGCGTGGGATACACGCTGGTGAAGCACAGCCAGTCCGAGCAGATCCCCCCCTGTCCCGTGGGAATGAACAAACTCTGGGATGGCTACAGCTTACTGTACGTGGAGGGGCAGGAGAAGTCCCACAACCAGGATCTGGGTGAGTTGACAGAATTCTCTCAAGAGCGAGCGACACGGGCACAAATGACCTTTGAAAAGCCATCCTCCCTGGCAGCGCAGAGGGCTGTGCCGGAGGTGCTGGCACTTGGCTTGGCCAGATCCTCGCTGGGAGCGGTGCCACTCGTGCCATCCTCACCCCCAAACCTTGCTGTGGATGGCTTGCAGCGTTTGGGGCCGCTCGCTATGGCCGCTTCTCCGATGTTTCCAGGTTTTGCCGGCTCGTGTTTGCCTCGCTTCAGCACCATGCCTTTCATTTACTGCAACATCAACGAGGTGTGCTACTACGCCAGCCGGAACGACAAGTCCTACTGGCTCTCCACCACCGCGCCCATCCCCATGCTGCCCGTGGGCAGCGCGCAGATCCCGCAGTACATCAGCCGCTGCTCCGTGTGCGAGGCCCCGTCCCAGGCGGTGGCTGTGCACAGCCAGGACATCACCATCCCGCAGTGTCCCCTGGGCTGGCGCAGCCTGTGGATAGGATACTCCTTCCTCATGGTAAGGACGCCGTGCTGGTGCAAAGGCGGCTCTGAACGATTCGCCTCTCCTCCTGATGAGCTCGCTGCGTTGCTGTGTTAGAGTTACAGGAGCCTGGAGCCCTGTCTCTCCTTGCCTCAGTGCACTTCTCCATCAGCCGAGCTGCTGCAGCTCTGAGTTTGCTCGGTTTAGCGCCTGCCTTGATCGGTTTTGGTGGTGACACTGCTGCCTGTTGAGTTCTGTATCGCCACAGATGTTTGTTCTTCAAACCTTTAAATGTGGGAACAGTAACTAAGCTACGGTATTGACTTAATCCTCTTTCTCAGTGTTAAAAGTTTTCTATTGCACTCCCCTAGAAGATTATTAGTGCAAGATTGTTAGAAAAATGTGCTGTCAGCATTATAGCTTTCAAATTTTCCCAGCTTTCAAGCGAAAAGCTGGATTTGCATTACTCCAGGCCTGCATATTCAGTATATGTTCCTTTGCTTTTTGCCTTAGCCCTGACTCAAGAGACAGACGCGTAGCCAGGGTATAATTTCGGCTGCCTTTCACTCCTTTTAGCAGTGGAACCAGGTGATTCCCGTCCTCCTCCTGTTCCTCTGAGCTCACTCAGCTTTCCCCCTCTGTTCCAGCACACGGCGGCGGGGGCGGAAGGCGGGGGCCAGTCCCTCGTCTCACCCGGTTCCTGCCTGGAGGATTTCCGAGCCACTCCCTTCATCGAGTGCAGCGGCGCTCGGGGAACGTGCCACTACTTTGCCAACAAGTACAGCTTCTGGCTGAGCACGGTGGAGCAGGAGCAGCAGTTTGTCAGCGCTCCTCCCTCGGAGACCCTGAAAGCGGGGCAGCTTCGGACTCGCGTCAGCCGCTGCCAGGTGTGCATGAAGAACCTGTAGAGCAGAACGCGGCGACGGCAGCGGCCTCTGCCACCCCGGGTTAGACGTGGCTGACCTGGCAAGGGTGAACTCACAAACCCACTTTGTGTTCCATGGGTGAATCAAGACAGCCAGAACTCTACAAAAATCAAGTTTCAAGTCCAGGAGTTTGTGCACAGAGGAGAGGAAGACCAGTGTTCTGAAGCCATTTTTTTAATGAAACACGGTGCTATGTTTTTACTTCAATGGGGTTTTTTTCCTCTCCTTTATGGCTACCTCAGAAAGTCTCAGTGAGTTCCCTGCTCAGACTGAAGAGCAGCTGACACCTCGTACCACTCCTCTGTCCAGGGCAAATCCAGTTGTCACCCAGACAGACTTTGCCAAAGCTGGGCTTAATTAATGTGTGACTTTGCAACCAGTGTTTGGTCTAGTGTAAGGGAGTGGAGACTCGCTCTCCTGTGAAACACAGAACTAGCTAAAATTAATCAGTATATGCTGGGTAACTTGGAAATACTATGCACTAATGGTTGAGAATGGATTTTCTTAGGAAAACTGAAAAATGAATGTCTTGCTTTGCTTGTTACACAGCTGGAACATTCTTTCCTCCAGTGACAGGTAACCAGTTCTAATCCAGACTGATATCCACAGCTGACCTAAAGAGCTACACCGATGAAAAATGCAAATTTTCAACTTAAGATAAATCCAAAACACCTCTACCATTTTTCATTGCTTTCTATTGAAATATATTCCAGGTCTGTCAGCTTCAAGGTCTGTGCTTCTCTCCTTGCAGCCAATGATATGCAGCCATACTTTATTAGCCAACGTTTTATTACTGTGAACATTATTCCTTTCTGAGGCAGCTTTGGCACACTCATTTTGTACTTATTCAAGCTGTGTGTGTTTGAAAAGTAGAGCCTTTGCTAGATGGCACACAAGCTTATGCAGATACAGGAGTAGGCAGTTATGGGATGTACATTTTTTACTCCTGCAGTCACCATGAGTTGTATAACTGCTTCCTCTGGGCTTTATTGCTGTCAGTTTAAAAAATTTTATCTCTACTCTGTGCACTGTTAACTTTCCTTCAGGGCGTAATTAAAGAGAAGTGCCACTAATTGGATTTTCCTTGTATGTTTTGAGGGAAAGCCATGACAGAGGTGTGCTTATACCTCTAATGAATTTATTCAGTAGGACCAAAGTTATTACCATTAACCTCTCTGGAGTGAAGCCTGTGAAATCTCTGTCTGTTGACATGCCAGGACATTTCAAAAGAGTGCCTTTGAAATGCTTTGTTTAAAAAAACCTAAACCTGTGCAGCTAATCCATGGAGAGGGGAAGAAAAGGATATTTTCCCTGCATGTATAGTTTCCAAACCATGGCTAATAAACATTGAAGGCAAACAAGATGAAGTGTGCCCAGGTCATGACTATTTGCTTGGAAATCACAGTGGCCCTGATCCAGAAGTGCAAGTGAGAGGAGACAGCATTCATGATTTCTCTGTGTGGTCATTTATTACTGAATATGAGTGTGCAATTCATGTCCATTACACTCCTGTGACAAAATGATCAGAATGGGGACTGTCTGACAGTAAAAAGGAACTGTAGAGTGAATTAAAAGATTTTTGCCTTTATTCTGAGCTGGTTTTCTTATAGCTGCTACAGAGATTCTCTTTCTAAGAAACAAAACTGCACCGGCTCTTCTGACAAACCTGGAGAATTAAGGCACTTTTACCAAAACAGATTTCAAAAGGCAACAAGTCAAAACCCAACAATTAAGTAATTTGCATATGCCTATATATTAAGTTTTAAGATAACCTGGGTTATACTTCGTTCACACAAACAAATTAACAAAATATAGCAGCATACAACCTATGAAAAGCTTAAGAAATTTATTAGATGCACAGATAAAGTGCAGTAACAGAGATACTTGTGTAAATCTTTTTTTTTAAATAAATAAGGTACAATTAAACCACCTTTGACTCACTTTAGCTCCAAAAGAAAAGTCAGCCTAAGTTTTAATGATTGAACTTTAAGGTCAAGGTGAAATAGATCCTAACTGTAACAGTGGTTGTGATCTGTAACAACTGTTTGAGGCTCCTGTTCCCCTCGAGGTCTCCCAGAAACAGGAAGGCTATTGCAGATACGTTAGACACAGTTCCTTTCACAGAAACATTTTTGTCCTAAAGTGTGGTTGCTCAAATACATGTTAAAATATTTAACAAGGAAACAATTTTCTCCTGATCCAGTTGATCTTTTAAACAAGAAAATGCATTTTTTTTCTCTGATGCAGCCCACGGGAAGGAGCAGAAGTAAACATCCTCCTTAACTGAAGACTGTTTTGCTTTAAGAACTAAACTATTGCATTATATGAGAGCAAGAAATACGCATTTTGTGTCATCTTTTTCTCCAAACATACAGCCCATTGACAGACTTACTTTTGCCTTCGTCTCAGAGGTCCATTTGTCTTCAAGAAAGACACACATTAAAAAGAGGTTCCCTTTCAGGGTCTTATAATAAAATCTTTCACTGCCTTTCCATCTGGGGAAGCTCTTTGACAGAAGGAACTGTCCCTGATGGAGTTTTGGATGTTTGTGCTCTGTTATCCATGATTTCAGGCACTTTTGGGCTAACATGGCTGTGTAATTTAAGTCAATGCAATAATATTAGCAGTATGTTCAATACTCAGAAGGGTCACCACGGTTTCCTTCATACACTCAGGATTTCAAATTCTTCTTCCAATTCAAATAGCTTGTCAGTAGATTCAATGAGTTCTGAAAAATAAATTAAACAATTCAGAATGTAAAGGCATGCCTAATTTTGTTTACTAAAAAAACCTCAACCCCCTCCCCTTCTGAAATGCTGCCTTAGAAATATTTTATCACATATATTTAAAAATACGTTGTGCCAACACTTGTAAATTGGACATGGCCTGTCTGGATAACTGATAAGAGTAAGGTTCTTATCCATGACCCTCAGCAAAGCCCAGCTGTTCCAGCTGTGCTGCTTCTCCTGTTGCTGCCCAGCAGCACTCAGAGTGGTACCACACCTGCTCCTGTGGTTGTCACTTCTGGCTTGCTCGGAGGTATGAAAGGAGGCCAATGTGGGGGGTGCTTCTGCACCAGCTCGAACATCCGCAGGCTCTGCTGCTTGAGAATCTCCTGAGGACAGAATACAAACCTGAAAACTGCCTGCTTAATTAAAAACATTTTAACACTGCATATCCATCAAAGAACAGAGGCTGTGAATTCCTGTTATTTCAGGTACATGCCATCATGCATCTCTGCTCCACACATCTCTAGTACTGTCCTGCTTGAAAACACACCTGGAAGATGGATCTCTTAAACTCTCCTACAAGTTATCAGTGCATTATAATGAGCTTTGATATCCATACATCTATAATTTTATTTACATGGAGCAAACAGATACCAAGAACATACTTCTGCCTTTTAAAAGTAAATTACTTGCTTGGACCTCTCTGTGTTCAAGTTTTCTGTGGATTGATGGGAACAAAAGACACATCTATCTACTCAAAAAATCCAACAGATTTTGGAAGATAGGTTTTGATCGGGAGAAAGAAGTTATTATTGAAGAATTTCACTGCTATCAGGTGAGTTACATCATATCCCCTACTTCAGTTATTTACAAACTGCTTTCTGTAGCCTTTTTCTAAAGAAATGCTTTTGTTTGGTGGTACTTCATATTCACATTCGTGTTGCTTAATATCCCAGCTGCTTGCTGTGTCTCTCAGTAAATGAGGTATGGGCCACTAAGGCCGTGCTGCTAACAGAACACAAACTCAGGAGGGGGCTGTGTGCTTCCTCTGCCACTGCAGGGCTCAGGGTGGCAAAATGCTGAACCAGCTCCAGCAGCAGTGTCAGCTCTCCCTGGTCACTTGTGCCACCTTCACTGGGGATCATTTCATTTGCAGGCAGGGAATTTCCATTAACTGAAAAAAAGAACAGGATCCACCATTTCATACAGAGCAAAAAAAGATAGCAGGATTACCTTTTGTACAAGACTACACCAGTTATCAAAATCACATTCTTCTTTGCAAAAGAAGCCCTAAGGAAAGAATACACATGGTAATATTTTTAAATATGTCAATGAGCAAAGATGCTGTGGGTTATATCTCAAGTGACAATCACCCAAAACCCAACCAAAGGACACTGGCATGAGATCAGACTGAATTTCTTCAGCTACCACAGTGTTCTTGTGACCTGTGCTGGATACTTATACAACAATTCCACCTGGAGAGTTGTAGATTAAATAAAACAAGCTCAGCTGAGTATCTTCTCAAGAGCAACCAACACACAGATGATAGTGATGGAATAAAATAAGGAAACATCATTCAGCTCCTTGCTTTGACTTTCAAACTGCTTACTGGGAAACGTCTGTGCTGCCCAGGAAAGAAACTTAATTGGCTGCCCAGGACACAAACAGCTGGTGCCCTGCTTGAGCTAAATGAATGCATCCTATGCAGTTAACATCTAAACTACTATGTGTTGAGTTTTAGATTGCAGAAGGGTACCCTGTGGTCAAGGCAACATGCTGCTGCCCTTACCAATACACAGAGGTATAGCTTTGAGTAAAGCACACACATTTGTTATTTTCTAACACCTACTAAAGCTACTGAAGGGTCCAAGTTCATGATCTTCATTCTGTGTGGGGCTTGCTGGCAGTGGAAGCTCTCGTCATCGACTGTGCCGTTTTCTTCTGAATCTACAAAACTCTGAGTGGTGTGAGGGTCCAAGTAGATCAGCTCATTGCCTGGAGGGGTAAAATCCACATGGTGATGACAAGTAATAAACACTAATTCCATCCAGACTTGTGAAACAAACTGGATTATCACTCCATATCTCAACTCTCTAGCTAGGGAGTGTTTTAGAGACCAGGAAAGCCAGGCACAACAGTATCCCACAGGGCATTTTGTATCATTTCCCACTGTTACCTTTTAGGGTGGATTTTTTTTGGATGTTTTTTCTACCTTTGTCATATACTTTCCTTTATCTACATGAGGTCCAGTACAGTTTTTAAAAATCTCAACTGTAGTAATCCCTAACATTCCTCAGATCAAAGATACAGGATGACCACAAATGCAATCTGTAATCCCATTAGGCATTCACCCAGAAATTGAACAAATAAGTCTGATTAAAACAGCTCATGTTTTACAAAAGAAAGAACAAAATGTCCAAGAAGTTACAGATCAGACCAGGATGAAATATGAAAGACTGAATCTAGGATCAACTATTGCACTAATTAATAAAGTAAGACATGGAAGAAGGTGAAAGACATACTGCCTTGGGGGAAAAAAATTGAAAAATATGAGACAATAATTTAAGAGAGCCAGGAAGCAAAAGAATAAAACAAGACACTCTTAACTAGAAAGTATTAAGGATTAGAAAAATTCAGTATTTAAGCAGCAGTGACATCTGACACTCGTTGAATGCTATCAACTTTCCTTAGTGTCTTGTTCTTGCTTACATCATTCCACATTTTTATGTCAAGCTTTGCTGCTCCTTTTCTGTTCCTATAAGGATGGTCTGATACTGTTCCTGAAGTGTCTGAGGTATGTTTCTTCTTCTCCATTCTCATGTTTAAAATGCTTAGTACTGCCCCTTCCCAAAGAAAATCTTTTCTCTTTCAGTCATATGGGTATTTGGAGTAAGTTTCCTTCTTCCTTACCTAAAAATCCTATAAAATAATAGGCATTATTGGGTTTCCCTCCTAATGCTCCCAAAGACTGTGGCATCTTAAAGCATTCCTAGGAGTCCAAAGAGAGAAAAATTAAATGGATTTGTTTATTGGCATAACAGATACCTGAACTTTTTCACATACACCAACAAGCCACTGAAGAATCCCTTACTTTAAAGGCATCAATGTACACTGGGTTGATGTGATTAATCCCTAGCCTGAGAGGGATTATCAGCAAGAGAGGCTTCCAGCCTGGGCACAATCCTGCTGCGTTCTTGTTTTGGCCAAGAGCACTTCTGTGCAGATGTGCAGTGCCGTGGGCAACGCCGCTGCTCTGGCCAGGGGACCAGCACATCTTCTCTGGGGGAGGGAAAAGAGACATCAGTGAATGCACAGAGCAACAGGGCAGATCTCCCCCTCTGCCACGAGTTAAATTGCTTTTCCAGACAGCTTTAAAGAGCTCCTGCTTTAAGACAAAAGGAGCAGGGTGTGTAGTGCCTGGGAGATGATATGGCAGAGAGGAAGCATCACAAATTCTTCAGGGAATTCTTCCCTGCCAGTGATGTAGACATAAAATAAGCAGAAGTAGGGACTAAAGTAGAACCAGGCTGTGGCTAAGCACCACTTGTAAACCCACCCTTCTTACAACTGAAAACAGGCCACACGTTTCTGAAAGACCTGCCCATCATTTCCCTTTTGCCTGACAAAAGCAAATGTCTGGCAAACTCTGTATTACAAGCAATTTTCTGTATTTTTACATACTGCAACTCCATTCCATTGCTGGAGTGGGAGTTAAGGTAGCACAGACCAAACTCCACCCACTCATCCACGTGGTGTGTAAGCTGGTCACCAAAAACTCCTCACTGTTCTGTGCTAACTTTCCTTTTGGAAACCCCAAACCTGAGTATCCATCTCCTTTATTCCTTTTCTTACCCTGGGAACAAATAGGGACGGTCCCAAAATTTTGCTCATGCTTAGATGCATTCGGGAGAGTGAAGTCAAATCAAAAATTGTCACCAAGGAAATAATCACAGAATCATCAAATCATTTAGGCCAGAAAAGACCTTTAACATCATCAAATCCCATCACCACCCTAGCGCTCCCAGAAGCAGTTTGTGCAAACAATTCAATTTGCCATGAGCTTGAGCTACTCTTTAATATCTGCTGAGACACTAAAGCAGAAACTCCTGTTTCACTTACTGATGTCTTCGATGACCACTGTGTTGTCCATAGATACATAAACTGCTAACGAGTTCCATTCATCAAACAAAGCAAGCTTCCTAGAAAACACAGAGGCAATAATTAATAAAAGCTTACTGGGACCATGAGGGCAGATTTTAACGCAGGACAGTTAAATGGTTCTTGAGTAAAAAAGTCATTTGTTTGGAAAAAAAAAAATTGTTGGGTTTTTTTTTTTAAGTCTCCATGTAGTAAAAAGACAACTTTTAGTGTTTAATGTATTTGGAAAAAAATAATAATGAGTGGTTCCAGGAAAAGCACTCACACTATACTGTGTGAAAACTGTTTTGTCCTTTTGCCAAATGCAGGGGTAATAACAGCTCAACCACATAATTAGGTTTATTATTTTTAATTAACAGATTCTGCTGTGGGATTCTGCCCATCATGTAGAGAACAAAAAAACTTCCTATGCCAGTTTTCCACATTACTTTGTGCTTAAGAAGTTCTGCTAAACTCAGTGGAACTATTTCAGGGTGTTAAAAGCCAGAGCAGCTCCAGATTTTGGCACCCAAAAGTTGGGAGGGTGGCAGAACAGCACGCAGGTTTCTGTCCACTTTGTGTGACATCCAGAACTCCGGGGAAGGGAGCTCCTAGGCTGCACAGGCGCTGTTGGTTGTGTAAAACAAGCTGACAAACTGGTATGTGAGCTGTGAGGAACTCCTAAGGGAAAGGAGCTGGAGGCCAGAACATGCTTTAGCTCCTGTCTCTCTCCAGAACGTGTCTGTCCCAGGCTGCGGCAGCAGGCACCACAGTGCAGCCTCCAGCTGCAATCACGACTGCCCGTCCCTCAGCCCAGGAGGAGCTCCCACGTTTTCCTGGGAGCCCCTGCATGACTTACTTCAGTACTTGGGCAACTGTGTTTGGTCCAAACCATTCTCCAATGGACTTCCCCTCTCCAACTCCCATCTGAGCTGTTTTAGTAAGGGAAAACACACAGGAAAAGTCCAGAGAGAGGCTGGTCACAGTCTGTGTCAAACAGCACGGCCTACTAATATCCTGACTAACATTCCAGAGCAACTGCAAGCTGTATTTGGCAACAACAATTATTTTCTCAATCTATACTCTTAGCAAAACTTAATGACTGCTAGTTCCCTCACAAAAAGTTCCTAAACTGTAATGACAATTACAAATAAGTCCTTACTACAAATTACAGCAATAAGTTTTATGACTATTTTGATACTATCAACCCCACTAGCCAAAACTTGCACACTTTATCAAGAGCTAGTTTCTAGAATACGGATTTATTGAGGTCTTAGTGAATAATATTTCTGAATTATTATACTTTGTACCCACTTGCGTATTTTTTTATTTATATATAAATATATACACTGTCTTCATAATCACCTTTTAAAAAATTTAATTAACTTACTTCAAATGAGAAAGTTTCAACACCATAGGAATTTCAGTAGACAAAAGGAAGGTGATGTGCGTTCTTACCCATTTGGTGGATGGAGTAACAGCAATCTTTCCTATCCAGGAAGCACCTTAAGATTCTATGATATTCTTCTGGCTGTTTTTTGTGTTTCTCCCATTGCCAATCTTACAGGAAAAAAAGTTAAACAGATTAAAAAATAATGTTTTCATTGTACAGATCAAATTTCTAGACGGCAGAAAGCCATACAATGAGATCTTAAGAGACAATCCATCTCTAATATTTACATTTTATTTAGGGATCCTAGAAGTCACACCTTGTCTTTTATTATCAACTTGTCTTTTATATCACATGCTATTGTGTGAAAATTGAGAAACTAAAATAACAATGCCAACTGCAAGTATATCCTGAGTATTGGATACTTGGGTATTCCTCAAAAACATTTATAAAATAACAACAATGGGATTCCCTATTTGTCAAGGCTGACATGATTTTGCAACATCAGACAAGAACAGCTCACTAGTAACTTTATCAGGACATCACAGAAAGTTTAATTAATAAATTTAGGTTTTATGCTTCTACGGAAAACTGCAACAAAAATGAAACAACCTCCAAATAACACCAAAGTTGCCTCAGCAACAGTACTCACCCCTTCCTAAATGTCTGCAGATCAGTGCCTGGGCCAGCATCATCTGCCCACACCTCAGCATGCATCCCCAGCCCGTGTCAGACGAGGGACCCGTGCCTCCTGGGAACAGAGCAGAGTCAGGGCACTGAGAGAGCCTCAGTCACACCTGTCACAGCTGTGAGCTGTGCACAGAGCCCAGGCACTGAGAGAGCCTCAGTCACACCTGTCACAGCTGTGAGCTGTGCACAGCCCAGGCACTGAGAGAGCCTCAGTCACACCTGTCACAGCTGTGAGCTGTGCACAGCCCAGGCACTGAGAGAGCCTCAGTCACACCTGTCACAGCTGTGAGCTGTGCACAGCCCAGGCACTGAGAGAGCCTCAGTCACACCTGTCACAGCTGTGAGCTGTGCACAGCCCAGGCACTGAGAGAGCCTCAGTCACACCTGTCACAGCTGTGAGCTGTGCACAGCCCAGGCACTGACAGCCTCAGTCACACCTGTCACAGCTGTCACACAGGCTAAAGGCACTGAGAGAGCCTCAGTCACACCTGTCACAGCTGTGAGCTGTGCACACAGCCCAGGCACTGAGAGAGCCTCAGTCACACCTGTCACAGCTGTGAGCTGTGCACAGAGCCCAGGCACTGAGAGAGCCTCAGTCACACCTGTCACAGCTGTGAGCTGTGCACACAGCCCAGGCACTGAGAGAGCCTCAGTCACACCTGTCACAGCTGTGAGCTGTGCACAGAGCCCAGGCACTGAGAGAGCCTCAGTCACACCTGTCACAGCTGTGAGCTGTGCACAGCCCAGGCACTGAGAGAGCCTCAGTCACACCTGTCACAGCTGTGAGCTGTGCACAGCCCAGGCACTGAGAGAGCCTCAGTCACACCTGTCACAGCTGTCACACAGGCTAAAGGCACTGAGAGAGCCTCAGTCACACCTGTCACAGCTGTGAGCTGTGCACAGAGCGCAGGCACTGAGAGAGCCTCAGTCACACCTGTCACAGCTGTGAGCTGTGCACAGCCCAGGCACTGAGAGAGCCTCAGTCACACCTGTCACAGCTGTGAGCTGTGCACAGAGTGCAGGCACTGAGAGAGCCTCAGTCACACCTGTCACAGCTGTGAGCTGTGCACAGAGCGCAGGCACTGAGAGAGCCTCAGTCACACCTGTCACAGCTGTGAGCTGTGCAGAGAGCCTCAGTCACACCTGTCACAGCTGTGAGCTGTGCACAGCCCAGGCACTGAGAGAGCCTCAGTCACACCCGTCACAGCTGTGAGCTGTGCACAGCCCAGGCACTGAGAGAGCCTCAGTCACACCTGTCACAGCTGTGAGCTGTGCACAGCCCAGGCACTGAGAGCCTCAGTCACACCTGTCACAGCTGTGAGCTGTGCACAGAGCGCAGGCACTGAGAGAGCCTCAGTCACACCTGTCACAGCTGTGAGCTGTGCAGAGAGCCTCAGTCACACCTGTCACAGCTGTGAGCTGTGCACAGCCCAGGCACTGAGAGAGCCTCAGTCACACCTGTCACAGCTGTGAGCTGTGCACAGAGCCCAGGCACTGAGAGAGCCTCAGTCACACCTGTCACAGCTGTGAGCTGTGCACAGAGCCCAGGCACTGAGAGAGCCTCAGTCACACCTGTCACAGCTGTGAGCTGTGCACAGCCCAGGCACTGAGAGAGCCTCAGTCACACCTGTCACAGCTGTGAGCTGTGCACAGCCCAGGCACTGAGAGAGCCTCAGTCACACCTGTCACAGCTGTGAGCTGTGCACAGAGCCCAGGCACTGAGAGAGCCTCAGTCACACCTGTCACAGCTGTGAGCTGTGCACAGCCCAGGCACTGAGAGAGCCTCAGTCACACCTGTCACAGCTGTGAGCTGTGCACAGCCCAGGCACTGAGAGCCTCAGTCACACCTGTCACAGCTGTGAGCTGTGCACAGCCCAGGCACTGAGAGAGCCTCAGTCACACCTGTCACAGCTGTGAGCTGTGCACAGCCCAGGCACTGAGAGAGCCTCAGTCACACCTGTCACAGCTGTGAGCTGTGCACAGAGCGCAGGCACTGAGAGAGCCTCAGTCACACCTGTAACAGCTGTCACACAGGCTAAAGGCACTGAGCCAGCTCCTTTCTCTCCACAGTGCCGGTGTCACTTCACTGCTCGCCCCACAAACATGAAGACTTCATTACATACAGGTACAACCAAGCTGTTTTTAATAGCTTTAATCTTTTGTTTGCATACACTGTTAAACTATGATCAAAACGTTCTAGTACTGTAAAAATAACTCTTCAGTCCCCAACATCATCACTAATCCATAACCAGGCAGCTGAAATGCTGCATACTCACCAATAGGAGAAAACTTTCTTCTATACGTAAACCAGAGACGAGCACTTATATCCAACAATAACTTAGATTTGTCTGGAATAATTTCAAGAGGAAACAAATTATTAAAAATTAATAATTTAAATTATTAACTTAAAACTGAAAAATCCAAATTATCCCTATACAGTCAATATACAGAGTGCCTGTTAGCTTTTACGTACAAGACTCTTGATACATTTTTAGCAGTTTAAACACAGAGAGCTTTTGCAGACTACTAATTAAAGTTAACTTATTAACGATGAAGTAATTATTAGCCAATGAAGTTTTACAAGGTGTTTGGAAGGCCTATGCCCAGCCTGAATAAAACAGCTCTGGAGAACTCTCTCCTCAGGAAAGAACTGGTAAAGCAGGTTAAGAAGTCCTACGTGCAAATCAACATGGAATTACACATTACCTCCAAACCCAACTGAAAGTAATTTTAAGGAAAGGTTAACAATGTTAAATTGAATTAAACCTCTCTTTTTTCTTGTTTGTTTAAACACATGCACTTACAGAATTCTCCAAAGGCTCTGAAGAATGCCTAAGAATCCTATCTGCTGCATTTAAACCTATCTTAGCTGTGGCTCAGACTGGCTGGCTTTTCCAAAGGATTCTCCTGCTGATCAAGGCTGCATGCAGCACCCTGGGCTGTCCTGCACACTGTGCCTGCCCGGTGCCACTGCCTTTGACATGTAACACAGGAGGCTGCCCCTGTCTTCTCCCCAGGGAGCAAAACTCAGTTCTGAAATCTTATTTTCACATAAACACATTACTCTGCCCTAACTTTCAGTGCAGTATGTGCCATAGATCAACTTGTTATTGTTATTTGAAATATCATTTTAGTTGCAAGTAACAGGCTGCAGACAGCATCCCTCGTAGGAAAATGACATTAGTAATGCTGAACATTTCCCAGAAGTTGTTTATGCGTTTATTTCTGAGGCCCTGCTGTTGTGAAGTGACCAGGCTCACGTCTGACAGCTTTGCTGGGAGTGTGATCATACTGCATGAATTACAGCTGGAAGCACCTTGGCCCTGGTGCTGGTTTCTGCACAGGAGGAATTCCACTGCTTACACCTGGTGTCCCATTGATGAAGAAAAACAAACTTCCCTCATGGGACATTTAGGGAACATAAGGAAATCAGGAGCTGTTGATGCATGTGAATCTGTGATCGTTCTACTGATGTTACAGATAATTTATTTCTAAAAGATACCTGTGTTTAGGTGGTGTTGCCTTCCTAAAATCCACACTGGCTCATCGGTTTCTGGAAATTCTTCTAAGTAGTCTGACAAAATAGTGATCTGGTTTTCATACCTAGATAAAACTGGACAGGAACACACAAAATTCAAACTCCATTTTATCCCCTTGTTCTTTTATGCACCACTTGGTGCTCTCAAACTGAACTAGTTGCAGCAAGTTTTTGCAAGCTTTGGGGCTTCTGAGCAGTGCGGCAAGCTGCTTTTATTTTTCTCCCTTAGAAGCTGTTCTGACACTGAAATAGCCAATGCCTTGGGTTTTTATTTAGATCCTCAGTGACTGCTGAGAGGACACCTTGATTATGAGCAGTCTCACTGAAGCCAGTGACAAAAGTTCAGGATGACTGCAGTGAGGACGAGATTTGATTCAAGATAATGAGGGAAGGGGAAAAAAAGTTAGGCACCACAGCTTGATCTGAAATGTAGAAAAAATACAAATCAGAGTGATTATGGACTCATGCTTAATGGGAAGGGTATGAAAAGTGTTAGCAAGACTGGGGTTTACTTGCCCAACTGGAGATTTGAAAGACTTCAGGGAAAAAAAAAAAATAGATGTTTTGATGTTATTATTTGATACCACATCTATTTAGTGAAAAAATAACAAATGATAATTAATGCTACCAAAAGCAGACAGTCCAACCATTTACTAGATCACTGAAGTGGTGCTTTCTGGAAGAGTGAAACAACCCTTCAGGTGCATAAATTAATGTAAAAATCATTTATTTTAGGTAACAATCATAAGGAATATACTGCTAAGAAATCAGAAGTTTTAAACGAAAGCAAAGAATTTACCCTGCTCTTTAAGTAAGTGCACATATACCCAGTACAGGAAGAATGAATAATCCGCAGGTAAATATATATATATTAAAAGTTAGATTCCATTTAAAGAAATACACATTCCAGCAGTCAAAAGGGAGGCGCAGCACGCTCTGGCTGGGGCCAGCACTGCCGAGCCCCGACATTCCCCGTCCCCGCAGGCAGCGATTAAAGCCCGCACGGGCTCCTCTAGGGCTGTCAGCCCAGCGAAACAACTTCTCGCACCGTGCCCTGCATTCTCCGCCGGAAAAGCCGCCGCTCGCTGCACTTCGAGAGCAAATTATCTATTTTTAAGTCCAAAGACTTAAGACACTCTCGATCCCCGAAATCCAACCGGAGGCACCCGCGCCCCCTTCGCGGCCACCGCTCTCGCACGACACTCCGGACCGCTTGAGACGGTACGGCCAGGGCTTCTCTTCCCTTCCCAGCGCTCCCCGCCGAGCTGCGGCGGCTCCGGGAGCGGGGCGGGCAGACCCGGCTCCGGCCCCCGCCCCGCGCCCCGGCCGAGCCCCCTCACACCCGGGCCCCCGGGAGAGGCCGCGGGACCCCAAGCGCCAGGCGACCCCTGAGGGCGGATCGCACCGCGCCGCCCCTCCGCCCCTCAGCCCGCGGGCGTCTCCCGCCGCCGGCGGCCCTGCGGGATCCCCGGAGCCCCGGCCTGGCCCCTCAGCGCCGCCGTGCCCGCGCCCCTCACCGGCCTCCATCCTCCCGCTGTCACCATCCTCCTCCCCCTCGCCCCGACACGGAGACACAACACGGCCGCGCCGCGGGGCGCCCTGGGAGCTGCAGTCCCGCCGCCCGCCGGCAGCGCACCGCCCCGGCGCCCGCGGGACTACAGATCCCTGCAGCCCCCGCGGCCCGATCGGCGCGCGGAGCGGGCGGGCGGGCGCGATTGGCGGGGCCGAGCCCCGGCGCCGCGCTGATTGGCGGCGGGCGGGCGGGGCGGTGCGGCGCGGGGGCAGCATGGAGGGCGCGGTGTCGGACGTGGCCGTGTGTAACCTGGCGTTCGCGGGGCGCCTGGAGGAGCTGCGGGCGCTGCTGCTCCGCGACAGGGCCCAGGCCACGCGGGCCGACCAGGTCAGCCGGGGGCCGGGCCGGGGACGGCTCCTGCCAGCCGCTTGCTGCCCGTCTTTGCCCCGCTCACCGCTTCCCTCTCGCAGGATCACCGCACGGCGCTGCACTGGGCCTGCTCGGCGGGGCACACGGACGTCGCTGACCTCCTGCTCGGGCTCGGCGTGCCCGTGAACGATAAGGACGATGTGAGTGCCGCGGCCCTGCCCCGCGGCGGCTGAGGGAGCCCTGGGCCGCCGTGAGGGGCGCGCCGGTGCCGCCGGGGCCGCAGAAAGGCCCGGCAGCGGCCGGGGGCAGCTCCCGGAGCCGCTTTTACGGTTCTTTTCTGCCCTTTCCCCCTTCCTCCCGTCGGCTGGTGCTTCCAGCGCGGTGTCTGACACTTGGGAAAGCGCAAGGGAGGTAGGGGTGAAGGAATTCACAGCTCCTGTGGAAATGGGCCTCCTCCCCTCGTGAGGGGGAGATTTGAGACTTGCTTATTGTCGCGGAATTTGGGGTGGTTCCTGGTTCTTTCACATTACCTTCATTTCGGTGCAATCTCTTAAATACGTTGTGCCAGATCATGAGGCACTGTGAAGGTTTCTCACGTTGGGGGAGGCTTTAATAAAGCAGGTTCAGGGTCACTGTTTCACAGTTGGAAAGGAGATGGCTTGCTCCTGTTCTAGGGGAAGAGCTGAAATATTTGCATCTGTTACAAAGCATCCTAAATGTCGTCTGTAAAGAAGGAAATGTCTCATCAATTTAGGGAGCAGGATATAGACAAAGCGTCAGAAAATTTTTAACACCCTTTTCTACTACTGCTGTTTGTTCTTAAAAAGGCACTAGTGTAAATTCTGCAGGGACAAAGTGTTCTGCAAAGATACTACACATAACTGCATAGCAGAAGTGATTTCTCTCATTTAATTGGCAGCTTTTCCAGGTTCTGAGTGCAGGCCTGTAAGAATACATGAGCCTTGCATCTAGTGAAAATCACTAATATTTAGCTTTACACTGGTAAGAACACGTGCAGTGTGAGTAGTTCAGGTCTGTCTGGGTTATGCATTATCACGTTTTTCTGCCTGAAACTGGTGTGGTTTTGTAATGAGGATTTTTTTTCTTGCCTCTGTAGGCTGGTTGGACTCCCTTGCACATCGCTGCTTCAGCAGGCCGTGATGAAATTGTGAAAGCCCTCATTGCTAAGGGTGCTCACGTAAACGCTGTCAATCAGAATGGCTGCACGCCCCTGCATTATGCAGCCTCCAAAAATAAGCAGGAGGTATGTATATTTACATATGTACATGGAGCCGGTGGTGTTCTTGGAAGAGGGATTCAGGTATGTAAAGTCCCCATCCTCCTCCCCCACTCCTGTCTCTTTCAACATCCCCAGATTGCAATCATGCTTCTGGAGAATGGAGCAGATCCAGATGCAACAGATCATTTTGAATCCACGCCGTTACACAGAGCAGCAGCCAAAGGAAACCTGAAAATGGTACAGATCCTTGTGCAGCACAATGCAACAGTGGATATACGGGACTCTGAAGGGAATACTCCTCTGTAAGTAATTTTTTCTTTTTATTTTGCTTATTATAGCATAATCTCTGTGAAATGAAACTCCATTACCTCAGTGTCTTTTTTAATATAATTTTTAATTTTTGTTGTCTCAAAATATTCTCTTGCTTCACATCCTTGTGCAATTAAAAAGCATTTCAGAAAATCATGCTTAGTATTTTGCCTTAGCGGTGTGTACATGCATGCTTTATGTTAGTGCATCTACTTAAAGAGTGTAGAACACGTTTTGTATTATTTTGGAGTACGTTGGTTGCTGCTACAGGGCAGAAAGTGAGCTAATGGCATGAGAGTCAGAGGAAACTGGTCTTGCAGGCTGGTCTAATCTGTCCTACCAAGCAAGAACTCATTTCAGAAGCTTTTCTTCTCCTCTCTAAAGAAAATAAGTTGCAATTGAAGTACAACCAGCCCAGTGTTTGTTGTTACCTTGGAGATCAATTTGAACCTGTGAGGGTTACAGCTGCTTTGAAGCTGGTGTCAGAACCACAGTGGAATGCAGACTTTGCTGTGAATAAGATCAAGCAGTAGGCTTTAGCTGTACATAAACCTCAGTTTGGAATGCACACAGTTCTTCCTAGGACACTGTGCCAAACGGAAAAAAGCATGTGCTGCATTTGCAGCAGCTCATTATCTTTTAGCATCAGACAATTTATTTCTCACCTTTGGTTTAACAGAGATTGCCATTTTCCATTCTCACCGTGGATTATGTTCTCTTTAGCTTTGCTGACTGCAGAGCCAAATCCTAACCCAAAGAACTGTCTTAACATTGCAAGGAGGAATGTTCTTGAGTTGCTTAATGACAGCAGAGGGACTGGACAGCGAGCTTTGGAATCTGTCTAGGTAGTTGGCTGCTTGTGGCTTTGTACTTCTTGGATGTCTCTTCCCCCCCAAACATTCACACTGCCATTTTGACATAGCGTAATTATTGCTCTTTAAAAGCTTGGACAGTCTAACAGTGGCTGTGGGTTTCTTGTTCTCGCTGCAGTCATTTAGCCTGCGATGAAGAGAGAGTGGAGGAGGCAAAGCTGCTGGTGTCTCATGGTGCAAGTATTCACATTGAGAATAAAGAAGAGCTGACCCCACTGAAAGTGGCAAAGGGTGGCCTGGGAGCCATCCTTAAGAGAATGGTGGAAGGCTAGAGGGGGCTTTCCACTTGAGTCTCTCTCCTGTTGCACTTCTATTTAAGACTGCAAACTTCAGATTGTGGTAGTTCAACTAGGATGTCATGTACGGTATCAGCATGGTAATGAAATGTTTTTTGTTGAAGCTGTCCTTCAAGTGCAGTGCCAAAACAACTCTTTGTACTTCCCATTAATTAAATAGTTTACTGATTTTAAAGTATCTTGCAATATCTTGCAGTTTTCTTTCAGTTTACAGTGTGATGTGTGTAAATGTGGTGTTCCTTCTAATTCAGATCCCAGTTTAGAATTATTTGTTCTAAGAAACAGGACCAAAAATGTTTTAACCATCTAAAGCCAGTTTTTATTTTCTTCTAGAGTCTTGTTTTTTCTCTTAGCCTCTGTGATTTGTGTGTGGGGTTTTGTCTGTGTTTTGTGGGTACTGATTGTCTTTCTCCAGATGATTCTAAGCTACACTGTATTTTTCTTTGTAGAATGCCGTTTGCGCAGTTACTTAGATAATTGTATCCATTTTTGCTACTCTTGGTGTATTAAGTGAGCTCTGAGTGATTGAAGCTTTTCTGTTGTTGCTGGTTGTTATCTTGTTTTTCTCTGAGCCTTTGAATTCCTGTATTTGATGAAGTGCTTTGGGCTGTTTGCAGAATGCAGGCACAGTTACAGAGTTACCTCTGCAAATACACTGTTTTATTGTGGGTGACTCTGGATCCTCCTCTGGGATATACTTCAATATTTTTTTTCGTCTTGCTCCTTGTGTAGGTTCCTTTTTCTGTTTTCTTTGACTCCCATGTGCAGCACTGACACTTGCAGTTTACCATCTTATTTTATAACAGAAGCCTGGTTTAATCTTTATTTACTCGTAGCAAATCCTGATATTAAGTTATTACAAGGCAGAATCTGAAAAGTGACCTTCTGTCCTGATGTTGATAAGATCATTTTTGACACCAGTGGATAGATTTTCCCTTTAACAAAGGATGAAATTCTGTGAAATAAAGATCTTTCCTAAACAACAGTCTTTGGTATTATAAAACTTTATTCAACTTACATATAAGAAAACCAGTATTTTCTAAATAGCTTGTATGTCTGGGATGTGAACAACGAGATGAAACCCTGCCATCCATTACACAGTGTGGAAATGCAACATGTTTGATCTTCAGCCTCAAGGAAAGGGTGAAATGCAAGCTGACAGTTTCTACAGTTTGACTTGTAGGGATTAAGGTAACGCAATTTATTTTGATAAGACAGAAACTTAAAACCAAACAAATACCTTCACCAAGGACGTTAAATGTATCTTAGAACACAAAATGCAGGTTAAATTTCACTGAGGGGGCTCCTTAATTAAGAACAGGAGGGATAACTTGCCTGTACAGTGAACTCTGGCCATGCAGATTGAAGGAGGAATCTGCCTGAGTAGAAGTTTCTTATATATTGCACAGGCACTGCTGAAAATCTGTTTGGAGAGCAGCTGAAGCTGTGTTCATTCTTGATCTTTGTGTAGCAAAAAATCCCTGCTCTGTAGCTTTGTAAATCTGCTTCCTTAGGAGATGGTGGCTTGAATGTTGGTTTAATATTTGTTGTGTGTATTAATGATCCCTACTCCCTATGGGAAGATAAATGGGAAGATAGATGTTCCAAAGACTGTTGGAACATCTAAAGCAAATTCTGAAAAACGTTTCTGCATCCTGCATAGCTCTGCAGGGTTTTAGAGCTACACACTGTGGATCAGTACCTAATTCGATTTGTGCTTTGCCAAGAGGATCAGTGGGAAGCTAAGAACTGTGCCCCATCCTTTCTAATAAACTTTAGATAAACTCCATAATGAGAACATCTGCCAGAAGGCTTACAGAAATCACCACACTATGGTAAGAAACTCCAAATCGTGTTATTTTCCTTACCTCCTTACTCCCAGCAGCCTGCTTTGCTTCTTATTTTGCCTTTTTACTACCATCTATTACTGGTGGTTAGAAGTGTGAATCATTAGTCAAGAATGTGGTCAGTTGTTCCTTTCTTTTATAGAAAAAACTTTAAGATAACTTGAGCACTTTCTACTTTTTGAACAAATATAAAACCTGTGGTGTTCTAGGGAGACTGTACTATCTATAGAAGTTACTGACAACTTCACCAGCATAAGCTCCTATCTTACTTATTCCAGGATTTTTTAATATATATATTTTTTTTAGCTAAGTGGAATTCAGACACACAAGATTTCCTTGACTCAGGTCTGAACATCTGTTTCAGCGTTCTGATGACATTAATGTAACTTCTTTTTACTTCTTATGTGCAAAACGAGTTCTTGAAACACTGCAGTGTACTGGCCATGGCTGCTGTTCTCTGCACACCAAGCAGGTTGGCTAACACTGTTTCTGGAGAAGGCTGCTGTGGCTCTGAGCTCTGTGGACACGCAGCGTTACTGGGAGCTCACACTTTGACAAATGCTGCAGCCCGTTTCCTAATTAGTTTTGCAAAATAGGTTGGCTAGTTGTAGATGATACTTTATTTTATACTTAAATTTTTGCACAGTGTAGCTAGGTAATAAAAGAAATTTGGTTCACTTTAAAGGCCAAATCTTGTGCCATTCACAAAGTGCCTGTGTAACAGACCCTTTTTATCCACCCCTGTGGCTCACAGTACAAATGCCTTGAATACAACTTTTAGTCTTGCTTCTATGTTAACTCTGTTAACTCAATGCCGACAATTTTTGTATAAAGGGGTCCAAAGGTGACAGAGAAAACTCTGTTATAAACTCTAGGCTATTTCTTCTTTTCCTGCTTCTTGCTTCTCGTCGTTTTCAGGTGTTGCAGGAGCTGCTGTTTCATCAGCACTTGGGTATTCGTTTGTTGCATTGCTTGATGGAACTGTGGTTGCAGGGATGTTTTCTTCGTTGGGTACCTGAAGGTAGTCTGCATTGGACTGTTTCTGAGCCATTTCTCTGCAGAAAGACAGGATTAGGATTGTGATCTCACATGTTGAAATCCCATGTACACCAGAGCCTTTCAAAATAATGAATCTTTGTAACCCCGATGATGTTATGACTGTTCCAAGATTGTGTGGAAAGGCTGCACCACCACTGGTGCTGAGGCAGAAAGAGTGACAGCATATTAGCTGGAAAGACATCTGCATTGCTGCTTTGAGTGATCCCATTAGAATAAAATGGATCTTAGTATGTTTAAATGTTATTCCAGGAAAGTGGAAAGGGAAACTGAGCGCTGGCAGTGTCTGAGGAGGGACAGCAAAGCTCACTGCCTGGTGTGAGCCTTCTGGGAAATTCCATGCGGATCTGGTGTCCCATTGTAGTGCATGAAAAATAGAGTTCAGTCAGGACAAGAATTACAAAAAGACTGAAATCTGGAAAAGTAATATAAAATATATTTGGTATTATAGAAAATATGGAAATCTAGAAAAGTATTTTTAGTAACAGGTATTAATTCCATCTATCTTATCAAAACGAAAATAAACCAACTCCCAGTACTGAAGCACCTTCACACGGTAAAAAATGTCAGATGCTAGTGGATTAATTCAATGCAGTGAGAATTATTAGGATCCAAGTACAAAACTAGATCTTAATGCTACATCAGCTGAAAGCGGAAATCAGGTGCGTGAGTGACTGATCACTGCTCTGGGTTAGCAGAATTCCATATTAGGAAGTCTTAAACGTGCTACAGGGAAGTCACAGGTTTTTTCTGGCCTCAACTGCATGTAGTTAAATCCCAGTAAATTTTCTGGGGTGACCCTTAGCTGCTCTTTCTTTTTTGACTTCCTCTGCCTGCTTTTAACAGACACCATTACCTTTCAATCTAAAGAGCTGTTTTTATAACTTACCACTTTAGTTTGTGTTGTTTAAAAGCATTTACTTCACTGTTTTAGATACTGCTAAGTGGGAAGAGGGCAATGGCACCTTCTGTTAAAAGAGCCACAGGTGAAAAGTCCCCCAAAAGAAGATGTTTGCACTGGAAGTTTTCTCAAAGCTTGTGTTATGCATTTTACTTTAGTTCTGGATTATCAGCAGTGCTTTACAGAAATAATTGTCTTAAAATGAAGCAAACAGAAATTCTTACTGCATCTCATTATTTGATGACTTCCTCTTTTTTGCCTTCTTGGTTAAGACCCAGACAATAACGCAGATTATAGCAGCTGCCAGAATTGCTCCAATCAGTGCTCCAGCAACAATACCACCATCTGAATCTGCAAAGGGAAAAAAAACATTACTTGACTTTTTAAGAAGTAGTAGTATAGCAAAAACCCATGGAAAGTTAGTGCAGTAACCTTTAGCAGAAAGAAGGGATTGGATTCAAAGAATTCTTTCCAGGAGGGAGGTCAAAGATTCTCCAGAAAAGTGAGAGCTCTGTGCTAGGGTGGTCTGCGCTGCCTCCTTTCTCACTGGTAGCTTCTTATCCCATCAAACTCTGGTTATGCCAGGCTCAGGGAATCCCTGGGCAGTAATACTGACAGCAGGTAAAAGCCTTCTCTTTTCAATCATTACAAACACATACTGGAATCCAGGTTGCCTTTATCTCTGTCTTTCAGCTAGTGCTCACATCCACAGTGCCCCAGTCCCTGTACTACCACATTTCACTGATGGTTTTAATTTCTGGGGTGAGGAGACCTCACTGGGATTGTTGGGTGGAAGAAATAGCTCAAAACTCCTTGTCTGTCTGCTCTCAGTAAAGGCTCTGCAGTCAGAACCCGGTCCAGCTCCTGCCCTTCGCAGGAAATTAAGGTGGGAATGTTAAATCAGTTTTCTAGTTGGGTTTGGGGAGGCTCTCCAAATCCTGTTCTGTTCTTGGAAAAAAAAAAATAATCAAAGCTTCAAAGTTGTTAAAGAATTTCCTGCAAGCTGTGTATGTCCTCCATCAAAGGCATGATGCCTTTCATGCATTCCACTCACGTTTTGCTGTCAGGTCGAGCTCACAGGTGCTGTTCCCCAGGAGGTTGCTGGCTATGCACTGATAGTAGCCAGTTTCAAAGGTGCTGAGGTTGCCAATGTAAAGGATGCCGGAGTTTGGATCTGTGACAAGCAGGGAGCAGGTACACGTTACTGTTTGTATTCTCCAGGGGCAAACAGTTCTCTGCAGTGGGTAACACAGAGCTATTCAGATGTTAGAAAAAGGGTTCACCAATTATTGATTTATTTGTGTGGGGTGTTTTTATATTCTTTAAATATAAAATGTTTACCTTCCTTGAAAATTGCTCCAGTGGATTCTGTTGGGGGTGTGTTAGAAGCCCCTACTCTGCCAACCAGTCTGGCTGATGTTTTGCCCACATTGATATTGTGGTTTTCTGTGTAACTCCACAAATGAAAATGTAAACAGGTCCAGAAAATTTTTGGGAGGGAAGGATGTGCTAGTACTTGAATGACAAATTGATTCAACTTAAATTCACTCAAAATTTCAAGGGAGGAAGGATGTAAAGGCATAAATACTTCTCTCATTTTAACAATTTAAAGGCGTGGACAGGACTTCAGCTTTTTTTATTAAATAGAAAAAGCATCCAGTGGTTTTGACAGGAAGACAGGTTTTGTCAGTTGACTTGAATAAGTAAAAATACGATTCTGTGACATTGACTATTGAAAGAGGAGGATAAATTTTAATTGGTTTATGTGCTACACAGCATTGGGCATGCTGGAATTTCAGATCCTGAACATGGTGTGTTAGTGCTGTAGATATACATACTGAATTGTTCTGTCACAGGCTTGAGGGTGTTCTCATCCACCTTGTACCAGCGGTAGGTGGGGCGAGGCAATCCCTCTTCACAGTTGCACAGGAGGTAGATTAGATGGCCTTTTTCAGGTGTTCCTTCTACTTTGCAGAAAGGTTTGGATGGTTTGACTGCAAAATAGGAACAGACACCTCAGGAGTGCATACCCAGGGCTGCAAGCATTCACCTCAAGGTCTGGTACCATGCTGCTCTGAGCAAAGACCTGAAGCCCATCCAAGAGCAGTCTCTCACTTATGGAACTGACCAAGGCTTCTCCCATTAAAAAATATAATATTAAATATATGTACGTGGCCTAGGATACAGTTTTATCTTCCATTTGCATAGTAACTGTTATTAGGGAGGTGCTGAGACCACAACTATCAATTATTTCCTTTAATGGGTCACCATACACCATTCATTCTGCCACATAGCAACATCATTTTCTTTAGAGACATGGCAGAGGGGGAAAGGATCGAGGCCCAGTTCTTTCAGTATATTAATAGTTGTGAAGGAAATAAATCAGTTCAGGAAATAAATATAGTTCTGGTAAAAAAATGTATCTGTTTTTATATAATGTTCTCCCTTTGCAGAAAAGGGAAGATTCTGTTCTTGCTTACACCCGTTGTTTTTAATTTCCTACCTCCAGAAATGCTTTTTGTGGTTCTTTAGAGCACTGTCAAGGGAAACCCAAACTAACAACTTTTCTTGGTTTTCATGTGAAAAGTGCAATCTTTTTCTCAATTGCTCCAAGATTTACTATCTATTTTGGGAATTTTAGATGAAAATTATCAGTATTGCTTTGGTTTTTTAGGAAATGAGTTCACATACATCTTTTTCTTATCCCTGGAAGATAGGCAAGTGAGGTTGGAATCACATTTCCATATGTCTGTGATTTGTCACTCTGATGAGGTATGAATTCTCAAGATAAAAGGAATTATTAGGGTTAGTACAATCTTCTATCTTATTAGGAAATAAAATATCTCATTCCACTGCTTTTCATCCTTTCTGTTCTGCCTGTTCATGGTTGAACTACTGCTTTCTTCCATTCAAAACAGACTTTGGGCTACTTTAATCCAACACATACTAAGTTTCTAGAGGTTTTGGGAATTGATGTGAGCCAGAACTCTTGGGCTGTGCTGCTGCTGCCTCTCCCTAGATTTATGCAAATTACCATGATCAACTTTAGGTAAAATTAGCAAGGTTTTGGCCTGTGCTGGGGCTGGCATGTAACGGTTTCAGTGAGAAGCTGTCCCTCCCAGCTAAAATGGGAAACTAGTATCACCGTGTTTCCCAGTATGAAAAGTGAAGTTGTGCAGAGAAGAATGAGGTTTGACTGCAGTTCAGGCAGAGGCAGCTGTGGAGTGGAAGCAGGCCAGCTGTGGCTGGAAGCTAGAGGGCACCCAGGCTCTGCCTGCCTCCAGAGCCCTTGGAAACTGCAGCAGTGACTCAGGGAGCTTCCCTCTGCATCACGGGCCTTGTTTACCACAGCCTGTTATTCCCTCTGGCCCGATGTATTTTGAGCTGTGAACTCAGTGTTTCATAATCCAGAAGGAAAAAGACAATACAGCGATAGAGAGGGGAGGCACTCACCCAGCACACTGACAATCACGGATTTTTGACTCTGTCCAGCGTCACCCTGAGGGCTGAAAACTTCACAGGTGTAGGACCCGGTGTCTGAGGGCTGCATGTTGGAGATTGTTATTGATGCATTCCCTGGACTTGTTGAAGCTGTTATCCTGTTCTTAAATGCTCCATAGGAGTAAGACTGGCCTCCTGAATAATAATAGATCTGTGATAAAGAAACAATTGTTAGTTTAATGACAAAAGATCTTCTTGCTGCTATGTTTGGCACTCAGAATATATTTGACTTCTGATTAAAGCCAAGCAGTGTCACCCCCTTTCTTGCCTCCTCCCCCAAGAAAACGTGGTATATTTGAATACATACTTCTAAAGGTTCTTAAAAGACAAGCTTTTCAGAAATGGCATTTTTAATCGTGCAGTTGACAGCAGCTAAATCTTTAAAGCTTGACACTCCAAGCACAGACTGATGCAATTGCAAAAACAAAGGTGAGACCATTGACCATCATATGACAATTCTGTGAGAAAATGCTAAGTCATGCACAGTGAATACTGATGTAAGTGAAGCACTGATGATTTGTGATAGCATTAATAAGCGGCTCAGTAGAAGATTATGACAAGGATGGACCTGTCATTGGGTGGCTGCAGAGATTTCCAAACACAGAATCTGGCAAACAGAGGACTGAAATGAATTCACAAGACAAAGGTCTAAGCAAACAAGGCACCTGATCTGTTGGCAGTAAATTTGAAAGCCAAAAGGATGCAGTACAAGAACAGAGCAGAGTCATCACACATGCAGTTAGAGCAGTCACGCTGTTCTTGTTTGTGCCATCAGCACTGGAGGCAGTGTCATGGACTATCTTGGTTTTTCTGAATTTATACCAGGGAAGAGTAAATACCTGCTGGCCTCAGTGCTTGGGGGGGTTCCTATTTGGGATCAAGAAGTTCCCCTTTTAGTAAATTGTAAAAAAATGTTTTGCCTAATGATAGACATAGGAAGGATAAATATTTCTAAGGAATGCAACTTTTCCTCCCAAATAGAAATTGCTGATTTAACATTGACTGATTTCACTGACTTGAGCATCATCAATTGCTCTCAGCAGCATTGTGGAGTAGAAGTGGCCTCATAAGCCCAAACTTGTCTGCTGATGGAAAGGAGAGGCAGAATTGTGTTCACTGTGGAGCCTGCATGGCACTGTGAGCCTTGGGCCCTGAGTCTGTCTAGGAACTGCAGTATCTCATCTGCTCTGGGGTAAATATAATAGTTCTCAAGGGTACCTGCCCTCTGTCCAGCCTAACTCTGCTCTGAAACCAAGATCTGAAAGAACAAGGATGTGGAAAACTACGACTGGTTAATTGTTTTTCTGAGGTGTTGACGATAGTGTGGTATGAAAGTGACAGTCTTTGGGATAGGCAGTGTGCTCCCCCAGTGTCTGCATGCACACACTAGGCAAAGCGAACAGCTCCAGCACATTCAGTCATTTCTCTAAACTGGTGAGAGGTGTCCATATAGAATTACAGGTTGTGACCCACATAGATCTAACATTGCTCCTACTGGCAGTATTCCAGAACCATCAGTGTAAATGTATTTACTGAAGCTGAAGTAGCAGCATGGTTTTTAATGGAAATAGTGTGAAAACGCTGGTAGGAAAAGGTTCCACAGACTCCTCTTCACAGGCCATTCTCACGTGACTAGTATCAAAATTTCCTTTTGGTCCAAGTTCCCTGCCTTTTAGGGACACTGCAGATCCCCAGGCGAGAAGTATAATTTGCTTTACTTTGCAGATCAACTGATTGCATTTTGAATTAAGAATATTAATTCTTAATTCTATTTATCCTCCCTGATACGGTGTTGACTGAAGTCTTTAAGAAATGTTATCTGAAAGCCTTTATTAGCTTAAGGCAAGGTACACTCCAAAACTGTCAGAGCACAGCTGGTTTATGCAAAGATACGGCTTTGAGATGAAGGTCAGAATCAGCTTGCACAGCACCAGCAGCTCCAGGACTGCAGCTTGGCCCCATCTCAAGAGCAATTTTGCAAACTCCTCAGCCAGACTTTATCTTTCCCTGCCCCAGGATTACAAACACCAGGTACAATTGATGCAGGGCTCTGAACACCAAAGCATTCCCAACGTGTGGAACACTGGTGGGTAGGAAGAGGTCCAGGCCGACACACCTGGTTAGAAAGTCTGCTGAAGCTGGGTACTCCTCCCAGTTTCCATCGTGTGCATGCAATACCATCAGTTTTAAAACTGATTTTATGCTTTGCAAATGTCTAGAGATGGAATTCTATTGCGGAACCAGAGTCTGGATGGACACACTGTATTCCCTGGGGAAGGAGAGTGTTCAGAACAGGGAGTTTGGTTTAAACAAATCACTCATCAAAAAAGTTGTCTACTAGGAATTACAAAAACACACTGGCCACGTTAGTCTTGTTCTCCATTTATCTGAGTGTGAGCAATAGCAGAGTATTGTTTATCCCTGTTTCTTGCAAGAGTCTGAAGTTACAAGGACAGTGACAGGCTGATGTCCCTGGATGGCTCTCAATAGTGTTGGGCTGGATTTCCATCTCCTCTCCATCAGCTGCACTGTTGGAGTAGGGCAGTGAAAGGGGTTCCACCAGCTCTTTACACTAATGTGAAGTCAAGCTCTGCAATGATTTAGATGAGGTAATGTGTGTCTTGCTGCAGCATGAGAGGAGTGGCAGGCCCGTCATACCCTACTAAAGGCTTGGTTGTTGGAAAAAGGGGCTAAATTCTACTCTGTCTACCTCAGAGTGATCTGGGATTATGTGAGAGTAAAGACTAGCAGAAGGGGTCCACGGAATGCTCCTTTAGATACGGCACATCTTCCTGGCAATAAGACTGGCGCTGCAAGTTGTAAATGCAGTCGGGGCATGCCAGTAAAACTGCAGAGGAGCAATTGGGATATTTGCTCGGTATATTTGACCTGGAGGCAGGGTGAATTATGTGCTTAAGTCCTCATACAATGCACTGAAAAACTAATCCCTTGTGTTCTCTCTTTCTGAGTCAGTGAATGCAAAGAAAATATTTTGTGTACGCTGTTAAATCTGAGGCGGGTGCCAACACAGCAGAGACTATTTCTTCTCTTCATAGATTCAAACAGAGTCTTACTGGGTCATTTTTTGTCAGCCATGAGCATAAAGGCAGTGAAACATTCTCAGGCAACGTGTTCAGCTCCTCTGCAGGCTCCTGCCTGTTCTCTGTTCTCTCCTGTTCCATGCTTATCTCCCTTGGCTCTGGAGTTCATTGCCTGAAGGAAGGTGGTAAGCACTAAAAAGGCTGAAAATGTTCTGATTAATTGCCGAGTGTATATCTTGTCTCAGAGGTATGATTGGATTGTGTACACAGGAAATTTCATTTAAGAGGAATATGTTTCAGTTAATTGGCTGTGAAATCATAGTCCATTTTAAACAATACACTCAAAATGGGTATTTTAAACCCTGGTTCAAAGTGGTTTTATGCTGTACTTGGAAAGCTGGTTTGTGGCTTGCAGGAAACTGAAATGAAAATCTTTGCAAAAGTGTTTCTATTTCGATTCAAAAGTAAAAAAAAATCTTGTTCTCTGTTGAAGATAGGGAAATTTTTTTGGCTTTGGGCAACTGCCAGCTAGCGTTTCCTCCTATAGACACACATCATGACTTTTCTTCCCATATTACCTAAAACGTGTGTATGGAAAACTGTATATTTAGTCAATGGTAGACTTTTTCTTGAAACCTTTCTAATCTGGTGTGATAAAATATATTTAAGTGCACCATCTTGAATGCAAAAATAATGTAAAAGGAATCTGCTGTGCTTCCCTTCAAACAATAAGCTTTTCATGTCCTCAGGCAAATCAGGAGCAGCTCCAGTGAAGTCAATGATTTACCAGAGCAGAAACAACATTGAGGGTGCATTAATGGTTGTTGCTCCTCCTTACCAGCTAGTTTGTTTGGCAAGTTATTATATAATGGAGCCTTTTCACATTTCACGGAAGCAGCTGCCTGGGTGGCTAACCAAACAACTGACAGAAAAAGGAGAGGAGATGATCACTCCTAAAACTGTTGTCCCTAATAACTTCATGATCTGAGACTCTGGTTTCTGCTAAACAGCCAAGTTGCCCAGAAGGCATCTCCCTGACCTTAGAAAGGGTTGCAGTTTATTTGTTTGTTCAGCCTGTGGCAGGCAGTGCCTAGAGCTGCTGTCTCCATCCTTCCAGGCATTCTGAGGCAGGGCTGTGGTTTTACCCTCACAGTTTCTCCTGGAGTGATGGTGTGGAAAGTATTTTCCTGCAGAGGAAGCAGTCAGCAGAGCTGATGCTGAGCTGAGGGCTTTGAGAGGCTGCCAGATGTTCAGCAGTGTGAGGAACCCACCCACAGGTTTTTGTTGTACAACTTCTGTAGAAAGATCTTCCTCAGGGTGTGAAGGGGGTGTGTGAAGAGGCAGGCAGGAAATTGGAAGAAACGTGCCTCCCTCTGCTTCTCCTTTTGACAGGACAAATATATACTAGCATCTGTGTAAATATGTGTCTTTCAGATGGCTTTGGATGGACTAATTCATAATTTCCAGGTCAGTACTCCTCCCATCCCCATCTCCTGGAGTCTCTGTACATGCCTAGTACTCCTGGATATTAAAGTTATGAGATGAGATGTACTTGAAGGTGCATTACAAAGCGTCCTGCTTAATCTCCACAGGATCCTGACCTCCTGACTGGGGGCAGTTTCAGGACATGACCTCTTTTCCAGCACCTGTCTTTCCTCTCCCAGCCTCTTCTCCCTTTCCCCCACCAGCACATGTAAAGCTCTAGTTTTACATCATCCTGTTTTTCTGATGCATTCAGAGTGTGACTCAGTCTTTGCCTGGAGAGCAGGGAGGCTCCAGCATCCAGAGGGCCCTGTCATTGGGTTGGTTTGTCATTTTCTGTTTGACATTTTCTCAAGCTCCTAGAGAATGGAGCCTACTAATGACTTTACTGGTTTGGGATCATGATCTCTTTTTGAATTCTGAGCACAGACAGAGTTTGTAAAATAACAAGGGGAAAAAATGTTAATCACTCCCTTAAGCATTTTACCATCTAATTAGGGAACAAATGCCCCACACTCAGTGTGTTACTGAAGGCCCAAAGTTCAGATTCTGAACTCAGCTAGCTAAGAAAGCAAATGTTCACACCTGTGTTGGTTTCTTTGACATGTGTCACATGACTGAGTCTGGGCCCAAATCCCTTCTTTCATCCACAGCTTCTTTTCACACATTTTTGTCAAAACTCTGATCTGCCAGAAGGTAGTAGGGGTGTTAGAGGGATGTCCTTTACTGGGATTTTTGCACGGGGAATTGAGGATATTAACAATGACAAGAAGTGTCTTGTCACAAAAGTGCACTGGCAGAAGAAAGGGAGGGAGTCAGAAGCCTTTGGAGGATTAATCATTCAGCAGCTTTAACTGATGCAAATATATCGAAGGAGCAGCTCTTTCATGTTCTCACAGTATCATTCTTGTGGCTGAACTATCAGTGAATAATTCCTACAGTGCATCAGGAACAAATGTGTTTTCTTAGTGCATTTGGTGTAACTGCTCTTCAGCAGTTATTATTAGGCCTGAGTTTACACTGGGCTCTACCCTGTACTTCATGGTGAGGCAGGAATCCTGCTGCAGTCAGAGAGCTGGGGATGGATTATGGCTGGAATACTGAGCTGAGAGGAAGCTGCTTCAGTTCAGTGTCCTCAGCAATGTTTTTATATTCTAGAAAGGAGATCCAGGATGATTTTTTTTTTTCCCCCATGTAAATATTTAGCCCAAAGTTTGGTCTATCCAGTCTTGCTCACATTCAGCCCAGAGGCTCCTGGTGGGTGCACACACCCTTCAGATTCCCTTTGGGTGGAACATTCCTGAAGGTGCCAGTTCAGCCACCTAGAATAAGTGGGGGGAAAAAATCCCCCAACACAACAGCTACATCCAAAATAATTTTGGCAGAGAAAAATGCAATTAGAGATAGGGCGAGTTAAAAATCCTGAATGATGCATCCGATTCAACTGACTTCAGTCATGTGCTGGTTTTGAGATTTCAGTACAGAATATGAATACAAGTTTCACAGTAGCACAGATCTAGCAGAAGCTATTTAGCTCTGTTTTCCCCCTTGAGATTATGGGGATTGTTTCTTACCTTGTATCTCCAGCTACATCTTCCCCGTGCATCTGTCACATACACCGTCTTTTGACAAAGACTGACTGACTTTTCATCCATACTCAGAATACCGTGACACGGGGAGTGCTGCATTTGAGTAAAAACGTGCTGATCTGAGAGTTAAATGAGACTTTAAATCTTCCCCCAAAACCAAAGAGCCACTCCTCCACACAGCTCCCCACCTACCATCCGTGCTGGTCACAGGGGCAGGGTGCCTCACGCTCAGTGTTTTGTGCAGAAATAGCTCAGGCCTTGTCCACCACAATAGAAGCTTATTCCTAAGCTCTGCCTAAAATTAGGCAAACTAAGATTGGAGTCTAATGTTTGCTCCGAACACCCCTGATGATTTTCTCCTTGTCTTCACTTCCCTTTGTGATAACCACAGGCAGTCCCTCATGGTCCCACTGACATCCAGAGCCACTCCAGCGGCAGTGACACGACAGCAGCAGCTCCGTTCCCCTGCACTGGAGGTGTCACCTCTGCTTCCCATGAAGCTGTTCCTTACACTGCCTGCTCAGTCATCTAAGTGCTAGACAAAACTCAGTTTTAAACTCACCTCTAGGCAAAAAGAAATGCTTGTGGATGAGAGGAAGTTTTCCTGTACTGCCTCAGGACGTGCTTCACACAGGCTAATCTTTCTCTGGGGCTGGCATGCACTGCTCTGCTCCCAAGCTGGTGTCCCCTGCAGCACTGACACAGATCTCAGGTGTCTTGTGGCTGGAAAGGTGTGAGGGTGTCCCCTGAATTGCTCAGGCTACGTGGAGAGGAATTTGTTCTTTCAGAAGCTTTTATGGAAACCCCCTCACATACAGGGCTGGCTGGCCTCTGGCTCTCACCTGGGGTAGCCCAGTGCCCACTTGCTTTGTGCTGGGCAGCAGACTTGTGCTGGTATTGGGACTACTGATAATCTGAATTTGGGGTGTCAGGCTGGAAGGACACCACACATCTGTGCTCCTCCTTTGGGCTTTCCCTCCTTGTCCCCTGTTGCTGAGCAATGTGCCACGAGTTTGCTTTTCTTTTGGAAATTTTCGTAGGAAATCTATTGATAATTCTGTTTTGCCTAAAAGTACCATGCATCCGTGATGTGGATGTGCCACAAGTTCACTTTTCTTTGAGAAGATTTTCATAGGAAATCTACTGATAATTCTGTTTTGCCTAAAAGTAACAGGCATTCATGAGCTTTACTCATATTGAATTTAGAATTTCAGTCTGGAATCCTGCCCTGGGCACATCTGGGTTAGCCAGGTGGTGCCCCTGATCATTTCACTGGCTGTAGCTGTGGGTGCCCCGGGCTGGAGGCTCAAGGTGTGGCCCAGGTTAGGCTCAGGACTTGTATTTAGCTTTGCAAGGCTGCAGCCTCGCCTGTGAAGAGTCAACAGAGTTGATTCTTTCAAACATTTACTTAGGTGCTTTTCACTGGGGCCAGCTGAGTGACTCAGGGCATGAAATGAAGCCCAGATGTAGGTGTGAGCAGGAGCTGAGACTTCACCTTATGAACCAGGCCAGGCTGTGGTGTAGCCTGGGTGAGCAGAACGGTGCTAGCCTCACTTTGTCTAGGTGTAAAATAGAGATCACTCAGTGTTGGAAAGTTCTCAAGATGCTTGGCTGGGCGTTATTATTTAAAACTTAAATTCAGCATTAAAGGACACGTCACTAAGGGCTAGATGGCAAAAAGTTGAAAATATGTATGGCATCCTATTTTCCATAATTTTGTACTTACATTATTAAGTTCAAGTGAGGGAAATTGCTATTACTAGAGAAACTTCTCAGGAGAAGAGCATAGTTTGGCTCAGTTAGTAAAAAAGTCAGTCTTCTGTCTTCAAAATATTTGGCAGGATTTTCCAATATTCACAAATGGAATTGAAAATGTTATCCAATTAGTTGCTGGAAAAAAAAATGGCAAATTTTGAGTAGAGCCAGAATTTTCAACAATTTTTTTCAGGGCAAATGTATGTTTTTGAAAGGAAGTGTTTGATATTTTATTATGGATCTGTTAGAAGAATCTAAATATCTCATAGAATTAAATAATTTTATTCCAGTTAAAATTCAAGCTGTTGTTCTGGTATTCAGTTAGATATGGTGCCAGTCTTTCCAATATAGTTGGGTTTGTCTTCTTATCAGCATCTTAAATATATTTTTGAATTTCATATTAGTATTGTTTTAACTAAACAATGAAAGCCAAAGCTGGCAACCTCCTCCATTTTCATGCATATGTTTCCTACTTGGAACAAAATGTGAAACTTAATTCAGCTATGTGCCAAGCCACCAGGGCAAAGCCAGGTTGGTAGAGAGATTATCCTTTTGTTTAAACTTGTGGGAGAAAAACATGCAGGCTTTCAGGCTCCCAGTCCTTTCTGAAACTCAGAAGAGTCATCAGCCTGAAATAGAAATGCCAGCCTCATTCAGAGGGAGGGTGAAAATCCATCTTTATGTTCAGCTGTGTTGTGTGATTTCTTAAACCGTATTTTCCACAAGCAATCACAGGCCTTTCTTCCCAATGTTGGCATTAACACCATTTTAATTTTATTGTGAATAGGTTCAAAATGGAAAGGAATTGCCAGGTGGTGGTGGGAGGATACAGGGTCAAGTGATACAAGGCTGAATGTGTTGCTGAAAGGGTTTTAGAAAGAGCAGTGTCCCAGTCCTGCACCCTCCAGGGAGCAAAGGGAACCCTCTGAACCTCCCTGAGCCAGAAGTGGAGCTGCAGGGAGAGGAGATTCTCCTGGAACACCAAGGCACAATGGGATTAGCACTAAGCCATGGCCTGTCCAGACTGCACTGACTTTATGTGATGAAAATGCAAATCATCCATCACAAACGCAGCCATTACAAACGTGTGGAAGTGAATTTGCTGTGAAATTAGTTCCAGATGGGGGAATCCAGCTGCAGCTTTTTCCCAGCAGTGTTTCTCATGGACCTTTCAAGGCACAGCTTTCCCATTGCTTGCAGTGAGAGCTGCAGAAGCCAGGAGGGAGCACTGGAGGGATTGATCCATAAGGTTTCCTTGACATCTGGTAGTCTTGCATCAGTTCTTGTTGAGCATATTTTGGACCACCCACAGTATTTTATGATTGTTATTTTCAGGGGGTATTTTTCTCATCATTAGCCACAGTTTACAAATGGTTTTCCCCTCCTGGATCTCTTGAAACTGTGTGGTTCTCCCTCTAAAATAGTTTTAGCTGCAATCTGCTTATTTCTCTTGATAGAGACCAGAAATATGTATGGCATTTAGTGCAGTATGAAAAATTTGATGCAAGTGGAACAGAAAGGCTCTAACCAAACCTGGAGAAGATGAGCTTGATCCTATGTCAGTGCTGTACTTCCCACCTGAACAAGCAGTTAAAATTTAAGATGTACCATACTAGATCAAAATTACAATATACAGTTCCAAATACAACTCAGGAAACGTGTAGCTACCACCCTTTCAGGAATAATTCTTCATTTAATAAAGCTGTTTTAACTTGAGGAAAGCAAACAATGAGTAACAGCTACTCAGCTACACAATCAGGCTAGGTGTGCCTACATCAGCCTGGCACTCAGCTAGAGTCAGAATTTGGGATGGGCCCAGAGCTTGTACTCAGCACTGATACAGGCTTTATCTGTGCCTGTGAGATACTGCAGGTGAGGGAGCAGTTCTGTCGTGGGTTAAATTGCCATTTCTCACATATTGGCCATTGCTGTTCAATGCCAAATACATTCTGTAAATTGCAGGCTGAATCTGCTGGAATTGATAAACCAGATGGAAAGTGTGTCAGCAAAGGCAAACCTCCTACTGTAATATTACTAAATTTACTGAATTTAGCATTATATTAAAAATATCCTGAGTGTGACACTCCTCTAAGCCAAATCTTTTTACTTCAACTCTCAGCTGTAACACCAGGCAGGAGGATTGAACTTTCAGGAAAAAAAAAAAATGTTGGCACCAGGATAAAAACAATGGGAAATGATTGTCCCACAAGCACAAGCCTGACACCAGGGCATGGAAAAGGAATCCCAGTCATCTTCAAGGATTCAGCAACACTTCTAATTATTTCTTAGAAAGGAAGAGCACCAATACACTGCCTGGTACTGGTGTTCTTCCCAGTCCCATCCGTGCTGATATTTCAGCCTACAACACGGTCTGATTATACCCCCAAAACAAGAGATTGTTTGGCTCTGCAGCCTCTTGGGGTCTCGGGAAGGGCAGGGACCGTTTGCCCTTGACCTGTAATTGTTCTGTTTCCACAGTGACAGCCCTGGGATGCCGGGAAATACCAATGCAAGTTTGCCGTGGCAAATTTCCTGCTATGACAACTTTCTGCAGAGTGCTGCCAGCACTCTTGCTGCTCCCTTTGTGCTCACAGTCCGCTGTCATGCACAGCACCTCTTACTGAGCTGCCAAAACTGCAGTGCCTGAGTCAAGGAGCTCTCGTTTGACCCTTAAATGGGGAACAACACATTGTCAAAGGCAAGGGCGTCTCACCAGGAAAGCAGCTTTCACAATGGCAGGAAATATCTGCCAGACAAGAGAAAAGGGAGCTGGCCCAGGAGCTGCAGCACTTGTGTGATTTTTGGATACCTGGTCTTTGCTTCACACTTCCTGTGTGACTTGGAGCAAGTTGTTTGAGCATCTGAATCACTTTTGTTCTTCCTCATCAGTTTGTGAAGGTGTTCAGGCATGTCAGTGGGAGCTAGGAGCCCAGATAATTTGTTCATCTGCCCTGAATTTCACTGCACCCCAGTCCTTAATCTCGAGGGTGGGAACCCCAACATTACCTGGTCTGTAGCAAGGATAACCCTATCAAACATAACAAGACCCTTTGAGGATTTAAGGATATCTCAAATAAAATGTCACGGTAATAACAAATAAACGTCTTACGGTGTGCAGCTGGCTCTCTTTGGCACTGTAAAAACTCCACTGAATAAAGAAATCTCCCAGCGGTGCAGAACTGGCGTACGTGCAGAGGAGGGTCGCGTTCCCACCTGCCGTGACATTCACCGTCTTCTCAGGGACGGTCACCACCACCCCGCTGCTGTGGCCTGTGGGCAGCAAGTGTGGGGAGGAGAGGTCAGCTGGGGCTGGCCCTGGAGCCGTGCAGGAGTTGCCTTCCTCGCTGTGTTACTGGGGAAACCTGCAGGATGGACCTGTTCCCCTTCTCAGTACAGCTTCCCTTGGGCTTTGCGCGGAAATTTCAGAGGGGACAAGCTGGCGCTGGGTAAAAGCTAGCAAGCAGATAAATCCCCCACAATATTCGTGCCCTTACAACAAATAATGTTCTTAAAAAGCAGAGTTCTTAAACCTGTTCTTGTTCTCATTGGCCGATTCTTATCTTCTCACTAAGAATTTGTGGTTAAACTGAACCTTTCTTCTGCTCTCACAGTGCTCTCCTGTGCTCTTTCCTTTCCACAGAGAAAGTCACTGCAGTTAATTAGGAATCTCCCGCTTTCACTGAAGTCCTTTGCAGTTTTTGACACTTCATGGAATAAATCCAAGTTTGCTTGGATCTTTTCTGAGCCACAGCAGAAACCCCCAGTCAGTAGTGCCCACCAATATGGGCACACTGCTAGTCTTAAATCTAGGACTTTCAAATTAGAGGACATTGCTTTGAAAAGTATATATGGTACCAATTCTGAATTACTTTTCATATCTAAGGTAAAAATCTGTTGGGTTTATATGTGTGTGAGAGTTAGAACACTGAAACTCCAGGGGTGGCTACTTAAAATATTTCTATGGCACCCAAACTAGATAATTCCATCTGGAAAGGAAGATTCGGAAACTTTTGTTTTCTCCAGTGGATACAAGGGCTGTTCATCTCCATGGAGCATTAAAATGACTGCTTCTGTACATATTAAAAGTAAAGCTTAGCACAATGAAATTACTTTGAAGTATGAATAATATATATTTTTTACTATACCATAAACATTCCTGGAGTCCACAAAGTATTGTGTCCTCATTTAATTTCAGAGAAATCCAAAGATGCTTAAAGTTAAGCATCACCCCCCCTCCTCCCCAAAATCTTTTGGTGGTTGAGGGACTGAGGCATCATTTTCCAAGCCCTATTATCAGGAGGAGACAAAAACCAAATATGGAAAAACCTGACCTTGAAACGCTTGAAAGACCTGAACGCTCCACACAAGAGCTCTTTGCCTCTTCCTGACATCAGAGCAAAGCATTCATCTGCCAAAGCCAAAATTCTGTTCTTGAGCAAAAAGCTCTTACCAGGCAGGGGTCAGCTTGTGGATTTCCACAGAGTGGGCTGGCAGTGTGGCCATGATTTTTGTTCCATCCTGAAACAATTCACCTCAAACGTTCCCCCAGGCTGCTAGTCAGGCTCACCTGCCCTCTCACTTCAACAGGTTCCTTTGTTCCAGCGCTATTTCGAGCAGTTTGTTATTCTTACCTGCAAGGATGGCTAGAATTGGAAATATCTTCAGCATTGTTGCACACACCTTCTCGATGCTGGGAGAGAAGGGAGACCAGGTGCTGCTTCTGGCTTCGACTGAAACTCAACTGTTTTATTTCTTGAAGTGGGTTTTTTGTTTTCCTTATCAGCTGTGTATCAACACGTCAGTGAGCTGTTTCATTCTCCTTTATCACATGTGTGCCTTTCTCCGACTAGTGGTGTGACTGCTCACTTGAAACCGTTCTGTGGGGTTTGAGCCACCGAGGGTTTTGTTAATAATAAACCTTTTGAATCAGAGAAGCCCAAATTCTCCCGCTTCTTCCAGGGCCCTGCAGTATTTGCCTACCTAAGTACTCCCACTGAGTACAAGAAAAGTATTTGTGGAGCTATTTAGCAGTCAATCTGATTACTAGTGTTGGGGTCAGGGCCTAATATGAATAATTTTATTTCCTGTTGATTGTGTCATTTCCTATCAAAAATGGGCATGTGTAGATAATACATTGTCAGTACATTTTCAATTCAAAACGTGTATCTTACACAGTTTGTTCAGCTTCCTGGAGGGGCCAGATTTGCTTTTTGTGTTTGACTGAGGCTGATTCAGAGTCCTGAGCTGCAGTGGGAGCAGCTGGCTCTGTACACAGCCATGGGGGTGAGTGCCTGAAGACAGAGCAGAGGCCAGCATTGCCTTGTCCGTGTGTGCCTGCACCTGGAACCGAGGCAGGTGACATGGTCAGGGGCTTCTTCTGTGCCTGTTGAAAACATGGGATTATTTCATGCCTGATGATCCCATCTTTCCACTGGCAGGCAAGGGCAGCCACGTCTTCCATGCTGCAGCATGGGGATCCCTTTTGGAAGATGGGGTTCAGCTTCTGGCCACGTGAGGTTGGAGGGGAAAGGGATGAGCAGGCTCTCCCTTGTCTCTCATGTGATGTGGTGCCAGATCCTTCAGCAAAGAAGTCAGGTTGCTGGTTGCATCAGTTACTGTTGGGATCAGGTTTATGGATTATTTTATTCTGCCAGAAATTTCTGTGCATGGCAGATGCCTGAAGAATCTCTGGGCAGATGGCAGGGTTTGGTGATATTTTTATATGAGCCATCTCCAGAAATTTTGGAGATGTCTTCTCCTTAGTTCTGACTGTCAGCATTCCCACAGAGAGGGCAGTGCCTGTCTTTAAACTATGGGAAGGGCAACTGATTCTTGGAACTGTTAAATGTCCAAGAATCACAGGAAACCCAGAGTCCAAAATGGAATATCTACATCAAAAGGCTGAAATTCAGATTTCTTCCAAAAGTTGAGAAGCATTTAGATTCACCTTCACTGAGGAAGTGTGGAGGGAGCACAAGCCCTCATGGGGAGTTCTCACTGGCTTTCCCCAAAGCCTAAAATGGGAGCTGCTCGTGATTTCTGGCCATTTAACTATGGATGAGTGCAAATGATCTGAACAGGAGACAACCTACAAACACATTTCAGTGATTGCCTGTGGCAGCTCCATTATACCCAGGAGTCTGACTGGTAGCTCACAGAGCCCTCCTCCACAAGGCAGCAATTTTCAAGAAGATGCAAAAAACCACTGCCACCCTGCTGAGTAACTCAGCACCTGCCTGATCCTGTGTCTTTACCACAGTCTCAGTGTCCTCTAATTCCCTCTCATCTATCAACACCAAAGTCCTTTCTCCGGCATTTAAAGCTCCCTCAGCTAATACGTTATTTCTGCTTTGTTACATTCACTTTTTGCCAGTTTAGAATATGACAGAACTACATTCCTGGAGGGTGAAATGCTCGGTTTGACCAGAGAACCGGAGCCAAGAACACAAATTCTGTATCACCGTGTGCCCCATTTAGCTTGGGATGAAGGGCTGAGATTACCAGTTACAGAGTGGGAACAGCACAACATTACAACCATCACCCTGTTTTACAGAGGATTCTGAGCAGCAGGAGTGTTTCTGTTTGACTGTTACCCACCTGGGGCTCATTTCACTCAAACCAGAGTTTCCCCGGTATTAATCTTGCAGCCCCTCCAGGGTTACTTCCTTGTGAAGGTAATAGATGGCATATAATATATATATATATATATATAATATTAGCATATATATATACAATAATAGATAGCTGTTGACTTTGCTTCTAACACATTGCTCCTGGAGAGCAGCACTGCCTGCTGAGGAGAACTGAACACAGAAAACAACACCTGCTTTGGTTTGATGTTTTAAATTACAGTGAAAGGAAGAAGCTCTTGCTTACACTAAGAGGAGAGAACAGCCCAGAGTGCAGCAGCACAGCAGTCACTCTGCTCTGGGTGGAGAAAAGACTCCTATCTCGAGATAAAATGGAAGGGGCCACTGCCAGGAGCTGTGTGCCAAAGCAAGCTCTCTCTCCCCTGCGTGGTAAATCACAGCAAGGCGGTTCTGCCTTTGTACCACTGCTGTTCCCTTGGATTTGCATTGGCTGCATAACCTTTTCCCTGCATATGATTGAATCTCCTTATGTCTTTTTTTTTTTTTCTTTGACCTTTCTCTTCTTCATGTAGTTTCACAATGGAAGCTAATTAAAAAAGCAAACAAGCAACAAAAACAACAAACAAACAAATACAACAACAAAAAAGGAAAATAAGGAAAATTCACGCTGAGGATCTGGGGATTAAACTGTCTATCAACTTTATCAGAGGGAAAGGTCTTTTTTTCTAATCATTGTTTGCATTTTCGTAGATTAACAATTTTCGAATCGATGAAGTGGTTTTGTTCTTTCAGTTTGGCAGCATTTGTGGTCCTTGTCTAAAAGGAAAAATGCTTCCAGCTTAAGAGTTCATGGAACTGCATAATTTACATGGTGGCTGCTTGCCCTAACAGGTATGATAAAGTAATTTTAGGATTACTCTGCCGTATTAAAACCTGGCATAAAATTCATGCAATTGGGCTGAACACTAGGCTTTCTACGTGCTCCTGCTGCCTCTGGAATGGAGGGTTCAGGTGCATTGATGTTAAAAGGATGCTTTTTGTGCTTTTAAACACAACAGTTCATGCTGCCAAATGACTACAAGGTGATCTCATTCGTTATTTTAAAAAATAGCCTGTTTTTTAATTCTCACTATTTCAAGGAAATTCTTGGACTCAGTGCTGACCTCACTCACCAGCTCATTGGGACACAGATCCTGTAGCCCTCTAACCCCCCAAAACTCGGAGTGCTTTGTTACACAGCTGTTCAAATTCTTTGAAGCACTTGTTACTCAGTGATCAAGTGGGCACTGAGTTTGCAAAGTGCAGGTTAGTACTGGAAAATGAAAATCTCATCGTGGGAGCAGCTGGGAAAGCAACAGCTCAGGTAACTTCAGATGAAGTCATCTGAAAAACATATGAATCTTAATAGCGTGCAGGGTGTAACCTTCGAAAAACAACCGTCCAATCCAGCTGTACAGAGCGATTTGATTCCAACGAGCCAACGAAAGCCGTGGGGCAGCGCAGCCTGGCACGGTTACACCCGTGTCACGCCTCGCCCCGCGGCACCGGGCGGTGAAACCCCGGCACCTGCACACAGGTGTGCGCTGCAGCCCGGCTGTGTCCTGCACGGCCGTGTGCCCGTGTCCTTGCTGCCGTATCCTGGCTAGATGTACCCGTGCCAGGCCGTGCCAGGCCGTGCCATCCGCCCCGGGATGGAGAGCCCCGCCCCTCTCCGGGCCAGCCCCGCCCCTCTCCGGGCCAGCCCCGCCCCTCTCCGGGCCGGCCCCGCCCCTCCCGCGCCGCCGAGGCCAGGTAAGGGTTGCGGGGTTTCGCCGTGCCGGGCACAGCCCCGGTGTGCGGGGCACGGGAGCGCATCCCCGGTGTGCGGGAGCGCAGGGAGCGCAGCCCCGGTGTGCGGAGAGCGCAGGGAGCGCAGGAAGTGCAGCCCCGGTGTGCGGGGCACGGGAGCTCAGGGAGCGCAGCCCCGGTGTGCGGGGCACGGGAGCGCAGCCCCGGTGTGCGGGGGCACGGGAGGGCAGCCCCGGTGTGCGGGAGCGCAGGGAGCGCAGCCCCGGTGTGCGGAGAGCGCAGGGAGCGCAGGGAGCGCAGCCCCGGTGTGCGGGGCACGGGAGCGCAGCCCCGGTGTGCGGGACACGGGAGCGCAGCCCCGGTGTGCGGGACACGGGAGCGCATCCCCGGTGTGCGGGACACGGGAGCGCAGCCCCGGTGTGCGGGGCACGGGAGCGCAGCCCCGGCCGGGCTCCATGCGTGGCCGTGCCCGTGTGCCGGGTTCGGGACACACCGGTCCTGCCGGACCTCGCTCGCCGGCCGGAGGTGCCGCTCCCCTCCCGGCCCGGCCGTGCCGCGGGTCCCCGGAGGGCTCCGGGACTTCCCCTCCGGGCAGGGTCTGGCCTCGGGCACCGTGCGCCCGGCAGCGGGTGGGAGCGGGCGGTCGGGCGGCTGCACGGAGCAGCTGCCGGGCGGGACAGCGAGCAGGACACGGGGACAGCCGGGGCCGCAGTGGCGGGGGGGAACACGGGTCACAGGTGCCCGTGTGCCCCGCGACAGCGCTCGGGGTCGGGACGGCGCTGGGACAGCGGCAGGGCAGCGTCCGGCGGGGCCGGGGACACAGGGGCGGCCGTGGCACAGAGGTGGCAGTTAATGAGTCACAGAGTGGTTTTGTCCCATCTATTAAAACTGAGTTTGTGAGGCAGCTGCTAGTTTTCAGAGGAGTGATCATAGAAGCAGAATAGTTTGGGTTGGAAAATCATCTCATTCCAACCTCTCTGCCATAGGCAGGGACACCTTAACTCTCCATCCAACCTGGCCTTGGACACTTCTAGGGATGGGGCAGCCACAACTTTCTCTGTAGAGAGAATCTGACATATTAAAAATGAATGTCCTAGAAAATAAAGGGTACTTTTGTTGATTTATAGTTTACTTTTTGTTATTGCTTCCCCACTTTGTATTCTAAATTACTTGTAAAAACGTGCATCATGGTGTGTCACCTTCCTGTGACTTGTGCTGTTTTGTCTGTATTTTCCTAGACTCCCCTCTCCATCCTGGTTTTATTTACTTCCGTGCTCACGCTTCATTCTTGTAAATGCTTGGCATGTCAATAAAACCAGCATTTATTCATTTCTGCTCCCTTTGCAGCCATCTCTCCCGTGTGATCAATGCTGTTGTGTAAGCCATGGTAACCTATGGCCTGTTTGTTCTTATTTCTTGGACTGCTTTGGCAGTGAGTCATTTTCACATAAAATAGTTCGCAGTGGAGCTTATTCTCTCCAGTGATGCTACAGACCATCGTAGGCATGGCCCCTGGGACAGACACAGGGATCCTCACACAGTGGAGATCTCCTGACCTCTCAATCTTCTGTCAGGGTGTCAGCAGGCAGGAGTTAGTTGGTTCTGGACCCAATTCCTTTACCTCCCTCCCTGTTCCACCTTTGGCAGAATATCTGAGAAAAACCATGTGGTGACCCAAGTTTCTGCTCTCCTGCACAATTCCGTAATTGAAGTGCAAACTTGTTTTTTTCCTCCTCCTGAACTCATAAATCGTGTCCTTTTAATGGGCCTCCATCCCTGGGAAAGGGGCAGCCCTTGCCACGGTATGGCACACCATGGGACAAAGTGTTCATTGTGTATCAGGCTCACTTTGATTGCATTTAAATCAATATTGTTATCTGCTTTCAGAGATAGAGCGGGGGAGTGTGTATGTGGGGGGAGAAAAACAAAGCAATTATAAACGTTTGCAACAAAGTTGAGAGGAGTACAAGGCTGTCCTGGGGTGTAAACAGGCGACAGAGCCTGAGAAAAATAAGGGTCTGTTAGTGACACTTGATTCAGAACCAAGTTACTTTTTTTTTTCTTTTATTCCAAGTTAAACCTAATGGTGCAATTCATCTTGGAGGGCTAAAACAGACGGGATTAGAAACTCACGCAGGGAGGATGCTGCTGGGAACTGCTCTGGGTGGCTGCTTGGCTCCGTGGCTTCAGGAGCTTCAGCCCAAGCTGTTCCCTTCTCGCAGACTTGCAGCTCGCAGGGCTGACACCACAAAGCAGAGTGTGGAGTGTCCCTGGACAGCAAAAGGTGCATTTTACACAACAGCATCACCATGCAGTTGTGTCTGCACAGAATTAGAGTCATCACTGCTCGTATAAAAGCTCCCAATCATATTCAGCTTGAGCACCAAGAAATAAAACTACTTTGTTCAACCGTTCAGATGACCTTGTTATTTTTATCCCAAAAGTCTGTTTTCTGCACCTTCCTTCAAGATTTGCTATGTATTCATGGAGCTGCACAGATGGAAGAAACACCTTGTCTGTGCAAGGAAGTGGTGCCAGATGATCATCTGATACTGATTTTATTTTTAGTGACTCAATTAAACCAGTGCAATCTGTGTTTGGACTTCTCACTCAAGTTTGTCTGAACTTTTATGTTAAGCTAAACTAAATGACAGGCCGTGTCCGCATACAGATCTGTGCTAGTTTAAGCACATCTGTTTATAGCTGTGCTTGTAGCTAATTAACCTCCTGCAGCTTTCTCCAGCAGAGAGAAGCTAGTATGGGAACTGTGGTTTTGTGTTGAAATCTTTTATTCTCCTTGTGAATTGAGACTACAGTAGCGTATACATGGCTGCAGTAGGTGAATTAATGACTGAGTCCATGTTTGCACTGGAAAGTTGCGTTATTTCTGGAAGGAGCATGGCCAGTTTAAAAGAAAATATTAAAAAATGGGTTTGTTTTCTCATGGAACAATGTCTGTGGAAGCAGGTGATGTGACAGAGTCAGCAATGGGTTTACCCCCCGCTGGAGTTTCCTTTCACTGTATGTCAGGGTGACAAAGTAAAACAACTTTAGTTAAAATTTTAGCATGGTACATGTCTATGCTAGAACTAGGCCCAGCACAGACCAGTCTAGGCCTCAGCACAGGCTTGGGAATTAGAGGAGATAAAGGCCTGGATCCTGGGTCAGACATGGACAGACTCGGGCATTTTTCTCCCCCTCCATCATGTGGGGGGCGACCCCAGCCTCTGGATGCAGACCCTCTTTGTTTTGGCATCAAAAACTAGAAACTACAGACCAGGCCATTACTTCCTAAGAGTGTTTCTAAAACTCCTTTTCCCTGATGTTGGAGGGAATGATACCTGCCAGATCTCTCAAACCATGAGATGCACCCTGCTGTCTTACAGTTAAAACTGGAATGAGGGTATTTCAGACTCATCCAGGCGTGGCTGAGGCTTAAAAATATTTAGTGACCAGAAGGAAGGATCCCTCAGAGTGCAAAGTTTCCTAAACAAACAGCACTGTTTTCCCCTGGGATTTATCACCACGCCTCACGCCACTGAGCTCAGCAGGAGTACAAAGGATTGAGCCTTGCATATTTTTAACTTTTCCACCACGTTATAAAACGAGGTGGTTTTAGCATTGAGGTGTTTTGTTGTTTTTTTTTTTATTTTAATAAAATGTCTTCTGATCTGGAGGGCTCCTGGCCAGGGTAGGTGTTGCAAGCTCACAATTATTGGGGCATAACAAGCAGGGTCAGGAAAGCGATTTAAGACATGTCACCACTGCAGGCAAACGTGGAGAAATTATGTTTGGAAGAAAGCACAGTTGAGGTCAGCAAATATTTTTCTGGGTCAAAATAAAAGATGTTCTCATGGGTGGTTGCTTTTTTTCTTCATCTTCCATTTCTGCAGTTCCTTTGTTTGAACTCAGCCAAAACTTACCTTCCACCTCCCATGTCCACGAGAAGCCCTGAAGTGGCTCACAGCTAAGCTGTGGGGGTGAAGGGTTGCTACAAAATAATAAATAGGGAGTTAAATGAGCTTTCGAACTCGTTTTCTCGAGGACACAAGTGCAGATTTAGGGCAAACCTCAGCACAAGCTCTTGGGAGTGGAATGCCTGTGCTGGGAATGAGCCCTGCAGGGTGACGGGGCAAGGTCTCTCAAGCCTTGGCATCCTCTCTGGAGAGCCAGCCGTCCCTGCTCTCCGGGATATCAGGGGATTCCTTGGTGTCCCAGGTGGCTGTGCTTGTTTATTTGTGTTCTGGCAATCTGCAGGATTACAATGAGCCACATCCTGCAAGCTCTGCAAATAGTTCCCACCTATGAAATAAACAGAACTCTTAAATATTTAGACTATAGCATTGCATTATCAGTTTACTACCAATAAAAGGACTTGTTGACCTTTAAGGACTCTGAGTCAGACTCTTCCTCTGATGGGTGTTTTTATTTTGGCAGTGTTGGTTCTAGGAAATAATGATTAAGACTGAGAAGCTCAGTCTTTTGTTTACCCTAGGTGGTAACCGTAGGATGGTTCATTTAATTAAAAATGGCTAAAAGGAAGTAAATTGCATGGAATGCAAATTCCACCCGTGCAGTTCCTTGTTAAAAGCAGATGAGTAGAGTTCAGTGGAGATAATTATTCATGTGGTGGTTACATTGCGTTGGGTAGAAATGTAGAGGAGAGGAAAAATCCTTATGCATCCTTAACTGAACCTTCTGTAATGTCCTGGGTTTGGGATGTTCTTTGGAAGCTAAGGTATTTCTGAGGCTCAGTGCAAATAGGCACAATTCACCCATTCCCTCAGTTATGCATTCCCCACATGCACTCAATAGGGGAGTTTGCTCGTTTTTTTGGCTTAGCATTGTATTGTTGTTCCAAAATATCTTCTGCTGGCTGCTCTTGAAGGGCTGGGCAGGAGACCTGCTTGTTCTGATAAATTCCTGCAATTCCTCTGTGCCATTCTTGATCTCAGAGCCATCCTTGATCAATGGACATCCTTCACTAAAGCTGCCTAAGGGGAGGGAAGAGGTTTTAATGAAATAGCAGAGATTCTCCATCATGCTGGACATTTTTGGAAAGTGTGATGTGAAACAATGACTTGATCTGAGAGAAACCACCCAGGGCTGTGCTCAGAGTGAACTGAGCAGTAGTTTTTTTGTTCTGGGATGCACACTGGAGTGGAGAGCCTTCTCTAGGGTCAGAGCTGCTCTCTGCTAGCTGCCCCTCAGAGCCTGCCCGAGCTGCCCTCCGTGGGGGTTATCAGCAACACGGGCTGCTCATGGTTCTGTCTGAGGTGGGGATGGCACTCTGTCGTGTACAGCCCTCACTGAATAGTGAAAAAGATGTGTAAAGTCTGTGAGTAGCTGAGCTTGAGCGATTCTGGCATTTCTACCTGGCATTGGCAGAATTTGGCCTTGACATTTCCTGTGTGATGGTAACATGTGTTTAGATGTGGACTGCTCTGGGAGACTACAATTGCCTGCTTTGTTTGAAGTTATTCTTTATCTTATCAGCTGTCTCTCATCTGAAGGCCATTTCTGTATGACTTAGCTGCTTAGCAGGTTTTTGGGTAGGAACCGTAGGCCTCTCTCATATCTCTGCAACGAGTCAGACAGAATATCATTGCAGTCAGCTCAGTGACAGCATTTTTAGTGGAACAGCTTTTCAGAAAGCAATTAAATATATTCTCTGTTCTCGTCGTTCACAGCTGTTCTTAGCAGAGGAGTAGGCAGTTCAGAGCTGCACGTGGTTTATTGCAAATTAGGAGAAAATAATGCACCTTGTGTCCTGGCTTTCCTGTGGATGTGCTGATTTAGGTGTTTGTACTACATCACCCCTGTGGTGTCCAAAGTGTCAACAAGGCTTTGATAGGGGAGACGATTATGTGCAATCTAACAGAGCAAATCCAAGCTGTGTGGGGCTGCTGCAGGAGTGTGAGCCCAATGCCTTGGGAAGGCTGAGCTGGAACAGAGACTGGACAGAGCCAGAGAATAAGGGAGATATTTATTGAAAGGCCTCTAGGGTACACCTTGGGCAGGACAAGAGCCTGGCCAGGGACACAGCCAAGGTGAACCCAAAATGGGCACAAAATGGGCGCAAAATGGCTAACTGGTCACAAGGTCTCACATTTTTATAAATTTTGGTCCATTTGCACATTGGTGTTTAATTGTCCAATTCCAGCTCCAGGCTGTGAGGTCCCATCCTTCTTGTTCTTCCCTCCAGTCACCCTTGTTTGTGCTTTTGGGCTGAAAGTTGTCCGTGGTGTGCAGCAGGAAAAGGATTTGTTTTGTGTCCCTGCTGTGTGCAGAGAGCTGAGTGACCCTGCGTGTGAGCTCAGAGCTGCGCCTGGGCAGCACAGAATATGAGAATATGAAAGCTAAAGCTTAAGGCATCAAGCCTGCCTCAGGGGTTAAGCAATGGGGGGAGTGGGAGCCAGCACTGTGCCTGCCTGATAACGTACTGTACCTGTCAGGTCATTCTTACCCCTAATCTATTGAGCTTGTAGACCCAGGTTAACAATTAGCCCTGTGCCTGAGTGGTTCATGCTGGGGTTCTCCTTTCCAGCCTCTGCACTGCCCAAGACACTCATGGGGTGCCCATCAGAGGCTGCCCAGGCTCAGTGGAGCAGGGACAGCCCCGTGGCACAGGTTAGAGACTAAGGGTGACACAAGCTTTGAGGTTGGGGAAAGGGCCTGATGTCCTTTAGTTCATGTTTGCTGTGAAAGCTGGGATTTATTCATTTTTACTGATCTGACTCCCAAGGCTGTGGCTTTGGAAGAAATAGTAAAATATCGTGAAACCCACAATCAATTGAAAGGTTTGGAAAAAGTAGAAAAATTGTGTGAGGTAGAAGCTGCCTACATAGACAGGAGCAGAACTTTTCCTCCCTCAAAGGCGTGCCTTACTGCCCTCAAGTTGGCCAGGAGAGAGGAAAAGGAATAAAGGGGCAAGGCAGTGCTTGATTTACCTTTCCTCCACACCCTGCAGCCTCTGGCCATTTTCGCTGTCTTTTGAAATACAAAAGTTTCTGCACCAGTGGTGTTTGAATAGCAAATACCAGTGCAGCATTAAAGCAAAGGGCACATGTATTAGAAAACGAGCAGCCCCTGGTATTTCACAGCAGAAATGCTTGCAGGTTGCTGCTCTGTCATCTTTCCGATTGCTTTATCCTTGGTCTCATTTAGGGCACAAAGAAGTGAGGATAAGAAGAATGGAGGTAAAAAGCAAGCAGACAATTTGGTAATTTATATGCACGTTTTGCTTGTGGCATGCTGAATCAACTGTTTACCTGTTAGTAGGAAAGGGCTAAAATAAAACATTGTCTTGGTTGGGTTAATACCACGTGAGGAGCTCTAGGAAAGCAGAGCAGCTCGTTTTGGAACTTGTGCTGGAGAACAAATAAAAACCCCCAATGTACACATTCGGTAACCGTATGTCACGCTTATCATAAAAGGCATCTCGGTGCTGTTTCTTTGCAGGGATGCCTGAACTCCAGAGAGCAGGAGGAGGGCACATGCCAGAGGTGCTGGGGATAAGGTTTGGTGCCTGCTGAGCAGCAGGAGCTCTCCCCTTCCAGCGCTTCCCTCTCGGATTGACCTTGGCATCCGGATCGCTGCCGCCGCGCCCCAAGGAAAGCAAAGCAGCCTGATTTTGCTGTGAGAGAGTTTTCCTGGCAGGGGAGGGCATGCAGCGTGGAGAGACGTGCCAGCCAAGAGCCTGGCAGTGCAAGCCCAGGTTCTAAGGGTGAGTTCCACCCAAGCCATGCTGTGCTGAATCCTTCCTGTCTTGCTCAGCGCCGGGGCGGCTGCGAGGGGCTGCCCATGGGCTGGGTTAGTGCCTGCTCTGCCTTCACTTGAGCCATCTGAAGAACTGAAGAGTAGGGAAGATGCTGGACTTGAGCTTCCTGACCGAGGAGGAGTATGAAAAGCTGATGAAGGTTCTGCAGAGAGATGCAGAGCTGAAGAAGAAGGATGGGGATCGCATCAGGTGAGAGAGCAGGATGTGAGCTTCCCTTGGGGAAGGTTTTTTCACTTCTTTGAGAGAGGAGCGCGTGTGTGTGTGTGTTCGTGGAAGGAGAGGTGCAGGCTGCAGCAGTACTGTCCCTTTTGCTCAGATCCTGAGACATCTTTTCACCTCATCTTTCTCAGCCATCCTCCTGTTGCTGCTGTCCTCTCCTTGCAGGAGTGGGCTCTCCTTTGGAGTCAATCATCAGCCCTCAGAGATCCCAGGGGCAATCACCCCTTTCCTTTCTGGTGGAGGAATGTTCTGATTTCTTGTTGGCAGAGGTCTGAGCAGGGGAATAGCTGCTGCCTTGTTTTACTCACTCAGTAGCACAGAAAGGCCATAGCGTGTTTTAAAACGAGACTTTACAAAATGAGATTTTAAATCCCCTTCTCTGTTTTGCGTTGCCCCATTGCTTTTTGAGGTGGGTGTGTGCACTATCCATCCCACAGAGAGGGGTGATCAGAGGCTACATGATCTGCCAGACGTTTGCAGGGAGCCATTCCAGAGCCAGGGATTCTGGCTCAGCTCAGCTCCTCTGCCACTGGGCATCCTGGAGCTCAGGTCTGGTTGTTCAGGGTTGCTTGTTGCTGCTGTCACTTTTTAAATGCCAGCATTAGACCATCTGGGCAGACAGTATGCACCAGGCTCAGGGAGCTGGCACTGAGTCCTCCATGGCAACATGGCAAGAAATGAGTGACTCAGTGAGTGTGGATGGCACCGTGCCAGTTTACCCCAGCTAAGGGTGAATCCTTGATTTGCTGTTGAGCCAGAAAAAGAGAAGATAGAAATATATAGAATCTATATCCATATAGAAAGGATGCTCAAGGCTTGAAGGGGGAGCAGGAAGCTTTGCTGCAGGCTCCTGGGAGTCTGTGTGCCCTGGCCTCTGCTTGGAGGTGGGAGCTGGGGAAACAACTGGAAGCCAGAAGCCTTGGGGTGTATGTGTCTGCAGGCTCTTAACCTCTCCTCAGCATTGAAGCAATTTCAAAAAGCTTTGCTTTTTATTTCTTTTGGGATTTGTTTGTTTCTGAAATGGAGTAAATTTTTTCCTCTGAAGTAGAGGTTTGGTAAAAAGAGTGTTTGGGTTATTTTGCTTTTGTTTTACTTTGAAAGCTGTTGCACAGGAGGCTTTGATTTGGGAGTGAAGTGAATTAGGTCCTGCCCAGAGCCCCTTGCTGTCAGTTTGGTCATGTTTGGTTTCAACACAACCTGCCTGCTGGGCAAAATGAAGTCAAAGGCATTTCCTTGATCTGCTGTCAGCAAGATTAAAACATCTCTTTCCTCTGGCCCAGCACCTTGAGACCCTCATGGAGGCAGTGCAGCCCTGGTCTAGATGGGAGCCTGAGTCCCCAGCCCGGCCTGCAGAGGCTTGAGCCCAGTTATCCCTGCTCCCTCCTGGCCTTTAGGCAGCCAAATGTGACCCTTCAAGGCTCCAGGGTCATCTGGGGGTTTGTCCCCTTTTCCTGCAGAGAACTGGGCTGAGGTGGGAGCTCCCTCTGGCCTCCCAGGGCTCGCAGGGACCCTGACCTGTGGAGAGCCGTGCCAGCTGAAAGGCAGCGAATTCAGCAAGCCACGGTGAGGAGGGTTAGAGTATGGGCTGGCAACTGAGCACTGGCAGGTTTAGGTGCCAAAAACCAGCCCTGGGTGTGCCCAAGCGAGGTGCAGGAGGAGAAGGCATGCTCAGGAGGGAGAGCTAACCATGTGAGTGCCAAAATAGGCATGGCAGGGGAAGGAGCAGTGTCCAGGGAGAACGCTGCAGGGACAGGTTGCTTCCCTAAATATAATTTGTTTCCGTGGCTTGCAGCAAATTTGATCCAAAATGTTTTGCTGCTCATAAAGGGATTAATAAACAAATAAAATGGAGAAGAGCAAGACAGACAAACAGCCCCACCCCTTCCTTAACCCTCAGGGCAGCCAAGCAAGCGGACAAATCTCCTTGCCAGGTGAATGGTTTGGATTTGTGAAATTTGTAAGAGGTGAAAGCCTGTGCTGTTCCCATTTCAGATTAAGAATAAATCAATTGCTGTTTTAAAGCTGGTTTGGCTCCTGAGATTGCAGAGAATAATCTCTGGATCCTTCCTAGTGTCAGACAGGTGAACCCATGGACATACCATAAAGGTAGCTCAGGAGAAATTGAAACTTTGAAGATCTTTTTGGTGTGTAATGCTTGCACTGACTTTCAGGAGGATACAAAGCTCCATCAAGGATGAAAAGAAGAAGAAGTTTGTGACAGGTGAATGGTTTTCTGAAGTGAAGGCAAAACGTTTCCAGGAAGACTTGGCGGGGCCAGATCTACTTCGGGCGTCAATTAGAAGGAAAAAGGGCAAAATAGAAAGTAAGTATGTTGGTGTACAACTTCAGAAAACAAATGTGTGGACCAGAAAAAAATTGGCCCAGGATGGGAGTCTCCCTGTACTGGGAGTCTGTTGAGAACCAGTCCCTGTGTTGTGATAAGGGGATTCTCATCATTTGATGTGCAGATCAACTTCCGTGGTGCTGTGTGAAACAGATCAAAGCAGATCCGTCAGCTCAAGAGATCAGGACCATGCTTAGAGTCCAGGTGTAACTAGCTTGGAGCTAGCTTTGTGCCGAACTTTGTGCAATAAACATATCTTCTGAATCCTCTGAACTTCTCCTTCTATTGTATTGTTTGATGAAATATATCCTCAAATGGTTTGGCAGTTCTTGTAACAGGTAGATTTTCTCTTTAAAATAGACCTAGCTGCGTGAATAAATATGTGCAGATCTTGGTGACCAGACTAAGCTTTTATTTGCTGTCTGAGAGTTTAATCCTTTTGGTTTTGCAGTAGCAAGAAAACCCCTGCAGTCTGCGGTAAAATTTACCGTCCTATCTTGTTTTTAATCTGGGGTCTTTGGGAGCTTAGAAGATACAGCTGGGCCTCGTGCCAGTAAAAATAACAGGGATCTCCTCATTAACTGTATTGGCCTCCTCCTTTGTTTGCCAAGATCGGATGACTTGAGTCAAAACAGGAAAGGGCTGAATTTAAATCCTGGAGCAGATTAACTTTATTGACAGTCAATGGCAGCGTCCTGTGGAGGCTTCCAGTGATGTGACAGCTCCTGGCACGAGCTGGGCTTTGGGCAGCTTTGGCCTCTTGGACCTGTGGGCTCTGGAAGTGCCTTTGCTGCCCTGGGGCCTCCCCATCCTTGGGGAGAGCAGGCAGAACCCCTGAAAGCCCTCTCCTCTTAACCCCCCCAGGGATTGTGCTGCTGGGACTCTTTTCCACTGGGCAAAGCATCTTCTTACCCCAAACAGAACACACCAAGCACTACAAGTTTAATGAAATATCATTTCTCACTTGTCTGCGTTACAGATGAGGCCAACAAGCACGTCCAGATGGGTGTGGGAAGCAAAGCTGCCCCAAGTCCTGCCCTTCCTGGGGATGCTGCTGATGCAGGAGAGGGAAGGTAACACTGCTGTGTGAATGCTCAGGCTGCTGCTCCTGCTTCTAAGGAAAAGTGAATGCTACCCATCAAACCCCAGCTGAGTTTCTGAGACTGTATAAGTAATACCTTCTATAGGACAGTTTTTAAGTCTTTCTTCCAGGAATTGTCAGACTATCAATCCACCCGTAATAATCAAGAGCTAATGTGCTTATCCCACAAAGGTCTTTTCCTGCATGATTTGATAAGGGATCAGTAAAATGGAAGCTGTCTCTAATGTCAGGATATGCTGGTTAGTTTTTCAAAGTAATTATGGTTTTATTTGTTTAATTTTTGCTATGGAGCAACACTAACAAAATGAACTGTTTGAGGAAACTGCTCATTTCCTGCTGGTGCCAACCTCTGTGTCCAGTGCTCAGCACTCTCTATCAAGGCTTGGTAGGATTTCACGTTGTGCTGACTGAGCAGAAACATCTATTAAAAACACTCCAGTGAGCAAGTCAGTGACCTCACTCAATATCCGTGGACTGTGGAGAGGCAGTTAAAACTTTCACATATTCATGTATTGTTGTTCCCATCTCATTTGCCTTCTTTTGTCAGCAGAATGAGGAATGGTTCTCCACAGGTGGCAGTTGCTCCAGTTAAATATTAAATATGGGCCTTGACAATACTTGGAAACCTCTTCCAGCTGATTAGTGGGTGTTGTTTAATGAAGGATCCAGAGGCAACAGGCCCAAGGTGCTCCTGCTTTGCTGGCACAACACCCAGTGGGGTTTTTTGGGAGGGTTGGTTAAATCCTGAAAAGCTAGCTTTGTTTTTCTCCTTCAGTCTTAAGCAAGGTGTGGCCTGTTCCTTCCTGGGCCACAGCATGGAAATGTCTCTCCCTTCTGCATGGCCCTTGGGCTCTTCTGGCACTTCCCAGAAGGGGAAAGTCTGAACAAACCTAGCAGTTGACACACATTGTTTTTATTGAGCAAGCTCTGCATCTGAGCAGGACTGAGGTGATGTTGAAGACTGCCTGGGCACCCGAACAGGCCCAGCATTACCACAGACCTCCTTGCTGAGGCATTTCTCCTCTCCCACAGATCCGGAACACCTACTCTTGAAACCGCAGAGCAGAGAATTTTGCCAAAGCCGAAGCCAAGGCTTCCTGTCCAGTTGTCTGCATCATACAAGGTAGTACAGGCACAGCCTCTGCGCTTTGTTTTGTTACTCCTTGGAGCTTCTCTGTACCTCCTGACAGGGGCTCCACAGGCTGCCTGCCCTCGTGTCTCTGCTCAAATAAAATACATTTTTTCCAGTCCTGCCAGTGTTTATAAGATTTGTTTTCTGTTCAGAGATCCAGCATACATGATGTCTCCTCCTCAGAGAGTGACACTGGAACAAGCCCATTGGTGACTGCAACAAACAGCTCTCATTTGTCTAGAAAAGGTAAGGTTTTTGTTCAGTGAGCTGTCTGTGCTTTTGTAACTCAGCATCAAACACCAAGAGACAAGATGCTTTCCAGTGTGTGTGCAAATAAATAACAAAGGGTACCTTGGCATATAGGAATGGGCTGCCAACACCTTGTGAATTACAGCCAGGGCAGCAGGGACCAAGGCAGAAGGCAATCTGATGGCTGAAACTTCTCTGGGCTCTCAGTACATACTAAACTGAGTGCTTGGCTCTCAGCTCTTCAATCCAGAGGAGGACTTAGCCTCTCTTTCTGGCTTTGACTGTGTAGTGTAGCTTTGGAACATTGCAGATAGCCAGGAGGGAAGCTGTCAGATTGAAAGGGAATCTGCAAACAAATCCACACCTCGCAGCAACAGTTTAGAGCTCAGTGGATTTTTTCTGTTGCAGGAAGAAGGGCTGGGGTTTTCAGGGAAGGGAACTTTCTAGAGTATGAATTTGGAAAAGAACTAAGAATACATTGATGATTTTTGAAAATTCCCCGTCTTCTCATGGAGAAATTGCAGCCCAAACGTTCTGGGGAGAGATTGGATGTGATGCAGCGGGACAGGCTCTGAGCAGTTGTTGTTGTTGTTGTAGGTCATGGAGTATCTCCACTGCCCACCCAACTCTCAGAGGATGCCGTGCCTCAGCCCAGCACTGCACATGGAGGAGAAGCTGTTGATGGCTCCACCGGCACCACAGAGGGGCCAAAAACTCCACCTGAAGAAACTCATGCTCCCAGCAAGATACCAGTTAAGAAGAAACCAAGCAGAGCCTTGCCCAGATGCGAGCAGTTTGTGAATCTCGTGGGGCCAGCAGAAAACGGCCTCGCAAATGAGGAGGCGCTGGCGGACCCCAGAGCTCTGCCTGCGGAAGGGGAAGGCAGCCGGGCCTGCAGGCAAGGCCTGAACTACACCATCTCAGCCATGAGTAACAGAGAGGAGGATATCGGCCTGGACCGGGAGCACTTCAGGAACCTGAAGAACTTCTGGGAGAAGGGAGCAGACTCGGCGGCAGCGGGGAGCGCGGAGGCGGACGCTCGGCACGCCGGGCCGTGCCGCTCGCTCTCCGCGCAGGCTGGGCAAGGCCGGGGTGCTGAGGAGAAACCCGGTGCCTTCCCCAGAACAAAGAGCCCCTACAAAAGGACCATCACGTTGTCTTCTAGCGAGGAAGAGCCAGGCTGTGCTGCTCCCGCCAGGAAGGGCTCTGTTTCCATCCCTCCCAGACCTGCGTGCGCCAAGAGCAAAGGCCCGGTGACAAGGAATGACTCGCTGAGTGAAAGCGAGGGGAAGCTGCTGATGGCAGAGGAAGAGAAGGTGGTGCAGCACTGCTCCAAGAAATCCAGACTGCCTGTGCGAGCTCCTTCCGTGCAGCCCGAGTCAGCCAGCAAGGACGCGTCTGGCAGCGTGCTGGAGCTGGGGCTGCCCAGGGAGGAGCAGCTCGTGGCAGAGGACCGCAGGCCCACAGCCAGGTCCCTGGCCAGCAGGGTACAGATACTGATCGAGACTGTGCTCACAGATGGTGAAAGCGATGGCGAGAAAGAGGAGAGATCTGATTTGGGCACTCAAGACAACGTGGAAATAAATGGAGAGCTACCTGAGGAAAAAATGTGTGAGTCTTCAGAGCGGCCAACACCCGGTGAGCCATCTGGAGAGGGAGAAGCTGTTCAGGGAGCAGACTCAGCTGTTTACTCAGGTACTGAGGGCTGTGACTGCACCCTGTGAAATCCAAATAGAGAGCCATCCCTGAGCCTGTTTTCTTCCCTAACCCCTCGGTATCTTGCACATTTCCTTCATCTGTCCATTTATCCCATATTGCAATTTGTGCAGAGTTAGTTTGTGTAGCGTGTGTTCCACAAACAGCTCTGGAAACAAATCCTGTGTAGCCTAGTGCAAGTGTGGAAGGGGACAGGGCCACGTTCCCTTGCTTTCCTCCCCTGGGCCTTTACCTGCAAGCACCTCACCTTGGGACAGCCCTGCACCATCTACAGCACATCACAGGAACTCCCTTTATTTCACTCACTGGCAAGATTGTTTTCTTCAAATGTGGGACTGGAGGAATTCTTTGCGGTAGTAGAGATAAGTCTAACACAAATAGAAGAAATAAAATGTGAAGCAAAGTGTTTAATAAATACACTGTCTCTTAGAGGACCTTAATACAGCCACTGGCTGTCAGTGCCTAAAGGACATTTTGTGTCTTTTTGGAATGCACAAGTGAACTTTGATATTAAACTTTAAGCAAAGTGGACTGAACGAGGAGTCTGATCTTTCTGGGTTCTCATACCATGTTCTCAACCATGATGGTGCAATAGCATCACCTTTTAGCAGCCTCTTCCCCTGGGTTTGATGGGCTCTTGTACTGACTATTACTATGAAAAAACATTACTATTATTTGCAACTCACGTTACATTTCCAAGACCTACGAAGAGAGACCATCTTACCTTCTTTTTCCAAATTTTCTCTCCTCATGTACCAGAGGGAGACCCGTTTGAGAGGATTTTCCACAGTCTCATCTGACTTTTGTTTTTCAATTGTGCCATTTCTTGGCTTATTTCCTACCTCATATAACATTCCTGTGAAAATCCAGAGTTGCACTTCAAGTCATTGCAAATATTTTCTTTCTGGAATATTTTGGGTTGTGAAAAACATCTGAGATCATCAAGTCCAACCATTTCTACACTAAACCATTCTAGTATTTCTCAGGGCTTTTTCCTTCATTCATCCGTTCATTTCAGGTTGATATTAGCAGATGTCTCTGCTTCACTGGAAGCTCTTCACAAGAGCTGGTCTGTCTTGGGGACTGGCTTAATCCAGTTTTTACATTTCCTGACACAGTGTGAAGAGGTTTTTTTAGGGGGGACATCAGAGCACTGGGATGAGTGGGAAGCAGCCCTGTGCAGTGTAACTGCAGTGTGCTCTGGGCAGAGTGACCGAGGGAGGCACACACACACACACACACACACAGGGGCTTGTTGATGCACTGCCCATTTGTGTTGGTTTATTTATTTACCATGTTGATTTGGCTTTTTGTGTATTCCAGAGGAAGATGGGGATCATTGTCCTGCTGCTCAGGCACTGGCCCGAGCAAATAGCATTAATCTTGTAAAGAGCATGGTGAACATTTACACAACCACAGAGAGTGAGTAGCATCTTTATTTCTTTCTTCTTTTTGGTTTACATTTGCTGGAGGTAATATATTATGCCAGTTTTTCATCACCATGCTTCTGTGCATGTACCAGGCTAGGAAAATGACATATTGTTTCATCATCAAATTAGAGAGTTTATGCTGTCTAAAATTAAATTCAGAGCCAGGAAATTACAGCTATATTGATGGTTTGTTACTTCAGCAAAAACACAAGGGCTTCAAAGGGTTGGTGAGAAGCTGGTGCTCACCTCTCCTGTTCCTGCACAAGGGCTGTGGGTTGGTCCGAGGTGCCACACCTGGTGTCAGTGTGAGTCCTGCCACAGAGCCCTGCTCATGAGGCCTCTCCCCTCAGCCAGAGCACAGCCCGTGGCTGCACTGATGTCCCCAGCTGGGACGTGTTTTATGGTGGCAGTCTCTCCCTGAGAAACCCAGAGAAGCTGCGGAGAAGGCAACCAAGGAAGCAGCAGCCTGCCTGAAGAAGCCCAAGAAAGCTGCAGCCATGGAGAGTGCCTGAGGGAGGGCAGCAGCAACCTCTGTGCCCAGGAAAGCCAATGACAGTCCCCAGATGGTGAAACCTGGCAAGCCCAAAAAAACCCAGCTCAGAGCTTGCCCTAAAAGGAAAGTGGTGAGGCCAAGGCTGCCAGGGCTGGAATGAGAAATGTGGGAATGCAATGCCTGAGGAAAGGTGAAGGCAAAGCCAAAGGAGGCTTTGGTTGAGCCAATTTAAGTCCAGTTCTGGTTATGAGAGCTTGCTGGCAGGTCACACTGCAGAGCCCTGTGGCTGTGCCCAGCCCAGCTGGCACCTCGTGCCCAGCCCTGCCCCATCATGTGGTGCCCCACATGTCACAGGGCACCGTGGCTCAAAGCTCCAGGCCCCACTTTGCTGTTCAGGGATGTGGTCTCCACCAAGACAAACCAAGATTTCAGCTTCTCCCCTTATCTCGAGCCCCAAACCTCATCCTTGGAAATGCTCCTGTAGCAGTTCCAGTTTCGTGTTTGCAGTATGGCAAATAGTCTGTGGAGAGGGCTAGATACAATTATTTATTCAAGGTGGGAAAGAAAAATAGTAAATATCAAATGAATGGAAAATCGAGAATCTCTTGGGCATTTTGAGCACCGAAGAATCATCATGCCTAAAATGCTAAACAAGTGTGTATATCAACGTGCATGTTTATATAAAGATATCTTTTAAAAACGAATTCTTCTGGGATGGAGAGATTCATCTTCAAGAGAACTACTGGGAGAAGATAAAAAGACAAAAAATAAGTTTTAGTTACACTTTTAAGCAGTCCAGTAACCATCTTTCTATTGGTAGGAAACCTAACTTTTTTCTTTTAGATAATCTGGCTGTTGTCCACCTCTGTGCCTGGCAGAGTATTTGAGAGGTGTATGCAGTGGTGAAATACGGCATAAATGTTTTTTGCACTCTTTTCTACAAAAGAGAAGCAGGCAGCATCCACGTCCTCGTGCTGCTGAGGGAATTAGATGAGCCACTAGAGGGAGTTCCACACTCCCACACCGCGAATGAAAACACTGAAAATAGCTGTGGGATGTTAATTAGCAGTTTTTGTCCTGGGGAGGATCAGCCTCAATGACAGGTGACACAGACAGGGCCAGCAGGTAGTACTCCAGTGCCTTCCACAAGCTTTTTCTCCTTCCTTGTGCCCTTTAACAGAAGTGTGACTTAAAATTTCCAGATTCTGACAAGCTATCTTGATGCCTTTTTTTTTTTGTTTGTTTGTTTTTTTTTTTTTTGTTTTTTGTTTTTTGTTTTTTGTTTTTTGTTTTTTTTTTTTTTTTCCTGCAGCATACAATAAACCCCATTTGATACCACATCAATTTCTTGAACCTGAAAGAGTCAAAGACCTGAGCAGATCCTCTCCTGTCCTGTTGTCTGAGGTGGGTTGATGCCAGAAATGGCTGAAATAGCGTTCAGAGCATTCCCTGAACGGCAGTCATGAGACTGTTTCTCCTGGAGACCAACAGCACTTGCTTTAGAGCATGCCTTGGTTGTGTCACGAATAAATGAGAAATGCCTTAAGAAAAAAACCAAAACAAAACCCCAGTAAGGCAGGGCAGCTGCTCCATCCTGGAGGATGTTGCCCTGTGTGTCAAACCCTTCGCAGAGCCCAGGCGGGGCACGCAGCCCTGTTTGGAGGCAGTTAATGATGACGTTCTGCATGGAGGGGATGCCCTGGGGAGGCTCCCTGCGCTCTCCTAACCTCATCTCTGCTTCATGGCCCTCGGCTGAGCAATCCCTTCCTCTCTCCAGCGTTGCAAAGCGCTCGCTCGGCGCGGCTTAAAGATGCTTCTTCTTTTCTGAGCAGACCGAATCGGACACGGCTTCAGAAATCAGCTTCCAGTTTAACAGGCACAAAAAGAGCCCCAGCACTGGCAGCCACTCATCGGACATGGCCTCGGTCTCCTCGGTAGGTACCAGCGCCGGCCGGCGCGCCTCGCTCCGCTGCGTGACGCTGCATTCAGGCTGCTGCTGCTGCTGCTGCTGCTGCGGCCTCCAGAGCATCCTGCTGCTTTCTGCATCGTTAAAGGAACGGGGTGATTGATGACTTGCTGGGGTTAAAGGGGTGAATCACCTCGAAACAGCCACTGAGCCGCCCTTGGTCAGATTTCCCCGTAAGCGACAGTCCCCGCTCCCAGGCGAGGGTGCTCTGAATCCTGGCGGTGCAGAAGGGGGGGAGAGGGGTTCCAGGTGGGAGAATGAGGCACACAGATATTGAGGGACGTGTTTGTGCTTCAGGACTGCACGTGGGTGCCCTCTGCAAGCTCGTCCTTTATCGGGAGGTAAGAGGGAACTCAGAGCTGGACAGCAAAAGCATGTTTTAGAGCTTCAGCTTCTAAGGAAAGCTGGAAAAAGCTGAATGTGTTTAGCTGAGTGTTTTTAAAAGATTCCTTAGAGATAGTATTTGGGGAGGGAGCTGCTTAAATGCTTGAATTTGCTGTGCTACTGTTACGGATTTCTCCAAGGAGTATATTTGAGATTTACAGAATATATGTGAAGCAAAGCTGGTAGGGAGAGGTCATGAATGTAGATAAATATGTTAAAAACTTCAGGGCACATGAGTTCTTCTCCTAATCTGGAGCATCTGGGAGCTGAAAATGAGTCCAGGTCACACAGGTGTTCTTGAAAATCTTGTTCAGGAGTCTCTGCTGGGGTGAGTATCCTGATGGGATGGTAAATGCAGCTCCAAGGACTGACAGGAGATGTTTAGCAGGTTTTTTGGAGGTTATAATAAAATTCAGAACCAAAATAAGTAGGGAAAGACAGAGAAGAATTGGGTTAATTACTAGGAGGGTTTTTTGATAAATGTTCATGACGGTACCACAGAGAAGTGCCGAGAGGGGTTAACGATTTGCTTTGTAAACAGCGTTAGCTTTTATGATTTCCTGGCAGGAATCAGGAGTGATCAGTGCAAGAGAAAATTATCTCATCTTTCTCTAGCTGAGTTTTGCTTCTACCAGTGAAAGACAAAGACCTGAAAAAGAAGCCCAAGGGCAAAATCCAGTTTGTTCAGGGAAAGCAAATAACCCTTGGGTGCCCAGCTCCAGATTTGTATCTGGAGAAACCTCATGTTCCCCTGCCTTTGGGGCAAGTACAGGCTGTCTCTGGTGGGACAGTGGCTCTTCAGAACAGGCTTGTATCTGTTTTGTGCTGCTCCATGCACATGGTGAGTAAGCAACAAGATAGGAATAGTTCTTCCTACATTTCTAGTCTGTTTTATAAATGGATTGACAATTGTGTGACTATATCAACCTGAAATAACAACTTCTTATAATATAGTTCAAGTTCTCTCCATGTATTTCTTTTTTAGTGATGAGATTGGGTCAGGATATCAGTTATTCTGTAAGCATAGGGAAGAGACATACATGTGTGGTCCCACCAGGAATATCTGAGTCCATTTCCCAAAGTTTTGGGATGTGGGAGTGAAAAAACTTCTGTATTTCTTGAGCATTCAATGCTTCTAAGTCATGGTCTAGGATAGCACATCTTTGTGAGACCCTTATTTGGATTGCCCAGCCCTGGCTTGCCTGAGAACAGCCACAGCTGTTTAATATTATAAAATTATAAATAAATATTCATACCCACAGCCATCTCCGTGCCAAGAACAGCACACTGCACGAGGACAGGAAGGCCAGGCTTTTCCCCTGGGAATGCATTTCTCGGACTGTTGTCTTTGCCCAGAGCCCAGCCAGGCTGTGCCTGTTGTGGTGGCACTGACCTTGCTCTTCCCCCTGGCAGGTGAGTGGCAGCGTGCTCAGTGTCTACAGCGGCGATTTTGGGAGCGTGGATGCCCAAGGAACCGTGGAGTTTGCTCTGGACTATGATGAGAAGAACAGGGAGTTCCAGGTCCACGTGTCCCAGTGCAAGGACCTGGCTGTGGTGGATGAGAAGAAAGGCAGATCTGACCCGTGAGTGATGTTTGAGTGCTTTGTGACTTCAGCCCTGCTGAATTCTGTGCTCTGGAGGATTTTTATTTTATTTAAATGTGATCCTTCCTTCCTTCCTTCCTTCCTTCCTGCCAGCTTATTAGCTTGGCAGTGTGGGGCAATATGCAACTGGGGTTTGTTTTGTAGGTATGTGAAAACTTACCTGCTCCCAGACAAAGCTAGGATGGGTAAGAGGAAAACATCCGTGAAGAAGAGGACGGTGAACCCCGTTTACAATGAGGTGTTACGGGTAAGAACAAACACACACTCTGAAAACCTCTGTAGCGGTAGGCACCTCTAGCAGGCAATTCTGGGAAGTTCCTGCCCTCTTGGCCAGATTCTTCCTGCCGGCACTGCACTGCTCTTCCCTGGGGTTTGAGAGGCCTGGGATGTTAAAGGTTCCTCTGCACCCATCCGTGTGGCACCCAGGATTTCTCTGCCAAAAGCACACAGGTCTTTGGATGCAATAGGGACCTGCAGTCAGAGCAAGGGCTGCTTGTCCTCCCCTTCCCTGGCATGCAGGACTGCTAAGAAAGGTCTGTGTTATCTGATCATCCTCATCAAAGCATAGAGGATTATTTAACAATGCCCAGGCCTGTGTTAATAATTCTTGAGAGAATATTTGGTTTGCCCTGTGATGAATGGAATGCCAGGTTTCCCTGTGCTCAGCAGAAAAGCTTTGTCAGGGTGGTAGTATTGCTAGGGGACAAAAAAAAGGTGTTCAGATGGAAGCCAGTGCATATGTGGAGTGGATGTGAGTGTCTCAGAGCTTATTCAAGCTTTTGAGTAGTTTATTTCTGTTTGTGAAAGAAGAAAAATTTGAACAACCTGAATTCTCTTCCTTCCTCTAGTATAAAATAGAGAAAATGGTGTTGCTGATCCAAAAATTAAATCTCTCTGTTTGGCACAACGATCCATTGGGACGTAACAGTTTTTTGGGAGAGATTGAAATAGACTTGGCCAGCTGGGACTGGAGCAACAGGAAACTCAACTGGTACCCGCTGAAGGCCCGGGTAAGTGTGTCTCAGCTGCACTCCTGCTTTCTTTCTTTCCCAGCCCTGAAGCCTTGAGGCTGGCAGCAGTCCTTCCCGACTCCTCTGAGGTCTTTGGGTGTGGTGGTGGAGCAGGACAACCTGAACTGTACCACTGGACACCTCAGTGCTCAGAACAGTGGCCTTGTCGGGTCTGTGGTGGTGGCTGATCTCTAGGGACTCTGATAAATGCAACCCGACACTAATCACAGCAACTTTGCCATGACTTTGCCGTTCGTTCTCTCCCCTCACACAAAGACCACCCCTTAGAAACAGCAGAGTACTGGCTGCCGTGCCTCGAGAGGCAAATATTCAGGTGCTGCTGTTTGTAAAGGCTGTGCAGCTTCCTGCATGCTTCTGGATTCACAGGTCTGATATGAGGTCCCTTTTGAGCAAATAGAGGACATTTACCTTTCAGAACCAAGGTGGTTAATTATATCCAGCCGGACGTGTCTGGAGGGGCAGCCTTGTACTCTGAATCCTCAGGCTTTTGTTTCTGAGAGACTGAACTTGAGAACAAACCCACAGAGAAATGACCTGCCCTAAGAATGTGCTGCTGCAGCCATGGAAAATCAGAGTTTGTCTGTTTGTGCTCCTCCACTGAAGTCAAAAGCTGTTTGCCTTGCTGTGTTCCCACAATCCTCCATCCAGTCAATCATAACTGTTTCTGTTTCAGAGCCTTTCTGCTGTTAATGGTGTGGATCATCGAGGGGTGATGAGTTTGTCCATTAAGTACGTCCCCCCTGGAAGCCTGGGTAAGTGTGGGTCGTGCATTAAGGGCTACTGCCCCAGGGCACGCACACAGCTGGCGCTGCCTCATCGGCTTAGGGGCGCTGAAGGAGGAATCTCATTAGAGCAAGATCTTAGAGATCAGCACAAAGGCAGTGTTTGACAGCACTGCCTGCAGCCAACACCTGATTTCCACATCTGGATTTACTGGGAAAGTGCTGGGGAGAGAGGAAGGGCTCAACAACCCCCGGCTCATCAGCTCTTAGGGGCATTTGGGCACTGTAGGGTGCTGTGATGTGGTAGGAGCAGCACACATGCCATGTTACTGTGGGGCAGGCACAAGGTTGGCTTGGCCCAGCAGTTCCTTCTCTTTTCCTGTCTGACACAGCTCTGGCAGGCTGTGTCAGGAGCCTGTGCAGCTGCAGGAGAGCTGGCTGCAGTGCTGAGGTGCCCAGGGAGGGGCAGTGAGCACACAGGAGCCATGTGGGTCCCTGGAGAGAAGGGCTCTCATTCTGGGAGCCAACTGGCAGGACAGCTTTTCTCTTCTCATAAATGGCAGGGCCCAAGAATCCTCCCTCTGGAGAAGTTCACATCTGGGTCAAAGACGTCAAGGACCTGCTGCAGTTGCGTCCCTCTGGGGTTGACTCCTTTGTGAAGTGGTGAGTGCCTGAGCACGGTGCTGCTCCTGCTCTGTGCCCCCACAAAGGGCTCTGGTTCCTGCTCCCTTCTCAGGCTCCCCCAGCTGTGCCTCCACACTGGAAATCCTTTGTGTTGCACTGGGAGAATTGTAGGGGGGATTTGCCCTTGTTATTCACCTGTGGCCAAACTAGGAAGATCCCTGCTGTGATGAAGCTCTTGGTCAATGTTCAGTGCTTCACGCTGTGTGTTTTCTCCTCTCAAAGCTATGTGCTTCCAGACACCAGTAAGAAGAGCTACCAAAAGACCCGAGTGATAAAGAGAGACACAAACCCTGTTTTCAATCACACCATCGTGTACGACGGCTTCCATACGGAGGATCTGAAGGATGCCTGTGTTGAACTCACTGTGTGGGATCATGAAAAGCTTACCAACCATTTCCTTGGAGGAATCAGGCTGGGCCTTGGCACAGGTGGGTATTTCCCTTTATTTTAACTCAGCACTGTTGCCGTAGTGCTGAGCCACAAGGTAGAGTGGGAAGTTACAGAGTATTTTCCTGTTGGACAGAAACCAGAGATGGTGTCTCAGTAACTGGTACCTGCACTATGTCCTGGATGGAGAGGGCCCTGGTACCATGGTAACGACCCTCTGTGCCCACAGCTTCTACCAACATCAGCACTGAGGTCTGGCAAAACTCAAGGATCTCCTTGGGTCCCTCAGAGTTTTTCCTGCTGTTACAGGAGAGCAGGCTGCATGACAAACCAACATTATATTGGCGCTCCTCCCAGGGAAGAGTGCTCAGGGACGGACTGGAATGTCCACAGGACAGCACCACGTGGTGACAGCCAGCCTTGAGGGGCTCTCTGGGACATTCCACAGTGTTTTAAGTGTTCCCTGGGGGACAAGGCTCAGGGTAGCTGGAATGTCTGCCTTGCAGGTGCACTGTGGCTCTTGGGTTTGCATGTATGTTCTCTGTTTTCCACCTCTAATCTCACCAGGGGGGTTGGGAACTCTCAAGAGTGAAGGGGCAACAAGAATAAAACATAAAACATTCGACTTCTCTCTCATTGACAAGTAATTGGCACCTAAAAATTTGGTTGAACTGGAATTGGTATACACACTTCTTCTATAGAAATGAAATGAGAATGTTGATGAATACTCCACCTCATCCACAAGGAAATCTTTTAAGGGGAAACCCAAGCCTTTAAGACCTTCTTTACCATTTAAAAAGACGCAGAAAGGGTTTGAACCCAATATTGCTTTCCTTGGCAGGTTGTGGCTACATCTAGCCTAATCTATCTACCCTAATGTTTAGGGGTTTGCATATTATGGCTTTTGCAGTGACTTCATTCTGAACTCTGGTGTAGAATGGGCATTTGCAGGAGAACAGGAGGTGCTCAGGGTGCAGCTTGCTGAGGGGAAGTGAGCAGCTTTTATACATTTCCTGCAGCAGTTACATCCCGTGGAGTATTTTTTCATGGAGTGGGAACTCTTTGTGCAGCTCCCAAAGTTTTCTCGTTCTTTTCAGGTTTGAGCTATGGCATCTCTGTGGACTGGATGGACTCCACCCAGGAGGAGGTGGCCTTTTGGCAGGAGATGATGTTGGCTGCCAACGAATGGATCGAGGGATTGCTGCCACTGCGCTCACTGGCAGGGAGGAAAAAACTGAAATAACCCATTGTTGGTGCCATAGAAATGTGTTCATTAGAACTGGGAAACTTCCTGCACCAGGGAGAAAGAGAGCATCCACAGGGCTGCAGGTGTCAGGGTAACAAGGCGCTGAAGGGGCAGCACCTTGGAGGTGTTCATGCTGAGTGCTGACCCACTCACGGAGGACACGGAAGATGCCAAACAGGATTTTGACCAAGAAGAAACTTAATCTGCCTTTTTGTTTAATCATTTATGTATTCAGTGTATTTGAATTCCATTAAGCTCTGGGAACATCAGGAGAAGGAGACACAGATAACTTTTTTTTTATTATTTTTACAGTTTCTTGTGCCATTTTTCTTTGGTGCAGAGGTGGAGTTGTACTGAAGCAGAAGCACGCTGTTAATCCCCACTGTACCCCTGTGAGGGGCACACTCTGTACTCGGTGTACAATTGCTCCAAGTCACCAGCACAGTTTGAGAACGGGAGCTTTGCATTTGGCACCGGTGATAACACCTCTTTAATGGGAGGAAAAATTGAGTTCCAAGGTGCATCTAAAGGAAGAGAGGGCTATTTGCAGCAGAAAATGAAGAAACCTGAGGAGGAATGACAATGAGGAATTTGATGTATTAATTTCTTTCTGCTTTCATCTGGAGGAGCGCAGGGATGCTCTTAGTGGGATTTTGCAAGCAGGAGCTGTTTTCCTGGCTTTCCCACAGGCTTCCTCAGTGACCTCAGGCAAGTTTCTTCGTGAAAGGAGAGTTTGAGTGCAATATAAACTAAAATGTTTGCCCGAATGTAAAATACATTGCCAACGGGCCTAATCACTCCTGTGCAATGCCTTGTGTGCAAAACATTTCAGTGTGAAGAGCTGAGGAAGGAGATAGTTTCATGTTAGCCTGGCATTAGGGAGGAAAGGTCCAAACCCACCCTGGAACGCAGGAGCTGCTGGGAGTGGTAAGCAGGGAGGGAGTGAAGGTGAAGGGAGTGCAGAGCTTCAGTTTCCTGGGGGTCTCCTGCCTCTGCAGCCCCTGCTGCCCCTCCAGTCTTCCTTTCACCTGTTTGTGAGTTGTCTGCAGCTGGAATTTCCCTTGGGCCAGTAGCTGCAAAAAACCCTTTGCATCAGGCACGTTGGCCGTGGTGGAGCGGTGGTGTGAATACATTTTGAACTGCGGCTTTGTAATTTCTGTTTTGGTTGTACATACTGTGATTAAAGAGAATGCTTTTCTTTAGTCATCAGTTGGTCTCTTGTACCTATTTTTATCATTTTCTAAATGACAAAATGCAAGCAAATGAGGTGTTAAATTTTGTTGAAGCATGTTTGCCAAAGGGCAAGTGAAGTGTCATGAAGAAATAATTTTTATAACTATCCCACTTTAGATTTTGGTGCTCTGATTATTTTGATATTCTTCTTTAATGGATTGGTTTTATTTAACTCAAGCCCACTGTGACTTTTCAGCTCAGCAAAGATGGTTGTAAATAAATTAATAGAGAAATGTACACTTAGAGTAACAAGACATTTTCTTTTAATGGAAACATTTGGGAGATAATCAGCAGCTTTCAGGAGTAAAAATAAAGAATTAAAAATATTTATACATCTGTGTAACTGAGGAGCCCTGAGCAGAGGTGGCTGCTGGCTTCTTGCAGTGAGGTTACCCATGGGAGTGCTGCTTTCCTGCTGGCTGCTTCTGTCTGCAGGGACAGGGACGTTCCTGGGCACAGACTCTGCTGAAACGCCAGGGGCTCTGTCTCGGCTCCGGGTCTCTTCCTGGTGGGTTCAGCTGATTCCTCTCCATCATGAGAGCAGTTAACCCTCCTCCTCCTCCTCATTAGTGCATGGCAGTGTTGCCAAAAGGGCTGCCTGCATCGATGGAGCTGGAAATGGCTGTGTTGGTGTTTCAGAAAATTAACATCTTTTTCATTGGTGGTGCCAGGAAGGGGAATAAAAGGGGGTCAGTGGGCCAGTTCATCCCAGCAGAGTTACTTCTATGAACTTGGCACGGGACTTTGTGAGACTATTTTTGTATTCAGAACCCATTGAGGATTTTTTTTTTTTTTTTTTTGGTTAATCTTTTGCTGGCTTGTTTATTTAAATTAAACCCTGATTAACTTAAGAAGCTTTCTTTGGCATTTAATAGTTTATCAGAGTAAAAGATTACACTGCCTAACCCCACACACTTTTGTCACACAGCTGATTCTGAGGCAGTAAAACTTGCTCTGCTCTCTGTTTCACTTAGTGCACAGAAAGCACTTCATCATGACATGATTTAAGGCACATTTATTGCCAGTGTGCTGTGGAGGAGCAGAGGATCTTGTGGGTAGAAGGTTAATGGCCTGTTTGCATGTGGTTAATGATGCTGACATTTGTTGTCCGTGGATGCTGAACCTAACAGGGACTCTGGCCTGTAAGTGTGTGCTGATGGCAGCAAGAGTGGGGCTGTAACTGGTGAAAAAAAAACAGAAAAAAAAACAGATGGAAAGTTTTCTGGCTGTATTTACCCGTTCATTGTGGAATGAGTCAAGAAAAGCTACGTGGAGAGGTGAGACTGTGCTGCCAGGGACTGTGGTGTGTGTCTACAGAAGATCCATGGAGAAAGGACTAAATGGTTTATATGAGATCTCTTTTTTCTGAGAGAGGGCTGGGAATGATGGAGAGCTGGATGTATCTCTTCCAGGAGCCCTGCAGGAGCCTGGCAGCCCCAAACCAAGCTCCTTTTTGCTGTGCATTAATTTCCCATTCACTAAATGCCTCACCTCAGAGAGTGAAGTGTGAATGAAGGGTGAAGCTGTCAGCAGGCAGCAGCATCCTGGAAGAAGAGGAAAAACACAACCAGGAGCAGGGGCTGAGCTTGGCAGGTTTGCTGGTCCCACCAGGCTGATGCTGGAGGGCTCCAGTGAACATTCCTGCTGGAAAGGGGCTGATGTGCAGTCCTTGCCCTGCCACTGACCTGGAATACGTGCTCGCTTAAGCAGGCAGATGTTTTTTAAAATGTTGTAAAATCGTGTCATGGTTGAACTTGTCTCTGGGCTGTGGTAATTCAGCCTCTGCTGTGGACCCAAACTAGCTAAACCTGCCTCAGAAAGGAAGAAATCCTGTGCATGAAGGCATTTCTGTGAGTCAGTTTTCCTTTTTCTCCAGGACTGCTGTCAGGGTTTAGTGAATTACCTGGCATCCAGTGTATTACAAAATGGAAACTGTACAACACCAGAGAGGCACAACTACCCCCTGCAGCACCTCACAGACCCCCACAGCTAATCCTCAACACGTGTGGCAGCTTGGGATGGAAAGGTGCTGAACAGAGCGACTGCAGGTGTGTTCTGCCTTTTCTCTACTACCCTGTGCACTTGCTGAACTTGAGACGCTACCAGCAGGGACAGAAATCAGATTTCATGCATCTAACAACCCATAATACCATTATAGCAGTTGTTAACAATCCAAAGGAGCTCTTGAGCTGTAAGCAAGCAGTCTGAACTCTGGGCTCAGAGGGGAAGCCAGGGGAGCTGTTTTCTGGCAATACAAGTAGCTCAGGCACCCACTTTATAGCAAGAAAAATCACAATAACCCCTTTCCCTTCCCTCCTCTCTCTCCCGCTCACCATTACTAATTTATCCTGATTGTAATGGCTTCTATTTGCTCTAAGCAGATCCAGTTCCCTTCCTGGGAAGAACAGCTACAAGGACATGATATTCCCAGTGGAGGATCCGTGCTAGGATTCAGGCAGATACAATGATCTCCTGATGGGAGGCCCCCTTTTCGATCAGCCAGCCCATGACCATTTTAATGTGATCATAATCTGAAATAAGACACCAGGAGCTGCATCTGGAGTGAGCCCTCCCGTGGTAAGGAGCTGCCCTTTAATGTATTATCACGGGGAAACATTTTACAAATGTTTTATGTCTCTTCAAAAAGCCCAGCTGTCTTGCTTGTATGTGCCTGCTTTGGGGCTAGAAGGCTGTGCCACAGGTGCTGAGTGGCACCAGAGGGTGGCTCTGCCTCTTGCAGGGATGTGGGCACATCCTCTGGACACGTCCACCCGAGTGGGTCACGCTGTGAGAGTTTCATCTTCCCTGTCCATTCTGGCTGCAAAGCAAATGCAAGCACTGCCATGGAGCGCTGCTACTGACCCCAGAGGATTCTCTGGTTCTTTCTGAAGTTTTTCTGCGTTCTCCCGCTGTCATGGATCCTTGCAGCCCCGTGTCTGTGCCGTTGTTCAGCTCCTTGTGAGGAGGCAGAGCCTCCTGCTCAGGGGATGGGGCAATTGAAGCTGTCTGAAGTCGGGCAGCTTCTGTGAGCTGGGCTCTTTGCTCCTCTACAGCCAAGGGAGAGAGAAGTGCTAGTGGAGGATGGTTCTCCCCATCAAGCTGAGTGGGATAAATAGCTCTCAGGATGCTCCTGCCTCTCCGCTGGGTACAGCAGGAGCCTGGGCACCTAGTGGAGGAGAGCCATTTAGGTAATGGGTTCCCATATTGATGGGGGCTCACTAATGGCGCAGCCAGCATCACTCAGCCAGGACTCTCTTTATCAAGCCTGTCTCTGCTCTGTTGCTTTTGATTCCAGGGTGACACTGGGGAACCGGTGGTAGCTCTGCAGGATCACCCCTGGAGCCCCAGCCAGGGACTGTCTCACTCCCTTGAGCACCAGAGGCATTTTGCTGACAGGGGGGTGTTTGGGGAGGGAGAACAGACAAGTTTCCTGTGGACACAGGCTGCCAGAGAACTCCACCTCTGCAAAAGGCACTTCAGCCCAACCAAGAGCCAAGGTGGGGCAGAAGTTACACCATGTGCCTGCTGGCACTCAGCTCTATCTGCTCCCCCCTCCTGCTACTGCTGCTGGAGGCTGTAAGGCTGTCACCTCATCACAGAGTCCTAAATTATGCTCCCAGTGCCTGCTGTCAGCGGGGCTGTCAGCTCCAGAGCTCTGTGTGGTGCCCTTGACTTTACGCTTGTCTGCACCACCCTGACTAACTGTGGGCATGGTATAAATAATAAACACTAATTCCACTTAATACCTTCCCTGTGTCCTGGGTTTTACAGCTACAGTCAGCCGTAGGTCATGGGTGCAATCACATCCCTGTCAACAGTGTAATCTATCTCCATGTCACATCTGGACAGGCCTAATTTAACAGCCATGTGTTTTGGAACTATAAACAATAAATTGTTTGCTCCGTGTGGTTCCCAGCCCTGCTCTCAGCACTCCCGTCATCCTGGTGTGTGGCCCCTGACTGTTTTCAGTGACTGCTCTCCGGCCTGTTTGGTTGTGGAGGGACTCAGGGCTCTGCCTGGGTGCAGTTTATCCCTGCAGCAATGAGCAGATTGTGTGTGTGGCTGGGATACAATCCCAGGTGTGGATGTGGGTGCTGCAGTTCAGCAGTGTGCTGTGATCACTGTTCTGTCCCAGGCTGGGGCACACACACACACAGCTCCTGTGCAGCCAGACCCGCAGCGAGGGACTGTGGCTGATTGATTGTTTTTTGTATCCTTGGAAACTGAGAGGGCATTAAAATTGCATGGTGTGTGCAGTGCTGATGCACTCTGCTCCTTGTAGTGCAGCTTTGGGCATGGAGATGGCTTCAGCCTCCAGCTGTGGGCTGTAAGGGGCACTGCTTTGAGAGAAAAGCTGAGCTACAAAACACCAAACTGTTCAGAGGGAATACTACCTATTTAGAGGGAATCCAACCAAGGCCAGGCTGGACGGGCCTTTGAGCAACCTGGTCTAGTGGAAGGTGGCTCCGCACATGGCAGGGGTTTGGAAATTAAACGTCCCTTCCAACCCAAACCATTCCATGATTTGTGAAGTACCTTTGTGAATTGCAGTGCTGAGGTCCAGGAGGGTGTCTGGCTCTGAGACATCCCTGACTCCAGATTTTCCACTCTCTAGAACGGCACCAGAACGCAGGCTGTCCCAGGATCTCCTTTGCTCCCACCTCCTCACTAATTAACACCGTGGCTGCCTTGTCACGCAGCGGGCGTTCATCTCCGAGAAGATGAACGTGACGTCTGCATCACGGGGCCCTGCAGGCCTGGGGAAGTCGGGAGCTGCAGGAATTCCTCCAGCCACGACAGCATCTGCTGGGCACCTTGGTGGTCTCCTCAGCTCCACACAGTCAGGGTGCCCTGGCTGTTGAAGATCATGCCAGGAAATGCCCACTGTCAGCTGGAGCTGCTCCTGGGGATGCTGCTGGTGGGTGACTCTGACCTGCTCGAGCACGGTCAGAACTGTGGGAGAAAAGGAAAGTGTGCGAGCGTGTGGGGAGGAGAGAAAAAACAGAGAGGAGAAACCACAATGGGTTGTGGGCTTCAACTAATGGGCATGGAGTACTCAGAAATCATTCAGGAAAGTGCATCAGATCCCCACAAAGCTTTGCTGGCAATGAGTCACGGGATAATGTACCACTAACTTGGATTTATAGGCTTAATATTTTTCTGTTGCACTGTTGCTGTTGCTGTGCAGATTGCTTCATCAATTTTCCTCCCTGTCCTGAGGTACGTTAAAGTAGGGTCTTTTGGGGTTGTTATTTTTTTTAACAAATAGATTATATTTCAAAGAATATTGAAAAAGTTCCTTGCCATTTATTCCTCAAGACTTGGAATGGTCTCTCTACTGTCATAGTCCAATTTACAAGGTGGCTAACTGTCTTGTGCCTATATAGATGTCCTTTTTCTAAGGACCTAATGAATATAACAGCCACTCTCAATGCATTTATTTCAATAGTGGTCATAAAGGAGGAACTTTTAATGAAACCATCCTTTAAAAAAAAAAAAAAAACAAAAACCACCAACATATTCATAATTTTTTAAAAGTGTCAATATTCCTCCTTTCTCACTGAATACAGACATTTTACTCGCTGTTTTTAATAATATATGTGTCAATTTTGCCTTCCTGAGGCGAGGGAAAACTCTGCTCTGGCAAGAGTTTTAAAAGTAGGTGCTCAAACTCTGTCATATCCCGCAGAGCCAGGGGACAGTGGCTGTGTGCTGCCGTGGCAGTGACACTCCCTGCTTGGGACAAACCCGGACGGGCACTCCGGGGTGTCTGTGCTCGCACTGTGGCATGTTCACGGCCACTCGGAACCCACTCGAGCAAAGCGAGGGGAAAATGGATTGAAGACTTGCGGTATTTAAGTTGCTGGGTATTTAATGTCTGTAATGCCTGATTTTTGAGACCGTACACACATCATACACACATACACGCTATATATATTTACGCAGACACACACGTGAGCATGTGTATTTGTTTGGTTTCGTGAGTAAGATGCCTCCTGTTACCATTGTCTCTTTCCAGACAGGCAGGTGACCCCGGGGCGGTGCAGAGGCACTCCGGTAGATCTCACTGGGAACGAAGCCCCCGGCGCATCAGTGAGGAGCCCGAATCTCTCCAGAAACGAGCCCCGCGTTTAAAACACAGAAAGGTGCTGCGCACCCCGCTCGACGCCCGCTTTCCCTCGGCGAAGCGCTGAGGAAGGTGAGCGCTCCCCGGCCATGGGGGCTCGCCTCCGCCGCCGGGGATCCCTCCGGCCGGGGCCCGGCCGCCCCGCACGGTCCCGCCCCGCCCCGCCCCGCCCGGCTCCCGCACCGCCGCGTTCCGGGGCCGGCGGCTCCTCCCGGCAGTGCGGTACCGCGCGGCCGCCATTGCATCACCGGCACCGCGCCGGCCGCGCCTCCCGCATCCCTCACCCCGCATCCCTCACCCGCACCCGCATCCCGCACCCTGCATCCCGCATCCCTCACCCCGCATCCCTCGCCGCACCCCGCATCCCGCATCCCTCACCCCGCATCCCTCACCCCGCGCCCCGGCTCCGTCTCCGGCCGGGCTCCAGCGCCGGTTCGGCGGCTCCGGGGCCTCGCCGGCAGCGCCGCCGCCCGCCCGGCGCCGCGTTGCGAGGCGGCGGGAGGCCGGCGGGATGCGGCGGTGGTGACGGGCCCGCAGGGCCAGCGCCGCCCGCCATGGGCCCCGCCTGAGGCGGCCGCCCCCGGGCCCGCGGGCCGGGCATGGGGCGGCGCGGCGGCGGGCGGGCGCTGAGGGGCCGGCGGCGGCAGCATGGAGGCCATCTGGCTGTACCAGTTCCGCCTGATCGTCATCGGCGACTCCACCGTGGGCAAGTCCTGCCTCATCCGCCGCTTCACCGAGGGGCGCTTCGCCCAGATCTCCGACCCCACCGTGGGCGTGGATTTCTTCTCCAGGCTGGTGGAGATCGAGCCTGGCAAGAGGATCAAGCTGCAGATCTGGGACACGGCCGGGCAGGAGCGGTTCCGGTGAGAGCCGCGGAGCGGGGCCGGGGGCTGCGGGCGGGGGTGGGGGGTGAGGCCGGGTGAGGCGTGTGGAAACGAGACAAAGAAGAGCCAAATTGGCACCCCGTGTGCCCCCCTCCCCATCCCCGGGATCCGTGCCCGCCCCGAATGGCCGCGTGCAGGTGTGGGGATGCGCGGGTGTGGATGTGCAGGCTGCCGCTGGGGAGAGCTGCCAGGGCCCAGGCTGCGCTGGGCCCGCGTTCCGGCAGCCTGGAGATGCCCGTGCAGCAGCTGGCAGGGAAAGCGCCCGCTTCCCGGCGCTGCGGAGGCAGGCACCAGCGTGTTTCACAGCCGAACACTCTAGGCTGAGGCTGGGAAATGCTGCGGAATATGCGTTTCGGTGCTCCGCTGCGACTGCAGAGCTCAGCTCTCCGTAGGACAGAGAAAGGTCGGGGCAAACCCTCGGCTGTGGCTGTGCAGGGATGACAGGTGCTTTCTGGAGAGTGCCACGCCGAGCGCCGCATGGGCACCGACAATTTGGGAGCTCAAGCAACAGTAACCAAGTCACGATGAAGTGAAATAAAGGCAGCATGTGGGACCGTGCCAAGTTTCCCGCAGCGCTGTGTGGGAAAACCAGCAGGCCTGGTTGGAGCAGGCTCGGCCCCAGGCAGAGAGGGGCTCGGACCCTGCTCATTTTGCAGGGGTGTGAGTGTGCCCGCAGCTCCTGGCCTCCTGTTTGCTTGTATTTTTCACGTGTCTTTAACCCTCACCCGCTCGTCCGTCCTGCTCCCTCTGGGATCGCTTCCTGCGTTCCGCATCTCTGTGCAGCATCACAGAGCTTCTACCTCTGTGCTGCAAAGGCTGGCCCGAGGAATGTTTTGCTTTCATTCAGCAGATGAAAACTCCCCTACCCCCGCCCCTCTCACCGCCTTCCCTCGCTCCGTGGCACGGCTGTCTGGCCCGGGATGTGCAGTGGTTGGTCCTTATCCTCTGACAGGTTTTTCCTCTGCCGCCTGGAAGCCTTGCAGCGAGGAGCTGGCGCTTTATTCTGCCGAGAGAGGAGGTGCTTTAGCTTGCAATTGCATCAGCTTCCAGCCTCGGATCTCTGGCTGAGGTCTATAGAATAAACACACCTGAGTGCCTCCCCTGCTCCTGCCGTTGCTGTGAGGAGCAGGAGCTGTGGGATGCCCTCAGTTTCCTTCCTCTCACACACGAGGAAGCTGGGGGCCCCGGAGGCTGCTTGCCCTCGGTGCCGGGGGCTGACCCTGCCCGGCGCTCGGGTTGTTGGCATCAGGAGCAGGTGACCTTCAGCACAAGGGCAGCCGTGCTGCTGTGGTGGGCAGCAGCCTGCGGAGGCAGGAGCAGTGCAAGGGGCAGGGATGGTCAGTGGCATTAAAAAAACCCCACTGTGCAACTTTGAAATGCCCTTGCCAAAGCGTAGACTTGAATGCCCGATGTGAAGAGCTGGAGCAAACCCAGGGGCCTTTGTGGTGCGCTCTGAGATGTGGGAAAAAGGAAAAAAAAAAGGTAAAATCTGGTTTGTGTTTATCCCTTTCCAATCGCTCTTAGCCCTGTGACAAATTGTGCCCCATGAAGACAACTCTTGGGCTCCTCCTGCAAGGTAGGTTTCTTGGCCAGAGACAGGAATGAGCTGCTGCTGGAATAAGCCAAAGCCCCTTGGACTTGTCATAGGCAAGAAGCACAATGGAGCAGGTGATCTCCTAGAAACCCGAAACTATTTTTATCATTTGTCAGACACAGGGCATTTCTTAAGAGAGAAATCTGTAAGAATGAGCTTCCCTTTTTTAGATTTGACCATTTCTGCTTTACATAGTTTAACAGCTGCCCCTCGAGGACAAAACCACTGTAGTTATTTTGAAAACACCTTGGCATTCTCTGAGCAGAAGCTGTGTTACAGTTTCTCTCTCCCTGACCCCCTGTTGTGAGCTCTTTCACTCTCCATAAATTAGTAGCAGTTTCTGTGCAGTTAAGGCTTAAATTACAGTTAAACATGTGCCACTCTATTTTGCCAGACCAGCCCCCAAACCGCGCTGCCCGGGGCAGTGTTGAAGCCACTTTGGAGCCGTAGAAGAGCAGGCCCCAATTCTTCCCGGATCCAGCAGGCTTTGCCCGTCTCTCGTTGCTCAGATACTGCTGTTTCCTTGTCTGAAACGTGACGTTGTGTAATGCCAGCAAAAGCCTGTGCAGCCCTCGCTCCCTGGAGCTGTGTCCCACCACCTACAGAAGAGCTGTTTCCTTCCAGCCAGCAGCTCTCCCCTGGCTCGGAGGGAAATACTCAACCCTGGGTGCAGAGCAGGGCACAGCTCCCAGACAGAAGTGTTGTCTGTCGGTTAAAACTTGGCCAAAGTAGGTGCAAGTCCCTGTGGTGCTCTGCAGCAGCGTGTGAGCGTGGCAGGAGGAGGGAAGGTAGAAGTCTCGGAAGGGAGTTGGGGAGGGATGTGCAGCATGAGGGCAATGTGCTTCGCCTCATGCAGATGGTGAGGAAAATAGCTGTGGAAAAGGCTTTAAGGAGAGGCTCTGAGACCTTCACCTAATTTTACCTTGAAGCAGCATTCAGCTTAGATCCCACCACGTCTCTCAGAAGTACCTGAGGCATTGTTCTTGCTGGCAGGAGGAGCCAGGGCTGATGGCACAGAACACAAAGGAGAAGCAGAAATGTCCGTGGCAGTGTGGGGGTGAATTCAAAGTGCCAATATCTGTTTGCAGCTGGCCAGATAGCAAAAGGCAGATCTAATTCCCTCAGTGCCAAATGTGCAGGGTGACTATTGTCCCTAAGCCAAACAGTTGGGGAGGAGAAATTATCCAAACACAGCCAACTATTTTTTTCTTTTTTTTCCCTGCTTCTGGCTTTCTTTGGTTTTGTCTGTGAATTTTCACTCATCACTGTGTGTTTGTTGACAAAACAATTATTGAAAACTCTAGCTCATCCTTTCTTGGTGCAATTTGGACAGATACACACACTACAGGACCAGACAGCACCTACCAACAGTCTTGCATAGCCCAAGAAAAGACTTGTCCTAAGGTAAAAATGCAGCAGTTCTTGTTTTAGCCCAGCAGAGAAAGTTCAGGCCTGAGCCTGAATTCCTCCAGGGGCTGAAATCGATCATTGCCTCTGGATTTAGAGCAAATCCATGACTTGCAGAACACATCACTGTTCATCAGCTTCTTGGTTATCCCTTGTGTGGTGGCCACTGAACTGTAGCTCTGCTCAGCCTCACGGCCTCAGCTCTGCTCCGTGGCCCCGTGTTTGCTGATTCCCTGTGCTGCTCCTGCCTGCCTTGGGCTCAGAAGAGCTGTGGGAGATGTGCTCTGTTTTCCAGCCTGCAGTTCCGGGGTGTTTTTGGTGACTGTTTAATGTTGTCAGTGTTTGGCAGGAACGTGACCAGTGTTAGAGCCGATTCTCCTTGGAGGCTCTTGTATCATTTTTGCTGTTTCTCCTGTCAGTGCCACTAGCAGTAAGAGTGTCCTGTCACTGCAAGGTGACTTTAATCCAGTTGTGTAGTGGGAGGAGCTGTAGGGATGGGTGGATGGCCCTCTCCAAGGGCCCTGGGAGCTACAACCCCACAGTCAGCCTTCCAGATCTCCTGCTTTTATGTGGCTGTCAGAGAGCAGGTGTTTGGTTTCAATTGAATCCTTTGATTTGTCACAGTGCTTCTAAAACTGTGGGTGAGATGAGGTGAGAGAACTGACATGGTGTGGGGTGGGACTCAACAGCCAGGGGCATACAGAAATCCTGAGGGAAAAAAGTGGTGGGGGGGGATTTTGAAGAGAGCCGTGATAAATCAGTGAGGCAGCTTCCTAAGTGTGAAATCTTTAAGCCAAAATAAGTTTTCCTTTTAAAGGACGAGCCCTACAGAGCACAAGCTAGGAGTCCTGAGACACTGCCTGAACGGCCTTCTCCTGCCCTGTGTTCTGCAGGGTGCTGGCAGTGCTGCTTTCTTAAGGGCCATACTTTGGGACAGCCGTAACTTAACGCTCTTGTGGCTCCTTGGCTTGCAGGTCCATCACCAGAGCCTACTACAGGAACTCGGTGGGAGGCCTCCTCCTCTTTGACATTACAAACCGCAGGTCCTTCCAGAACGTGCACGAGTGGCTGGAGGAGACCAAGGTGCACGTCCAGCCCTACCAGATCGTCTTTGTGCTGGTGGGTCACAAGTGTGACCTCGACACGCAGCGCCAGGTGACGCGGCACGAGGCGGAGAAACTGGCGGCCGCCTACGGCATGAAGTACATCGAGACCTCGGCTCGGGATGCCATTAACGTGGAGAAGGCCTTCACCGACCTGACTCGTGACATCTACGAGCTGGTGAAACGGGGGGACATTTCAATCCAGGAGGGATGGGAAGGGGTAAAGAGCGGGTTTGTCCCGAACGTAGTGCACTCTTCAGAAGAAGTGGTGAAATCAGATAGACGGTGCTTGTGCTGAGCTCCTCTAGAGAGGCCGGTGGTGATGAACTCTACTAACCAAACGTACTTTGCGAAGTGAACTCGGTGTGACAGAAGGGAGAGCAACGCTCCCGTTGTGAACAGCCTCCCACCTTGCTTTGGACACCAGGACAGACCCTGGGAAGAAATGTTCTGTTCCAAATAACCTTTCAGAGCTGGGGGCTACAGACCCGAAGGAGAGCGAGCGAGGGTGCACGTGGATGTTGTAAGGAGACAGGAAGCAGAAATGAGGGGGCTGCACAACACAGGAGAGGGTATACAGAGCTGAATGGGCCAGTACGTGCCAGGGTACTGCACATGTTCTCTTTTAAGTAAACCCATAGCTCCCTGCTGGCTTTTGGAGCCACGGGATGGATGCTGACACCAGGCAGACAGACAGAAGGCAGGAGGACGCCTTGGTTTGTGTCAGCTGTTTCTTTCCAGGAAGGTCTAAAGGCAGGACAGATCATCTCCTCATAAGGTCAGTTCCACAGGAGAAGTTTACTGACGTGGTATGCACACTTCTGAGTTTTCTTTCTTATGTTCTTGAACCTAGTTCGATAGCAAAGAATATTTTGTGGGATTTAAAGAGGGATTTAATGTGGGATTTAATTCAAATTTAAATTATTCCTCCCTTAACAGTGTTCTACTTGCTGTGCTGAACCAAGACTCTTAAGTGGCAACTCTTGCTGCAGTAGGGATTATTCAATGCAATTTTTACTGACTTACCGCCTGGGTGAGTACCTTGAAAGTAGCCCAAGGTCAGGGCTTTCCAGCAGAATTAAGTGATCAAGAGCATAAAGAGAGAACCACGTCCTCAGGTGTTATGTTTTAAGGCCGGGGTGTTGCAGCCAGGTGGGACACACTGTTTCTGTTTCTGCCTCAGCACTGTGATGACCTCACCAGCCAGGTCACAAGGAGGGAGGGAAAAAAAGAAACCCAACAAGATAGAAAAACTGGAAAAGCTTAACTCAGGTGCATCAGACATCCCTAAAGGTGAGATTTGCTGTTAAAGAAGTTGAATAGCATTGAAAGCAACAGCTCCCATTGGTACTTTCTGCTGTTAAAGTGTCATTTTCTGTCTTGGCCCCTGTGGAGGAGAACTGGCACTGGGAAGGTGGAACACACAGCAGGAGTGTCTGAGCAGGTGGAAAGGAAAGCCTCAAGACACACTCAAGAGTAAAATTTGTTTTCCTCCCATGTTTTAGTTTGACAAAAGAGGCTCCATCTCAGGTTGGCCATCATGGGATGGAGCCATGTCACAAGAGCTGTACACAGGTGGATGTTTTCTGGGAATGCCATTAACCACTTAAAAGCTTTGCTTCTGCCAAATCTTAACCCAGGCTTTTGAAGTGCAGTGGGGTGACTGCAAATTAGGGAAGTTCAGCCAATTGAAAGTGAACAAACAGAACTGTAGTGACTTTTTTACTTGTGTTTGAAAGCTTTATACACCAAACTGCAGTGGGCAGGAGGTGGGGGGGATTAGGTAAAAGCCACGGGAAGCAGCTAGTGTTTATTTTAGGCCTCTGAGTAGAGAAAAAATTTTTGTTCCAGCTTTTTAATCTGCCTCATCTACAGAAATACAGGTTTTGATTGCTGTTGAGTTCAGACTGTTTCTCCTTCTGATCCCATTCTCAGTTTGCAGCAGAACATGGGCAGGTCTGTATTAAGAAAAAACCTGTGGTTTCCATATTGAAGCTGTAAAAAAAAAAAAAAAAAAACACACCACAAAAAAAACCAACCAAAAAAAGCCCACCCAAACCTGCAGCAAACCCAACCCAACAACCCAAACCCTGAACACTTTTGTTTTTGGTGTTCTAGGAACAATTTCAGTTCCTGGGCTCTGCAGGGAAGCAGCAGAGCTGCACCTGCTGGGAGGGCACAGGGAGCAAATGCCAGCAACGGGGGTGGCAGTGGCCTCGTCACTGCTTGAAGAGGCTGTGAATTTATCCAACACCTCCTGCCAAAGGCCAGGGAGTGCCAGGCACTTGGTTGAGTGCCCTGAAGATTAAAAAAAAGGAGGAAAGTACGCCCTTTACAGAATGTGTTTCTGGGTGAGCCAGGGTGGGCGCAGGGATGAACTGCAGGGGCAGACAGCAGGGCAGGTTTGCTCACGCCAGCTCAGCTGCATTTCACAAAGGCAGCGACAGACACTACCAAAGGGTCACTTGCTGTTCCCTGGAAGGAAATTCCACCAAGCAGCTGCTTCAGCTTTCCAGGGGCCAGCTGGACACTGGGGGTGTCTGGTGAGGACAGCAGCAGCCCCCAGGGCAGAGCCAGGGTGTGACATGAGGGGCAGTGAGGAGTTGGGTCAGACATTTTAGCAATAGTCAAATTCCGTAATTCCCTGTGCGAGAGCCTGGCCAGAGAGGAAAGATCACTTTTCATGAGACAAACATTTTATTTAATGGGTATTGGACATTCCCCTTTACTGCTCCCAGGGAGAAATTCCAGAGTGAACCTTCAATTTAAATACAGAAGTGTTTTATTCTAAAGAGGAACAGTACAGAAGAAAATGTACATGGTCTTAACTACTTAAGAGTTAATAAATTGTTATATTAAATTATAGAGAGATCATTATCTACATCTTTTTCTAATTCCTTGCATTTTCTAGACAGCTTATTAAAATATAGGAAATGTAGATTCATCTGTACAAAATTTGGAATGTTTTTTCTAAGATGAACTTATTGGATATGCTAAGAATTCTTTTCTAACAACTGGTTTTAATGCTTTGACTTAGAGGGACTTTGAGAAATCAGAAGGTGATACCTCTCACAGGCTAAAGGTCAGGAGCTCTTATACTCTAGGACAAAAAGAGGAAAAAAAAAAAAAAAAAAGCAAAAGCTAACTTTCTGTGGTCTCTACCACGCATTAAAAACAATCTGCATGTTAGACTGAACTTGCTCAGAACCTCCAGAATAAAAGCGTCCTTTACACTGTCCTCGCTTTGTTATGCACTGTAACGAAATGTGAAAATAATGCTGTATTTAGCTGTCTGTATGTGACTGAAAATATGCTTGTATTTAGCAAAATGGTTACTACGTGATAATGTGAAATTCAAAACTTGTAAAGAAACTTTGGTGGGTTTTTTTTTTTCCCCCCTTTCCCCCCTGCTCTGAGTGTGTTCCCTGCTCCCTGTCCCTGCTGGCTCCACCATTCCCAGGCCCTGCCTCACTCTGCAGAACCCGTCCTCTGCCTTGAGAAAAACCAGAGCAAGTGCTCTGAGTGAGACAAACCCAGCCCCTGCTCCCCGCAGCCTCGGCCCCTGCGGGAGGCCCCTGCAGCCCTGGTGGCACAGCAGCAAAGGGCAGAGCAGCCTAGGCAGGGATTAGTCCTTGAGCTCATCTGTGAGCTTTGGGGGTTTCCATTCACCTACGATCAAACAGGGCCAGCTCCCATCTCCCAGGAAGCAGCACCTCGGCACAGAGCAGCCATTTCAGCCCCAGGGCTGTCACCCGGCCCTGCAGCAGCGGCAGCAGCAGCAGCAGCGGCAGCAGCAGCAGCGGGTTCCTGGCAGGCCCCTGGCGCACGCCCTTGATTCCGCTCGCTTCTGCTTTTGCTGTGCAAAAATGCTTAACTGGTCGTTTGGTTCAGCACAACAAAGGCAGGCAAGGACCGGCCAGGGGCGTGGGGGAGCAGGGCCTGCTGGGATCTCATTAACCCAAACGAGAGAAAACTGAGAGAAATCAGACCGTGTTTGCAGCTGCCTTTCCATCACTGCTGATGCTAGAAAAGGAAAAAGGAAAAGCAGCAGCCTGCAGCCTGACCAGCACCACGTCCTGCCGCTGTAGCAGGCACCTGCTGGAGAACAGGGCAGAGCTGCACGTTCCTGTGCTGCAGCCACAGCCACTGAAACAAACACCGGGGCCCTGGGGAAGGCAGAGATGGGCCCAGGCACTTAGTGGTGACCATTTACCTGCTCTCTGCCCCTCCCTGCAGCTCTGTGTGACGGGCACAGTGCTGGAAAATCGCTTCTTTCAGTCACAACTCAGATGTGCTGACTCACACTCCCCCTTTCATTCACGCCACACTTTTCACTCTGCTGCTTCCACAGAATTTTTCACCCCCTCCTCACGCCCAGTTAAGGGAGGGAAACTTTACAGAGGATCACACATCACATTCACGACTTTCTCGCAAAGAAAGATGCACAAAAACAGCTGTTTGCCACAACTGTTCAGTTTTACTATTTTAATATCGTGAAATAAAAGTACAAAAAATTTACAGGTATATTGTTTCTTACATGAAGACTGAACAGTTAACATTTGCATTTATTTTGCAGTGAAACCTGTACTCTCAGTCACAGAACGTGATTATTAGCCACTGACATCACCACTGAGCATTTCATTTTAGAAAGAAACCGCAAAGGTTGGAGGCAACAATCTCGCAAGGCTTCTAAGGACCAAAGCACTTCTCCGACTGTACCAGCAGAGGTCTCGTTCCAGCCCAGCACCCCGAGGTCTCACAGGTTTCAGCACCGTGCTCACACATGGGACTGACACCTGGAAGCGGGAGGCTCTGGGCTGTCGGGTCCTCCATCGACACGTGAAACACAAGGGCTGGGAGGTGCAGGCGTGAGAGCCCCGAGCTGCTCGCTGCCCTCCCTCTGCTCTCCGGGGACAACGCACAAACTGCTGCGTGTCGGGTGCTGGGAGCACAGTGCCAGGCGGGAGCTAACCCAGCCTGGTGCTGCACTACCTGACCCACCAAACCCCGAGCTTCCACTTCTGCTTTGGGCGTTTCCTAGAACGTTACAGCCGCACCTCTTCCCAGCCCGTGTCAAAGTTAACTTCACCAGCTGCACAGAGATGAAAAAGAAAAACCCTGCAGTGCCTTAGCCTGTGAACATGTCAGGCTCCGTTTCATCCATGCCCCTCAGCTTTTCAGACAGGCTTTCAGGTAGAAATTTATTTAGGAGGGGCTGGTCTGATCGGAATACCGCGTCCTTTGCTGGACCGTGTGGTGCCTTTGCAAATCATTCATTTCATGAGGCATGCATGAAACCAAATTTTGAGTTTACAAATAAATAAAATGGTGCTCACCATTAGTTTTAATATATTTTACCAGTTACCGAAATGCTGAAAGTAACTCAGTCCTGAATGAAGTTTGGGGGTGTTTAAATAAAAAATACTTGGAAATTGAAACCACATTTAAAATTGGAAAAACTATGCTTTGTTTTTGGAAGGGTCTTGCTTGTTTCTTCTCTTTACGTCCCAGTTATAAACTCTAGCCATATCTGAGGGTGGGGAATTAAGGAAACAGCTCAGGCTATCAGAAAATAAAAAATAAAAGAGATTTTTTTAAAAAAGGAGAAAAAGCAGGTTACAGAGTTGTTCACTTGCAGCAGGCAGTACAGAAACCATTTAATGAAAGGGCTTTGGTGCAAAGCCTCAGCCCTCAGGAACACTGGTAACTTGGTAACTGCAGCATTTATATCATTACTTAAAAAACCTCCAAAAAGATGGCAGAGAAACACAATTTCAGTTTTGTCCGACTCTTTGCTGATTTCAGTCAAGCTGCCCATATCAGCTGTATTTGATTCTTTCAGGCATCCCGAACTCCTGCAGCACTAAGACAGCTCAAGTATCAATGTGAAACAACAAGCAGTTGTGTCTTCAATTAACTAAATCTCATGCTTCAGTTAATGGCTACACTCATTAAAATAGTTTCTAACTAGAAAGCATCAAAAACAACCCTACACACCCCTGAGGTGGTTCACGACAGCACAAAGAAATTTAAAACCCACTGAGCACAGCCCAGGCCAGCCCCAGGCTTGTGCTGCAAAGGGTGAGATGGGGAGAACAACATTCATGTGCCCTGGAGGAAGGGTCACTGTGCTTTAAGGTGCTCCCTTGGGCATCAGTTACACTTCCAGCTCACTCTGGAGTCAGTCTGGGCTGCCACCACTGCAGAGGACTTCACTAACACAACCTTTGTTGTCTCTCACACACCAGCCTCCAACTCAGCCCTGCAAACACAATATTCCATTTCACTGCTAGGACAGCAAAGTTCACAGGGGCTACAGAACTGTCAGGGCAGCCAGTCTGAGATAAAAGCACATCAGAAAGTTGGTTGTTACCTGGATGTTGCCTTCACACACATCTCCCCCACATTAATGAAAAGGATACTGACTTCTGTAGTGGTGAACTGGTCTCTGAGAAAGTCCAGGTCTTCCTCTAGAAGATCGAGGTTTTTTGTGGCCGTTGACAAATTCTTCTCTAACAGAGCCTGAGCTTCATCAATATCATATTCAAGCATCACATTGGCCTAAAAAAGAAAGATTGATAAAAGCTCTTACTCCTGCAATGTAAGGATTAAGCCACACCAAGGTGTTTGAGGCTGTTGTTCATAACTAATCACATTAGCAACAGACTGTCCTGACAGGCCAAGACAAGATCCAGGACAGGCAATGTCTGAATCCACTTGAGGCCTCCACCCCTTCAGGAACTGACTAATAAACCTCCCTGGTGACTTAAACAAGTTCTCTTCCTATAGCCAAGCAAGGAGGGATTCCTTTCCCTGTGGAACACATTCAGTATTTCAGGCATCTCATCCTCACTGTATTTGAAAGTGAGAGACCTTAACATTTCTCAGCAGCAACTTCCAGGTGCCACACAGCTCTAGAAACAGCTTTTGTTAGATCCAAGATAAACCTCAGGCTCTGTGTGGAACTCCGACAAACAGCTGGCACTCACTGGCAGTAACAAGAGCTACTACAGGTATTAAAGATACAATGGGTGTCAAAGTCCTCTCTGAGGCTGTGGTGGTGGTTTTGAACCCACACAGGGTGGTTTCAGGAAGAAGCTACCCCAGGATGAGATAAAAGAGCAGCATCAGGTGGAAATGCACCCATGAAGCTTTGTCCTGTTCCAGACCTGTGTCCGGAAGGGAGGCACAGCCTGTGACTGACAGGATCCCACCGAAGGGCAGGAGAAGCTGCTCCTCAGAGCAGGGAGATCCCCAGCAACAGAGACATGCACAGCCCAACACAGACTGCAGGCAACAGGCAGAGAAAGGCAGAAGGCCAAGGACACTAAATAAAATGAACTGTGTGCGGTGTTTCATCGAAGCTTTTCAGTGTGAACTGTCAGTAACATGTTCTGATAGAAAATAAACCTGGGATGCTCCAGGAACATCAGTGTTTATGAATTCTGAAGAGTCTCCTAACAGCAACAGGTACCAGAACTTTTTTTCTTTTGATCATAGAAGTGGGACAGTTGGGAGCAGCTGTCCAATTAGTCTGGATGGTTCATGTGCCAACAGTGTTTCTGTCCTAACCAAGAGGTTTTGTTTGGCAGCAAACACTGGGAATTAGGAATGTGCACGATTTAAAAGTCTCAAAATAAGCATCAGCAGGTTAATCTCCACATATAATGAAGCCTCTAAATACAAAATACTCTAACCTGACACTGTTTAAGTACTTAGGAATCTGGGTTGTGAATGCTGATCCCACCAGGCTTCAGTGCAGAGTCCACTCTGAATGCTGGCAGGTACCTGTGAGCAACAGAAATCCCATCTTTCCCAAAAAGGTGCATGAAAAGGGAAAGCAAGATGCTGAATACAAATTAACACAGAGAAGATGGGAAGCTGCTTGCCAAACAAAGTTATTTTGCTGGGCACATTCCCATGCCAGGCAGCGCTGGATGTTAATTTGAACCAAAAAGTGACAGAAATGGCAAGGCAAACACAAACAAGCTTTTTGGAAAGAACAATCCAGGAAAAAGAAAATTCTCTGAGGTCTTATTGTTCAGGAAAAAAAAAATGGAACAAGAAATTTTCAGTAACACACTGAAGTTGGTTAGATGTGCTCTGCAGCCATCAAGAGAATGGTGCCCACTACACCCAGGGGAGACGGCAACCAAAACTCTCTCTCACAAGCCTTTTATAAGTTACTGAAACAGTTTCAGAGAAAGTTCCATTTCACTTACCCCCAACCACAAACAAACTTTATCTGTAGGAGGAACGGAAGCTTTGCAGTAGAGGTTATCTGCCAGTAAAAATCTGGTTTCCATTGGATGTGTGGAATCCTTAAAACAAATGATAAAACTTACAATTGCTATTCTCACTGGTAACATGTTAAAGACATAAAACTTAGAGTAAAGAGCACACTTTTCTGCTTCCTGCCATTGATACAGTATTAACTTGCACGGAATTCTATGTAACTTTAACATTAGAGCTCCAAGAATAATGCATTTTTAAAAGATATATTTAAAAACAATACAGAAATCTCTATAAAGAATGGAGATGAAGTCAAAGCTTAGCTGCAATCTATACACTATTAAAAACGAAGTTTGCATTACAAACAGTAACTTTTTTTTGAACTAGCTTTCAAAAAGTACTACATACCTTTAAAAACAATTCTGTTATTTATAAAGGCATATTAAGTGTGCTCTCCAAAACATTTCTTGCAATGTGTTCTGTTAGGGTGGAAAGGCAGTTAGCTTTTCTCATACTCATTAGATATTCAAAATAATTTACCTTTTTCTTCTGCATGTGTTTTAAAATTTCTAATGTCTGTTTAATTTCAGGAATCTGACTTTTTAGCCTGTGAATTAACAACAGTCATAATTTATTATTTTACAGAGACACAAAGTTTCCTAAACAAGCGATCAGTTTTATTACACAGTCCACCCTCCATTTTAAGACTTGTTAACAGCTTTTTCCAGCTTACAAACACAGGTCTGAAAGACATGGCAAAGTAAAAGTAAAGGCAGCTCAGCTCCAGCTTCACCTGCCCCTGCTTTGGAAGCACAGCAACCCATTCAGCTTCCACACCAGAACAAAACACAGCCACAGTAACACACCCCCTCTGACTAAAATGGTACATTTGACATGTTTGTAATCTCCCAGAGGACAGGGTAACCTCAGCAGAAATACAGGTTAACACCACTGCAGTAAAACAAAACAAGTGTGTTTCTTCTGAGGTTCATGGACAGTGAGAAACTCTCCCGGGCTGAGGGCATCACTCTCCCACCAGCCCTGGCACTGGGATCCCCACGGCTTTCCTGGCCACTAGACTTATTATTATTATTAAAAAAAGAAAAAAAATAGAACGGTGCTAAACACTTCCCAATTCTGCAAAAATTACAACTTACCTCCTTTTCTTTTGAGCGAGATTAAGTTCCAGAAATTTATACTTCTGATACTGCTCATCCAACTTCTTCAGAACTACATCCGCTGTCTCATTTCCAGGCTGTTTCATAAAAGAATCTACATCTTCCTTTAAGGGGAGAAAGAAACCCTCAGTGTTAGAAGAGTTTTATGGAAATCCTAGACACAGACATGCTATCATCTTACTGCAGCTACATCTAGAGGGGTCTGAAATGTAAACAAACTTTTTTTCTGGCCTGGAGTACAAAAACATTTGGTTTCTTTTCTTAGTCACCTCTTCATTTCCCCCTCCCTGATTTTTTTTTTTTGGTAGGGAACTGAGGGATGGGCGCAGGGATTATCTCATACCCATCTCTGTGGGTACAGTCAGCGGTGCTCTCAGTCCTGGCTGATGAGTGACTCCCTACAGGGGTGGGTATCCAGGGAGCATGGCTAAACCTGCGCTCCCTACCTGTCCAGCAGGGCCAATGTTCTCTGTGCCTCAGCAGGTTATGAACTGCCTTGGATACAGCTGATGAAGGAAAAGAGTCAGCCTGACCAAGCACATTGTGGCAGACAAAGACAGCACACGGAGCTATCTGCTCAGACAGGCACTGTGGAAGAGATCAGCCTGGTTTCAGGAGCTCCTCTCTAGTCAGCAGGAAGCCACAGAACCTCCAGAGAACAACTCCAGCCAGTCCCATCACCCACAGACCGAGAGCCACGGGCCTGGCAGGAAAAGCTGCCGAAAGAAAGGCCAGAGCCACACGGGTTCAGCCTTGGCATGTGCCTCCTCCAGCACCCCAGGAAGCAGCTCACCTGGGACAATCCCAGCTTCTGAGAGGTGCTCCAGGCCAGGGATCACCACGTGGTGTTGGCCTCACCACCATTTACACACACAGCTGCAGATGACCCCACTCCCCCACTGAGGGAATTCTGCCCCTGCCCACACAGCTCAGTGAAAGCTGATGGAAGCCCCACCACAGGCCTCTTCAGCTCCTCCTCAACTCGGTGTCCCCATCCCAGACGTTTCCACCAGAAAAACACTGTTTATGTTACTAAAGGGATATCCGACATGGAGCTGCTGCCCCTCATTATGATGCCTTAACTCCCCTGGCTGAAGAAACTTGGTAGGAAATGACTGAATCCAGTAAGAACTCTCTGCCTTCCTTATTAAGGAACTCCACAGGCTGCAGCAGGCAGCACTGTCCAGGTGGGAGATCCAAACTCAAGAGACCACACCTCAGACTGCCTGAAAAATGCTCCAGCTACCTCACAGTCCAGGAGGCTTTCCTGCCTCTGGAAAAAGCTCCTAGAGAAGCTTTCAACAAAGAAAACAAGCATCAGGTTTGGGGAAGTGTTGCAGAAGTGAGGATTCAGTGAAATGCAACTCCCTCTTGTGGAAGCAGCTCCCCGCACCCTGCGGGCGCCCAGCTCGCACAGGACACAACCCACACCCTCCTGAAACAAAGGTGCTGAGAACTGAATCCAGAAGTGAATCCAGGCCCCTGTCTACTGGTGATCTCCTCCCACTACGTAATCTCCCGGGTCAAGGTGAGCTCAGATTTATCCCCACGATTTTCCAGCTGGGGTTTCTGACCCTGCTGGTCAGGCTCTTGTGCCACCTCCCCGTCTGCAAGGCTGAGGCACAGGCCCTTCTTTAAGCCTGAGCAGAACAGCTCTGAGGCACAGCTGGCTGCCAAAGCCATCAGGATCCCCACTCTGTGGTGCATTCCACAGCACCTCCACAGCAGAATTCTTACAACACTTACAGGTTCTGCAAGGACCTGCCAAAACTCATCTCCTTTTGAGGAAGAAACTGACCGGCAAAGCAGCATTTTGCAAACCTCAAACCAAGGCACAGGAACGTTCTGTAGAAGAACATCCCTGAAATACAGCAGGAGAGCGCATTCCCACGTGTTCCTATGGTTCCCCTCTGAGGGATGACCCAAATAAAGAGCTGCAGGGAGCTCTGCAGAGAGCTTCACCACCTGGGGGAATGTGCAGAGACCATGACAAGAGACAAGCATTTGCAGACCTGCATCCTCACACCTGCTGAGGAAGGCAGAACAAAGAAGGCACTTTATTGGGAAATGTCTAGGCAGCAGCTCAAAACCACCACAGCTGAAAGTTCTGTTTGGAGAGTTTGTAATCCAATAAATCCCTGTGTCTCAACATTATTTACTCAGTGCTCAACATCTCTTGAAATCTGGGGAGGGACAAGAGTTGACAGAACAATTCAGAGAAGATGTGAGCCATGAATTGTGTGAGGAGCCTCTATGAACCACGACACTCACAGAAAACATCTCTGAAGACAGAATTCACAGTGAGGCTGCCCATGCAGCATGTAGAGGGGAAATGCCAAGCAAGAGATCAGCAAGTCTTTAAATGTTTTTAAATAGAAACCTATTTTCTAAAATTAAAAATGCTCTAGTAAAGCCTACCCTCGAGACAGTAGTATTCTCACTCTGCAGAGCAGAATACCATTACAACTTCTCAGTGCAGGCTCATTTTGAATAAAAGAAAGTCTATCTTAACACCCACATCCAAATATTCCACCACGGAGGAGCTCTTCTGCAGACACACCCGTATTTGATCAGAGCACCTCTCAAATCTGACAATTAGGAAGCTTCCAAGATGTTCAGCTCCAAAGGTTATGGAGATCCCTGAGGTTATGAAGGGACCTTCATCTGTGCTGGTCTCCCATGAGGCATGGAAGGAAGTTACCTGGCAGCAGCAATGGTTTTCCAGCCCAGTACGGATTTGCCAGATCCTAACTGTTGTCAAAATACCTTAAAGGAGGAACTGGATCACTGAGAGCAAATGCACTGTACCTGTCTGGGCAGGCCCTATGCCCAGACTAGACACATCAGCAGTACAAGCACTACATCTAGAAACACCAAAATGCAAGTCAATTCAATTTATTTCTATAAAAGCAGTTGGATCAGACATCCCACACTTCCTGAGATCACCAAGGCAGCCAGGTACAGCCATTCTGATCGATAGTTATTGATCAAAGGAAATAAAACAGCAATCATGTACCAAGAACGGGCTCAGAGCTGAAAGTGAACAGATGATTGTGAGATTGCGTCACTGCGTAAGTCACCGATTCCTGCTTTTCAACCGCTCAACAGAACCATCAAACGCTCAGTACATCAATTTTTAAAGTTGTATGAACAAGTTCGGCCTGTTTTCCAGAAGGGTCACATCTGCTGGTTTTCAAGAACACACGGGCCCTTCTGAAGAGTGACTCTTAGCAGTGTAAAACTAGATTAAGAGAGGAAGATGTAGGAAAGGTGCTTGTAGCGCGGCACGTTATCCGTGGAGCAGGAGCGGCATGTGCCCCGTGCAGCGTGTGGCAGGAGCGCTCTCACGGCACGCTGCTCACCGCCCCGAGCTGGCAGTGCAGTAACACCGACCTGCTTAACGCGGGGAGCTGAGCTTCCCGTAAGGGAAAGAGCCAGGTCACCCGAGAAAAGGCCCAGAACCGAGACCGTGAAGGGCCTCCGCCATCCGCGCCCCCCCGTACCGCCCGCCCGCCGAGGTGCCGCCTCACGGGGCCGGGCCCGGCTGAGGAGCGCAGCCGTCACTCCTCGGCCCCGCTCCCCGTGAACGCCAGCGCGGGGCTGGCCGGCCCCGCTCGCCCGCCCCGCTCACCACGAAGGCCGCCTCAGGGATGCCGAGCGGGCCGCGCCTCCCGCCCGCCGCCGCCTCGCTGCCGCCGGCCGCCGCCATTTGGGATCGCACCGTGCATGCGCGGCGGGCGCCGGGACGCCGGGGCCGTGCGTCATCGCGTCATCACGTCGCACGTTATTACGTCACCATCGCGAGGCGCGCGAGTAGGCGGGACCGCAGCTGCCAGGGGCAGCGGCCATTGGCTGATGGTAACGCGGGGCGGGGCCGGCAGGGGGGGATGAGACGGGAAGGGAAAGGTTCGGGTCAAGGGGAAGGGGAAAGGGGAATTGCCCGGCGGGGAAGGGGAAAGGGGAATTGCCCGGCGGGGAAGGGGAAAGGGGAATTGCCCGGCGGGGAAGGGGAAAGGGGAATTGCCCCGGCGGGGAAGGGGAAAGGGGAATTGCCCCGGCGGGGAAGGGGAAAGGGGAATTGCCCCGGCGGGGAAGGGGAAAGGGGAATTGCCCGGCGGCAGGGAAAAGGGAAAGGCTCCGGCAGCGGGGTGCCCTGCCTGCCCTCCCCGGCTCTGCCCGTGCCTGCGGGGAAGCGCCCTCGTTCTAAAGGCAGCTGCTCTGCCTTTCCCACAGCGGAGAGGAGAAGCCCGACAGAGCAGGCAGGAGCAATGCCTTTCGCGATCTGCAATAAGCATTGCTAAAGGATCACCGGTCATGCCGCCCTGTGTTCGCCCCGCTCCCCGGCCCGTGCCCTTGCACTGAGTTCATGCACTCGCTGCCTCTCTAGGGAGCCCCTGCGCCCCACAAAAGCCTTAAGAACACAAAAAATGATCACGTACGCACACCTTGCATATGCCAAAGTTTATTTTTTTTCCAAAACTTGTTTCATCAAATATGCGGATATGAGCAGTTTTTTAAAAAAATGAACAATTTGCATATTAACAAATTGTGAAGTTCCACAATTAAAATATCAACACAGCCACTCTTGTGCTTAGGCTTATTTTTTAAAAAATTATTCATAGAACATAAATCCTTAGAATTTTTTTTTTCCAGTTTGTGGCTAGTATATTTTCCACACATTCTGTATTCTTATAAAATGAAGGAACTCACATAAAGGAACAGCTGTACAAGAATGCATCTGAAAAAAAAGCAACCTAAATTAACATAGCTCCTTTTAAATAAATATCCAATAAAAGGCACAAACCTGTTATGGGGGAAAACATAACATACAAAACAAGAAGACCTATTAAATAAATAAAGTGTGGATTGGGGTGAGGGAAATCTGTTCCAGCACCTATTTTGTCATTGCTCCAAGATGAGATTCCAGCCAAACATTTGGTAAAGGATTAAGCTCAATCACAAGGATACACATCTGAGATCTACTGAAGGATTTGACGTTACAATTCCTGTTGTAACTGTACCAGTTACTGCAATCTCTTTAAATAAACGATCATGAGAATCTGCATAATGATGCAGCAATGTACAGATCAATGATAAGTCAGATACATCTTCAGTCATAGCAACAAGTTTTCTATACTCCTAGCTATCAGTAATGTATAAATGATAACATGTACAGTTTCCATTGCTCAAAAATATAATCTTTTCAATGGAAATAAACGACTGATACAGTGCCTTTAGATGTTATCCTTACAATACAAACTACCCCAAACAAAGTTTTCCTTTTTATGTACAAATTCAGCACCGATCCACAGTGCAGACTATTCTAATTGTAACCCCCCCTCCCTGTCACACATCAAAATATCCAGCTGGGGATAGATACACCCTGTACTCAATCTTGTAGTCAGAAGTTTTATTGTTGTTACTTTTGTGTCTGTGGTTTTTGCTGTTGGTTTTGTTTTTTCCTTAAAGAAAAGTCCATTTGTTATTTTACCTACAAATATTCCACCACTATGTGCACAGAACAGAGATTTTTCTAGTACACATATCCAAAATTTATTTAAAAAAAAAAAAAAAAAAATCGGTAACTTCTCGGAGGCAAAGTCCAACTATACCTAGAGAACATTAGAAAACCCCAGTTATTTAGAGAGGTACACGTTCAAGTCCAAGAGGCCTCACACAATCCACCTTTCCAAAGTCCCTCAGAAGTTATCCTATGCCATATCCCATGACAGCAGCACCAAGTCCCAACAGTGAGGCTCAAGTGACCCACTAAAGTACAAGAACGCAAAGTGAACAGCACACATCCAAGTCTTCCTCCTTGTTCTCACAAACACGGAGAGACATCTTAGTTATCGGCTTCCTGAAGTATTCAGACCATGATTCTGATCCAAGGAGTTGGAAGGAAAGTCACATTTAGATACATCTCTCTTCACTCATCACAATTACTGTTTGCAGTACAGTCACCCTCAAGAACAACCTTGGTGTTCAAAGTGGGTTTTTTTGTGGAGAATAGCCATAAAAGCCGTAAAAACCTTGACAGCATCCTAAGTCCTTGGTTTTCACTTCTCATGTGTGTTATTTAAACACATACTCTGCCATTTAATGTGTTCCAGTACGTGCACAAGGAAGAGGTGGGCAAAACCCAGTCCTGTGCACTTGTGTGCAGAGAGAAGGTACAAAGCGATCTGTGCTTCTCAAGGATCAAGCTGAAAGCTTGTGTTTCAAAGCATCAAAAGAAGGTAGGTTATAAAGTTTTTAGAAGATACTTTGTGGCTGTTTCTCCTTTTTTAATACTAATAAACTGGTATCAGACAGCTTTGCTACAAGAAAGCAGACCAAAAGAACCACTGAAAGATCCAGAGCAAATCACAAGTAGTGCAAGCTATTATCCAGTACTAAATCCATTTCTGAGCCAGGTATATTCCAAATATCCAGAATGCTCTGAAATAAAGTTATAACAGATATATACTGCTTGCCAGGCATTTATTTGCATATTTTATTAAAATAATGCATTATTACTTATACAACTCAGTATAAGAAAGAGACCTAAGAGCTTACAGTGCTAGGAGCTGCCTGCTTGTAGCGCTCTCACTTCTGCCATTAATGCCCACACATTTATAACTACATGGACTGATCTAATTTGAACACAAGACTTTTGATGGCTGAATGAATCTATGGAATTCACTCTTTTGAAATAAACAGTCCCCTCAACACAACGACCCATTCTAAACAGCATCTATTCCCTCACCATGCGGAGGGCAACTATAGGCACTGGAGAACTCATTGGCTTAAAACTGGACAATTGTTCAACCCAATAAAGATGGATTAAAGCTTAAAGCCCTTTGTAATTCAAACTTGAACGTTAAACTAACATGTACTGGTCCAAATTCTTTCAAAACCAATATACATCAAGGAACACTGTTTTAAATTTCTGCAGGGTTTCATTTTCCAAGAAATTAGCAGTTACAAATTTCAAGGGTTAGGGGGAGAGTTATATTTTGTTTCTTTTGTATTGATTCATTGGGCAAAATATTTACCATAGGGTTAAGAAATACTACTTACTTTTGCACTCTTTGGACAGAATTAAGCATTTGGAAAAAATAGAAGGATTGTTCTCACTCTGAGGAATGTTCTTAAATTTAGAAGTTTTCTACAGGAGAGCTTGACAAGATTCTCAGGCCTATCTGCATTTATGGTGAGAGTGAGAGATATTTCTGCAATTACACGTTCTCCATACTATGCTGGAAGTCTAGTTATTGGAACAATAGAAAACTCAGCTTTAATATTAATCACTATTAGACGTAATTTTACAGGACAGCTTTTCATTGCATTTTGCCACCAAACTTCTGGAGCAAAGGTTGTTCCCACTTCTATCTACTTAATTATAACCACTGGGGGTTTTTAATGCTATCACTTTTTATCAGACAATGAAAAATACAAGATAAGGCATTTTCACAGCCGATTTCAGTTCTGGAGGAAGATTCTTAAGTACAAAATATGCTCCAGAAGTCTGTACACATCTGACCCACTGTGAACAGCAATACTTCATAAATTAGTTGATTTTAAAGATTTTCCTCTCAAAAAGAGTCCAGATTTCTTAACATAGCATTTTTACCTTAAAATTACTACAGAAGAAAAAGATTACTGCAGCATCAAAGAAACAACTATCTAGAAGTTTACACGTATTTACACATTTAAAAATAATTATTTTTGTATGGTTTACAACTAGGTTCTTATTTCAAAAAAAGAAGCACAAGCTATTCTCTGCAGCTGGATAATTTCAAAATGGTCGCCAGCTCACAAGTGTCAGCACAATTGCAAGGTCTGAGTCTTCTGACCTACTGGACTTTAGAAAGAAGAACTGTGTCTCTTGCCTCTGCTGCAGTTATCAACAAGACTGTCAGGCTGCTCCTGTGGTTGTGGCACTGACAAACACCGGCTGCCAAGGCTGCTCTCCCCTGAGCCGTGCTGCGAGGTGCCACCTGCACAGAAGGTGCCCTGGAAGTGCTGCTGGCACCTCTTGGAGGCTGAATGTTCTGGAACACTCTCATTTCCCCTCCTCCATCACAGACTCGCAGCCTTGCTGGCTCTTTTCACTTAGCTCTGTAATACTGACATACCCATGGAGCAACTTATTATTTTTACTATATCTGTCTATCAATTATGTGTCTTGTTGATTCACAGCATTTCAAACTCACACTATAAAGTTTGCAAATTACTATAAGCTATTCTGATGTGAAAAAGCTGTCTGATTTCACACAATGTTGGCCTGGTGATAATGCAAACATTGCTCTATCAGAGTATTTATTAGAGCACATAAAAATTTTATTGCTCATCTCGATTTCGTGTTGTGTCTTGGTTACAACAGCCACAGAATTTATGAAAGAAAATAAATAGCTTTGACATTCTCAGTCAATTCCTAAGGTAATCCACTGAGGACTAAGGTTGTAGAGCAATCGTGTAACCTTCTCCTTGATTTTGAACATGATAATCCAGCTTGCACCTTCTGAGTCAACCTCAATAAAAATACAGTTTTCTGCTGAGCAGTTAAAAAAAAAAAAAAAAATCAGGAAACAAACATGACTTCACACTGCAGTGACTGTTATAAACCAGAATCTCTAAAGCATTGCAGTTCAAAATAATATTGTATTATACAGGGAATAAACAGTTGCCCTGTTCAGGAATACATCATAGAAAGATTGAAATTCAGTCTTTTCATTTTTTTACCAGTATTTGGTTGTTCTCACATCTTGTTGCTTTGGTGGCTCTACATAAACTGTATCTGTGGAACAAAGATTACATATTAATGCCACTTACATAACAAATGCTTTCCCAGTGTTTTAGAATAAACAATCTGTTTGGCTGCCTCGTTACTTTTAAGTTAAGTCTATAGGCTTTGGCACTTTAAAAAAACCCAAAGAACATTAAGACCAGTGTATTTGGGTGACAGGAGAACAGTTTTTCCAGCGTGAATGATCTCCTGTCCATACCTTTTTCCACTCTCACATCACCTGATCCTTCAAGAAGCTTCCAGCACTGGTCTGGTCAGCATTGACTAAACCAAGTATCCAGCCAGTGTCATAGGGACACTAAAGCCTACACACCTTCACCACTCCTGTTTACTTCATATTGAAACAGTGAGAGGTAAAAAACTGATTTTTACTTTCCTCCTTGCTTCCTGCAATTCCATCACCTGAATTTGCCTCCTCACCAGCAAAAGCTGCTGCCCTTGACTGAGGAACCCCTCACTCTGACATGAAGAAATACACCAGCAGCCTCTCGTGAAGCATTTGGGTGTTTGCAAGGTGAAGTCTCAATGCCAACAGGATTAAAGAGCACCATTCACCTGAGTTTCAGAAACAGGTGCAAAGGGATTTGTTGGCCTTAGACCAGGCTGTGTGTACATCATTGAATGGGGTGCCATCAAAGGAGCAGCTCCAACCTGAGGAGGTACCTGTGAGAAAAACAAAACCAAAAACAATTATATAAAATTCAAACTGCTTCCACGAGATACATCTTTTTGCATTGTAAGTATAGTAGAAAAGAAACATACAGACACACACAGAGAACAAAGTCAAAGCTTTTAAAAACTGCCACAATACCAATCTCAGAGTCATCTCTTTCAATGCAGTGTGAGAAACATACCAGATTTCACACACTATTGCCAACACATTTAATTTTCAGGATGGTTTGAACATCATAATCCATGACATGAAACCCATTGGCAGAGACAACTCAGTTTTCAGGAATACAAACCCAATCATGCTTCTTACCATTCCATATACAGGCACTTGAGGTGTGGTCAATGGGTATGTGATAGGAGCAGGTACCTTTAATCAAGAAAATTTTAAATTTTAGAGAAACTCATGCATATTTAGTAATATATATGTAAAAAAAACTTTGAAAAAACATGTATTTTTCAGTACTACAAAGAACCAAGGTATTTACAAGAAATTGACTTACATATCCAGGATAGTGTACTCCATTCTGGCATAGCAAAAGGATAAGACAGAAAATTATTTAATAGGTATTCATGCTGGAAATTCTAACTAAGGGATGGATTCAAGTCCAGTACCATAACCGTTTTTAACTATGCTCATTTATTAAAGCAATTAAGGTGTGAGGGGAAAAAAGTGCAAGGACAGTAACATCAGTTGTTATGCTTAGAAAGTTACCACCAGTACAATTTACAGCAAAATTAGAAATTTTACTATACCTAGCCAGACTAGAGCATATTGCCTGCACAAGCACGTGTGTGAGAAGCTTTTAGAGGGCATGGCATGCAATGCTCCTTCTTCCTGCCGTTTTTAGAGAAGAGCATAATAAAAAAAGAAAAAAAAGCCAAGAAAGCCAATGATCATTTGGCTTAAGAAGCGAATAGCAACAGATGTTCAGTCAGGTGGACGCTGCCCACACACTAACATCTGATGTCAGCACACATGACAGTATGGAAAAGGGAAAATGAAGAGCATTTCAAGCCTTGTATCAGGCTATGTTCACAGGCACAGCAGTGCACGTGCTTGGTAAGGCCATGCTTTGTTAAGCAGTGCTGACTACACTGCAGCCCACGTGCTGGAACACTTGGCTCTGGGGTAGGATGCTGTGGTACATGAACTGGAGGGATAGTTCTGAGTGCCAGAGGCCACCCAGGACACTGAGACCTTTGCAGCTCTGGGGCACAGATTTTAAAGAGGCTCAGAGCTGAGCTAGATCTTCATGTCAGTAATTACTGGCAGTTTCAGAAAAATGCATGATCAGACAGCTGGCATAAAGCACTCAAATGCTTAGACCTGGTGAACACATGAAATAAAAAAGGTAACTTTAAATCCACAGTGATCAACGGGTACTAAGGTACCCTCTGCGTTCCAGAAATAAAAATGCGTCAGCACTCTAACAACACATTCTAAAGCACCTAGAGGGGATATTGAGACTGTATGGTCTCCAAACATCGCACATAAAAGTGCAATACAACTTTGCCCTTTCATCAAATTTTTTCTTCTCATTTTTCAGTCCAATACTGGATTTATACTGTATTCAATTTCTCTAATTCTGAATGGGCACAGTCGTGTAAAACAAGGAAAATAGGCATTAGAGGCAAAAGTAGGCTTAGTGCAAAATTAAGTCAGAAGCAGTCCAAAATTCACAGCAAATGTAATTATCCTAGCTGTCTATATAACTGAGATGAATATTTACTTCCCTCTTAGTTATATTTTAGAAGGGATTCATATTTCTATGAATATATTATGAATACAACACACTTGAAAAATTTCTTTTAAAAGCAGAGAAAAGTCAGTTGCCTATAAATATCCCACCTAGAAATGAAAACTTTTCATTTAAATAACTATAAAAGATACACTTAACATTTTGTACTGTGTTAAAAATGTGGATTTGCTGTTGAGCATTACTGAAAGTCCAAAATGCTGCATTTTTTAAGGTGTCTTGCAGGGCTTGCAGCAGTGTTTCATGATAAAATTAAAAAAGGAGCTAAGACTGGAAGGACAGAAATTTTGCCCTTAAGACACAATCTCTGGATTCTTAAAGGTGAATTTTTATGTGCACATGTGCATGGGAGGGGGAGTGGGAGCATCTCAAACATGCACATCAGGAATTTTCTGGACTGAGATCATTTGTTTCAATCCCAAAGGAATTTATGAACTGAGACAGGTAATCAGCCTTTCACTTGAGATGTAAGTCCTTAATGCACAAGTTTTTCAGTGAGGGGAAATAAAGCACGCTAAAATCTCTGCCTCATTCACTAAGATCCTATGATCCCGTAAGCATTCCCTGCTACCCCCAAGTCTTGTATCAAATGCCTTTGCTGTTCTTTATAAATGACTGCAAGCAGAGAAGCAGCGTTTGCTAGAAGGAAGTGTGATTTCTCAGCAGAGGAATTACCATGTGTGGAATAGTGGGTAAGGGAGTTGGGTTCCACGTGGTTGATGTGCTTGTTTTTGCTTGCCAGTTTGTTCCACCAGTCAGTTTTTTCTCCGTAGGCTGAGACCACTGCATATCTGATCTAAAACGAGACCATGTTGTTAGTTTTCATGGAGAGGCAACAGCTAGAGTAGAGCAGCAGAATGGGCAACCCAAACATGCCTTAATGCATGCACACAGCTGAAATCTATGAAGAAACTCAGAATTTCAGTAATTACTTATGTACCTCTTTTCCAGTGTGAAGTCTGGGGGTTCTGTTTGTGTTAAAAATGAATTACCGGTACTGCACTGTGCCTATAACAATTAACTGGAATTTGATATAACTTTTATAGTGTTTCATAAAAAAACAGCACTTGCAAAACTAATTAAAGTGAGCTAATTTAAAAGTTATGGTTGGGTGTGTTACGATTACTGACCACAAACACACTGTTCCAATGCACTTCTCAGTTATTTCAGATTGTTTCAAGAGATGAGATCCTTGCCATGTTAGTGCCAGAGACTATCAAATAGTCACGTGAGAATATTCTCAGTACATATATGCACTTACTTTTTGGATGGAGTTCCTCCAAACCCAAGATCTGTGGGGGAAAAGAGACAAAATCCTTAAGCATTTTAATTTGGGAGGGGAAAAAACCCCTTGTTTTGCTTTCAGTCACAAATGGGAAAGTTAACTTTTCAAGTTTCACACTTACTTCCTACTAGATTAGCAAGTGAAGAGTCGAGGTCATTGGCCAGAATTTTTCCACTTTGCTGGCTGGCTCCAGTGGCTCTTTGATTTTGTGGTGGTACTGTGGGTTGCAACACATCATCTAGGAAGTTAAAACCTAAACAAAGAAAATAAAAGCAACTGTTAACAAAATGGTTACACTGCATTTAATAAATTACATCCATAGGCCAGGGAGGTATTTTCTTTACAAAACACTAATTTGAGTATTTATATGCGAAGGTACAACATGATGGAATTATTTAAGACTTTGACAGAAGCACAGTTTTTATTTAACTTCTTACTTTTTATGGAATAATATATTGTACCTACTAATCTAAAAGGATCTTTAACTGTACTTCAACAACAGTTTGCTATGCAGAAGAAAAAGCCTCTAAGTCAGAGACTTGGTAGATATTGAGAAATGTTCAGATGTTCAAGAAACACAAGCAGCTGTGCACTTCTGCCAGTGCAGTGCCTCTGAAGGGGGTCAAGAGAAAGCACAGAAGACAAATGAACACGAGCTTACCCGTGAGGAGACATCCAGCGGGCCACAGCCAAGGATTGTTCCCCCAGAGAGAGAGGAAACAGTTATTACAGAGAGAATTAAATCATTCAAAGCTAATTTTAAAATAAATAACTACTGACAACTGAACTGATTGCCTCTTATCAGCCCATAATCACCTTGCAAATATATTAAGTTATTAAATTTCTGACTGCAATAGCAATTATGCTAAATTGTTAAGCAATTTTTTGCCTGTAGGGTATAAATTAGTCATAAGGCAGTTTTTACCACTTGCAGTCCTGTACTCTGGTGCTGTGGATTTTCCTCCAAAAACAGCATCAAAGTCCACATTAATTGTTGAAGAGGTGGTACTCGGAGAAGCTGAATGAAGAGGAAAACCTGAAAAAAAAAGTTGAGTAATGAAATACACCCATGAAGTAAATACCACTCATTCCAGTGAAACCAGAAAGTTTTAAAAAACAACAACAACAAAAAAATCAAATTACCATCAACAGTCACAGGATGATACACAGAAGCATATGTTGGTTTATGACCACTAAAGTCATCTTTGCAAAAAGAGAGAAGAAAATAAGATCAGTTTTAAAGATAAAAAAGGAAGAGGGAGCCTAACAATTAAGTCTGCAGTTAAAATTCAGGAAATTCTACTATTACAAAAAGGGGTTTTTTTTAATTTTAAAGATTTGAAAAGCCAAGTATCTCCTGCATTCCCCATTAGAAAAGAGAAAGGAGGCTGCGGTTTTAAAGAAATCTGCAGATTTCAGCTGCAAGTCTTGGGATGTCTAGACTGGGCAGGCAGAACAAAATAATAGCTTATTTCAGCTATAGAAATAAACATTCAAGGAAACATATAATTTACTACACCTGGAATTAATGCACCACTTTCACTTGATATTAAAAAGTGAAGACTGGCCCAAACCCAAAAAAGATGACATGGCCCACATTATTAGCATTATCATTTCCAGTTGCAAATAAATTACATGGGTTTTTTTGGGTTTTTTTTACCACTAAACAGTTCCACTGTTTGTTTGGAGGAAAAAGAAGAATTGATGAAAGGGGTGGCAGATTTTACAGCTTCTTCAACTGGCTTCATGTCAAAGATGTCCAGATGAGGTGGAGAACCAACACAACCATTTGAAGACGAGAAAGGACCTTTCAGATGCAGGAGTGAAGGAAAGAAGACAGAGTACAAATAATGGAAAAGAAAAACAGACTGAAATGATTGAATATGAGAATCTCTAGACAAAGTCAAATCGTAAATATTCCACCTAATGATCAAAGTTAGATACAAATTTTAGATAGATATTATCTAGAGATAAATTTTCGATACAAATTTGTAGTTTCAGATAAAAATCCTAACAGCTCTCTAGAGAAAATAATTCTAGTATTGACACTGGGTGGGAGGGGGAGAAAGACAGAAAATCTGTCACAGAAATTAGATGCTACATTTTTGGCTTCAATAATCTACATTTTAAATAGCATATAGAAGTATTAATTCCACCTATTAAAATACAAACATTTTAGGGTGTTAACACTGCCTTCTTTTGGCATTTAAGCCATTTCTCTGACATCTAACCTGACCATTCTTTGGAAGGTCGAGTGAAGAAACTGAGGTCCACTAATGCTGTGTACAAGAAAGTTTGTCAGAATTTTCACATTATTTACTTCATATTTTGTTATGAATATTTGGATGCAAAAGAGTTAAGGTTTAAGATGCAGATTCAATGAAGTATGAACCTTGTATTCTAAGAATTCCCTTATCATTTAGACAGTCGAATCGAGGTATGAGCTCACCTCCCCAAGCACTGCTTGCTGATGTTGATATAGCTGGAGTACTTTGCACAGTTGGAACAAACGCAGGCTGAAGATCAAAAAGATCACTAGAAAGGTTGGGCATGCTGAATAAGAAATAAGAGAGAGAGAAATATGAAGATGTGTAACAGCCATTGTATTCCTGGTTTATGAACACTCATACCAATCTCATTTTCTCTTATTTGCTAGCAGCCCATCAACAACAGTGATACAACTGGTAATTAAGCACTTACTGACAAAATTCCTGTGGGTACATCAAGAAAACATCAGCCAAAGGTCCCTGAGAGGTAACCAGGATCAGTTTTGCAGCAGATTGTGCAGCTACAGGTCAGTGCAGTAGTTTCTGTTTCTTTCAGAGAGCAAAATATCTCTCACCTATTTGTTGTGGGTGCTGGTGCAGCAAAGAGGTCAACAGCTACAGTGGTATTCACACTTTTTCCTGATAAAGTGCTTGGGGATGCTGATGTGGAAGTGGAATTTGATACCACAGAGATTTCTCTTAATCGCTGCTCCTGAAAGATGAGAGAGACAGCTGGCATTTTACTCTTATTAATTTATTATCATTTCAGTCCTGGAGATCTTTTCCAAGAAGAAAATTTTAATTATGGTCTTAATAAATAAAAAACTTTATAAAAGAAAAAGTCCTAAAAACAGAAAAGTAATTGAAATTAGAGAGAAGGGTATTTGTTTTAAAAAAAACATGTAAAAATCAAGGTGAGACTTGATGTTCTAAGTAATTATTTTTCAATCCATATCTGCCTAAAGTAAATCACTTCTAGTCAAGCTACACATTCCAGGCTCCCTCCACAGCCACTCAGAGAAACAGCTCAATGGATCTTTGCTCAGGAAGAATCATCTCCCTATTTCATAAATCTCTTCATGTTTCAGCTCAGATGTTCAAAAATCAGTGTGACAATGTGCAACCCCATAGTAACATAGCAATGTAACACCCTTGTTTAAATTAATTTCACGTTTACACCCCTCACTACTTCTAGCTATGTTCACCGCATTTTTACAGCACTGGTCAAAGCACAGGTGTGTGTTTTACACAGCTCACATTCATCATAGAAAACAGAATGATCTTGCAAGCTTCCTCACCATACACTATTATATCCAGTTACAAAAAATCTTGGAATACAACACTTATTAAAAACATCCTACCTTAAGTGCCTGCAGTCTAACTTGCTCTTCCTCCAACGCCTGCTGCTTTTCTTTCTCATCCATCCGGCTGAATGACATCCCTGTACTGGCAAGTGTGGAAACGGCACTGGATAGGGCACTGGCTCTAAAAAGAGAAATAATTAAAAAAAAAATTATTAAAAACTCCACAGTCAGGAATACACCACTTACAGTTTAATCATCAAGTGCCTTATCTAGCTGTGTGTCATCCTCCTCCCCATCACTGCTTCCCTTACTCTCTGGTACATAAGAGCAGACACCCCAAAAACAGTTTGGGGACAAAGAGGCATGAGTACAGAATGACTCCCTCGAGTTCCAGCAGGTAGGAACTGGAAAATGTGGGACACAGCAGTTGTCTTTCCTCTTTGAAGCTAGACTAGAATGTAATTCAAATGGCAGAGGCACAGAAAGCTGGTGTGTACACTATGTAACAGCAAAGTACAGCATTATACATGTGAAACAGAATATTGGGGCAATGATCCTTAGATTCTTGAAAAAAATAATCTGAGGATAAAGAGTAAATTGGGAACATAGCTCAGCCTGATACATTTCTCAATATCTACCAAGTTTCTGTGGGACAATGTCTACGCCAAAAGAGATCTCTAATTCAGTCAGAAGTATTTTCATGCATACTGACACTGTACTTGACAGAAATAGTAACACAACTTCTTACAGCACAACACATCTACGCCAATTTGGCTGTTCTGAGGAAGGGCTAAAGAATTTTTATGAGAAGGTTAAGATAAATTCATGGTCTGAGAGGTAGACCACAAATATATAAATAGTAACAATTCAGATAAATACCATCCTATCTTGGGTAAGAATCCAAACACCTTATAAAATGTTACAAGTCAAACGACTTTAAAAAAGCTAAAAAGATTAATATACAGTTGAGTGGTTTACTACAGCATAACCAGAAGTCTGTCTGAGACACAGGCAGACATAGCTACATTTCAAATGTGGCTAAGCTATCAGACTATTACTCACTATATTTCTAGGAAGATACATTCAGAAGTGAATAAAAATCAAGACCACCACTTGACAGAATCCTGAAAATTGGTAGAATGACAATGACAAATCTTAAGTACAGGCATTGTTGTAATTCATTGGGTGCTCACCTGCTGGCAGCAGAGACTTCCTTTGTTTTCTTTCCCTCCACAGAAGCCAAATGCTGTTCCAGTGCCTCGAGCAAGCTGCTGGGTGCCTAAAATTAAAAGTATTTATAAAAACACTGCTTCTATCAACACATCATTGTTTAGTACACAGGTTTGTTTTCTCCCCAGCTAAAACCAAACAACATCTCACACATCAGTAATTGTGCCTTTGGGTTTTGCTGCCATCCTACACACCCAAACTCCATCTACTCAGTGGCGGCTCCTTAAAAGGAGTGGGACCACAGAGGCAGGAAGGAAGGATTCCCCACAGTGGCTCTGCTTCTGTGCATACAAGGTAAGATTCTTGGCTCTGGCAACAGTATTTGCTATGTTAGAATAAACAGAATAATCAGAGCTGATGAAGCACTACTCCCTCAAACTCACAGAAGTCCCCAAACAAAGACCTGGCATTTTTGATCTACTTTCCCGAGTAACAACAAAACCCCAGTCACTCTCCATTCAAATATTTACAGTGAAAGGCTTGCAGCAGAAACACCTGACAACAGCAGGATGTTGGGTTTGATAGAACAGGGAATCAAGTCCAATCTGATCCCAAGGAACTACTGCAGACTGAGTAACCGTACAATAAACCAACTCAATTACCTAAGTGAAATAAACCCTCCTGCAGACTTAGATGAAGGGAATGTACCTCTAAAATTTAAATCTATTTGCCAGTCAGTCATCCTCACCTGGCAGGGTTTCAGAGACATTAAGCCTCTCTTACCACTTGCCAACTTTCAGGAGGTAGAACAGATATAACAGGCATTGTTTGGAGGAAAAACAAACTTGCCCTTGCTAGCCCTTCTGTACCAAAAGCTAGAACAAGGCATTTCCTGGAAAGAGGAAAATATTATTACAAGCCTTTGGCAGACAAGCTCCCCTTTGAAATACTGAGCACAATTCTAGCTTCCCACTTTCAGTGAAGGCAAATTTAAGTTAGATGAATCAAGAGATTAAAAAAAAAAAAAAAAAAAAAAGGCATCAGAATAATCCTATAGAACTGCTTGTCTTAAAAGACCTGAGCTTATATTTCTTAAGTAGAACGAGGTAAGCTAAGACAGTGTAGTTACCTCAACAACAGGTCATGAATAAATTCAGTGTTTGACCTAGACAGCTAAATCCCAAGGGGGACACTTTGAAGTACTCTTTTGGAAAGGTATCAGGGACAAAAAAAACCAAAAAAACAACCAAACAAAAACAACAAGCAAAAAAAAATAAAAACAAACCCAAACAAAACAACCCCACCACAAACAAACAAACAAAAACCCCAATCAAGCCAAACCTCCCCATATTGTTACCTTTCAGGAGGCACAAAAGCTTGCAAAAGGCATTGCATGGCACAGCTACTTAGATAATCTTAGTAACAGGAGACTATGCCCTAATTCCAGAAAGCTTTTCCTTGTCTTTTCTTCCTCCCCAAGCCATTCAAACTTATCTGCATGGAAATGCATATTCTGTACTTACTTTTTCTAAAACCCTCCTAACAACCCCCTCAACCACAAGAACTAAAGCAAACAATCCAGTAACCTCCTCTGAACTTTCTCACTACTGCAGATATCCAACAAAGCATCAGACTTGGAGTGAACAGGGAGTTTTATGTCAGAAATTACACCTGGGCTAATCCAGCCACTGACTTGAGAAAAGCTGTATGTATTTCATGATTCTCCTCCACCCCCCACCCCCCAAAACATGACAGACTAACATCCATACAGAGGGAAACAACCCAGTTATGTTCATGAACAGCTATTAACAGAAAGCAACATCACTGTGAAACAGAGCACTTACAAAGGAAAATATTTTCTTCACAGAAACAGGCAAAAGTGGCAGTATTAAGAAGCTCCAGCAAGTCCTTTTGAAGTGGCATTAAATGGATGTACAATTACTCAGCTCATACTAAATGTCATGAAATTTTCTGTCTGAGTGGAATGCTTAACAGTGGCATTGAAATTGCCAAAACGCACAGGATGCTGAGGTCTACCACCGGCTCAGAATTGCTTTTCTCATATAAATGCACTTACAACAAAACAGCTGAGCTATTAGAAATAAAATGTCGTGGGCAGAGTAGATATTCAGTATTTTCTCACTGAAAGTTTCAGATAAAAAAAGCAGCAAAATGGAGTTAAATACCCCTATTCCCAGTAAATAAAAAAACCCCAGTTGCTTCCAAGAGCCTTATAATGACCCAATTAAGTGGACAAGTGCACACTAACCCAGTGAGGTATAAATAACTTCAGACTTGAGTATAATGTGATTAGCGTAATACAGCCCAGCTGAATACTGCAGCACTAATCAAAAGACAAAGTACGACGCTACGATCAAACACCAAGAGAAAACTTCAAACTAATGTTTTCAATCATTACCTGCTCTTACCCTGATGGTTTCAGTCATATTTCTTTTATGCCACACAGGCAAGTTCTTAAAGTGATTAATATTAAATGCTAGGAGCAAGCATTAGAGATTTGTGCTTTGAAGCATGCACAGTTTCAGATGGAAATTCTACTGCAGGCAGTAATGAACACCACTGACAATGGAAGTCTGTGGCTTGGGTTTGATTTCCATATTAAAAAGACACTGATTAAGGTTAGGCAAGTCTTCACACTAGATATATTCTTCATGATTAACCCATGAAGTCTAATTTCAAGAAGCTCGTGTAGGGTTAGACGTGTCTGTTCAAACATTACACAGCAGAGTTTTAGTTTCTCACTGACTGCACTCTAACAGCTCTGGTACTCGAGCTCTAAGGCAGTTTGTGCCCAAGTCTCCTCAGGCTGTTCACTGCACCCTGCAGGTTACTCTGTGCTGCAGAAATAATGACAAACACTCTGCTCTGTTGGATCGGCCCTGGGTGGGAAATAAAACATCCCTATAAACTGAAGGGACTCACAAAGAATAACCTTGTTGGCCTCTGTGGACTCTCAGTGCTTCCCATTCCCCAGCTCAAACCATTTTCTCACCTCCTTTCTGCCCAGTTTATCCTCACTGGAAGGTGTTTTCCTGCAATTCCACCTTTCAGACTGAGTTTTCCAGCATTTCACATGTCCCTCATACTACTGAGTATAATCAAAGCCAGCATTAAGGGCTGATATAGCAACATCAAATTTATTCTTCAGACTTAAGGAGACAGAAAAAAAAAAAAAATCAATTGAACCAGTTCAGTGTCATCTTTAAGTGTGTTGGAAGACTAAGTTAGAGTGAAATATAAGATTTTCCTCTAGGTATGTATGTAGGTATTTCCTCTAAATACTTCTGGATAACCTGCCAACGAATCCTCTGTGATAAAAACCCAGAAGTTCCTGAAAAATATTATTTTCTATGGGTTTTATTGCTTTAAACAATCAAAAATTCTCATTAAGAGCTGCAAAGTGTAAGTATTGAATACACTTAATCCATGTGAGAAGCTGCTATACATATTTCCCACATATAAATACACACAAGAGAATACAGTCTCGAGATGAATGATTACTATGATACATATCAACCCTTAAAAACACAAAGAACAAAATAATCGGGTTAATCAATATGCAATGTACACTGACCTGAGTAAGATCTGGAATGTCACCCTGATCAATTCCAACTTGCTGGGTTTACAAAAAGAGAAGGAAAAACAAAGCACATTACTACATGCAATGGCAGTGAAAATAAATCCCAGCAGTGTCTGAATGTTACCATAGAAGCTATGTATAAAAGGGATATTCGTAATTTTCTGAACTGGTACAAGTTTCACTAGGAACACACCTTAGAAATCACAAATGTGTTAAACTACATCTCATTAAACTAGTTCTCAATTATCAAGCACTTACAGTAAAGGAAAGCTGTATAAATATCTTTAAATAGACTGTAACAATCAGTTTATACATTCTGGAGCATTGATAAAATTTATAATGATCCTTCAGAAAGTTTACTATGTGGTCTGCCCAATAAGAAGGACACCCAAGAATCCCACTCCATGTTAACAAGCATACACAATCTTTAAAATACCCAATCTCTAGAGTACTTCCTTCTATAGTGAAGTTAAGCAAACAATCTGTTTAAAGGTGTTTCCATGAATATTGATACTATACCAATACAGACAGCTAAATTATATCCTTTCTGTACACATAGATTTATTTACCTCTGCTACTTTGAGGAACTCTGACAATTTGGTCATTCTGGCTAGAAATTTTTTGTAAATATCCAAGCCTTCTTTGCACTGGTTCTTCTTCATATCAAAATATCTTTCTGAGGATGCAAATAAAACTCTTGTAAGACAATACTTTCCCCAGCAAAAAGCTGACACAGTATTGTAGAAGTTAATTTGACACAAGCTTCAGTAAAGAGAACAGACAGAAGCACCTCAAAGCTATTCAGATTTTCAAGCTTACAGGAATATCTGAAATCTTTTATACTAAGTCAGTCAATACAAACCCACTGATTTTTCTGTTTCAATGTATTAGACTATAAGGCAAAAATTTATTAAACATGGATGTGAATCAGTGCAAATTGTTAAATTAAGTATTATGGTGAATATTTTCAAAAAGTCAGCTTATTAGCTGGCAATGAGACAAATTATTTTACCATTTGAAAATATTCCTGGTATTTATTTCCCTTTTTAGACCCTGTATCAATATATTTTGATACTAAACTGACCTACCAAAAGGAGCATCAAACACATCCTTTACTTTTTATGGTTTTGCCCTGTATACTTCTAAATACGGCACTCAGTAACAACAATTAACAGAACAAACTGATGATTTCATTGATAAATTTGCTTAAATAGTAATGAAGAGGCTTTGCTAAGAGCTTATTACCCTTTTAAAAAACCCCTACACTTCATCTCATCAGCTCAGGCAGATTCAAGTACCAGTCAAAGGTGACCAGTCAAGTTTTAAAGAAAGTACAGGAAAATAGAATTCAGCCATACTGTGAGTACATGAAATACTCAAAACGCCCCATATCTCACCAAACCTTTATAGTCCAGTTGCAAAGGTTATCCATTGCACTTTCATGGTATTTTTGTTTCAGTCTCACCAATCACCCTCTGATTTCACTTTCTGTTTCAACATGTATTCTTCCAGGTAGCAGTGGATGTGTAAGCTATGCTCCTGGTCACTAAAGCTAAGACAAGCTTCATTTAACAGCAATAGAGCAGAGACAATTTATTAAGAAACTGCAGTCAGAAACTGTCTATGTTCTTTAATTTTCTCACTATCTTTCACAAAATTCAAAAGCTAAAAAAATTCTCACATACCTAAAAGATTAATAATCCCCTCATTGTATGCTGCAAAAAGTCTAATGGAATCTTTAAAGAGGAGCATAAAGGCAGCATTTATAACACCATTTGTTAGTTCATTTGGATTTGCCTGTGTAGAAAGCAATGAGAAAGTAAATTAGTATTTAACAAAATAATGAAACTCTCACTTCAAAATGAGAGAGTATTACTTAACACTGAGCTTAAAGTACTTACATCGAAATCAAGGAGTGCATCCAGCTGGTTCTGTATGATTGGAAGGGTTTTCAGAAGCTTTTCAGGATTCATAGTTCTCATCACTCCATCTATCCTACAGAGTTAAAAGACACACATTTACAAGACACAGACATCTCAGCACACACTGTACTGTTTCAACAACCCAATATTGCTTTAAAGAGCCAAAAGAACACCATTCTATGCCGAGCTCAAGAACAACTGTGCTCCTCCTTGTCCCACCCCCTGCAAGAGGAAGGGTCAAACAGAAGTAACAGTAGTAGTCTTACCCTCTTTTCATTTTGGTGAAGTCAACTGCTACAAGTCTATAGGAAAGTGCTTTTTCATTCAAGTATCTGCTGTATCGCCTAATGAAGGTAGACATATCATAGCCTAAAAGTGAAACATTTGTCAGTTAGACATTTTGAAAGGGTACAGTTTTTCAGTTCTTCTCAGGAACTCTTCTCCTACTAGTCTATTTTACATCAGGTTGCACAACAAGTCCTTCCTAGGCACTTCCCAGGATCTTGAGATGTGACATTTGTTCCTTCTCAAGTTGCTAAGATTAGGAAACTATTTGTTGCAATTATGAGAATAAACACCTCAACACAGTAAAATATTAGACAAGAACTGAGCATAAAGCAGTTATTGTTAGTATGTTCTTGAAATTAAAATAAAAATGTACCCCTCATAAAATGCTGAAGAGTTTGGTAACTTATCTGCCATCCCTCAAAACCCACATAAAAACCTAAAAATGTGTTCTACCACTAGCAAGTAATTAAAGGACTTATCAACAAAACTTATTATAGTGCTGATAATTCATCAGGTTTATTCTAATGAGCACCAAGAGTTCAGTTTGTAAGATTTACAGTTGTGTGCACAGTGTCACATACATTACAGTCAGATTTCTAGCACTCACCTAGGTAACTCAGAATCTCACTTTACCGGTGTCTGCACTCTTGGCTGGACATCCTTTGGTCTCACACAATAAAGATCGAAACACCCTTCCATTTAAATGTCATTTAGCTCCTAGTGTGCACTGACACCAGCACCATCACAGAGAATAAAAGGAATAATTTCCTTCAGTGAAAGATCCTTACCCTGCATGGCACTTTTGTCCAGGTAGTTATTTAAGTTGAACAAAGTGTTCCGGGATGCAAGATACTGGATAAAGCGCTGTTGGTGAAGAAAAGGTTGAGACTGTAATTGTTGTGAGTGTCAAAACATAGAAGCATATTACTGTTTCTAGTAACCTCTATCTACAACATAAATTAGTTAAAGGAACAAATTTAGAGGAAAACCTGAAAATACTCATTAGCAAAGCCTCTGAAGTCCAAAACTTAATTTGGCAGAAATATAAATTCAAACTAAGCAAAGAGACATTACTGCTCATGAACAAAATACAAATAATCCTAGAGGAAGCTGCCTAGTTAACTTTGTACTTTAGAGCAGACAAGCTGGAAAACACAAACCAAAAATTATCCAAGCTTGCATTATCCAAGCTCCTGAAGTTTGACATAGCTCAGCTGCTGTAGTGTGAAGAGCACACTGTGTTTTACAGGTCATTTCAATCAAGCTCACAGAGCTGTGCAGAGAGGACGAACACCAAGCTTCCACAGCAGTTTAATGGCTGGAAAGCACTTTTAAGAATCATCACTCCAACTTACCAGTGGTCAATAATCATTTCTTAGGTCAGTGACCACACATAGGATCAGAACTGTCACCTGACCAAAGTTTAGCTTTTAACATAAGGCTTGTGCAAGAGAGGCTACATTTCCAACTCCATGTTATTAGTGACTAGGAAGCTTTTAATAAATTGTGATGAAATAATTTAAGTGAATTAAATGCAGTAGAACGACGTTTCAGAGGAATGTTAACAGCAGTAACAGCCCATTAGATGATGTCTTGCAAGATCAAATATTCTAGTCACCATATTCCTCTCCCCTTCAGCAAGTATTCCTTCTTATCTGTTATTAGGTTAGCTGCACATTTATGGAGTGCTAACAAGACTCTTCTGCTGTGCTCTTACTGATAAGCACTACTCTAATGAAGTAAAGCTCATCAGAAGTTTTCCAAGCCTTTATTCTAGAAAGGTCACTCATTATTCCCTCACAGACCAACCCAGATACCTGCAGGGAAATTGCAAACACTGATATATATTTGGTATTGAAATAATGAAGGAATATTTTTTTCCCTCTGGACAAATACTTTAGAGCCATCAGCAGAAGTAAAACAAGATCTCTGAAAAACTGAAGTACATATCTAATGTTTTACAGATTGAGACTTTTTTTTAAAAGCTGTCATGTAGGCTTTAACAGAACAAATCATGTCTTACCTCATTTCCATACATCATGAGGTGGTGTGTTGTAATTAGAGCTTTGAACACTACAACCCAGCTACTGTTTGCAGTTCTCTCAAAGAGTGTATCTGCCAACTGTGGAATATTCACATTCATTTCATTTGTGCACTGTATTAGATCTAAATTAAAGGAAAAAAAAAATCAAAGCATTACAATGAGTTGCATGCTCAGAGGATCAATATGTTATTTTGTGGTTTTTACACTAGAATTCATACTGGAAGCACTGACTTCAGTTCTTTGTTTAAGAAATAATTGAGCTCCTTTACTCTCCCTGCTCAGATTCACTACATTTTACTGAAACACTCCAAGTATGAACTTCAAAGGCATTTCAATAATTTTACAGAGTCCCAATATCTCATCAGTAAATAACCTGATCCTTAAACAGGAACCCAAATTAGTCTCTGAAAGGCAGTGTGAGCAACCTTCTAGATGCTCAGTGCCCAAGGCCACTCAATCTAACAAACAAACAAACAAACAAAACCAAACAAAACAAATCTGAGAAGCAAGGAAAAGCTGAAACATCCCAATCCCATGAGACAGAGGCAGCACAACCCTGCCCTTCAACCCAGGCCTGAGTAACTCACACGTGATGGCAAATGAGATGCTACAAAGCTGTAAAATACAACTCTTTTCTTTAAGAATTAAGAGCAAGAATTTGCATCTATCCACCCTTCCACTTAGCTCAAAAACACCTGGTCACAAGCCTACTGAGTATTTTGTGATGGATCGTGGTAGGTCCCAGGCTTCCACATAAAAAAGCTCTTTGTGTCCTAGACTGACAACAAACCCAACAGTAGAACATTAACTTGGGAGGTCAGAGGCAGAGAGGTTCTGTCTGCCTGAGATTTAGTACAAAACCACAACAGGCTCCAGCAGACACACGGGAAGAGCACTCGCCTGAGAAGGCTAAAGCAGGTACTTGCTGAGAAAAGAGCAGAGAACTGAATCCAGGACTACTCCAAACCCCTCAAGACATGCACACCAGACATTTATTCTCTCTCTGTGCTAAATTTGGCTCAGGTGTGATCAAAGTACACCCTAAGGACTGGGCAAGGCCAGTAAAACAAACATCTGGTTTGAAAAGCTTCCTTTGTGGCCTCTCATTGAAGCTGAGGCTGTGCAGCAGAGCCCTTTGCAGCTTGCCTGGGTAAGCACCTGAAGAAGAGCAGGTGCCTGAGGAGCCGGGCAGCAACTGAGTTCTGAGGTGCTGGCACCACTGCAACAGCCAGCCCTGCCTCAGCAGCAGCAGGACAGGACAGACTGTGGCATCACAAGCACTTGAAATGCCAGCTTAGAGCTCCACGTCGATAGTCGATACTTAGGACAAAGTATTTCACAGAAATACTGCACTTATAAATTTCTATCTTTCTGGTTCACAGAGTGTATTACAGGTGGGCCTTAACCAAAGATCGGTTTATTAAGAAAAAAGGTCCTCTGATTAAGGATTGCTGTTTAAAATAGTTTAATAACCAGAGTCGTTTTAACAGAGTAAAGAATTTTTGTATCTCATCAAGGTGAAAAGCTGTAAAATGCAAGTTATAATAAGCTACTAATTTCATTCAGATGTCAGAGGTTTCCAAGTATGTACAAAACATGGAAGCTGGGATGAAAACTTTCACTTACCAGCAACACACAAAAATGCTGAAATAACTGCTCTAACTGGTGAACTCTCCTTAAGCCCCATATCCATAAAACACGTTTTGGCTTATGCCAGAATAAAGGTTTACTTCCACAAGAAGCCATGCAGATGCCTCCTGTCAAATGTCAGTAACAGAGTGGAGCTGCCAGAGCCCTGCCGTATTTGAGAAGCTCTTTTGTTACTGCTTCATTCTCAAGTGTAAGACACGAGTCTGTCTATTTCCAAAGGCAACCAAAATGAAATACTTATATCGACAGGGCCACTAGGAGTCCAATTCAGGCTGTGGCTGAGGTTCAGGGCTGGAGTGAGCACTCAGACACTGCTGAAGAAAACACTCAGTGGCTGCCCTAAGGACAATTTTTTACACGGGGTTCTCAGCACAGCGTGGTCTTTGATTCCAAAATCTCCTTCAACACCCAAGCACATAAGTCACAGTCACCAATATCGGAGAACATATGCTTAGACAAACAAAACTGTCTCTAAAATACTAAACTAAGCAAAAAATGTCAGTGCATTTTACAGGACAAAACTGGACTTAATTAAGAGTGTCTTGCAAAAGACGAAGTTTAAAATGAAAAATAAGGCTACTTCAAGGCTTCAAAAAGGCTACTTGGGGTAATTTTAAAAATTATTATTTTACAACTAGCAATAAAAATAAAGCTGGCATTACATTTTAATTCTACAACTGAGATACATAAAGAAAGAAACTCAAGCGCCATTTCTCTAATTTGATTCTTCTAAGTCTGCAACAGGAGTATCTCTATAGAGACAAGAGTAGAGATGTATTACAGATGGTGGCACAGAAGGAAAAGGCTATTACCCCCATACATCTGGAAATATAAAGGAACACATGCACCTGAGAGACCGACAGCTGGGCAACAGTAACATGGATGTTGGCAGCAAAAACTGAAATTAAATGTACAGGGTGAGTGATGCTCCTTTTCTTATCGCAGTACTTATATAAACATTGCACAACTCAAAGCATTTTGCCAATTACCCAGAGGAATCATTTCAACTGCAAGTGAAACTGTGGTGCTATTTCTAGAATGGAATTTAGAAACATGCTAACATCACACAGGAAAACAAGAAAAGAAAAATGAAAATAAACAAATAAATAAACCCTAACAGCTTTAAACCAGAAGAGTACCAGAGGGGTTTTCAAGCAGCCTGGAAGAGCTGTGGAAATCTTAATGCCTAGAAGAGTACTGAGTACTTCTTTTCCACAATTAATCTGAAATACTGGCACATCATCTAGGAAGCTATACAGCTCTTCAGAGAACAGCATGCATAAATCCAGATAATAAAAACAAAATAAAATATACATATATCAGGTTTTTGGAAAATTTTCAGCCAGGCACCAACAAAAATTGACACACTTTTCAACTTTTAAGTAACAGGAAAAGTCATTATTTTCTTGAGTCAGGAATCTCTCTCAAGAGAGCTGTAAATACATAAGATAAAGGCCAACTATAATAGTTTAACATTCATGTATTTCTTCCACTTTGTCACAGGACTGCTTTAAGACAGATGTAAGAATTAAGACCACTTTCATCAGTCCCAGCAGTCTTGAAAAAATACATTTTCTTCTAGAAAGCTGCATCATAGATGGCACATTACAAAAATGTAAAACACCAGAGCCACTTCAGCCAACTTTCTCAATGTAGCCAAGGAATGCAAAAAAATTTGCTGGAAGACTTAAAAGATTATCACTCAACTGTTACACACATTGTTATGCCCATGTTTGCTCATCATGCACTTTTGAGAGCAATCTTTTAATTACAGGTATATAACAACAGCTAAATCTGAATTTTGAGTTACTTTACCACAAGCAAAGCAACTCAGCTATTCTGTTCCACTCCCCCACTAAAGGAGGATACAGGACAGACAGCCCATAATGTTTTTAAGAACAGCTATATACAACCCCCACTTATAGATCCCAACAATATTAACTATTTTTTCCCTTCAAATTAAATCTCCTCAATTATTGTATTGAAAAACTTCACAAATTGCTGAAAAACTTAAAATTAATGACAGCTACTGGTCTGTGTAAAGAGTTCAAGAAAACACCTTTGTCCTGTATCACAGCTTACACATCTCTGCAAGAACCACGCTGCATCACTTGACAGTCAAAAGCTCTGGTTGCCAAAAGAAAGAATGGGCAGTACCAGAATTACCACTTCTTAGAAGGTCTCCAAAGCTTGTATGGGAGTTTTAAGTTTTGATGAGCAGCATTAACTACCTTCTCCCTCCCCTTTGCTTCTGAAGTGGGCTGTATACAAGTTAAACAGAAGCTATTTTTTCATTACTGTGTTAATTTAAAAGTTTAAGCTCCCATTAATTTAGGAGGTTGTTTTTTCCAAGTTTTGGTTTACACAGAAGTCTACTCTGCGTGTTACCAGTTTGGTTACAGCTTTAATTTATTCTTTTTTCTTGTCACTTTTCAGCAGTTAGAGGAGAGGAGGTTTTCCTCCAAAAGCCCCACTCTGCTGCAAACCAGACCCAGAAGCACACCAGGAAAGAAGAGACAAAACCTTCAGGTGCTCCACAAAGAGAAGGATCAGCCTCTCCACACCATTTTATATTACCTGAAAACATTACAAAATACTACAGAAATAGATCTGCTGACTTATGTAGGACACCATGACCTACTTTAAAAGGTAAATCCCCAAGTATGTCCATTAGATTTTTGGGGTGGGTTTTTTTGTGGGTGTTTTTTTCTCTCAAAGTAAAATATGACTATGCTACTCAGCAGTTAGCAGTCAGACAAACCGCAAGACTCTTCAATTCTAGTTCAGACACTGCATATGCAACACCTTTCTGTAAAAACCTATATTGCAATACTGCAGCTTTTCTTGCTGAGGAAACCTGGCAATAAAGGGAGTTTAAGAATTAATCTGAACAGAGGAGACAAGCTGATACTCCTCCACAATTCCTGATACAACTGCAGCAACTCTCAAAGAATTGTTCCTGATAAAGCTTTTTCCTGAGCAGCAATTACAAATAATACCAGACAGTGTAGCATTTTGAATGATACACACACGTAGTGACCAGAGTTTTACATGAAATCCAAGCTGTCTTCCTTCATACTGTACTTAAATTGGAAAGTACTCGCACTGTATCTTGAAAAAACATACTGTGTGATTTGTTTTCCACAGATTACAGTATTTTGTATCCACCTGCTCACATTTAACACAAGTAAATCTTGTTTACAAGTGAAAAAATAAGAAGTGCTACTCAAAGGGTTGCAGATGTTTGAAAAGCAGTGCTCAATGAGGACCAGAGCATGTTCACTGGGATTTTTTAACCCCTCACAGACATATTTAAGGCACCATATTTCCCATCTTTTCTTTCCCTGCCCCACCAAAGCATTCCTCTATTTCAGATACCAAGTGTCGTAGGCCAAAGTCTGAGCAAATGAATTACACAGAATACAGAACACATCTGGCACAGAAGGGGACCTTCAGGAGACGGACTGACAGCTCTAAACAGCCTAAGATCAAAAGGCACTTGTTAAGCAAAAGGCAATCTCAGTTTATGGTATTCTCAAGAATTGTTCCGTGTTTCCATTTTATTTTGTAAGGGTGATTTACAACAGATGACTTTATTTCAATCGTATTTTCTAACATCACACTAACTCTTTTAGGATTCAGAAGCTTTCAAACTATTGAGCAAACTGTCACCACTTTTTGGCTTCCTGTTATGTTGCCATTTCTGTACTCAAAGGTTACCTCATTTAACTTGTACCACAGGCAGAACACAAGACCAGAAGCAAACAGGTAACTTTCAAAAGGTATCTTTAAAAAACAAGTTGTCAGTTACCCAGTTTCAAGGCTTTTAATTTCAACACAATAGCTTCAACGTTCACTACTGTAGCTCGGATGCCACCCATTCAGATTCAACAACAAATGAAATATAGATTTGGCTGGTTTTAACTGTTTGATCCACGCCAAAAGCTCTCACACAAGCCGGTGTGAGCAGGTCAGTGTCACAGGGTCACACATCCCAACTATCCTCAAACAACATAACCCAGAACGCTTCTGCAGAGAGCCTGAACCAGCAGCCCCTCTAGTACCATCAACTTGTACGACTCCTGCAAAACTACCAGCCTGCCTTTGAAGAAACCAGCAAAAGGCTTCAAGCCTTTTTCTCTCTTTAATGGAAGCGCACACACACACACACTTATTCTGCTTTTACGAGCTGGAGAGCAGGTATGCTACAGAACCTACAAGGTTTGTACACTTTTCAGCAGTCAAGACAGAACTCCAATTGCCTCGCTATTACTAAAACCTGAAGCGAAGCAGCACCACTGATTTCTGCAGATTTTAGGGGTAACTCTGCATCTTTTGGTATAGAGAAAGAGATTTTAACATACTAAGTTTAAACGTATTAGCGGCAACATACTCTCATCCAGAAGAAACGCACTCATCAACCTACGCCCTTCCCTTTAGCTCGCTTTTAATCTTCTATCTCGTTTTCCCGATCCGTAAGACGGAAAACTATGATATTTCGGGAAACGTTCGAAATATTTAAACAGCTGTAGTCCACGGGATGGACGGAAGGTCGTAACAGCGCTTAAAAAAATTAAATTCTGTCTTGGAACAGTAAACACACCTTTTCCCCAGGTGTCGGATTAATAAGCACGCCTGTAACCAGAGCACAAGACCTAAGCGGCTCTCACCGGGAACAGCTCATGAGGCTGGAATATTTCTGCTCCTCGGGCGCGACAGGGAACCTCGCTCCCTCCACGTGGAAAATAAGTTCTGGAGATCACGCCAGTCAGGTCCACCCAGGTTTACGCGGCACCCCCCTCCAGGCGCAAGCGGCCGGCTCTCCCCGCTCCCCCGCCCGCGGCCGGAGGGCCGGGCTGGGGGGCTGCCCCGAGCTCGGAGCTCCAACTCCGGGCCCACCCGGCCCCGCCGCCAGGTCCTACTCACAGTCCAGGTGCTTCTTCTTGGGGCCCATCACCTCGTGGGTCGTCGCCTTACACACAGCCTTGGCGACGGCCGAGCCGGTCACGCTGTGCTGCGCCGCCGTGATGCGGTCGGTGATGGACTGCCCCGACATCATCGCCGCGGCCCTGGCGGCGGCTCCGCCGCGGTCCCCCCGCAAGGCCGGGGCGGCGGCTCCCCCGCGGCCGGGGGAGAGCGCAGCCTCCCGGAGGAAGGGCGCCGGCGGCTCCCCCCGGCGGGAGCGCTCGCCGGGCTCCGCCTCAGCGGCTCCTGTCGGCCGCCGCCGCGGGGGCTCTTCCCGCTGCTCCGCGGAGCGGCGGCGGTGATCGCTCGGCTGCCGGCACCGCTCGGCGCTGCCGCCTCCGCCCGCGGGTGCGCCCCGGCTTTCCCTTTCACATTACGCTCACAGACAAAATGGCGGCGGCCGCGGCGTCAGGTGACCGCGCGCCCGCCCCGCTCCCGCCCCGCCGCTGCCGAGCGGGGCCGCGGCCCGACGGGAGCGGGGCCGGGAACGGGAGCGGAGCGTGGCCGGGACGGGACTGGAGCGGCGGCGGCGGCGATCGCTCGGCTCCCGGCACCGATCGGCGCCGGGACCGCAGCGGCGCCGGGAGCCGAGGCCGCCCCTCACGCCGCGCCTCAGGTGTCGGCGGGCGCTGGGGCCGAGGCGCTCCGCGACTCGCCGCCCCCAGCACCGTAGAATCGCACAGTCAACCTGCGTGGAAAAGACCTGTGGGATCGGTGATCCCAACCTGTGACCGAACACCACCATCTCAACCGCACCATGGCACTGAGTGTTTTCTCAAACACCTCCAGGGTCGGTGACTCCACCACCTCCCTGGGCAGCACATTCCAATGTCTGGTCACTTTTTCTGAGAAGGAATTCCTCCTGATGTCCAACCCAAACCTCCCCTGGTGCAGCTCAAGATTACGATCTCTCGTTCTGTCGCTATCTGCCTGGGAGGAGAGCCCACTCCCTACAGCCTCCTTTCGGGGAATTGCCCGCCGGCTCTTTGTTCCGTGGGTGGGTGTGAATGAAAAATAAAACCTGCCGCGTCGTCACGGCGAGTTAGCGGCGGGAGAAGCAGCGGCGGAGCAGCGGGGGCCGTGCTGAGCGGGGCTGGAGGATCGAGATGAGCTTGTCAGCACAGACCACAGCGCTTTGGGGTGGAAGGCACCTCAAGGACAGTCCGGTTCCGCCTACCTGCCATGGGCAGGGACACCTTCTGCCAGACGCTGTTACACTGGTTTTTGTGGTGATGAGTTTTCTTTCCTCTTGTGAACTTTACTCTCAGAAGCAAAGTCTGGAAAAAAAAAAGAGCCCGACTTCCCCATGCTGAGCCTGTTTCAAGGGACTGTAGAAGCATTTAGGTTGGAAAAGACTCCTGAGCCTAACCCCTAAGCCCACCACTGAAACCTGTCACCAAGTGGTGCCACATTTACATGTCTTTTAAATCCCTCCAGGGCTGGTGACTCCACCACTGTCCTGAGGAGCCCGTTCCTGGGCTTGACAACCCTTTCGGTGAAGAAATTGTTCACAACATCCAAGCTAAACCTCCCTCTTGTGAGGGCTGCCATGAGGGAAATCCATCCCAGCCAGACCCAGCACTGTGACAAAAAAAAAAAAGAAAATGCAGCATCACTACTACTCACTCAGAACAACCACTCTTCCCTGGCCATTCCACAGAGCAGTATTTTTTTAACTTCTGCATTTATAGTACACTAATATAAGTGTGAACACTCCTACAAACAGAAGATAGAACACAGCAATAGTTATTTTTACTTTGAAGTAAAAATACAAAAAGCAAGGAGAGTAAAAAGGAGGCAGTTGAATATGAGTGTTATAAACAAAAATCTAGCAGCTTCTGACAGTCAACTCATATTTTAGGGTGCTGATTAAAACTGTATTGCTTACATTATCCCTAAAGTGAAATACTCCATAAATATGTGGGTAGACTGCCACACACCAACCGTCTGCTATTGCAATACACATATAAAAGTAATAAAGCAGGAAACACTTGCATTCACAGCACTGTGTATTTCACTGGTACCTAAAACTTTTGTCTTTTCATAATATTTGTATGATATAGAGGGCGTTTCTTAAGAGCTTCAGCATATTCCTTATTGACCGTGAGATAACCACAGGGAACAAGGACTACTGAAATATCTTCTTACCGACTTATGCTTCGTACTTAAACCATCTTTATACCCAGCACACAGGTTTATACATTCCCATCAACCACTGTCCCCTGTCCTTTAGCAGCAGCTCCCATTCTGTGGGTTTCCTCTGCTCCTCCAAATCTTTATAAGAACAGGCTGTAGTACACCAGATACCCACCAAGCTGCTGTATCACTCCCCCTCCTTAGCTGGAGGGATGGGGAAAAAATTAAAATGAAATACCAGCACACAGCAGAACCCTATGAGCGCTGCTGTCGGGAAGATCAGCTTCATTCCAGCCAGAGCCAATAAAGTGTAAAGAGAACAACAAAGGCGAGCAGGGTCAGCAGCAGAGATGTCTCTTTTGATACCATTGAAAAGCACAATAACACTGAACAAATATTAGTGGTCCTATGAACTGGGGTGTGTAATGTTAGGAATGAAGGATTTCTATAGACCTAAGGGCATAAATGCATTAATACATGGTCACTGATATTAAATTATTGAACATTTCCTGTGCTGAGAAAAGTTACAACCTCTTTAGTCTGACTGGCAGCAGGCAGTTTCCAGCTGCCTTATTTTTGTTTTAAGGCTTGTAGTTTCTGTGAAAAAAGAAAAAAAAAAGTGATCTTGAATCTTCAAAGCCTGAGGGAACATCAAAACAGTAAGAAAAGAAGAGATGGAAAGATTAAATACACATTACCAATGTCTACGTCTCTTTGGGCCTGTCTAAACAGGGAAGCTCTTTTGCAATAAAGGAGGGTGTGAGCTGAAGCACAGCAGATATTCTGTACTACCTCCTCCCCCAGCAGGGACTCACTTATTTTGTTCTGTTTCAGGAAGCCTAAATTCCACATTAAGGTGCCTGAGTTGAGTGTTTCCCATAGCCAGGGCTCTGCCTTTACTCGATGTGCTGCTCAGGCCCAAATCTGAATTCAAACATCCCTCTTCAGTCAGTGCATTGGCTTGCCCTGGGTTCAGGCCATCCTGTGCACCCCCTGGATGCCTGCAGGTAGAATCACAGAATCATTTAGGCTGGAAACCACCTTTAAGATCATTAAGTGCAGTCCAATATTACTGCAGCCACCACTAAACCATGTCTCCAAGTACCACATCAACACAGCTTTTAAATAAGTATCTCCAGGAATGGTGCCTCCACCGCTGCCCTGGGCAACTTGTTCCAATGCTCGACAACCCTTTTGGTGAAGAATTTTGTCCTAATATCAAACCTAAACCTCCCCTGGCACAACTTGAGGATATTTTCTCTTGTCCTGTCCCTTGGAGGAAGAAACTGCCCTTCAGGCCCTGATGTCTGCGCAGGCTAATGCAGAAAGCCTTGCTCTTGGCTACTCTCCCGCACCTATGCTTTAGTTCATTTTAGTAAAGCTGAAAAGTGGAAATTTTATGTGCAATTCACATCTCACTCATTTTTCTGCCCTCTGTTTACTACAGGGCAAGTAATGAAGGCTTCAGACAGGAAATGTGGTCCAGGCTTGGATGCATAAAAATAGCACTTGGGGATAGTGGCAGTGGAGGGAATGGATGGTGCTGGGCTTCTGCCATCACTGAATGACACAGATGGTTTTCCAGGGAAATGAGTATTTTAGCAATGAGTAGTGAATGTGCTGCGGGCTGACTGTACCTAGAGCCCTGGGAATGCAAACAGTTTAGCAGCAGGTTTGTCAATAAATGCCATCTGCTCGGTAGCACTGCATCCAAAATATAGCAGAACCTACCTTACTGGAGGCTGTTGTTTTGCTTGATAGAGTTGAGATAAAAATCTAACAACTAAATTAATTTTTTTTTTTAATACTGTGATTGTGATCTGAAATTATAAAACTAAATTTATTCAGGCTTGTTCAATCCCAGTTTCAACCCAGGAGAGTTAAAATGTTGTCATTAGCATATTTCCCGGTGGCCAGTAAGACATCTCTCTGCATGGAGGAGTGAGCTGTAAACAAGGCTGCTTCTCTCACAGTTCAGGCCACTCAGGTGTCTGAGAAACACCTTGATTCCAGGCTGCCTGCAAGGGAAGGAAACAAACCATGGCAGCAGCAGAGATGGGATTCCTGGGGGCTGAGATTGAGGCTGATTTCCTGATCCAGGGCTCCAGTCATGAGCAGTGAGTGAATCCTTGCCCCAGCCTTTCTCCATGCAGGGGCTCCAAGAGTTGCTTAATCTTGACTCCCAGTTTTCCATGAGTTTTGCCAAAGCAGAGTGCTTTGGGGATGTTTACAGCTGTCAGGTGTGGCTGAAATTGGATGAGGAGGTTTCTGAGAGAGAAACAAGGCATCATCTAAAAAGCCTAATACCAGAAGGAGTTTCAGTGTCAGTTAACTAATTCTTACCTGAACAGAGACATGACAGGAAAAAACTCCACACGCTATTGTCCAGCTTGGATTTATGGGTATCATAGTCTGCCAGTCTCTTTGAAAGATCTTTGTTTCCCTCTCTCTGAGTTGTAAAATATTGATAAAAAATTGAGCTCCAGAACTGGGACTCTCCATAGCTGGATTCATCCAAACCTTGCATAACTGCAAAATATGAGAAGATCAGATCATGAGCCCCTTCCTCCAGAACCCCTCCTCAAGACTCTGAGCAGTGACTAGGTTTGTCTCAGGGCTGTGTTGGAGTGCTAAAAGCCACACACTGGTTTTCCCCTCTCCTGTCACATGAGGGGAAAAGGTCACGCTTCCTCTGTCCCTCCCATTCAGCCCCTGCCGAGGAACAGTGACCTGGGGCAGGACTTGGCCCTGGGAGCTCTCTCTCCTCTTCCCAGCTATCTCTGACTTCTGCCTCTCAAACTCGACTGCTGGTGAAGTTTGAACTCTGAAATTGCTGACTTTGTATAGAGAAGAGAGAAAAATAAGAGGAAAAGAAAGAAAGGGAAGGAAAAACTAATCTGGAGTTATGCCACAGTTGCAAAAAGTGCTGGGAGGCAGAAAGGCAGAACTCCCGTGGCTTCTGTTGCAGCAACTGGTTGCTGTTCCTGCCTTTAGGCTCCTCATGTTCTTTGCAGGTGTATGGCTGTCAATAACAACATATTTGAGAGGATTTCTGATTTATTTCTGAAGTATTTCCCTGTGAAAGAGTTTCTGTTTGGTGAAGAAGCTGTTCTGGTTCTGTCTACTGAGCACTTGACTAAGGTTCATGGAATTCTCCTTTGCCAGACTTCTCTGTTTAACATTACAATTCAAAGCTTTTTTTAAAGGGAAAACAAAATAAATACTCCAATATGATGCAATTGGTGTAATGTAATTACTCTAGCCTGTCTTGGTTTGGTCTGTTACTTCCTGAGCGGGTTTATGAGAAGGGTTTTGAAAAGCAGGAACTGAGTGTGGTAACTCATACAAATTCAGGATCAAGGCTTAGGCTTAGAAGATTAGTCTTGGTTTAAGTGGAGAGGGCTCAGTTTTGGCTTTGGGACTGTCCCAGGACAAGCCTTGTTTGTTTTCCAGAACCATATATGTGTGTGTGTGTTTGTGTGCACACTGAGCAGTTCTGATACAGACAGTCACCGCTGGCATTAGCAGACACTTAAGGGAGTGTAATTGTCACCTGAGGAAATGGCGTGGGTACCCCTGCTGCAAACATTTCAGAGGGCTTGGGTTGACTCATGACCAATGTATTGATCCATTGTTTCCATCACCTTGCCATTCCTGGCAGGAGCCTGTCTGTGACAGGCGACTCGGGGTGGTAAGACAAGGTGTGATGCAGGTGCTGGAGCCGTTTTTGGAAACATCAGAGAATGCAGCTTGGAAAACCCTTGGTCAGGATCAGGAGAGCCATTCCCTGCCCTTACACTCATCATTTTAACTACAGACCCAATTAAACCTGCAGAAGCAAGAAAGCTAAAATCATCGGCCTAATAAAATTATACAAATTGTGGACCAAAGCAGATTCACAATGTTTCCGTCCCTCCCAAGGAGAAGGAGCATACCTGGCTTGGGGAAAAAAGGATTTGGGGAGAGTTGGGGGGGAGCTGATGGGGCTGTGCCATGGCAACAGAGGAAGGAGCTAGCAGCTCAGCCTCTAGAAAAAGATAACACTGCCAATGGAAATCAATCTCGTATTAAAATCCGTTTAAAGCACTCCTGGAAATTACAGCCCATCAGGCATTAGTTTCACACCAAATAAATAAATGGGAACAAAAAACCCCAATAAAATTGAGGCATTTGGCTAAGCAGGAATAAATAGGGACAAGGCTGCAGATGCTTATAAAGGAAAATCTTCCATTTCTGTTGCTTAAGTGTGTCAGTGAAATGGAAGATAAGGGCAAGCCAGCACACACGTTTTATCTAGAGCTGGAAAATCAACAACAAAAAAACCCACAACAAACAAAAACCAAAGAAACCAGAAAAAGGCTTGGACAAAGGAGCTTAGGCACTTGTGAGATGCCATCAAGACATCTCACTGTGTTACCAAATGCTCACAAGCCTCTGAAAAGCTGATCCTGAAAGGGAGAAACAGCATTAGATGCAAAGAGCAGAGTTGCAGGTATTTTGAAACTGAAATGCTTGTTTGCAATACCTTGCTGACAGAATGAGCACCCAGTCAATGCCATTGAAACGCAGTGGTTTCAAAATTGTCCAAGAGATGGATTTTTCTTTTTAATGTGGGACTAATTTTTTTGAATATGAGCTGAAATAAACAAAATAAAGATACTTGAACTTAGCATTTAGCACAAGCACTAAGAATCTAACCAAAGCTGGGGTGTTCACAGAGGTAACTGGGAGCCTCTAGAGACAGATGAGTGGAGGAAGGAGCTGGGCTGGTGTTGCAGCAGGCGCTGTCCGATGGGGCAGCTCCCACCGTGCACAACCTGCCTTTGCCACTTGTCCTTTTGCCTGTTTTTGCGGGAGATGCTGCATCTAACAGGCAGCCCCAAGCGCCACCCAACTAATAAATAAACTGATGGATAATTTTCTATGGGTGTATGCCGGGGGACTGGCAGACCGAGTTCTCCAAGGCTGCAGCGCAACTGTGTTGCTTAAAAGACATCAGAGAAGCCACACGTTGTGAATGTTCTAACCACAGGAAAAACTTAAATGGAAGTTCGTGCTATATTAAACACCAGTGAATCCACATGAGAGAGAAACCTTAAGTGAAGAGTGGATTTTCTGGTGTCTAATAGCCACCGACTGCCATTCAGGTTTTTTTCCCAGGGTTTAATTCATTCTCTCGCCTCTTCTTTTTCAGCACGATTACCTGCTCTCACAAAATTTCCAAGCGAGACATTTGCTCCTTTGAAAATAAGGTGGGCAGTGAGCTCGCTGGGGAGGGAACGGATGGAGTGTGATCTTACAGGAAAACACTGAAAATCAGATCCCACCAGCCTGGCAGGGTCGGGAGAAGCTGCAGTGCTGAGCGCGCAGATGAGAGAGCTGAGCGTGGTATTTTTAGAAAGTCAGCCGAGCAGACAGTGAGCGCCACGTTCCTTTCTGTGCTCTTCCCTTCCATTTTACACCAGCCATCACCATCCCAGAGGTGGGAATGGGTGTACCGAGTATCAGCGGTAAAATAGCTGGTTTCACCGAGTAGCGTCGCTAGGGAGGTGAAGTTTTGTTACCCACCCCATTGCCTGGGAGGGAAAAAAAATGTCAGGGGCTGGACGTGTTTCAGGGCACAAGAATGCTGAGCACAGGACAGCGCCCTGTGCTCCATAGGCAGCTGGCACAAGGATGCTCTGGCTGCTGCTGAAAGCCCTGTGGCCAAATTTCATGCACATTTCCGAAGTGTGGAACACAGACATGCTAACAAGCCCGTGCACATGCTTTGCTCTCAGCAAGCATGGGTTTGTTTCACCTTTCTCTGTGAGCAGCTAAAACGAAAATATTTATTAGCTGCCCGACGTTAATTGCTTTCACAGCCGTGAACTGACCTTTGCATTACAATCAGTCACTGTGGCTCCTATTGCTTTTTTTAAGTGTTAAGGTTGTGCAGGCTGAATGAGTGTGCCGGCAGTGACAGAGACATTTGTTTGCTGAAAATCCATTTGCTGTGTCCTCCAACTACACCGTCGTGCCTATTCAACAATATCCCCTCTTCCCCCGAGCTTCATCATCCCTACGCCCTTAAAGATCACAGCACAACCACAGTCCTGCCTTTTGCAAGAATTCCCCTTCTGTGTATAAAATTAATCAGCAAAAATGGAAAGGGAGTACAGGCAACCCCTCATGAATCCCCACTTCTGACAGTTTGGTTTTTTTTCTCTGATGAATGCAAGTGTGGGGTTTAGTATGCAAGTACACACACCCTCTCAGTGATGGATGAGCCTTCCACTCCTCACACAGGGCTGGGGTTGGTGTTACAGGGCAGCGCGGTCCTAGGCACTGCAGTGTCACGAAAAGAGAGTCTCTTCCAGCAGAAGATGCACCAGAGAAGGTGATGGTAGTTTCTGTGTTCCCTTTTTTCATCCCCAGGAAAGTCAGAGTCCCTGCATGGGGGGAGCAGCAGAACCCCACTGGAGAACTGATAGCGGCAGCATGGCCACAGCAGGGCTGTGAATTGAGCTCATGGAGGAAACGGCATCACTTTCTTCTTCAGGCAGCAGCTGAGAAGGGCATGGGGCTGTGAGGGCTGCAGAGGCCAGAGAGGGTGTTAATTGCAAACACCATCAGTTGATGTGGGTTCGGAATGGGCTAACGTCCTCCAGGATGAGCTGTGATGGGTGCTGTGTTCCTGGGGTGATGGATATCTCAGTGTCTGGGCCCAGGAGCACCACCTGCCATGGGGTGTCTGGGCAACCATCCAGCAACCACAGAAGTGCCCGTGCCAGGGGGTAAAAACAACTACATTAACGTGGACAGTTTTCTGCCTGCTTCAGAAGGTGAAACATGGTGAAAAATTACAGAAAGGCGTGCATGCAAAAGTGTCACGGAGTGGACAGCTGTGGTGCGGCTTGGGGCATTTCCACCTTAAAGGCTCTGGGTGTTGGCAGGTTCCCACCCCGTGGTCAGAGCAGCCCTGTGCCTGGGCAGATACTGCTGGTTATCTCCTGGGACAAGGAGCCCAAGACACTGGGGGGGAGATATTTGTACCAAGACATTTCCAACTCGTGCAGTGCTCACACCTCTGTGTGCCAGAACACCGTGACAGCAGCACTGGCGCTGCTGGTGTTGAGGAGCTGCAGAGTTGGTGTCACCAGTCCCAGCGAGTTCTGCAGCAGTGGCTGCTTCCAGCAAACCAAAACCAATTATCAACATTGCAGTGAATCCCATAGACAATTTAGCAACAGCCAAAACAGCACGTGGACTGATTTTGTTACCAAGCAGTTGATGAAAAATGCCCTTTTATGAGAAGTAATCTAGGTGAATTGCTTCAACTTGAGGGCCTGAGTCCTGGATTTCCCTTCAGCTCCGCCCAAGGCTCCACGAGTTACTGCTGTGGGCACATGTGGGTGAGCAGGGTGCAAGAGGAATGCAGCTGAACTTCATCCCCTTCAGTACCATCATCAACAAAATGTGGTCTGTGGTAACAGCATTTTGTTTATTTTCTTAAGAAATGCCGTCTTCAGCACTGAGGGGTAACATCTATTTGGAGACTTCCATGAAAATGACTCCAAACAGCTTGAGATCGACCACTTCCCCCTGAAAGGTTTCACAAGCTAAGATGGAAGATCATCATTTAAGGTGGAGTGGAAACTGTTCCTCTTCTCTTGATAGCAGGAGAGGCTGGATTTGGGCTTACCTGCACCCCCGGGTCTTGGCTGCAAGGACAAGAGAGAGATACTGGCCAAAAAAAACCCCACAAAATCCACAATTCTCTCTGTCCCCTCTGGCTTTGCCTCGTGACGCTTCCTGAGGTTTGTGCCCCGGGTGGGGTGACACACTTCACCTGTAAGAGAGAAGCAGCAGTATGGCAAGGCATGCTTGATTACTTCCTGCAGAGAGGACAGGTCAGCCACAAGTGTCAGGGAGACACAAGATTCAAGAAGGACCTCTTCACTTCTAAACTCCTTTCTCAGGGGACTCTGTGTGCAGCTGTATCCAGACACAGGCATGGGCTTTGTCAGTGGTTTATGTCTGAAGGACTGCATGTGCCCAACCAATTCTTCATATCACTTAACTCAGGTTTCAGAGTTTCAGCACGCTTATTCTGAATTCACTTCATCCGATGTGACAAGGATTCTCTCAGCCTTGAGGAGTAGGTGTTCCTGCCCCAGTCCTGCAGCCTGCTGCGATGCAGGAGAGCTGCACAGGCGTTGGGCTGCCTGCTATTTATGGGCTAAGATGACTGACTTACGGTCATATTTACATTCCAGCCGTATTTTGGTTGGCACACGCTCGAGCAGCCCTCAGCTGTTGAGCAAGACCAGTGGCCCTTAGCTATTGACATTATCTGCTTCCCCAGAGTCAAAACCCACCACAGCCACCGCTGGTGGCTATTGCTTAAGCAGAAAGTGAGGGAGCTCATGGCCAGGGCTGGTTGTTAAAAAAAAGCAATCACAGCACAAAGTAGATTCCACGACCCCTGAAAGCCTTTGCCAGCACCCAGCATTTCTTTCACCCAAGTATTTTCCTTTTCTCCTCCCCTCTGCTGTTTGGGGTGGCAGCCACCGGGCCATGTGTGATGTGAACAGCAGACAAGAATTATCTCTAGACCTTTAGAAGGTTTGCATGCTTTCCAAGCCCAAATAAAAGGTGATGTTTTGGGATGTGGAAGTTGTGTTGCCCTGAGCTCCTACCCCATTAAGCCACAGACATCTTTGGACACCTTGTGCCCACCCTGAGGCTGCTGCCAAGCTCCCACCCAAGTGGGATTGAGTGCACTGGAGGCTCCTGGGCTGTCATTTCGCAGTGGAAGCAGCAGGCAGGCATCAGGCGCAGCAGGGCAGGGTTTGCATTCTGCTCAGCACTGTCTCACCCTGTTTTTCTCCCTGAGTTTCCCCTGCCTGCCCTGCCCTTGGCCCTTTGTACTGGGGGGTTGGTGGGGAGGGGAAGCGAGCACCTCCCCGGGGAAGTGGCCAGATCACAATTTTACAAACAGATTGCTCAACCCCAGGCTGGAGCTGCTGATGCCATCTCACACTGACCGCTGCTCTGCAGCACCAGGAAGCCTTTGTGTCAGTGTTTCCCAGCTTTGCAGTGCAAGTGTCAGAGTTATCAGAGAAATCTGATTTTTAAGTATTTTCTGCCCATTCAGAGTTGAAAGGTTGTTGAGAAAGCACATCCCACCAGCTGCTACGGTACAGTACTTGCAGGCAAAGCTTTTGGTGGAGTATTATTTTTTTCTGCCTCCTCCTGAGGCTGCAGGTTTCCCTCCGGCAGGTACAAGCCTGAGACTTTTCCCCAGGGTGCGAGCAGCTGGGTGTGTTTTCCTCCAGATCCACAGAGCAGAAGGAGCTTGCTCAGGGCTTCTACACAAGCAAAGCCAGCTGTCCCTGCTGGAGGCCGGTGGGCACACAGAGCTGCTGCTCCCACAGCCAGGCACGGGCTCCGTGCTGAGCTTTTCCCTGGCAGAAGGACCTCGGGGGTTTCCTCATGCCACAGAGCTCCTTGAACCTGCTGCCTCTCTGGGAAGCAGATCAAGGGCACGCAGAGCAAAAATAATCCTGATAAACACAAGATGCAGTTCAGAACTCTTTTTCTCTGAGTGTGCACTTTGGACACAGGCTGGGACACACCTGATTTTCTGTCTGTAGAGAGTATTTTCAGTATCTGCTTTGGAGCAGCCAGGGTCAGGCTCTGCTCTCTGTGACACCCAAGAGGCCATGAGGGTGAGCCTGGCAGTTTCTGTCTCCTCAAGGGAAGCACAAATTAGAGAGCTGAAGAGTGGTGGAAGGGCCAAATCACTGATACAGAATAATGCAGAGCTGGTACAGTTCTGAACAGAAACATGGAAAAAAGCACTACTGACATTTCTGGAGGTATTCCAAATTTTCATTTGGTGCAAAAGCCAGATTCTGGGCCTGCTGATCGTGGAAATCCATCTTTGTTTTTTCTCCCTGTCATTTTGTCTTTACATGTCATTCAAGTTCCCTCTTGAGCTGTCTCTGGTGCCCTGCTCAGCCCTGCCTGGGAAGAGGCAGAGCCCCCCCTCCACTGTCCTCGGAGGAGCACGTTCCTTGTGCTGACCAGACAGAACAGGATGGATTTCCTTCGGTGCCATTTCCTGATGATTTCTGACTAACTGTGGAGGAAGTTAAACCAAAGAAATGATGAATCTTCTGGTTTTTTTTTTGAAAACACTATTAAAAGGACATCTCTTGTTTTGAACTGTAAACAGCCTGCTGTCCTGCTGCCTGCCTCATCTTCATGGAAGAAATTTACACCAAAAGCCAGATATATTTTCTTCTGGGAAGCCCTTAACATTTGGGGGGAACTTCATTTGCCAGTGTCAGTACATTGGGCTTGCTCAATATTTTAAAATAAATTATTCATAGTCTGAATGAACATATCCTAAGAGATGACTGAGTCACCCACTCCTGTGGCTGAGGGCAAATGTCTCAGCCTCAGGATTTTTGGAGCCCCAAGGGGCCTGGGCACAGCCCTGTGGATGTGGGGCTGCTTGGCAGGAGAAGCAGCAGCAGCAGGAGGCGGGAGAGGGTCAGTGTGTCCCTGCAGCCCTCCCGGGGCTGCTGCAGCTGGGCACAGCTCTCAGGGTAACCAGCCCCTGGTGGGACACCTCCTGAGGCACCTCAGCTTTGAAGGGGAAAGCTCAGGGCCTCAAACTGGGGCTGTGCACAGGGATGTCACTGTGCTGGAGGCACCCAAGCACCACCAGGACGCCTTCTGGAAAATTTGATAAGCCTGGCTGCTTCTTGAAAGCTGCATTAATGCTCAACAGAGACATGGAAGAGGCATGGAGACCCCAGGGGTTTTATGAATCCCTGTGTTGCTCAATCCTCCATGTCCTTCTGTAGAGGAATTCTCACTTTCAGGCCATATAAAAGGTTGCACTTAAAGCTGGTCCTGAATTTTGATCTGGGAATTTAAAGGAAAAAGCTCTGTTTGCCTTCTGGCACTTCCTCAAGTGCTTGCAGACACCTGCCAGTGCTGCCTCTATTTGATTGTTTTCGGTGTTGTGTAATTCTGCAAAACACTCTGTGCCTTCCCGGAGAAAACCACGATGTTGGCAGAGTGACAGTCCCTGGGGAAGGTGGCAGAACGGATACTTCATGGGAGGGATCTGTGGTTTTTCCCTTCTGGGGGAGAACAGAGCAGGTCTCCCCTGTGCTGCTCATGTGGGGAAGGATGCTGAGAAATGATGGCAGCAGTTGCAAACCCAGCCATGTGAAGATAGCAGCACAGTCAGAGGCAATTCCAAGAAGCTGAGCTCCTGGACAAAGAATGGAGCATTTTGGAACGAAGGCACAAACCTGAACTGCAACAACCACCACGAACACATGCAATGAGAACACCCCCTCAAACTGCTCACAGCTTTAAAGCCCTCAGTGTGAACCCACCAGAGAGCAAGGGCTTTTCAGGCTCTTACACAGTGATGGACACCAATGCCAAGATCCAAAAGCTGTCAGAGCAGGATGTCGGGGCCGTTTAACAATGAGCTTATGCTAAAATCGGATGTGAAAGGAAAATCAAAGCAGAACAAAACAGGACAGTGAGTGAAAGATTGGGTTGCTCCCTGCTCGTTCCTGCATTACAACAGGGCCTGGGATCAGCTCCCCAGGTGGGAATGGGCTGAGCCTCTGCCGGTGCATCCTTTGTGCTGGATGTGGTACCCCTGGCTCCCAGTGTGCTCCCATAAATATGTATAACCCCACAGCCAAGTCCCTCTGCATTCTCTGCCCTAAACAACTGGAAGAGGAGCTTTGGATGCTGTTTGATGGGGAAATGCAGATCTCAAGACCTGTCAAAACACAGTGTGAAGCCTGCATAAGCTGCTAGCAAAAGTGCAGCACTAAGACCCCACAAATTCAGTGTTGGTCCTGCTACTGCCACTGGCCGGGGGGGAGTCACTGTCCTGCAAAGCCCCCATGAAAAACTGGAAGTAAACTATAGCTCTGTTGCCAAAACCCTTGGAGATCTCCTGAAGAGAAATGAGATATCACCACTGTGGTCTTGAATTAATAGAGAGCCCGAGGACTATGAAGGAATGCCTGTTTCTAAGGGAGATGTTCTCCTGAGCAGCCCCAGCTAAAAAGTTTAAAGCAATTGCACTTTAACCAAAAGAGTTGAAGGGACAAAAAAGCACTGGGCTGAAAGGTTGGGTATTAGAAAAAGGTTTGGCAGAGCCTTTTTGTAGGGCTCAGCTCAGCCTGCCAGAGTTCAGGAAGTTTGGACAACGCTCTCAGGCACATGGTGTGATCCTTGGGGTTGTGCTGTGCAGGACCTGGAGTTGTACTTCAACATTTGTTGGGGGTCTCTTCCAACTCAAGATATATTCTATGATTCTATGATAGGAAATTGCTGCCTTTTTGGAGAGGTTTGTTTTTCATACCCCATGAGGATGACCTGGTTTTGCTACCTGGCTGGCTGCTCTGTGGCTTTTTGCTTCAGGGAAGTATTTGATGTGGTTTGAAATTGCAGATGTAACTAGAGGGGCCAGCCTCTATAGAGCCACGTGCTTATATATCCAGACACTTTGCTGACAGTTTTTTCACATTATTATTGTTATTATTATGATTATTATCCAATCTCTAAAGTATTTGCAGGGAGGTGTGAGAAGTCTGAGAGCTTCCAGGCTCACTCCATGGTGGCAGGGCTGATGGTGGCTTTGAAGCAGTTTTTTCCCTCTGGGAGGAGGTGCAGTTGAGGGAGGTCTCTTTTCTGAGTAGTGCTCTCTGATGAAAGGGCTCTGCTCTGCTGTGCAGAGGACACAGGAGAGTTGTGAACCGGCAGCCAGACTTTATCTGACCTCTTATTTGTCTGACCTGCCCTCCCTTGAAGACCAAACACAAAATGTCACCGAGTTCCTTTCTATCAAGCCTGCAGGCAAAGGCTTATCTAAGTCACACGTGTCTGTGTGTCTTGAGCTGTGCAGCCAAGTTTCCATCAGTGGCTCTCTGGGCACTCCCTCGATCCACCACCGTGGGTCTGCAGCCAGGATTACAAAGCACGCAGATCCAAAAGGGGCACTAGCCTGAGGCAATAAATAAACTATTTCCAAACTACCTGGCCTGTTAGCAGCAAGGTTTGCTCAGCCCTGCTCCCGTGGACTGCCTTGTCTCATTTTCCATATCCTGAGGTGCGCACACTGGCAGGATCCCACGTCCCCAGCTTGCTGCATGTGGAAATTGTATTACCAGCAACTACACCCCTCAGCACAGAGCAATTAACCATTAATTTAATCAGGTTAAATAACAACTAGTCTCTGTATCCAAGCCCGGAGCATGTGTTGAATAGATTTGTGCTTGTGATCTGCAGGCTGGGTCAGAAGTTGTGTCCCCTTCCTGCCCCTTGGCTGTGGCAGCTCACCCTGTCCCAGGAGGATACAGACCTGAGTCCAAGTCTTTGTTATTCTGCAAATAATCTCCCTGATACACAGGCGGGTGACATTTACAAATTTGTTTGAATTTGCATCCAAGTATTTTATGTGAACAAGCCACTGCCTAATAAGAGAATTTAAAAAAATGGAAAAAGCATTAAATGAAAAATGTGGGAGTTTATCCCGTGAGCACCTTCAGTTATCAAAATAATGATTAAAGATCACAGCTACCTTTTATATTAATTTATTAGAAAAAGATACAGTTTAATGTGCAAATATATACACCAAACATTACAATGAAACATGAGGAAGGCGAGCCCCTTCCCTCTAGCAATGACTTGTCCCTTCCTAACAGAGATGACTGTTTAATGCTTCCCCACAAATTTACAAATAAAAAAAAATAAAATTTAAAAAAAAGTATAATGCTTCATTTGCACATGAAAAAGTTTATTTTTATTTGAAAACAAACAAAAAAATATCCTGGCTTTGACATGGCAAATGTCTGCTATTTTGGTGGCTTTTATTTATTTTTTTTTTTTCAAACCTGAGCAAGTTTCACAGAATGGGGGGACAAAGGGAAGGCATTGCCCTGTGCTTCGTTCTCATCACAGCATTTGATGGTCTTTGAGTTACTAAACTTCTGAATTCCTGCAGCTGAATGCAACCCCAAAATCTACATCTAGGATGGAGTTAGTGACAATGAAGAAAGCAGGTGCTGCCACTGGCAAAGCGAGATGGCTGCAAACACCTTGCTCCACTTTCATGGCTGCTGGCAGTTCTCAGGTGAAAGTGTCCATTTCAGCCAGTAAGGAAATGAATGCTGCCTCCTGTCATAAAGGAATTGTAAATGTAAAAATGTAGTTTAGTCCACAAAGCAAATGAGTTGTGGATCTGCTAGGCCTTGGTCAAGTGTGGGGTCATTGAAGGAGAGAGTAAGGCCATATTAAACAATCAGCGGGGGGAAGCAGCTGATGGCTCCAACAATAAGCACAGGACTCAAACCACTGAGCTTGGTTGTTTTCCACCTCATCCTGCAAGCAAGCTCCATCCAGCAGCTCCGCAGGGTGACATTTCCAATGAAACCAAAACTGTTCTGCTCATTTAGCACTCTCGCCAGTTTAAGTGAGAGGCCCCAGCAGGGCTGGAGAAGGCACTACAAATACCTGGGCTGGGCCATGCCAGTTCCCTCAGCAGAGGGAACCACCAGCCACCCTGTGCTCATTTAGGTGCAGAGCCTCTCCCTGCCTCAGCTCTAACCACACTTTTGAAGAAAATACATGAAATAACCCATGGCAAAAAGAGGACACCCTCAGGAGTGTGCCAGGCTGGCCTCAGAGCCAGTACTAACCAGGGCCTCTGGCCTAGGCTGTATTTTCAGACATGACACTGACAAAAGCTGACTCAGTTTTCAGGTTTTCTCTCCTCCTTGGCCAAGGGATTAGGATTTAAGAGCAGATTTAACTAAACAGTAACTCCTTTTTGCTCTGCTCCACTCCCACCAGCTGGCTCTGTGGGTTCTGGCCCACAGGTTTGTCAGTCATGGCTGCTGCAGCTCCCTTCACACCAAACCCTTCGTGGTGAGGGGGCCACAGCAGACCTGGCCTTTGCCACCCTGCCACCATCCTCCTCCTCTTTACCCTCTTTCAAGTACTGTGGAATTTGACCAAAACAAAAGAAAAAAAAAAAAAGCCTTTGAGAAGGACTGCTCTGCTTTTAAATTTCCCCCCCCTCACCGCCCCAGTATTTTTTAATTGCTCCTGTTTCATGTGTTGTACTTGCACGAGAATGTATGTCATGGGCCCTGGAGCAGCCGGCAGAAACAGAGGTTCCAAGAAAAACTGCAGCAAACCCCCAAACTTAGCTCTTAGTTAAAAGTGAAAGTTAGAAACCAGTGAGCAGCGTTTGATCAAGATAAGAGCGTTGTGAGGGCAACCAGGGGACACGGGAAGCTGAAAGGGGCCATTCTGATCTAAGGACAGTCCCTGTCAAGCTAAATGCTTATGTCCTTTTAGGGCAGTAAAAATCCAGATACAGCTCCTTCTTTAAGCTTCTGAATGATCCATTAGCCAGGTTTGTTGGGAGTTTGAATATTTTTTACAATAAACTAGAATAACAAGAGAGCCGGTTGTCTCCAACAACTTGGTGTTTTTCCACTTCAGAAGATCTTCTCACAGCATGAAAGGAAACACTCCAGTCAACCACGAGCTGATCTGTAGGTGGTTCTGACCCGGGATCTGCAGTAGCAGAACACAGCTTCACTCACCCTTTGTGGAGGTTGTCTGTAATTTAAAACACCTTTTAGCTGGTCTTTTGACCCTTTCAGTACATTGCATACCAAGAGCTTTCAGCAACTCAGAGTAACGCCTATAACAATTATTTTTGCTATTTGCACACTTTGAAAGAAAGGCAATTCTTTTGAGCAAAAAGGCAAAGGTCTCAGTATCCGTGGCCTGCCCATGCTTCCCTGTCTCTGACACCTCTGTGCAGGTCCAGCTCTCCACTGCCCTCTCCCCAAAAGTCCTGCCCCTGTCACGGTAGCACTCCCAGGGCACGGGCGCTCACAGCTCTGCTAAATCAGTCAGAGGACAAAACAGCTGGGTTTTAACAAACTAAATTTCACACCAGGCAGACAAGGTGTGTATATATATATATATATATTCCATATATATATGGAAAAGTCAGAATTATTTTCAATATTTTTATGAACATCAACATTCTTTTGAGAGCTCTGGTGGGGAGCAGGAGGAACAGAGTAGCAGGGAAGAGCAGGTCAGCTGGACTAACCCTGCTTTTCCAAGCAGCTCTAGTCCAGGACACTTCATGCCCAGTTTGCCCAGTCAGTGAAGGTGCTGGTGAACCTCGTTCTTGCAGGGTAACCACAGATCCCCAGGGGCTGGGCTAAAAAAAAGCAGTGAGGCTTGCAAGCCCTTCAGATCTCTTGAGGTAGGAGGAAAAGTGTGTTTCTGTCAGCTGTGCTGCTTCTCCCCCTCCCAGAGCACCTGAACGATGGGAGCACAAGGGATGGAGGGAGGAGGCTGAGCAGGAGCCTTGAAATGGTTGCTGCAATGACATTTCTGTGACCTCTGTTTGGTACATCACAATTTTTAGGATGTCAGGTTACAGCAATGCAAGGTGGTAACAACAGGCACACAAAGGGAGGCCAGCGAGTTGGCACTGTCAGAGAAGTCCTTTGTGAGGGTCCTGTCTGTCCATCTGACAGGATCAGACCTCTTATGGCTACTGGGACTCATCTACAGGAGTAAAGCCTGTGAGACCAACTCCAGTGTGGGTCACGCAGCAATCACTGCCCACTTCCAGGAGTCACTGTGTGTCTCTGTAATATTATAAAATAAAGACCGCAGCCCAACATTTAAAGTTAAATATTTTATAAACTGTACACATGTTATCCTGAGATAGTGCCGGTAACAAGTCCCAAGGTAGATAAGCTTCCTGAGCCCAGAGTCCCCATGCTGTGTGAGCACACTGTTGTCCTGTTTTGGCAGGCTCAGAGCATGCTGCACCTCCTAATGCTTTTTTATTTTGGGGTGGGTTGAGTGAGACAATCAGACCGACAACTGCTACCAGCAATTCCAATGGCATTTCTTCTGCCGTTCGGATGAAAGCAGTCTTGATCCTTTGCCAGCTCTCCCGAGGCTTGCAGAAACAGGCTCACAGCTTCCCTTTCTATTTTTTGGCCAGCCAAGAGCTGTGTGGCTGCAGCCTCCTACTAGGAGAGCAGCTGTGCTGCGCCAAAGACACTTCCCAAGACAGGGGAGAAAACATCAGTAGGAATCAGACAGAAAAGTGACAAGTATGAGCCACAACGGAGGGAAGAAGCTCAACACAATGACCTTCATCCAGAGGGTCAAAGACCATGCATTCCAGTTGCATGGGTACACACAGTCCTGTTTTGAGTTCTGACAGCATCAGCTCGCAAGCCAGAACATTTAAACCTGGGGGGGAAAATATTTTTCAAAATTCTCTTTGCTTAAGCACTATATATATTCAAAAAGTTCTTTTTATTGTTTCAGTATTTTAGCCCTTAGTTGATTAGTCACCAAAACCTGTCAGATGCCTGCTACCATAAAAGCAGTCCAAGCACCTGCAGCATTTGTAGGAATATCAAAAAATAGCTTTAGCAACTAGGAATTATGCAACAGAAGGAGAAGGCAGGACAAACTAGATTAATACAACTTGTAGTGGATTTGTTAACGTTAAGTGTATGACTCGTTGCAGAATCATGCCAGAAAATGGTACCATGTAGCATACTGGTAAGGGCAGTAAAAAGGCTAATGCATTACTTCAGTCATCAGTGAACCACTCACTCACACAACATCCTTTTTCCAGCTGAAATCAAAGGTTTCCAGTAAAAATGCCTCTACAGGCTGTAAGCATCTTACAGCTCTCTCTGCCTTTGAGCTCTGCTGTGATAGCTGCTTCATTAACATTGTGGTTCCAGTGCAAAAAAAGCCCCTTCCAGATCCCAAATCTTCTTTACACTTTTGATTGTCTTTCATCTGTCCATTCCTGCTTAGTGTTCTGTAAAGCTTGAGTCTTCTGTTCATCTACCTGGACATAGTCCACTCTCTGTTCCTCAGACAGAAAAGGTTTCTATGGGACAGGGAGGAAAAAAAAAACAACAACGTTGTAATTTTCAGGTTGAAAAAGGAGTGCTAGTGAAACTTAGCTTGATTTTCTGTTTTCCCTCTTTCCCTCGTTCCTTGATTGCTTCCCTTCACCTTGAAGCTCACAGTGACATCAGCTGACAAAAGCATTGCTTTACAGCCTGCTTTAGCTGTAATTATCCATCTGTCACCCTGTCACTCAGCCCAGCACAGTGCTGTACTGGCTATTGCCATGCAGATAATTATTCTCTCCTCATTTGAGTGATCCTGCTGCAGGGACAACCCAAGTGAGTTTAGATACAAGGAGGGTTTAAATACAAAAGCTTAAGAGCCTTGAGTCTTTTCCACCTGGGAGTATTGGCTGATGGGGAAAATGATACACAGGGCATGAAATGAACCAAACTGACAACAGTTCAATGCTTCGCAGTGGTACCTACCCACCACCCAAGGCAGGTTACGAGTGCTTTGGAACAAGGAATGCATTTTCTCAGCATTGCAAAAGAAATTGAAATGGATTTGGTGATGCAAGAATAAAGATGCACTTTTTGCCAGATTGTAAGAGATGGTATGGTTTTACCCCCATGAATTTATCGTGGGCTGCGAACTTATTACTGCAAAGAGATTTTGGGGGAAAACTAGCAGGAAAGGCTTCGTGGAGGCTTGATGGAAATGAAGGAGCATGCAGAGATCCTGCAAGCATCAACCCAGCTCCCAGCAGCCCTCATGGCTGCACTTCCCAGGGGAGCCTCACACCCTGTGCCAAGCTCGTGTCAGCAGCATTCCTACAAGTCTCACTAAGGACACCTTGGCAGCACCCTCACCGTGCTTTTATCACATTAATCTTGATCCTGACACAAATACACTCAGCTGGAAACACTACTGGCTTCATCATGGCACTTGGGGCACCTAGGAGTATGCAACCCTGGGTCTCGATTTCCTCCCAGCAGACAAAAGGACAGGAGGTTTGTTCAGATGGCTCGTACCTTCTGCACAGGGGATGGGGAAGCAGAGTTAAAATCCAGTGCTAAGTAATCAAGGTTAGATTTCCTTGTCCATGGAAAAGCACCACTGTATGGAGATGTGGCCTGTCTGTGTTCCTGTCAGGAAAGAAGAAAAACTTTTAATGCTGTAAAATCATGATCCTAGAAGGAAACAGGATCACAACTGTGAGTTGGGAGGTTTGCCTGGCAGAATGTGAATGAGAACAGTCAAGGCCCACAGAATTTTCTGTGCCAAGGGGGCATTTGGTTACTAAACACAGTACAACACTGATAATTGTGGGACGGCATAAAGAAACCGTGAGACCCTTTTTTTTTTTTTTCTGATAATTCTGGCAAAACAAACAAAACAGGCTGATTTACACTCAATTTTATCAAGAAAGACTTGTGCCCAACTTCTCAATCCGAGCCCTTGGAACGCTCAGATTTGCAGGGGTGCCAAACTTAAACATCATCATTCAATGAGTTTGAAGAAATTGTGAAGATTCAGTTCAAATCTGGAAACTGAAAATTATTCTTATAATATCACAGATAACCACAAAAATATGATGGGTTTTCCTAGACTGGAAAAATCCAGTGGGGAATAGTTACAACTGGAGCTGCCCTCTTGAGCAGATTTCATCTGGTGCATTAAAATTTGAAACTATGGTTCAAATGGAGACTGTGGTCAGTTTTGCAGCATATTTTTATAGCTATTGGTATTGGGCATTGGCTATGGAGCAGATCTGCAGACATTGGCTCAGGTGAATGGATTTGAGATCCATTTCCACCTAAAAAGTTCAGAGCAAAACAAGATTCTGGTCTTTTGCGAGATATGGCTAAAGAGCAAATGGAAAAAAAGGAAGCCACAAAGCCAGATGTTCATCTTTCATGGGATGGGAAGTGGGGTTAGTGCCACCAGCCAAAGCAGAAGCAATGAGACTTTAATGGGAGTTCTGTTTCTGCACAATATTTGGTGTGTTTCTCTAGGAAGTGCACTAACAGCTTTCTGCTATTTCCTAGGAGATTTTGCAAGGCACACTTTTAAAAGGTGAAAAGATTTAATTTTCCTTTGTCTTAACGAGTTTTAACGAGTTCTCATGTAAATATGGCTGATCCCTGTGATCTCTTGGAACCGCTCAGCAACATTCGTGGGCAAACAGCTGAGTTCTGCAGAGCAGGAAAAGGGCTTCCCTTATCTCTCTGTAAATTGGGCCCAGTGTCTTTGCTTTAAAACTGTCTCATCATTTGAAAAAAAAGAAAACAAACCAGAAGGCAAAGGACAAACCTCCTCAACGTCTTTTTCCCTTAGAAAACAAACTTCTGCATTCTCCATCAATGTGACAGAGCAGAATAAAGCAAAGGATGGCTGTGTGAAAATGACATTACCATATGAATGTAACTTTCTTCCTCTTCCCCGGAAACTGAATTGGCAAATATTCTTGCTGAATTAATACCGTCTCTTTCTGGTGAGATAAAGCTCATTCGATTGCTACGAAGGAAAACACAGGAGAGGTTAAAGAAGCATCTTACAGATGCACTGAAAGGAAGCCAAAGCCTGACACAGTCCATATGGTGAATAAACTCACACTAAGGCTGTGGCCTTTATAGAGGGGATGTCCAAAGCCACTCCTTAGTTCTAGAAACAGTGTGCTGTATTGCTGACTGATTTTGTTGATTTTTTTTCCTCTGGGATTTATGAAAGTTTGCTATCTGGTATGATAGAAAACATAACATTGCAGCAGTTCTCTATCGAGGAGCACAGAGCCATCATTCATTTGGGTAATAGTGGGGGCAGTTACTTGGCTGTGCAGGTATCCACATTTTGGAGACCCATGTGAATTCATCAGCTGCTGGAGGCACACACAAAGGGAATTGGTCTGGCTTTGCACACAGTGTCAACACCTGCCACCCGTGCCATGGAGACGGCTGTGACTCAGCCCCTGCACTAGGAAATCTATCCCATGAACACAACCCTCAGGGGTGCATGGTGGATAAATCACCACAGGCAAGCACAACGGGCTTGGTTAATAGGAAATTAGGCAGCCACTCTCCGCAGCATGAACAGCACAATTCATTTTGCTGTATTAGTTTCGGGTGTAACTTCTTTTTAAATTTTTGTTAGTGTAAAAGATGCAAACTCACCCTAAGCTCATTGTCCCCCAGGACTCTGCCCTGTGCCAGCACTGATTAACCCAAGTGCTCTGGCACGGGTGCTGGGGAGCAGGGTAGTGCCTTTCCCTAACAGGCAGCACCAAGGGGCTTAACCAGCCTCGGACTGCACATGAGAGAGGGCTCTGCAACTCAGAAACTGCTCAGCTTGTGTCTCCTTTGCCCTTCACCTGACAGCCTGAAATGGGGCAGTGGAAATGCCCTGTCTGGCACTCATGCCAGCAAACCCCCACATGTTCCAGAGTGCCCAGGGTGTGCAGAGGAGGTTAATGGGGAATTCTAGCTTTTGCATGCACTCTTCAGCATAGCTGCCTGGTTTTTTTTTTTTGGTGCCAAGACCCCCCCAGTCAGCAGGCTGAAGTCCTCCCCTGCTCACAAGTCGCCAGACGAGTCTTCTCCTGCCCTGGGAGACCAACAGTATCACCTGTTCATACTACCTGGGCTTTGGGATCAAAAGCATTTGTTTTACCATTAATTTCTAGTGACCAAAGGTCACACCAGAAGTTCAAGCCTGGATTGCTGTGTGGCAGTGCAGAATTCTACACCCAGTCTACAATTCCGGCAGATCTTTGTCTGACCTGCTTCTCCTTCGCTATATTAATTTTCAGGAGCAGAAATGGCTCTGTCATAGTTTAGCTATGCCAAGGTTTCAGCCCTCATAGCAGCCACACCAGAGTGCAGCTCCAGGCTGTTTAAAAGGAACCTTCAAATCATGAGGTGAATACTCTGGAGCTGCCCATCATGAAAGGGAGCCCTGCTTTTTAGAGACAGCAAAAGCGTGGGGGTACTCAAAGGAACCCTGGGGAACTTGTTGTTTGTGGACTTTGCCAGGAATCTTTCTTGTGGGATTGGATAAGTTATTTTTAACTCTCATGCTCAAAAGATTGGAAGGGCAGGTTTCTTTTTGACTTACTAAGGCACAGTCCACATCCTGGTGACGGCAGCGTGTTCCCGGATTGTGGAGAGGTTCCTCAGGTCCAGGGGAGGTGGTCGTGCTGTAAGTAAATACAAAAGGAGCTATGTTCTCAATGAAAAGTGCAGACTGCTTAGAAAAATGCAGTTTTGTATTAACAGAAAGAAACTAACAGAGCATTTCACAGAGCATAACCAAGACGGAAATCAGTAACAAATGACCTCTTCGGTCAGTGCTGGGAAGCAAAGTCCCCCAGTCACCCCAAAATAACAGAATAAATACAGTGGGCATAAAGAGACCAAACGCTGCACAAGATGCATACACTTGCCTCTGGATATGCTGTCTTGAAGAGGCTGGTTCAACCTACAGGCTACAACGGGTTTTGGATTCTGTTCTAAACAAAAAAGTCCTATACATGGGGGTCAGGATCATTCCAGTCACCACTCAATGTACATGTGCCCACCATTCTCAAAACCCTTTAAGAAGGTTGCTTTTCTTAATGGCAATTGTCCAAATGTCTGTCCCCACTTTACAGCAGCACTGCCCGAACCAATTTCTGAGTAACCCTGTGGCTCTGCAACCCTAAGAGCTTCATTATAGGCTAAGTTCAGGCAATTTCTCCAGTTCAAAGCTGAATTTTGTCCCCAGTATATTCTCCAGGAGTGCAACCCTGGATTTTGAACATGCCATGAAAACCAGGAGTGGAAAACTACCATCAGCAAAAGCATCTGCAGAAAATTAATTTAATTAATTAAACTAAGGCAGCTGTGCCTACCCAACAGAGGTTCAACCAACAGCCAACATATCAAGTTTGAGTGCTTGAGTGTTTGGATGATGTCCACATATCAAGTTTGAGTGCTTGAGTGTTTGGATGATGTCCCATTCCTGGCAGGTCAGAGAGCTGGTGAGACAGGAGTCCTTGTACTTCAGAGTGGCGGGATTTGGTCTGCTCTCTCCCAGGCTCTGTCCCTTTGGCAGTTTGCAGTCACAGGGAAAATCCAGGCACTGTGCTTATGCAGCCACCTGGGCAAGCAGCCGTGGAAGCTCTTCCCCCACTCACAAACCACCCGGCAAGCACATCCTGGGCTGTAAGTCGCTTACACAGCATTTCAACCCCACCTCTAGAGGAAGAATTGCTTTAAGACATGCCAAGGACACTACCAAAGGAGCTCACCCACGTCCCCACCACCAGGACCCCCCAGGCTTTGCACTTTAGGTCTGGGCTTACACTTCCTTCGAGGCTTGAGGTCGCGGTTCACGGGAGGGGGCTCCACGTCGGAGGGAAGCTCAGGCAGAGGGCTGGTGAGTTTTTCAGTGCTGACCACGGGGAAGGTGAAGGTGGCCGAGGCAGGGCTCATGGGGATGTAGCCATCAGGGGAGCAGTCAGAGGGAGAGGTGCTGGGGCGCATGGGCACATAGCTGTCCTCCGCGCCGTCCGCAGCCGCGCAGAGCGGGGAGAACCGGCACGGCTGCACGGGAAAGAGAAACAGCTCCATTAATGCACAGCCAGGAGCTGCCCTGAGCTGGGAACACACCTGGGCTGAGCCCAGGACAGGCGTGTCCTGGTGGGGCCTTTCAGAGAGGCACAAGGTGGAGCGACACGAGACAAACGCGTGAGATCAGGTGAGCACTCTGGCTCTGAGGCAGTCCACGCTGAGCTCTGCTGGAAGCTAGAGCCAAACTGATTGGTGACTTTATTGCTTAAATCCTCCAGCTTCAGCAAGGATGTACTTGCCTCTCACAGCAGTATCTCTGACCTATAAAATGAGGGAGGATCTTGAAAAAGTCTGACAGGAGAACACCTGGCAAACTGGACTTTGGCAAATGTGGAAACTGAGAGCAGACACAGACCTACAGCTCACTTATGATCACTGAGAATTAGCATTAGAAAATCACTTCATGCAGGTTACCGCTGGCTGAGTGGTGAGAGGGATCAAGCAAGCTTTCAAAAAGGAGAAAAATATAAGCTGCCCACCACCAGCAAAGGATATCCCAGAGAAGACAACATGCAGCACCAGGCAGAAGACTGGCTATGAGATGTGAGATGGTGCTGCTTAGAACCGTCTGCCAAAGGTTGAGGCAGCAAGCTGTGGACTGACAGAGCCCTCAATCAGAGGCACTTTAAGAGCAGACATTTTCCAGTGTTCTAAAGAAGAGATATCCCCCAGGACCACGAAGTGATAGACTTCTTTAGGCCCCTTTTTCAAGGAATAAGCCATTTGCTCTGCTGCTCTTGGTCAACAGTTTAATTCTGGAGGCTGCTGGTAACCTTTTTCATTACAGACCCAGCTTCAGCTGCTTTAGAAACAGGGTGCTCAGTATTGAGGCCTCTCCCTCCCTCTTCTCTCAAAGGCTGCCTGAGGCCACAAAGCAGCCAGCACAGAAGTTGCCCAAAGCCAGGCGCTTTTTCCATTTTTTAAATTCTTCTGCTGAAAAGAGGAATGACTGAATATCAGGATGTGAAATGATTCACTCTAAAGTTTATGTGCCAGTGGTTTAAATTTGTGCAAACAGAGTACTTACCAAATTCAAGCTAAGCCTCTTATCTCGACTTCTTAGGGAACTGCCTTCCATGTCTGCTGCAAGGGAAAATATAAAAGTGATTAAAAATGGGATAAGGCAGTGCAACCTTACAGAGATAATTCTGGAGTAAAACATATGGCTCTAAAATAATTGGAGTTTTATAAAGATTCCATAACTCCTAAATGAGGAACTACAATGACACTTAAGACCAGATCCAACCCAGCAGCACTTCAAGAGTGATTACATCTATTTTAAGTACGATGAAACCAAGGAACCTGCTCATGTATAATCCAGCTGTAACTCATGCTTCCTCTTACACAAGCAGTTGGGGGAAAAGGCTGGTGTGGGAGCAAGCAAGAATTTAAATGCAGCTCCTGCTCCAGTCATTCTCTGTTTTCCCATCTTTCAAACTGGGGAAATCATATGAAAAGGGGCTATTACAGATAATATTATTTCTTGGATATTTATTTAGGAGCCTTTTAAGGAGCCAGGGAAGCAATTGTTATTGTAACAGAAAGTGCTGCGTGGGGGAATTTAATCGTAGGAGAAAAATCCTTTGCTTTGTCATCCAGAAGTGCTGATGTGGTGCAAGTGGCTCAGGGTGATGGGGAGTGAACAGCCAGAGAAAATCACCAGTCTCTGTGCCTCACTTGGGCCTTTGTCTGGGCATAGTCTGTTTTATTTTCCAAGCAAAAGCCAAAAACCCCTAAAATCCAGCGTTCAGCCCACAATCAGCTGTGGGAGATGCTTACAGCCACCATCCTTTTCTGAAAAGGGATTTTCTGTGCAGAAAATGGCTTTTCTATGGGAATGCCTTAAATCCCTGCAACCATGTTAATCCACTCCCTGCTCTTATGGTGGAGATGTCAGCCCTGCAACTGAGGGGGCATTTTTGGTGGTACCAGCAAAAAAAAGGCTGAGCAAGAACCATTCTGTTAGTGCAGACACATATTCAGATAGACACAGGGACTGTCCTGGGACGGCTGCATTTATTTATTATGGCCAAAAGGCATTGAGGCACAAGGCTGTGGCAGGTGCCAGGATACAGGAGCCCTACAGCTCCTCTTCCTTCATGGCACTTCCACCAGCTCCTGCTGCTTTCACCCTGGGCTGATTACATCTGTGTTCCCTTTGCAGGTTAGCAAGGGCAAAAAAATTAAGTTAATAACTTGAGTGGCCTCACCGGGGAAGCTGGTGAGGAACTGCTGCTTTCTCCCTGTTTATTTTTCTGATCTTTCTTGTTAAACACATTTTAATTCAGGGTTTAACCCTTCGAGTGGTTTCAGCTGTGCTGAGGGTAAGAAAAAGTGGCAGCACTTATTAATTCATTGCTGCCCCCATCAGGCAGAGACAACCCTGCAGCACAGCAGCACAACATGACATTTGGCCACTTAATCCTCTCAGAGACGTTTTGGTGTAAATTGGGCCGGAGGATCACGAACCAGCTGCGTTGGGGCAGCACAGGTGCAGAAGCAAGAGCAGCACCTCTCAGGGAGCAACCAAACGTAGCTGATAATTAGGAACAGCAATTCCACTGATGGGTGTTTCTCCAGAAACCTTCCAAGAATTGTCTGTACACTGATAATCAGGCTGAGCAGAGATCTCCTTGCTTTTGCTTCTGAGCTTTAAGAGCAAGATCTAACAGCCCCATACATTGTCTGGTCATTCAAGCTGCAGGAGTCTAAAGGACGCTTGCCCTTAAAAAGCTACACCTTTTCCCCTCATCAAAAACAAAGGTTTCCACATCACTGCAATATACTTGATGATTCCAGCCAGGTATTCCAGCTGCCTCCATGTAATAAAGCTTTCTCACACTGCATATGCTGGTTTCTGACACCATGATGTTCTGGGTTTTCACTGCTGCTCTTGTTTGTGATGATGGTGTTTCAGGAGCAAGTGGAGAAGCCAGCTCAGCTCAGAGCAGAGTTTGCTTTGCAGCCTTGCCTTGCTCTGTAGCAGCAGGTTTGCAGACTGCCCTGACACAAGTGCAAGGACAGAGTGGGATTTGTTCAAGGACACGCAGAGTCCCTGGTTCACCCAGGATTACATCCCAGCCCCAGCGTCTCCCTGACTTCCTGGCCTTTACTCTAAGCTGTGAAAAGACAAACATCTCTCACAGAACGGACTGGGTGTAGCAAAGCTGCAGAGCTCCAGAGGCATTTCCCACACTTCCACCTGTACAGAGTTGGGCACTGCCCAGTCCAGTGCCTGACTTCTCATTTTGGTTTTTCTACTGCTTTCTCTTCTGAGGAGGGAGGGGGAAAATTAGCAAGGCATGAGGCAGCCTGAAGGGATCAGAGCTGAACTGCTGCCCATCTGTACACAGACTGAGAGGCTCCCACAGAGCAGCAGCCAAACCTAAGGGAATGCCTGGATCCTGCTGGCTAATTCATTGGAAAGCAGCATTTTGTGTTACACCGGGGAGGAGAGGACAGAGAAGCACAACAGGACGTCAAAACCTCTCTGTGCGCGCGGGCAGCTCCGTCCCCGACGCTAGTGCGCTCACCCTTCCAGTTCCTCACGTTGTCCAAGCTGGACAAGGAGATCCTCCTGGGCACCAGAGCGACCTGAGGCCTGCAGATGCCAGCGTGCCCGTTCTGGAGGGCCCCGCCGCCCAGCTCGTCCCCTCTCCTGTCCGAGAAGTGCGTGGGCTTGGGCGGGCGCGGCGGGGGCGTGTTGGACAGCACGTCCAGCTGCGTGACGCCGTAGGGCAGCGCCTGCTGGCTCTGCTCCAGCTGGAACGTCGGTGTCAGCGGCGTGCCCAGCAGCGGGGAGGAGGAGGAGAAGTCACTGGACGGCCCGCTGAGGTCCGTGCTCCTGGACACCACGCCGGGGTTCGCCACCGGGGCTCCGGCCTGGTGCGCGGGGCCGGCGCCGCCCGGCTGCACAAGGTACAGCGAGGGCTGCGATTGCAAGGAGTCCACAAAAACATCGTCCGATGACGTCTGCTCCAGGGATCTGTCCGAGTTCGACCAGCTGTCACACCTGCAAGGAGACAGGGGTCTGAGCTTTCCTCTTCTCCCGGCTGTAAGAACACAGCAAACAAAAAGGCCAGCCACGCAGTTTGGGACAAGACCTGTGCCTTCCCTCTGAGCTGGACGGGAGGCTGGGACACTTTGTGGAGCACCTTGGGCGACAGCAGGTGTGTGCGGAGGGAAGGGACAGGACCAACATACGATGCTCAGCCACTGATCTGTGCTATGAAAAGCACCCTGTAAACTGGATTAGGCTGGTGGTGCCCTGCTGTGGTTGGGAGCCAGCTGTGAGTGCCAGGGCTCCCCAGGGCTGTGTGCTTCATGCCTGGACAGGCAGAGCGGGGCTCCTGCCTGACACATCTGGCACACCGTGACAAGTAAAAATTATAAAAGAAAGGCCTCGGAAAATCAGGCCTGCTCTGCTGAATTGCCAAAGTTAGCCTGTCACTTCTAAGTAATTTGCAAGGTCCCATGCAAACAATCTTGGTACAAGAACTCATTAGCACAACAACCTATTCCTGGGTTAAAAACAAATGCACCTGCAATAACGAGGGATCTGTCCCATGAGAATCAGTAAGGAAAATAAGTAAACAACCCAAGAACAGAGAGATGTGATGGACAAGCAGAACACCTTTAACTAACCAACAGAGTAACTGGCAAGAAAGCCATGAACCGATTAAACCTTGCGCACGAGGTCCGTAAAAACGGCATAAAATGAGTTGCGAGAATAGACTATAAATAAATAAATATTTTATTTTAAAATAAATAGCTTTTATATAAAAACTATAATAATAATAATAATAAAACAGATGTAATAGATAACAGAATTGGCTTTTCCCACAGGAAGATAACGCAGCCTCGACTGAGCTGTCACAGAGCCCGGACTCACCTGTTGTGGCTGAGCTTGCCCGACTCGCAGTTGGACAGGAAGAGGTAGTCAGGGAGGAAGACGGACCCGGACTCGCTGGGGGTCTCCTCGGCGGCAGCAGCGTGCTCCTCGGAGAAGGAGGGGTCGGCCACGCGGGACGCGTGCGTGGAGGCGGCCGGCGAGGGCTGTGGGGACGAGGTGGTGTGAGACAGGCTCTCCACAGAACCTGCAATGGCAATGGATGGCCCGGCTCAGGGATGGCTCTGGCTGCCCTGGCCCTCCGACTGTCCTGGCTGGCACCACCTCGCTTCTGCACCAGCATGTTTTATGCCAGAGCACAGTGAGTCAAGGCAAACTCTGGCTCTGGGAAGAGGGGAGCCTGATTTGGCTCTCCATGCCCAGGCTGTCCCCTGGTGTGTCCTCCAGGCTGCAGGAAGTGCAGACCCCTTGCTCTGGGGTCCCCCAATCCTGCAGGGCTGAGGCATCCCTCCTGCAGCCAGCAACAAAGAACAGGCTCTGCTGAAGAAAGAGCTGAGGCACAGCAGCCTGTTTTATCAAGTAGTCTTTTTTAGTATCTAATGCAAATAATTAATTATTCATCTCCAACACTTCAAATTAATGATGACAAGGAAAGGGATTGATTTCTTGCCACTTTCTACATCTCAGTGGACAAAACTGAGCTTTCCAGCTCGTGGATTACCCAAACAAGCTCTGAACTTGTCTGCAAGGTTTTCATGCCTCTCTTGGCTAGACACAGAGCCACAAGAGAGGTGCTGTGGCTGTTACTGCCCAGCTGGAGGCTTCTTGGCTCTGCTGAGAAAAGTGACACTGCCTTTCTGGAGGCCCCAAGGCACGGGGAGCCTGAGCCCAGTGACTCCTTCTCTGAGCATGACACTGCAGTGTCCCCAGCACAGAGAGGGATGGCAGTGGGACAGGAGGAGGGCTGGGCTGCAGGCATTGAGGCTGGCTCACACCACCAAGGACACCCTCCATGGGCTGAGACAGTCAGATCCATCCAGCCTGAGCAGTGAAGTCTGGTTCTGTTCCTCTCCCAACCTCTGTCCCTGCTAGAGCTGAGCAGAAAGGGAGAAGGAGTGATGGCTGAGCTACATGGAGTCAAGCTGAATAAAGCTCTCGGGGCATTTCAACTCAAAAAACCAAGCGCAAGCCAGACCTCCCACGATGGGCAGCTGTGGAGTGGGAAGGGAGTTTGTACAGAGCAGCTCCCCAAAAGCATCTGCTCCTGGCAGCAAGCTCAAACAGTGGCACCGAGAGCACGAGTCCTCAGTTAGGCAACACCATTTTTCTAAGGAAGTTTCAGGTTGCTGTGTGGCAGTTCCTTCACCAGAGCTGTGCGGGGATGGGGCCGTGCTCACTGAGGGTCCCTGACACCTGCAGGGCTTGGCAGTGCCTGCCCATCTCCCTGGCTCGGAGTCAAAGCTGCAGAACCCTTCTCCAAGATGAAAAACCCCACAGCAAAAACAAACACGAGAAACCAGTGACAACTGACAAAACCACACCGAGAATGAACACACCTTCAAAGTGCAGCAAGACGGCAGATTTCTACTAATGCTGATATCCAGAGCTGGATGGAAATGCTGGGAACCAGCCCCTGAGCGGCTGCATGCATCCTGTGGCCCAAATCCTGCACTGTGATGAGGTCCTGAGACCCTCCAGCAGGTCCAGCCTCAACAGAGCCACAAGCCCTGGCACTGCCCCAGGTTGCTGTAGTCACTTCTCAACCCTGGGAGGTGCTGGGTACAAGCAGAAGGAGGGGTGGAGAGGGCTGCCAGGACTTGAGTGCTTAGACAGCAACGTCACTAAACACAGCCTAAACCCTCTCATGGAGCAGTTCTTGGGGCCATCCTGCACAGGGCCAGGAGTCTGGCTGGATGATCCTTGCAGGTCCCTTCAAACCCGAGCACGGTCCATGATTCTAGCGATGTGGGGTACCACACCACAGCAGGCTTCACCTCTCGTCTTTCTGATAGCAGCAGGAGAATGAAACAGCTGCTCTTCCCTCCCTGCACTGTCCTGCATCTCATCCCTTTCAGCCTGGGGAGGGAGCTGCCTCTTCCCTTCCCCTCTACCAGCACTGACTCCCCCCTGCTTCCTCCAATGGGCTTCGGAAGTCTGGGCAGTGGTGGGCCTCAGGTCAGCAAAGCATGTAAGAACATGCTGAAATTCAAGTGTAAGCAAAGGATTTGCTTTAGTTTTTGAGCAGGTGCTTATAGCAGCAGGGTTTCATCCGTGATGCTCTGCAAGGAATGGCTTTTATGGGGTTTTACATTTGCAAAGCAGAGCTGAGGGCTGCAGCCTTCCCATCTGAAAAACAACTTCTTCATCGTGCTGGCTCAGACACTAACTCTGCTTTTAAATCTTGGACTCTGAGAGCTGTCTTGCAAGCTGACAATGATCAAATATACACTGGGCTAACTCCCATGGGATCTCAGAAAAGCATGTTCACTTCACCATCTGACTACGTTTAAAAAAAAAAACAACCCGACAAACCAACACTAAAACTGCCACAACGCATAAGAAAGAAATTAATGACATTCTGGGTAATTAACAGAGAGAACGAACAGGCCTGAACTCCATCTGGTACTCACAGGGTTTAGCCATGGATTATCCCATCAGGAGAGGCTGTGAGCTGCAGACCACATGGCAACGGCTGTGAGCAGGAGGGAGGGATGGGGACAGCACAGACCTGCCCTTCTCTGACCTCCAGGGGCTCAGGGACCCGCAGCCAGCTCCTCACAGGCTGTTCTGTCCCTGCCAGCTCTGCTGGTAACCAAACCGTGTGCATTACAACTACCACGACAGTAGCTGGGCAGAATAAATAAATTATGCATGGCTACTTTCAACAGAGAGCAGGCAGAGAGCAGGTTTGGTGCCTGCCATCCCCTTTGCCAGAGAGCCAGCAGGAGGCTTCAGCCAAAATAACTGCTTGGGTGGGGACTAACACAAAACGTTTCTGCCCTGCAGTTATGGAGAAAGTCACCACAGAGGCTGCACTGCATATTCCACAGGGACTTCTCCCATCAATGAAGGGCCCTTGCTTGGAGAAACAGGGATTTTCCCTTCTGCTACAGGTCCCAGTCCCCTCCCCAAGAATTGCTATGGTACAGCAGCAGTGCAGGGACACAGTGGAACAGTGGGGTTCTGACATCAACCACCTTCAGGGCTGCACTGACAGGCCAAGGAGCTGGAAATAATAACAGAAAGGTTTCCTAATGAAACTGGTGAAACAGCCTTCCCCACTAGTTTCTCCAGTGAAAAGCTGTTAGGTTGGATTGTGTCAATCAGTCATGGCTGCAGCTTGTACATGGGATGTGCCACTGATGTCCCACAGCCACTTCATTTCAACCCCCTGATGCCTTCAGTTTTAGTTTTCATGTATTTCACATTCTGTGCTGCACAGGGCTCACAGGGGTGCAGCTCTGAGCTCACACTCAGGGACACTCAGCTCTCTGCACACAGCAGGGACACAAAACAAATCCTGTTCCTGCTGCACACCAAGGACAACTTTCAGCCCCAAAGCACAAACAAGGGTGGCTGGAGGGAGGAACAAGAAGGGTGGGACCTCACAGCCTGGAGCTGGAATGGGACAATTAAACCCCAATGTGCAAATGGACCAAACTGATCAAAGTGTGAGACCTCGTGACCATTTGTCCATTTTGTGCCCATTTTGGGTCCACCTTGGGTGTAGCCCTGGTCAGACTCTTGTCCTGCCCAAAGCGTATTCTAGAGGCCTTTCAATAAATATCTCCTTTATTCTCTGGCTCTGTTCCATGTCAGCCTTCCCAAGGAATCACCCCTGCCCCAGACACTCAGGCCAAGCATCCTCTCAATGCCCTTCATGGCCATGGGTCCCCTGAGGCTGGGGAGTAACGGCTCCATTGGGAGATTTCACAAAGATGGAAGCAGGATTTTGCTTAGATAGGGTAGGAAAACCAGGAGCGAGGCCTCCTCCTCTCTCCTGCAGCTGACTCCCCAAAGGTGCCAGCTCCCCAGTCATTTCCAGCACAGCCAGTGATACTTTCTTGTGGCAGCAGGGTGTGAGTGCTGCTGGCAGCTCCTTCCTGTGAGCCCTCCCAGGTGCTTCCTGACATCTGCCTGGAGCTGCCATGTCATCTCTGCCTCTCAGCCGTCCCCTCTCTTGCTGACTGCAGAGCTGTGCTCACAGGAGCCACGGCTTTCAGGGCTTGGCTCTGCATCTGGCTGCCAACACCTCTGGTGTGGAGACCTGGCTGTGCACCCAGCTTCTCTGCTGCTGGATGGGACAAGCTGGGAACGACAGGGCTTAAAGCTGAGTCACTGCATGAGCCTGTGGCTACACTTTGGGCACGAAGCAGAGAAAGCAGCAGACTGTGTTTTGGCCTCAGTTGCGGGGAATTTTCATCGATGCACAGATTAACAGTGATATGACTCACAGCAGGGACAAGTGGTTTTTGGTTTTTTTTTTTTGAAACAACAGCATTCAAGTTAAAAAAGCATGTGGCACTTAATAGGGCTTTTCTATTCTAATGTTAATTTTTAAGGGTAATTTGTTTAAACATACAGGCTCTCAGAGAATTTAGGAGATCCTGAAAAGCTGAAGCAATTAGCAATGGTTTGAAATGTGATGTGCAACTTGTGGAGCTGTGCAGATTTAAATCAGAGGATCTGGATGTGCTTGGCAGCCTGACCTGGATACACTCACTGGCAGGAGCTGCAGGATAAATAGAAGCTCCTAGGAGCTGTTTGGCATTAGAGGCACAGTGAGATGTCTGGAGGCTTAGCTCACACCATCCTCGATGAGGGCTGCGAGTTCAGGTGCCAGACTTTGTACTGAACCAAGGCAAGTGCTCGGCACTGCTGAACTTCCTGGGGGGTAATATCTGCCTTGGAAAGCAGAGTGTCAGCCTTCCCAGCTGCTGCTGCAAGAGCTTCATTCATTTCTCAGCCATCAGTGCCCACACCGGCAGTCTGCTGGGAGAGAAACACCAGCGTGTAATACTCTGAGTATTGTCCATGTGCAAGGCTTACAAGCAACAGTGAACAGCAAAACAGAGCAAGCATTTCCCAGTAAAAATGCATCTGTCTGGGACAAGCCACTGTCTTAGCTCCTCTGCCACAGATCATCCTCACACAGTGCCAGGGAGAAAGCTGCCTACACAACTGAAGGACAAAAAATTATTTTTCTCTTTTGCATAGAAGGGTTCACCTTAATTTCGGAGTAAATTGGTAAAACTGTATCTAAAATAATCCAGCACCTGAAATAACAATCCAAGAGCAACAGCTCAGCACCAACAAGGGCAGAACAGCAGGAGGGTGGTTACTGAGTATCTCTAATTCCATCCGAGCTAGAAAGGCAGTAGACTCCAATCCCTACCAGCCCTGCTTTGAAATCTGTGTCCATGGGCAGCTTATAGGGACGCACAATCTGTCAGCAAGTTTCCACGGTGCTTTCTGAAGCGAATGGTAAAAGAAGAGACATCACACTGGTACCAGGACCACCACAGCGTTCCTGCCACTCCCTTTCCCCTCAGAAGGCAGCTAAGCAATGCTAGGAACCATGAGAGATTAAAACAAAACCTTTCTCAAAGCCTTTTGTTTCCCACAGAGCTGCTTGGTAATGCTGTGGCCACGCAGCCCTTGCAGACACCAGCAGCACAAGGACCATGCAAGGATGAACTGCCTGGCCACTCTGCCAGGCCCCAAACACATCACTGCCCGAGGGCTCCTGTCCCTCCATGCCCCCCTTTTCTACCCCTGCACTGCCTTTTATCGCTTGGAGAGGCTTCATTCTGACTCACTTCCTCTCAAACTCTCAAATTGCTGCTGTATCTGCCCCTTGGAATTGTCAAGGGAAAGACAGATTGCTGTTATCTGAGCCCGATTATCTCATTTAGAAGGTAAGTTAATGATGGTACAGGTCCCCACTTTAATTACTGGCTACATCCATCTCAGAGTGGTTAATTCTTGGCAGCTTTTCAAGAAATTCACTCTGCTGAGTATACACAGGTGTAGGGCCTGGCAAGAGGAGCTGCCTTTATGCTCCACTGGCAGCACCATCTCTTAAGTCTATACACACACCTCTAACACTCCTGTCCTCTGCCTTTTCTTTATTTTCTCTTATTAACAGATGAAGGCAGCTTAGTATTTCTGTCACTGATTTATGTACATGCATATACACCCAAGTCTGTGCACATTCCACGTCCAGCAAAGCCTGAGAAAAAGGGGAGTTTTGCAGGATGCTTTCCTGGAACAGGTGTCTTACATTAAGCCAAGCTAAATAAATACAGGACATGTAATGAAATAAATGGCCCCAGAAGATAACACACAGTCAGCTTTCCACATAAACAGCACCTTTTCTTATTAGGGAGCTGCTGTTTGCTCTAGCAGGAATTGCTTCATCAAAGTGAGACCAAGCAGTCAGTATTTCCACCCAGCAGCAGTGAGGTCCCTGAGAACTTTCAGGTCAGGGGTTAGCAGTATCTCAGTGCTGTATGGAGCTACAGGAACCACAGCCCTCCTGCACCTGCCCAGCCCAGCCTGACAGCGAGCTCCACGCCTCCTGCCACCCCGGGCATTCCCCCACAGCCTCCCAGACGAGCGTGATCCTACCTGTGCCATCTTCCAGATGTCCGAAGTTACAGATCTGGCTGATATTGTGCACCCAGACCTGCATCTCCTCCTCGGTCTTGGCCACCAGGTAGAAGGTGCGGTAGGTGGTCCTCACGATGAACACGAAGTTGTTCTGGAACTCCTTCTTGATGAAGTTGGGCCCCGAGTGCTTCAGCACCTCGCACTCGTTGAGGTCGATGATGCGGATGGGTTTTTTGGAGTGGCTGCTCCGGTAGTACTCCAGCACGTCGGGGTTCCCGCTCATGCGGCCCCTGCGCAGCACGAACCAGCGCTTCCGCCACGCCTGCAAGGGCACACACAGGGGCTGAGAGGGACACGCGCCCACCCATGCAGCCGGCCCACACGCTGCAGCAGCAGGGCCCGCAAACACCCCCCAGCTCACGGAACCCGGTCAGAAACCCAGCCCATCGCTGCACCCTGTCCCCGACCACTGAACCACGTCCCTAAACTCCACATCGGCATGTTCCTTCAAGAACTCCAGGGGTGATGACTCCAAGCACTTTGCAGTCGCCCCATGAGTGAGCTCTCAAACTCCTCTTTGAATGCCAGAGCCTGGGGACCAGCCTCCATTCCAGGAATTCCAGTCATCATCCCTGGAATTCCACCTCAGTTCCAGGGATGGTGACTCCAATCCTCTTGCAGTCACCCCCATCAGTGAGCTCTCAAACTCTTCTTTGAGTGCCAGTGACTGCAAAATGCTTGGATTCATCATCCCTGGAATTCTTGAAGGAACACGCCTATGTAGTGTTTAGGGACACTCCCTGGGCAGCCTGTTCCAGTGCTTAGCCACCCTTCGAAGAAGAAATTTTCCTGATGTCCAAACTAAACCTCCCCTGCAAGAACCTGAGGCCGTTTCCTCTTGTCCTGTTGCTCACTACCTGGGAGAAGAGCCTGACCCCCACCTGGCCACAACCTTCTTTCAGGTAGTTCTGGAGCAACAAGGTTCTCCCTCAGGCCTCTCTCCTCCAGGCTGAACAACCCGAGTTCCTCTAGCTGCTCCTCATGGGACTTGCGCTCCTTGCTTATTTTCTATCAGGTTTTACAGCTGTTTTGATAAGCTGGCCAAATTGTGATTTTTATTTGATGCGCCTGCTATCAGCTCGCATTGGAGACTGGAAAACAGGCAGAGGGCTGTCCCGGGGAGGTCAGGATGAACATTCTCCTTCCCTCACCCCGCCAACACGATGCAATCAGAATGATCCAACACACCACCACCTCATTCACAGAAGGGAGAACACGTTTTTCTTCGTAAAAACCAAAATACCGAGAACTGCACATACCTGGAAACCAGAGCCTGGGCAAAGCCCAGGGCTCCAGATACCCTGTGCAGCTTCCCTCCCACGGCTTTCAGTGCTATTACAAAGCTGTCAATGAGCTGCCAATTACTTCTGAAAGCCCGGAGCAAACCCTGAGGGTGTTGTAGCGCTAAAAATCAAACAGAAAACTTCAGCATCTTACAAAAGGACAATTATTTACACAGGCACTGTCAACCTAAAGCAAACCTGGCAAGCAGTGATGTTTTCTGACCCCCGTGACTGAAGGTATGAATCCTACACAGGCTGACATGAACTCCTGGCAGCATCAGATGCAGCATCACTCTATAAAGCTACATGCCTGTTTCTAGGCACAAAATAATATAATTTTCCCCCCTGCTTTTTTTTTTTCTTTTATTTTCCCAGCAGCTGTTTTTGTTCATCAACAGTATAAGCACCTCTGTGTTGATTATAGCTGTCACCAACACCTACTCTGAGGGCCAGAAGAAATCAATCCTGATCTCTGTCCCACAGAGAAAAGCCAAAAATCAGACATTAGGGCCTTTGCCCTTGCAAAACCCCATAAAACTGTTGGATACATCATGCCCAAACCAGCCAGGCCAGGGAGCAGCCAAGGCTGCAGCTGTGATGGAAACCTGGGGAAGGTGCAGGGGCTCTCACACTGCCCAGGGACCTCCAACAAGTCACAGACACTGGCTGCTTTCCCTGCCTTCGTCTGAGTGAAAAGTTCATCAAAAGAAACATCTGAACAACCACTACCACAACCTCCCCGCCTGAATCTTACCCAAGAACTCTCTGCAGAAGAACTTAGTCACAGTGATGTAAACCTAGGTGGTAGCTTGTGTTTGAGTTAAAAACCACACTCAGTTTGCATCCAGGCCATTACATTTATTTTGGGGCCTCCTGAAATTATTATTTTCTCGACAAAGGAGTGACAGGAATAAGAAGTTTACATGTCCTCCAAAGCTTTGTGGGCACCAGAGAGAAAGCTGTACCAGAGAAACACAACTACCATCAGACGAGAGCCAACATCAATCTAGAACAATTTCCATCTGCCCCTCGTGAGTGAAACAGTTCGATGCCAAAAGAAAGCAAGAATTTGCAGCAGCATTGGTTGGCCGCCAGCACATTCCTTTGTGAAACACAAGCTATCAGTTGTTTTCGTCTTGCTCCAGAATTTCTGACTTTGGGAATTCCAGAGTCACATCTGAAAGAAAGAGGAACGGCTGTTTCCATTTCAGTAGGGTTTCTAAGAAAGAGCTCGCTCCTTCCACAATCTGACGTGTTTGCTTCTGCTGAGTGAGTGGTGTGAGGTTTAGAGGGCTGCTCCTACACGTGAGCATTTGATCCACCTCAGACAAAAAAGCCTCCAGCAGCCCCAGTCTGAGCTGGGGAACAGCTGAAAAGGTTTAGCCAAGGACCTTCCTCACTTACCTTCTGCCTGAGGACCATGTTCTCATTTGTCTGTACAACAGATCCAGTATTTGAGAACTAAATAATTTATTAGAGGACACACAAAGCTCAGTGAAGTAAATTGGCCTGAAATGTAATTTGCCTGGCGGTTTTTTTTTTTTTTTTACCAGTTTTAACAAGAAAGCACAGAACAACCAACGAACCAGTAAACGTGAGGTTCTTGACCAGCTATATTAATGCTTACAACTCCCCCATGAGGATAATGCTCATTTTACAGAAAGAAGCAGAGGGAAGGGTGGCTGTGTGCTGGTTCCTTGCAGCCCTGCTCCTGGCACAGGACGTGTGCTGCTCCCCAGGCTCTGGCACTCAAAGAAGAGTTTGGGACTGCAAAACACTTGATCCCACAAAACCCCCTGGAGAGGGGAAAGCAGCAAATCCCACCAGAGGAGGGTTTTGGCATGGCTTCTCCCCCACAGCTGGCTGAGAGCTTCAGTGCACAGATCTCCTCCTGCCACTCAGGGTGGGCCCACAACTTCAGCCACCCTCCTTGGGGCAGGAGAACCAGCAGAGCTGCAGGATGAGAGTCCCACAGGACTGCCAGCACCTGAGACAAGTTTGTTTCACAGCTTGTCATTTTTTAAAGAACAGCTTTTGAACATATTCCCGTGGAAAAAAAAAAAAAAAAAAAAAAGAAGTGAAGCAGAACTTCATAGCATTTCCTATAAAAAGCCCGAAAGAGGAAGTAGAAATTCATATGTAGTCAGGTTTGTAAGCAGCTGATTCTGAGCCCTCTAAGGCCATGCATGTTACCAGTGACACAGAGAGGGAGGCTGCAGAGCACGGTCCCTGCAGGAGCAATCTGTGCAGCAGTCAGGGCCAGCCCCCAGCAAATGTCCTGGTGTTCCAAGAGGACATTTCTGGGAGCTCTCTGTGCCTCTCCTGGCAGGGCACACGCTCCTCAGACTGCCAGAGCCTCGCAGAGGAGCTCACACCCCGGCAGCCTGCCGTGCTGGGCTGTAGCACCTGAGTTACTCACTGACAGAAGGCAGATGGAAATGACCTTTTCAACCACGCTGGCCGTGCCCCGGCTGGAGCTCTGGTTTTGCTGTTTCGGTGGTGGCTGCTGCTCTGCAGCACCTATCAGCTCCACATAATTAATCTCTCCCTAACGAGGCTGCCTGCTTGTCCCTTCCAGTGTGTCCCTGTGGAGCACTCTGGGAGCAGATGAGCTCACTGCCCATCACTCTCTGCTTTAATGCTTCTCTTGGATTTGGTCTCCTTACTTTCCACTCAGCTCTCACAAATGTCTTCAGCAGTGAGAGGCTGAAACTCATGGTTTATGACCGGGAAAGGAAAAATCAATAAATACTCAATTTCAGAGAGGGATACTCCTCCCTCAGGCCCTTCCTCTGCCTCCACAGGCATGTAATTCTAGTTAATCTAGAGAACAGAATACGATATTCTTTTGCAGCAGTTTTTCTCCCTTTGCTTGGGTGCCTGGAAGCTGAGGGCCATTCTCCACTGTGCTGGGAAGGAACTCCCTTCTCCCTTTCCCCACCTGTTCATCCCCACTGCACCTCTGCTTCCTCAAGGCTTGGGCTCAGCTCTGGTGTGGAAAAAGCTCCGAGCTAACCAGTGCTTCCATCCAGAACAGCTCCCCACACGGAGTGGCACAACTGGTCTGGCTCATCCCCTGCACAGGGAGCGTGTGACATCCCAACAGCATCCCCACCTGCTCCTCCTGACCCAGGCACTTTCACAGTGACTCTGAGTCAATGAACCTTGCTTCAAGAGAGTCAGCACGAGCCCCGGAGAGACGAGATGGGTGTGCAAGGGGAAACACCTCCTTCCTTTCAAGGTGATACGGCCGTGTTAATTGACTAAGAACACCAGCCAGAAAATTTCCTGCACTTTAAGTGCGATGCGAGCTTTGTAATAAAGCGCCTCAGAGGACATCCTGTAGAAGCACAGAGGTGTCCTTTGTTTCTGTGTCTTTACAGGAAGAAATCTGTGGTTTGTGAAGAAAAGATGACACACATTCTTAAAAAGCAGGAAAAAAAAAAATCCCCCAGTCATATGTTGCCCGCTAACCTACACACATTCCCACTGCCTGCTCTGCATCCTAATCCACAATATTTATGGTGCTTCACATAAACAAACATCTGCATCTGCGTGAGTCACTGCTATTTAATAAACATGAAGATTCTTTGTTACTCTAATGGGTTTGTTCGGGCACGGAGGGTCAAAGTAAACCCAAAAACTTGAGGATTTTAAGCTCTTAAAATACTTGCAGAAAATAAGAAAGCAAGTTCTGAAGGTAAAATCAATAATGAAACCACTTCATTTTGGGGAGGGAGACAGGAGCCAGACAATTGCGTGAAGAAATATCATTTCCCTCATGTGTCCTGTCCCTCAGTAAGAGCAGTAAAGAACTGTGCTCCTCACGGTCATTTGATGAGAGGTTCCCCCTAAGGACACTGGCACAGCATCCCTTTGCTCCTCGTGTCAGAAAAACCCTTCTTCTGACTTAGAGAAGGGCTCTTGAGAGGCATTTTAAAGATTTTATTCCCTTTTCAGTCTCACGAGAAGGATGAGACAGTTCAGATGTTAAAATTCACACCATCACAATCAGAAGCTAAACTATCTCCTAATAACATTGTAAGCGTTTCTTGGCCTGTCAGCTTCTGCCACACAATGCTACTAACGCTTCTAAACCAATCACCTATTAAAACACCCCACGTGGGTCCTGCTACAACACATCTTTCACAGTTCTGTTTCTCCAAAGCATCCAGTCTATTTGCAAAGTCATCATCTGAAACCCGTTTCCAGCTCCGTTTCTCTCCCATCCCACGGCCTTTCCAAGGCAGCACACCTCATCTCCGAGTTTGTACAGATGCACAGGACTGTGTGAGCCTTCTGTCAGGCTTTGGGAATCCTCCCAAACCCATTTCCCACAGCCGTGCAGGCAGGAATTGCTCACGGGGCTGAGGGGGAGCAGCAGTGCTGTGCCCTCCTCTCTCTCCCCACGCCTCCGGGGTGCCAAGGGGCTCTGCCCCAAAGAGGACCACCAGCTCCCACCAGGAGGATGCTGCAGTGGGTGAACAACAGCCCTGGGTGGAGGGAAGCCGATGTTGGCCAGCTGACCTGTCCTGGGCAGGCAGGTGGACGCTGTCCCAGCCGCACCCCTGCAGCCTGTGACACCGGGCAGGGGGTACCAAAGCACCAGGGCTGGACTTGACTCACGTCATGAGCACCCTCACACCCTCTGCTTTGTTTGGTCTTCCTTTTTCACTTGTAGTGGGGGTGTGCAATAGGTCACAGCTCGGAGCAGAGCTCCCAGCAGCAGAAGACAGCACTGCAATGATTTTTGCCATTCGAGGACCTCCTCACACCCAGAGCCCTCTGCTCCTCCGGGATAATTCTCCTTCCCAAGTGCAGGCACTGTGAAACAGCAATTCCTTTAAGCTGCCCCTCAAACCACACCTTCTGACTGCTGCTAGAATTCTGCAAGCATTTAAGCTCCCTGACAGTGAAGACTCACAGGCAGGACTCTTTACATGAGGATGTTTACAGCCTCGCCCGCTAGCCAAGAGTTTTAGTTCCATATTTCCTCAAAGCATGTTTATATGTAGCATTTAAAATGACATTGTTGTCATCCTGAATGCAGTTTAACTTTCTGGAGTAGTTTTTTTCCCTTCTGAATCCTGAAGCACTTGACAAGTGGTACCTCACAGTTACAGACTCCATCTGTTTGTGATTTGTTCACCTGTCCCAGGACACACCTGCCTCTGAAGTCACACGGTGTTCCTGATCATCCCCTGCTTCTCCACACACCCACAGGGATGCAGCACTCCCACCCCGGGGTTTGGCTTCAGCCCAGCTGTAGTGACACTTCTGCACCTCAGGGTCACCTCCATCACCGAGATGGGCACAGCACTCCAGAGTGCTTCTTCAAAAACTTCAGGGGGCCTCAAGCATCAGCACCTCATTACCTAAAATACCTTCTCTACACTGCAGCCCCATGTTATTTAAAAAGCCTTCCATACCTTTGCTGGGTTGCAGTCCTACAGACAGCCCCACACAGCTCTGGCTCTTTCTCCTGCACCTCCAGCTCACTGCTTCCTGTCCCTGGCACAGGCACCTCTCCCTGTCTGTCCCTGGTACAATTTCTGACACTTTCTGTCCTTTAGCGTGGCCTCCTGCCCCTTCCTCCTCCCAGCACGAGGAGCAGACTCCAACTGACTCCAAGTGCCCACTGCAGCCCCGAATTCACTCTTTTATCCCCCACAGCTGTGAGGGCAAAGCTGCTCCCACTCCTGGGTAATTCACACAGCTGCGACCCATCGGGGGCACGATTGCCTTCAGCACTGCCACTGTCTGTTCTCCCACACCTCAAACCCACCCTGCAGAAGGTGGCACAACAGAGATCTGCTGGTCTGGCCTGGCACCACTCCTCTGGTCAGTTAAAAAACAAAATTTGGATTTCTCAGGATGCAGGATTGGGCTTTTTACAGAAACAAGTTGAAAACAGAAAGGAGAAACTTAATATAACTGACACAGCTCTTCCTGGATTTAACCATTAACTTTGTTTTCTCTAAATGGAAAAAATGCTGCTGAAGCTTTAAGTTGCCAGACAGGAATTCCTACTTTTACATAAAAGGAACTTGTGTAAAACTGTCTGGAAACTCTTAAGATCCCCTTGACTTGTTCAGAAAAAATTCTTTAATACTAACTTCAGTAATAAGAGATAATCTTGAATAGAGGTAGATTTTGATTTCTTAGAATGGCTTTAACACAAAAGTCTTGCACAGTCTTAAAGGACATTTGGAAGACTCTGCGTGGACCTTTGAGATCTGAATGAAAAATAGGTTGCAACCAGGTTGTTTAAGAAACAAGATTTCTGAAATACAAATGCCCGATACAAACATCTGCTGAATAACTGAATCTAGCTCAGTCACAGGAGCCTTCAGTCATTTCTGGAAACAAGAACAGGAAAACGTATATACCAAAGGGACTGAAGTTTGGACAAATTTTCAGCAAATTTGCTAAACTAATAGCTTTTATGGAAGGACTCCAAACCTGCCTTGCGAAGGGAAGGAGCAGGGGCGAATCCCCTTCCTTGTCACTTGCAAGCACAACGTGAATACAGATGTGCAACGCAGTTAAAGGCCAGAAAAGCTGCCTGGAGATTGCGCCCTGCCCAGGGCTATCTGGAGTCCCTCTCCCTGTGTTTTACTTGGAACTGGCAGTTTTCTCAGTATTCTTTACACAAACAGAGCGAATTCTGCTGTTTCACCTTGTTAACTGAACATGTGGTGTGAGGTCAGCAACAGTCGCCAGCCTATCTGCAACTGTCTGCGCTCACATGATGCTGCAGCTCCAGCATAAACAGGAAATTGGGCAAAGTGACTCCTCCAGTAGGGGACCACAGCACCACTTTTTCTTTTTTGTTTAAAAAAAAAAAGAGTGTTCAGCAACACGCTGTCAGAGCTCCTGAAGAAAAGCAGAGTATCCAGCAGGAGCAGAGTGAAAGCTGCAAAGGGTTTATTTAGGCTGCAGCGTTTTTGCCTAAAAAAAAGGCCTTAGCCTCGCTAGGCTGAGGAAATGCCCCCACGTTCAGTGTCCTGCTCAGCTGATCTGGGAGCACGAGGAGTAAGGAGCTGTATCCTCCACATCCCCTTCAGAAAATCTGGGCTGGTTTTTTTTTTTACATCCTTATTGACTTCACGGCTACAAACGCCGCAAAGGCTTTGACCTTTGCACTTCATTTCACTCCTAAAATTGCCTGGAGAAAGGAAGTGTGAGGGAGGCAGGCAGAAAAACAGGGAGGAGGCACACGTGTGTGGGAGGACTTGCTGTGGAGAGCAGGTCACTTCTGCTGAAAATAAGAATCAACCTCCCTGCACGTATGGGCAAAGATAGAAAACCAGGAGCAGAAATCTCACAGCAGCAGCTATACAGAATCCAGATGAGCTCTGTTTTTCGGCATGTGGAGGGGGGCACTGATTTAATTGCATGCTCTAAGGTACACAGACTCAGATCTCCTCTGGGATCTACGTGCTGGCCTGAGATCAGTCCCGTGGGACGCGCCCGGCCTTTGCGGTGACATTTCAGCTCCACTGACGGGAACGGCAAAGCTCCCGTGTGCTCTGAGGGGGACAGGTCCTCCTCCCCACAGGGAGCTTTGAGACACTCACAGCTTCCCAAAAATGGAAACACGACACGAAGAAATTATCTGAATAAAGGAAATGTGTCCCTGGACTCACGAGGAGCATTTCCACCAAGAGCACCAGGAGATGAACTCTCCCTTCGTGGCTCCGGCCTCCTTTTGTGGCTCACACACGGGCTGCCCTCAACCCACTTCTCTCCAGCCAAAGAGCAAATACCTGCTGGTGACTTCAGGCACGGAAAAGGCCCTGTTAGGGGGAAGGCAGGCTGGCCCCATATCCCCTACCCTGGCCATACCATCAGGGCAGGCATCACCCCCGGGCGGGGCTGGGTACCACGGCTCCCGCACGAGCTGGGACTGCCCGGTGCGCCGCGAGAGCACAGCAACCAGGGAACAAACGAACGAGGCTGAAATCAAGTGAAGTCTGGAAACGAACTGAAGTTTGGAGAGCTCTGTGTTTGTCCCAGAAATGCGGTTCAGGCCTCTGCAGCCTCCAACTGGAAGCAGCGCTGTGTGATTCAGATGCTCAGCCAAAGCCCATCATCGCTGGCCAGACTCCCTGGGTGAATATTTACAGAAAACAAACCAGATTATAAACCAAGAGTTATTTGTCAGACCTATTTAGTAAATATTATAATTGTATTTAAGAGCGCACCAAGTGTGTGGGCAAGGCACAGACCAAAACAGACGGTGGAATGTGCTGGATGAAGTCTCTGCATGGCATACACACAAGCACTGATGGTGTTTAAAGGGGCTGGGTTTAGGTGGCCCATGCTTCCTTCAAAGCAGGTTGAGCTGGACCTCAACAACCCCAACTGAAGGGGCTCAACAGCCGGTTCTACGCCCATTTGTTCATTTCAAAGTACATTATTAGAACACCAGCTACGCTGCGGAATTTATAGTTCTGTTTTGATTGCAGTTCTGCAGTTTTCACCTGTCTTCTCATGAACTAAATTGTGCTGCTTAACCTTTAATTATTCTCTAGGCAGTGGTACATCTCCCCACCTGGGTTTACTTCTTTAAAAGCTGTCTTAAATTAGTCTCTGCTTTACACTTGACAGGAGGCAGAGCTATTTTGATATTTTTAGACTTTTTTTTTTGTTCCCCTCGGTTTGTGTAAAAGTGGTCATCACTCACACTGCTCATAATATACAGCACCCACTGCCTGTCATTTTTTATTTTAAAATACATAAATGTTAGGAAACATATAAACAATGCTCCTTGTGCCAGGCTTTCTTTTTTCTGCTGAAGAATTCTGAGTTGTCAGTACTTTCTCTGTCTCTGTTGGGCACCGCGTGTCACCCAAGGAAAGAGGGTTTCAGGACGAAGGGTTTGAAGAAGCAGCACCCCGTGAGCTCCTCTCTCCTTTAGGTTTTAGGTGTGTTTCACAAAGTCAGCTGGTTAAAGTCAGCTCCAGTATCCAAACACTGCTTGTGTAAACTTCCCATGCTTGGGAGATAACTGTGCTCTGGGAAGGCAACGCTGCTGGGAAATTCTGCAGAAAAAATCGCTTTTTTCCCCTCAGTGCTCTGCCTGCCTCACACTGACCCGTGGAGCAGAATGCTCCAGTGGAGCTGGGAATGGGCAGCAGGGCACAAACGGCCCAGAGCTGTGCTGCTCAGGGAATCGCACATCTGCAGCATCCCAGAGTCACACCCTGTGCCTGAGAGCACCCAAACATTCCCTGAGCTCTGTCAGCCCTGGTGCTGTGACCACTTCCCTGGGGAGGCTCTTCCAGCACCCAGACACCCTCAGGGTGAAGAAGTTTTTCCTGATATCCAACCCAAACCTACCCTGACACAGCTTCATGCTGTTCTTCCGTCCTCTCACTGGCCACCAGACAGGAGATCAGTGTCTCATCTCATTCTCCCCTCATGAAGAAGCATCCTCATCATCAGCCCCCTCTCTTCTCACCTCCTCAGACCAGTGCAAATGACATTTGCAGGTTAAGCTTTTTCAGCCCCCTGTTATCGCTGCAGCCTTTGCCTGGATGTGGAGATGTGAATGTGGCCAGGGCTGGTTTTCGCTGTGTAGCACTGCTTCTGAAAAAACTCAGCGTGGCAAATGAGGTCCTAGGAGCATATGTAAAGTTTATCTTCATTTCCATGACTGCTCAAACTTCCCTTGCTGAACCAAATGATGAAATCACAACATGTTCAGAAATATTAAATCATTTCCTCCACATCTGAATATAACAGGCTGCAGAGGGAAAACAATTACTTCTGGCATGCTGCACACTTTTAACGCTCTGAATTCTGGTATCCCAGCACATTTACAGGCTCGCACCCTGATCACAGCAGCATTAGAACAACTAAGGACTGTGATTTATTTCCTAGGAAATGCCCCAGCCTTGCCAAACCCAACTTTGCCTGAGGATTTTAGACCACACAGTGCACACCCAGGCAGCAACTTCAGGATGCCCCAAACCAGCGTTCTGAAAAGGATTTAACGCAAGGATTGCCCTGCCTGGTACCTCTCAGGGTGGGCACCTGCTGGTTTTCTTATCTTCTTTTTGTGTTGGAGCTGGGATTGATAAACGGGAGTCACAGCTTCATGTCTGGACTCGGTGTTTATTAGTTCTTACCTATATTACAGCCCCATGAGCTCTGAGCTCTAACTAGCAAGAGGTAAAATGGATGCCTCTGACTCTTTCCAAGGTTATTTAAGCGCTAATCACCCAATAATGAGGTGACACCTCTATTATTTATACTTCTGACCCAATAATGACCACCCAAGGCTCACAGTGTGGACCTTTTTCACCCAATTAGAAAAAAACCCACCCAAACCATGAAGAAGAAGGTGAAGGACTTGGACAACACCCAAAATCCACCATATTGCCCCATATCTATTACTGTATACTGAAATTTTAAATCGAAGTTTTTCACCCTGTGATGTCACACACTTCCATTCAAACCACGCACCCACAACCCCAGTGCCATCACCCAATTTTGGGAGCCTGCTCCATGGCCTCGGGGTAAATGTGGTGCTTGCTTGAGGGTCAGTGCCTGTGAGCACAGAAAGCCTGAAATTTTCGTCCTCCAGAGTTCCAGCAGGCACCACCCTGCCCCTGGCAGGAGCAGAGCTGCTCCTCACCAGGGCCGTGCTCCTCGCTGTGCCAGCTCCCACATGGGAAATCCTGGGAGGGCTGCTGATGCCAGGGGGGAACAACAGGGCCTCCCCAAAGAGAAAGGAGAGAAAGAGTGAGAAATGACAGAGCTCATTTCTGCAGAACCCCGTGGATTTCACACCCAGAAGGGTTCATGGCTGCAGGCTGATGAAGATGCAGTGTGCAAGAGGAGAGCCCAGCTTTCCTGAGCAGGTGCCTTCTCTTTGGGGATATGCTCAGCCAGTTGACAGGGGTTTGTAATGCAGATCCTTTTTTTTTTTTTTTTGTGGGTACAGCAGGAGTAAAACTCCCTGCCAAGCTCCACAAATAGTGGAACAGCTTGGGAGTAAAGACAGATTTCAGAAATGAAAGTTCAGCTCGATGTATCGGGAACAACGAGCAATTAACGTGCTCAGCAATGTCTTAAATATGAGCAATGTGGGAGAAGGGTAATAGCTCCCTTTCTATCATTTTTCAACCTGTCAGCACACTGATCTGTGAAACACCAAAATGCAGATTCTTAGTGATGTAAACTGGCAAACGTGGCTGAAGGCAGCGGTATCGTGCAGCCGAGCTGGATCTACGTCCTTTTTCAACAATAAAGCTCTCAGAAGAGTATGTGCTCGTGGGATGGTGAAACGGGACCAATGTTACTGGTACAAAAGTGAGCACAATGCGCCAGCTGGGTTTTTCCACAGGCATTTTCAAAACTACAGCCTTTATTTCTGCTTTTCTGCAACTTCTTCTCTATCTCTTCTCCTCCCTTCCCCATCCTTTTTTTTTTTTTCTTTCCTGTGGTTTATACACTCCCAGCTACACCCAGAAAAGGAGGTCACCAGGGAGCAGTAAGGATGTGGATGCAGGCTGTGACTGCATCGTTTGCTCTGTGCGTGCTGCTGGCTGCCTCCCCTCACCAGGCAGAGAAAGGCCCAGGAAGGAGGAGCAGAGGAGAAGGCATTAATTCTGGGCTGGCTCTGTGTGATGATGTGCCACTGCCTCTGCTGCTGGTGCTCTCTGAAGAGGCCCTGGGGGCAAACAGAGACAGATGGGACGTGCTCCAGGGAGAAGGTGCCTTCTCCTGGTGTCTGCAGGTGAGGGATGAGGGACCCTTCACGCCCAGGCTGCTGTGACCCGTGAACACGAGGCTGTAAGGGTTTGTCAAGCTAATGGGGAACATGAAGAGCTGCACAAGCTCCTTGGGAGCTGCTCTGCCCCTTTCCTGCCCATTCCCCTCACAGCTGGTCGTGGCAGGTCAGTGCCACCACCTCTGTGCACGGTCACCCACTGCCACTTTGTGCCAGCACCTTCTGCCCTGAGGAAAATACCTGAACACCTGTTCCTCCTGCGTCCTGGCGTCTGGGGAGCACCTGAGGCACATCTGGGGCCCCTGAGGCACACCTGGGGCACATCTGGGGCCCCTGAGGCACACCTGGGGCACCTGTCTCCAGCCCTAGGGAGGCTGCAGCGAGGGCAGCCCAGGATGATGCCATCCCAACCATGCTGCTCTGCTGGGGTGAAATGAGCCCCTGTGACCCTGGCAATGACCAAGGGGTGTTCTGCTTTCCTCTGATGGGAAGAGCTGGTCAGTTGGCTTTGAAGCCATACCTCAGCCAGCCCAAATTCCAGAAACCTTCAAAGCCAAAAGTGTTCAGTCATCTGCATGGTCTGCAGTGCTTGCATATGCTTCTGAAGGAAGCAAATGGAAGTGTGGCTGATGCTGATACTTGAACTGCTTGAATGCTGTCAACTTGAATTGCAAAACAGGAGCTGAAGTGAAATTCCAGCTGCCTTGGAGTTCCTCTGCTGAATTTTGAAGTAATTTTCAGTTTTGAAGTGGGTTTTATTGCTTCTAATCCTTTAGGAGAGATTAATGAAGACAGAGGAACTAGCAGCAGAAATGCTAAGACAGCGTTATACACCAAGATCTGCTCCAACCAAAATGCAGACACATAAAAATTCAAAACTCCCCACAGATACGACCATTTCCTGACCAGCTGAGTGTGCAAGCAGGGTTGATCCACGGGGCTCTCCCGTGTTGAGGACACTGCACTCCCTTCCCAGCCACTGCTGAGCTCTCCTCTTCCTCCCACCAGTGATGCCCCAGCCACAGAATGGTCAAATAACTGGAGGCTTGTGCCCAACACTGCGCTGCCAGCCTGTTCCAAAGAGTGCAAATCGTGGATACTCAGTGCCTTCAGGCTGGCCAAGAAAGCCCTGCTCAGAGCATTTACCTCAGGGAGCGTGTGGAGACATTCCCAACAAAGAAACCGTGCGCCACTGAAGCTGCCTGTCAGAGACAAACAAAGCAGACTTTCCCCTGTGCCTGCCCTGGGTTCAAACGTGGTGCTTTGGGGAGCCACGCAGATTATTCTTTTTATACCAGGTCTCAAATCCCCTTCTGTTTCAGCAGGCAGCGTTTTGCTCCCCGGCTCTGGCCGGTGTTATTTCAGGAGCGGCTGCACGCGGGTATCCAAGGGCCTGCTGGTGCTTGTAGGGAGTGATGGGAGAAGGGATGGATGCAGGCGCTGCTCAGAGAGCTCGTGCCAGGGCTGTTCATGTTCCAGGAGCAAAGCAGGACTACAGAACAGTCAGGGTTTTCAAAGGCACAGTTAAAGTAAGAGCTAAAAAGGGAGAGCAGGGGAGTCCCAAATGGGCAAGAAAACTGGAAAGACGGGAATGGGAGGAGCAGGAAAGCCGAAGGAAGAGGAGCAAATTAAAAAAAGTACTGCGGGGACCAAGCAGAGAAAGGACTGGAAGGTGGCACAGGATGAGGAGCAGCCTCATCCCCGGCAGCTGACACACAGCACAGGCTGCTGGCAGCAAACCCCAGCTCCCCGCGGGAGGAAGGCACAGCTCCTCCAGCCAGGGCTTCTCAAAAGCAGCCCTCGCTGTCCCTCGGGGGGGAGCGGCCCCGTCCCGTTCTGAATCACCGGGCCCCGGGCCGGCCATTGTGTGCGCTGCTGTGAGGTGTCTCCTCTGCTAAAGCCAAACGCCAGCGAAGCCCCAGGAGGGAAGAGGCCGGTGCTGGAATCCTGAGAGCGGCGAGGATGAGGGCAGGCAGTGCCTCACACCCCTGCTGCCAGCGCGGTGCCCAAAGCACGGCACCCTGCCCTCCGCCACAGAACCGCCGAGAGCAGGAACCTCCTGCTCCGCTAGAACACTGCGAGAGCTCATCAGGAGCCCTGCTAATCAGGCTGCCCACCGCTGGGAGAGGATGGGGATGTGGCTGGGTGCCAACAGTAACACGGCAGGCGGGACAGGAGGGCTCTGCTGCGTCCCAGGACAAGTCTGCTTCGGTAACGCGCTCCTTACGCGGTTCTGCTCCCCTCTCCTGGGGCTGCCCGTGGGGTGACGCAGGCTGTGAATCCCCTTGGGGCTGCAGGAGCCCCTGGCGCTGGCAGGAGGCAGAGCCGTGGTGGCACGCAGCCGTGGTGGCACGCACACAGCCACCAGGCTCACGTCCCCTCTGCTCAGCCCCGCCGTGGGCCGCGACTGCTGGGGCTGGTGCTGCTGGCACGGCTACAGCCTCGTGTTTTTTGACCTTTTACTCTTCCAGAGATAGAAATGGGATTTGTCTGAGGCTTGGAATAACTTCCTGCGATTGTGCTGGAGAGGGCCAGTCTGGCCTGCTAGATAGCTGCGTCTGTCGGGCTGGCTCAGGAACGGAGAAAGCCTCTGCTCCGTGACCCAGCTGCAGACAGATTTAAAGGAGCCCAAAGACACAGCTGTGCCTCAGAGGAAAATAAACTCCGAGCGCTGTACATTGTCCCCAGCAGGACAACTGTTCCTGGGTTTGGGCATTAGCCATGACTGGAGAACCACAAACAACCCTAAAGCGGATGGTGTCTGTGCTCTGATAGCGATCCCTCAGACGGTAACTTAGAAATCCTCTCCGCATCAGTGTGTCTGCATGTGTGGGGAGGGAGGTAATGGGCTGGAAATCGATCCCTGGGGATGGGGAGAGCAAGCAATGGTTGTGCAAGCTCCCCCTCCTCCTCCTCCAGCATTCCTGAGCTGCCAGCACAGGCACCGAGCTGAGGGCTGCTCGGCTTCTCCTGCATCTTTTGATTGACGCCCTGCTGCATCTCTTTTGCTCCCTCTTAAACTGGCTCCTAGGGCCTTCACAGCTGACATGCACAGGTCAGGAGTTCTCACAACATTCAACAGATCTGCTGGGATCTCCCAAAGAATTAAGGAAATGTGCTTCAAACAAAGCTTTCTCTCAGCAAGCTTTTCCTTGTTTCTCGTACTTTACTCATCAGCACTCAACACCGCTAGGCACAAGACGTGTGCTGCTGCACTCCTGTGTGACACTCACAGCCCGGCTGCCCCTGCCCCTCCTGAAGTCTGGAGTAGGAATGATCTTGGCCTTTCACTGATATTCCTTTGAACAACTGAACATAGAACACCTGCTGGGCAGGATCCTTGACTGAAAATGGGAATTTTGCACTCTTCTGGCCACCAGCAGCACCAGCTAGAGATCCCCTGGCATGTCCCAAGGAATGCTCAGGCTGTATCCAGCCCTGCCCAGCTCCAAGCCCCCTCTCCTCCCGGCCAGGGTCTCTGCAGGCACTTGCTGGAGGTGTCAGCCCTCCCTCCTCGGCACTGCTGGGCCAGGACAGGGACAAACAGCTCTCCCCACCTCTGCAGAGCTTGGATCTGTGCTGCTCCCAGGCAGGAGTGTGCTTCATAGTAAGGAATAAAAGTTTGGATCTTCCTGCCCAGCAAAAGCAGAGCTGTCCCAAAGCTCCCCCAGAGCTGCCACCGAGCCTCAAACACACAAGTTCATCACACTCAGCGCTTCTGTGCAAAGACAGCACTCAGGTTTTCAGCCTCAGGGGACTGGGGGTGTTGGTGAAATGTATCAGCAGATGTGATTTATAATGCATAATACAGTAAGAAGGAACGCCTGAGCCTTTGAGCCTCGGTGCACAGCAGGTCCCAGGCAGCAGCAGGAAGCAGTGCTGCACTGCACTGTTTATCTGTTTGCAGCAGGTTCTGGCTCCAACAGGTATTTCACTTCTTTCTAAATAGGAAGTGTCAAACCGGAATTTTGAATAAATTTTTATTTAAAAAAAAAATCTGCAGCCCAAAACAGCAAAAAATTAACAAAGAAAACCCACCTAGTTCCTTTGCACGTAATTTAACAAAATTCATTAATTTTAAATAATTTTTAAAAGTGTTTAAATGTTTTTGTATCTTTTTACAATTCTATTCAAATCACATAAAATAATCCTTGCTGGGGGAAAGCAAGTTTTTCACAGTGATACCTCTTTAACATAAAAATTGTAACATAAAGAACATGAGTAATTGCGTATTAAGCTACGCCAATGCCTTATGTTTATGGATGGAGATAAAGTATGCCTGTTAGCAGAAATAAGTGCTGCATTTATCCTAAAAACTCCACTTAGTGGTAAATCATTGCACATCAACTAATGAAACTGTATTTCAAGGAAATAATGGAAAACTACCCGTGGCAAAAAATGAGACTAAGAAATTACAATTTCATTCAAAGATTTACACCTTCTCATTTAAGCTATTATAAAAATCTGCATTGAGACTACTCTATGTGAATTAATGCCCTTTATAGGGAAACTTCCTCAGGATGACTGGACTAGATTGGGGAAGTATCATGAGGGGGAGCTGTTGAAATTAAAAATAAAACTACCAGCGCTCCCAGACTGAACAAAACTTGCAGCCCGTGATCCGTGGTGCTGCCTGCAATGCTTTTTTTCTGCCCTCAATCACGTATGTCAAAAAGACAGTGATGGACTCTCACAACACAGGGCATCTGTCAACCCACAGATTCAAAGGGGTCTGAGGGCTGAGTGATCAATCTTTCTCACCACACCTTATCTCCACCAACTGCACTCAGTTATTTACTTGTGGTTCAGCAGGCAGCTGCCACATTTTCACAAGGACTCTGAGAATAATGCACATTAACAGAGCCTTTGGAGCTTCCCATGCACGTGGGCTCTCACAGACTCCGAGCTGGTGGCCACAGCACAACCAGACACAGCTGGGGTTTCACCTGAGAACAGGCACGCAGATGTGCCCGATACCACCTCATCGTGAACAGGACCAGGCCGTGGTTTGCAGCAGCTCACACTCTGATGAGCACGTGTGAAGTAGGTCAGCACCAGGGCTGTCTTCCAGGCAAAACCTAGAGGAGTGTGTAGGTGTGAGAGCAGACTCACCATAAAGCAAGCAACAAAAAATCCCCCAAATAAACACCACCGCAAAAAGACGTAGAACACCGCAGCACTTAGGCTTTTCTCGACGACACCAGGGAAACAAAACCCAGAAGGGAATGCAGAGTTCCTTACAGTTCCACAACCCATCACAAAGCATCCCAGTGTTTTTCCACCCGCTGCTCTTGGGCCACTGGCAGCAATCCTGACGCACACCGTGCGCTGCAACACAAATCCAGGTGGGGATCCCACACCACGGCCTTGCGTCGAGAGGCTCTCACGGCACCAGACAAACGTCACATCAGCAACGACGTTTACACCACCCCGAATCTCTGCGGGCTTTCCCACGGAGTTTCTGGAATTCTTCACAAAAAAAGCAGGTTGGCTACAGAGCTGAGAGCTCCCTGCCCCGTTCTGGAAGGTCGAACACTTCACCCAGCCCTCGGTGTGGCTGTGTGACCCAGCTCCAGGAGCAGGAAGCCGTGCTGCTGCATCGTCACCCAGCAGCCGAACTCCACGCCATCTGCCCAGCCTGCAGAGCAGCGATGCTGGCAGCAGCCCTAAGCACAAGTGTCAAGTTCACACTCGCTGCTTCTGCTAACTGAATCCCGTAAAAAGTGCTGTGAGATAAGGGTTTGCTCGAGCAAGAGCAGACAAACACTCTACGTAGATCCTGAGGCTCCAGCGAGCTCAGCACGGTGAGGAGAGTCCCTGTCTCTCACATCCACAAGATAACTTCTGAAATCCACCCTGACAATCTCTTCTGTCAAAGGCTGTTTCCTGAGGGTACCAAAAAAATGCCCAATCATTTATGACCCAATAATCTGCCCTCCAAGTTTAGGTCCCAACTCCAGAAAGTGCTTAAGCACATGCTTCACAGCAAGCCCAGGAATAGTCTTTGACCTAATTTAAACTAAAATTTAAGGAATTGAGCCTGCTTTTTTTTTTTTTTGCTATTGTCCAGGTTTCCCCTGCCATTTTCACTGCACAAAGTGTGAGCAGCACCTGGCAAGATTACAGGAGAATCTTGACTCCAACTGAGTGAAGTGCTCCTGTTTAACCATCCTCTCCCTTCAGAGTCAGGGAAGATTTCCCTTCAGAGAAATGCTATTTCACAGTCTGCATTTAACACATACACACTTTGTATGGTACAAAACTGAAGGCACACCTCCTCTTCTAAAGCAAAAGCCAGGCACCAAGAGGCAGGCAAGCACCGTGCACGAACGTGTGCACAACAGAGAAACCTTCTCGGGTATTGAATCTTTGACATCTAATTTGGATTTGCAAATAATTCTGATTCACAAAACCAGCAGCACAGTTAACCTCTTGCTGTCCGGGAGCTGCATGGGAAGAAGTCTCCCCCTGGTCCAGCAGAGAGTGAGGCAGGGTTTGCTCCTTGCAAGCCTTGCAATGATCCCTCAAGCCTCTGGAAGTGGTGGAGTCACCATCCCTGGAAGAAGCGTGGCTGTGGTGCTAGCAGACATGGTTTAGTGGCTCGGCAATGCTGCGTTAATTGGTTGCACTCCATGATTTTGAAGGGTTTTATCCAACCTAAATGATTCTGGGATAAGGGATCTTGGCCTGTGGGAGCTGGAGCTGTGTAAATGAAGAGCTGTTTGTGCCCGGAGTAAGGAAGTTTAAGTCTGACCTGCAGTGAGCGTGTAAGGCTGCAGAGGAAGGGCTTTCTCTACTGCTGCGCTCCGAGCAATCTCTCTTTTGTCTAAAGGCCACTGTGGCTGTGACTCACACAGCCATCAGACCATTAACACTTTTATTCCAACTAGTTATTTCTGGCTTTCGGCACTCATAATACCTAAATGCCTAAAGTGCTTCCAGGGTAACTATAGTAATTACAAAAACAAACAACAGCAGCTCGACCCATGGGTCAGCTGAAGCCAAACTCTGAATCACACACTTATTTTTTTACCTATAGTTACGAGAAGGAATTTGGGCTGGACAACAGGGCAGCTCGTTTCCCAACACCTCAGGGATGCTCAGCACAGCACAGATGCTGTGACTGCTCAGCCCCTCCCCGGGGGATGCTGCACAGCTTCCCTGGGCAACAGGCAGCCCCAAACAGAACTGCATCTCACACACCTCTCAAATCCACCAGAGGCTGACGGACTGCACGAATGATCTTTCTTCTTCGGGGTATTCACAATCTGTGTGTTTCAGAGAGCTCTGAAGTCAGGAGACTCCTCAAGCTCTAGACCTCCTTTACACTTCCAGTTCTTCCTACTCCTGCAAACAGCGGTCAGTTCACTCTCAGCTGTGTCAGTAATTAGCAACCTCATGTTGGAAGGGGTAGAAGAAGCCAGTGTAGTCAGATTAATTACCTTGCATCTCAAAAAGGTCACATTTTATTTTTAACCAAAACACATTTGCTGCTTCACCACAATGGGTTCTTCGACTCCTCTCCCTCTCTTAAACAAGAGAAAATTTACCATCTACTTTGATTATTTAGGATCTTGTAAAGACAGGTGGCTCAGTAGCCAAACACTTCTCAGGTACATAACCCAAAAGCTGAAGCAATGTGAGAAACCAGATCAATCACAAATAATGAGAAATATATTATAGCAGATAATACATACCTTAAAGATAGACAATGGTCATTGATCCTTCAGTTGTGCTTCTGTTTATTTTCTATAAAATCAATTTTGCTAAGCTACAGGGCCATGAGGTGTGTACTATCAGTAAATAAAAAGGTCAGGATGCAATGGAACAAGACCTTCATGATTCACTAGTAAACCACGAGAAAGAAACCGCCAGTCTGGAAGCATCAAACCTTCCAGCAGAACAAGATGCAATAAAATAGGTAACAGGAGCAGCCAAGCTAACTTGCAGACTGCTCCCAGTTCTCTAAAGCTGTGTGCCTCATCTTAACTGAACAAGATCTAAATTAAATTCAATCCAGAATCTCAAGGCTGAAAAAACCCCAGCCTAATACACTGAAGAGGCAAAGGAAAAACATAATGAAGTTTTTGTTTCTTCTTCTGGCTTTCATTAAAACACACCAGTGCAAAATGCTGTCTACGGACACGAAGGCAGAGTTGCACAGAGGAGAGAAATCCTGAACTGCGTGGGCTGAGATAATTCCTGCGCATGATGCCCCAAAAGGGTGGCCCTGAATGAGAAAAGGGATTTTCTTTTAAGGTGTTGCCCTTGTTGCCTGGGCGCTGTTCACAGCCACAGTGCCGGGAACAGAACACAGAAAGGACTTTGTAAAACCATGGGTGCTGTCAGGAGCTTTCGGGGTGGGCACCGTGGAACCTTTACAGCATCCTACTGTGGATTAACTGTGGATGCTTTGAATAACAAATCTTTTGAATTTCATAGGGAAAGACAAGGTTTATCCTTGTGCCATTGCCCATGTCCTTGCCGGCTTCCAGAAGCTCCCTTCAAGGAGAAAACCAAGCCAGTAAAATCCCTTCCCCGATCCCTCCTACCCCAACAGTGCAGAATATTGTCGGGTAAAAACGGAGCCATACCAACAGGCAGCAGATAAAAAAAGAGACTTCTGAAAGCAGTGGTTGTACACAGAAAGCAGTAACTGCTTTCCTTTTTTTAGGCTTCATGCTTATTTGTTTAAACCACTAAGAGACATTTGCATGTTACCCTTTTCTGGTCAGACATAAAAAATACCGTGGAGATAAACGCCAAGAGCAAGCAACACCTCCTGCTAACTTTCAGTTTTAACTCATGAAACACTTCAGCCAAGATGCATCCCCTGATTTTACGTTTTTAAAGAAGGATTATGATCAAAAATGACTTTCCTAAGAAGTGGAAAGAAAACAACAGAACCCCAACCATTCTCTCTTCTTATTTTAAACCTCATCCCACACTTGACACAAATTTAGAACTGAATGCGGAATTACTCCTACTCTTCTCCTTCACTTGTGACTCTTGCTTGCCATGTTTTTCAGCCAAGGAGACTGTAACTGCTCCTGGGGAGGGTCCAGTGCAGCACACAGCACGCCTGGTGTGCGCTGCAGGCAGCAGCCCCAGCACGTCTGGTGCTGCTTGTGCAGTGACTGACAGTCCAGACTAACGGCAGAATTCAAATGAAGCTCAGGACAGAGATCTGTGCTACGCCAACAGTGATGCTAAACCAGCCAGAAGTGAGTGGATTCTAAGCCCTAACACTACAGAGGTTTTTCAGCCATGGAGTTAAGGGTGGCTGTAGCACAGCTGTGCCCGTTCAGAGCTGGTGGCTTTAGGAGGCTTTAAAAAGCAGGCTGAGAGAGATGGCAAAAGACAAGTGTAAATGTGAGCCTGTGAGCCTTTAATTCTAGTCCTTCTGCTGATAGAAAAGCCTTTTCTCAGCAGAAAACATATTTTTTTTTATTGCTTTACAATGCCCAGGAAGAATCACATGGTGATGCTGTCTTGATGTTTGTGTTAAAAGCCATTGCAGAATCCCAGGGAGCTGTTTTCCAGGGATATGCCAAGCGAAGTGCCTCTTCCATTCGTAAAGACCTTGATTTATGAGGGAAGACCATAGAGAGAAAAAACAGAATCACACAGGAAAATTAATCCCGGCCTTAAGAGAAACAAGGAGAAAAAGTTCTTTTCTGACTCCAGCAGGTTACAAGAATAATCAGACACACACAAAGAGCCACGTGTGCTGTGCATGGTAAAGATAAGCAATACAATGGGTCTCAAACCAGGGAAGTTTGTTGAAAAGCAGTCTAACCCCAGAGAGCTGAAGGGTTGACTGTAAGATATAGAGGAACACTGAAAAAAGCTCCCAAAGAAGGCAAGGAAGATTTTGATGACACCACTTCTTGCCCAGCAAACCGAATTTTCTCGGGGAAATTTCAAGGATTGCAACAGACAGAACCGTTCCAGACAGTGGCCACTCTGATTTCACACCCGGTGGTTTCTGATGGGCACGGTCTGTGCTAAGCACAACCCAAAGAATTCTGCTCTGACTTTGGCCCTCCCTGTGGCGCTGCCATCGCTGGTTTTGTGTGCAATCAGAGCAGGAGCCGGACAAATGAAAACTTGAGGAGAAAACACAAAGCATTACTTTTGCCAGGCAGTTCCAAAACTTACAGTATTGGCTCAGCTGGGTTCCAGGAGAGTCTCAAGAAAAATCAACCATCCTGACTTTTATGGAATTCCAGTGTGCTTCTTGTTTCAGATGGAACAGTGCTAGAGCCATTATTTAATGTTCATATCAATGAAAGACAGTGTGATGCTGATTTTCTTTCACCCTCTCAGCATGGATACCCAGACTGTCTTTGATACCCCTACTACCTTTTTGTTGTGGAACAAATCACCATCAAAGAACCCACATAGGAAACAAAATGAATTTAGATGCTTAAATAAGTTCTCCAATCCAGCCTGGGAGCAATGGGATGTCTGTACCTGTGTTACTCAAAAGGACACTTCTAAACCAATAATGCAGCAGGGTGACGATGCTGCACTCCTTTGCACACTTCACCCTGCTTTGAAAAAGTAAGAATTTGCATTATCCTTCTCACTTCTGAAAAAAAAAAAAAAGTTTGAACTGTCTTCCAATAACTTATTCATGCAGTGTAATTAAGCACGGAATCTGGCCCAGCTTGGCAGAGGCAGGATTTCCAGCTCTGTGGTTTCTCACCTCTGAGGCCATTTACTATTTGCTTGCCAGTAATTACCACAACCATCTCCTGCTCTGAATTCTGGTACAGAACAGGGTTTCCAATTAGTTCCCCTAAACTTAAAGGGAACTTAATTTTAAAGCTCAGCTGAATGGAGAACTTCCATCAGGTGATAAAACCACTCGCAAGTTTTTCTTCTTGCTTGTTCACCAGGTTGGGTGTTATTGGTTTCTGTCTAAAATGCCCTGGCCAGCATTTCCTTTCAGTCCCTGAAGCGTTTTTTGATGTTGTTTTTTAATACACCCTGTGCCTAAAGGGACAAATGCTTGGAAGTGTTTACATTTTTCACTTGTTTCTTGGAAATCATGACCCACAGATAAAAAGAATAATTCGGCAACAATAATTTGGCACTAAAAGAGCTTCTGGTCTTACAGATTGTTTGAATTAATTTTTTAAACCCATCACAGATGTTCATGTTTTATTTTGTGACTTCCTCATTACTTAAATTGAGAATGATGCTGTTTACTAATAGTATTGCATTGCTACTGTCAACAGATTATAATAGACATAATTTAAACAATGATTTATTGAAAAAAAAAAGGCAAATGGAATTTTAAGCCTATCTAGGAATTTGGGGTATTTGAGTAGTCATCTTTCAATAAAGCCAAAAGAAATATTTTAAATATGCCACAGAACATTTCTGTCAATCTCTCTGAATGCTATTATTGATCCTGTAACTTGACACTGTGAAAGTATGATTTTTTCCTCAACAGCATTATACACAGGAAAGAGCAATTCCAGGTTCAGGACTGAAATCACTGAATGCACCACACACACGCTGTTGGACTCATTGCACGGAACTAAAATCGTGATTACTGGTACCTTCACCAAAAGGATGAGCAAAGCCAGTAATACCAGTAAGCCAAACGTCTAACATTGTGAGACACGGGTTTCAAAAGAACAGGGACCACAGCTGCCAAGGCCTCCTGCAGTTAGAGAAGTGCCTCAGCTCTTTGCACTCAGCTGAGATCTGCCCAGCACTCACCAGTCGTACCCTGACCTTGGATCTGAGTGTTATTACCATCCTGTCACAGCTCCCCTCTGACAGCAGCCTGCTCAGGAGTTCATCAAGTCACATTTATTTTGAACTGGATGACCAGGAGGCATCAGAGTCCCCTTTTCCCGAGCCCTGATGAGCTCCTTGCCCTGCAGCTCGGGTATTTTCTGAATACCCAGGGCAGCTGCTCCCAGAGCAGAGCCCAGCCACAGCTCCCAGCTGCTCCCGGGAGCACAGGAGCCAGCACCCCGCAGCAGCACGGGGACTGCTGCTGCTTTCAGAGCTTCCCAAGGAAGCTGCCACAGGCAGAAAGGGATCTGCACTGCCAGAGCCCCTGCCACAAGCAGGTCGTGCTGCCTACAAGATCCTCGCACCAAAGGGCTTCTCCAGCACTTGGGCATCTCCCTTGGCTGCCCTGGAGGCTCCTCCAATGCCCTGAGCACAAACAAGCCAGGCTTCCACCATTCCTGCTTGAAAACAGCCCCTGGACAAGTCAGTCCAGCCTGGACTGGATCTGAGAGAATACAGGGAACACACAATTTTCCAGACAGTCACCAATGTTCGAGCATGGAAGAAACATCGTGTGATTATTGCATCCTCACTACCTTATTACACCAGCACGCAATGAACAAAAAAGCTGTGCAAAACTCACAGTGGATTTCACTTTCTCTTACTTAGCTGTTTTATTTTAAGCATGTACAATGCCCCCCCAAAAATAATTTTTGTTGGGAAAAAAAAAAGAGCCAGCATAGCACAGTGTTTAACATCCTTCTGCTTCTTTAACATAAGACAGATGATCATGATGTTTAAATTTTCCCTTTACCAGTTTAAAACTTTCCACCTTATCTCATAGTCTTTATGCTGAGAGATACTTCAGAGAGCTCAACTGTCCAAGCAGTGAATAGAGACCTGGATTTTTTTGTTGTTGGTTGGCCTCTGTACATACAGGACTCAATCATGGAAAATCAACATTCTCCTTGCTAAACACTCTCTACAGGTCCTGCAGTGAAATATCCTCGACCGTGCACCCTATTCCACCACCTGGTCCAAGGAATTTCCACGGGGGACTCACAAAATTACTGCCCCAACGATGGGCCAACAGCACCCCTGGGTGAGGTCAGTAAATTGGGAAGTCTTGGTGCAGGCTCCACAGTAAAAACAGGTGGGATTAAAGAATTTCATGGTTTGCAATCGGAGCAAATACACCAGGGGCAAAGGGGACACAAAACCCAAACTGTGCTCTTAGGACCTGGAGACAGCAAAGGGAATCTGCCAGGACAGTGTGTGGGAAAGCAGGGATCCCCACTGCTTGTGCTGCTCGAATCCAAGGGCTGTCTGCATCCCCACTGGCACAGCTGAGCTGCCACGGAGCTCCGATCATCGGGAAAACAACACCGCTCCCACTTCAGCGTGCGCTGCTCCAGAAACAGTTAAAGGAAAAGAGACCTCGCTCACCCCAAGAATATCCGAGATATTTATCAGCCTAATGATAGTGATTTGAACTCGTGCATCACGACCCAGACCCATCGGTGTGGGTTTCCTGCAGATTACTTTGGAAATTGAGCTTCTTGGAACAACTCAGTGGCGAGCATTTATTTTATCAGTGTTACACACGAACTGGTTACTGAAGCAGATTTTTTTTGCTGTATCACTGAACACGGATTACTGGAGTTTCCCACAGGAATACGCTGCTCTGAATTAACAGCCTGGAATAAAAAAAAAAAAAAAGCAGCTTCCAGCACTGCCATGCTGAGTGGCATCACAATGTGCCTGTGAGGTGTCAGTGGCCACTCTAAGCTATTAGGGGTAAAGATGCTTTTTCCTGGATCTAGCCTAAGTGCTTAGGTGATTCGCAAATGGAACCCTAAGGACTCACAGGCAGCAAAACAGATCCGCTGGAAAAAGCCAGCTGCAAACCGCCCAGCTCCTAAACAAAGGGATTTGGAGATTTTTTTTGCAAGATTTTCTGAAGTTTTTTCCTAAAACTCCCAAAGAGCTGAGGTTGTTAGGGAAGGCACAAGTCACACAGAACGCCCATAAAATATTTCACTGCTGGAATATCATCTTCACTGCTGGGATGGCCACAGCATTGGAGTGCTCCTTTAAAAATTTCAGGGGGCCTCAAGCAGCAACACCTCTACCTAAAATACTTTCTCTACACTGCAGTCCCACGTTATTTAAAAAGCCTTCCATACCTTTGCTGGGTTGCAGTCCTACAGACAGCCCCACACAGCTCTGGCTCTTCCTCTCCTTCTTCTCTCTTCACCTCCAGCTCACTGCTTGTCCCCAGCACAGGCACCTCTCCCTGGCTGACCCTGGTACAATTTCTGACACTTTCTGTCCTTTAGCGTGGCCTCCTGCCCCTTCCTCCTCCCAGCACGAGGAGCAGACTCCAACTGACTCCAAGTGCCCACTGCAGCCCCGAATTCACTCTTTTATCCCCCACAGCTGTGAGGGCAAAGCTGCTCCCACTCCTGGGTAATTCACACAGCTGCCACCCATCAGGGGCACGATTGCCTTCAGCACTGCCACTGTCTGTTCTCCCACACTGGAAGAACTGGAATTGTAGGAAATGAACCCCAAAACATCCCAGCAAGGCTGTTGTGTAGCCCAAAGCACGAGGTTTTCCTCCCCAGGAGGTGCCAGCTCAGCCAGGGAGCCGCTCCTCAGGCAGGAGAAGTCAGTGACGTGACTCTGGTGTCACTGACAGCAGAATGAAATACTGCTGGGTGTGCAAGCTGGGAAAGCACCCAGGTGGGGATGGAGGGCACAGCTGGCACCTGCACCACACACAGGGCAGGGCTCTGCGCCTGCTGCTGCCCCCCCACCCCTCTCGTGTGAGGATTAGATGTTAGGAAGAAGTTCTTCACTCACTTCTGGGACAGGCTGCCCAGAGAGCTGTGGCTCTCTCTGCTCTGGAAGTGTCCAAGGCCCTGAGCAGCCCGGGAGAGTGGCTGGCATCCTGGCAGGGGGCTGGAACCAGGTGATCTTCGAGGTCCCTCCAACCCGCGGCATTCTGCGATCCCGCGTTCTCACGCACGCCGTGGTGCATAGCAACTCCTCTGCTGGGCCATCTGCTGAGCTGCCTGCTGCCCGAATTAGGACTGCAGCTCCTCGTTCCTGTGCGCAGCCTCCCAAATCTTCCACCCTCCTCACTGCAAACCTGCTCCTGCTCCATCCATTACATCACCCATCCTCATCAGCTGGCGCTGGCTGCTGGGACAGGAGGGCTTTGGCAGCCTTTGCACCGTCTCTCACCCCTCAGGCCCGTACCTCACCCGGGGACAGGCATTCCCTGCACCCTGTGAGCCACGGAACAGGGCCATCCTTGCAGAGACGGTGCAGGAAGCCCCCAGCCAGCAGCCAGCACCTGCTTCTGCATTCTGTATTTCTAGGTCCCCAGCACGCTGCTGGCCGTGAGTCATGCAAATCTTATGCCAGGCAAAGCAAAAATGGCTGCACCGTGCATCGATTTAATCTCTCAAATTGAAAGTGAGAGGTTTCAGTGACAGTTTACTCTTTTTAAGAAGTTACCAGTTTCTCTGCAACTCTGCTTTTATTTCTCACCACAATTCTATCTGGCTGAAGTACCTTTTTGTGTGGAAAATTTTGTGAGTGAGATGTTACACGAAATGAAGTGAAACTGTGCATTTGAACATATTCACATCCATTCATTGCCCCCAGTTTCCAATCACGAGCTGGTAAATGCTGCAGCTCCCACACCACACACCATCTCTCCCAGTGTCACCAGGGCTACCAGGGGTTCTGATAATAACGGCAGGTCCGGGGGTTTCCACTGGGATGCAAAACCCTCCCATCTGCCTCTCTCTTCCCACTCCCTTGTTGCTGAGGTCCATGGCTCTGTGCTTGATCTGCATTCAGCCAATTCACAGAAAAGCTAAAGAGAAAAGCCCCGAGCTCAACCTGACATTCAAGGTCAGTGTTTAAAGGCGATGAGACATCACCAGCCACAAGGTACTGTTGTTACTGGTAAGGAATGGACAGGAAAACAGTTCAGATCATTTAAATGTTCCCCATAAATATGATCATAACGGGTTAGAATTTGAGACCACATTTTTTAGCTTCTGGTTTCTCTCTGTTTTGCTAAAGAACATGAGGTGCCATTTCTATTTCAAGGGTTTGTTTTTTTCTGATCAGTCTAAGTACTTTACATTAAACCTTTTCAGAGAGGACAAAGAGGTGTTCCAAGCAGATCTGTGCAAACTCGTCAAGGGAAATGAAAGCTTCAGATCTAACCCTGCAGTCTGACTGCACCTGCCCGATGCCAGCAGCTTCTTAAAGCCAGCGTTTACTTGGCCTCTCTGTTCTTCATGGGTGCACTTGACCCTGGGAGGGAGCAGTTTTGTGCTGGATGGCACAGACTCAGTTGTGCTGTAACACCACATTTCATTGCTGCTATTGCTGCGCAGGCTCGTGTGCCTCTTCTCGTTATCCCAGCAAGGAGCCACCAAGATTGTGCACCATGAACTAAATCTGGAGTGATTCTGCACATGTTTCCACTCAGAACCAGTACTGTGACTGCAGCAACCCGAGCTGGAAGTCAGGAGTGACCAGCTGCCCTCCAACAAACTGATCTTGGGCTTTATACCCATTAATAGTGTCAGGTCTCACATCTGAGAGCTTTCCCCTGCTCCTTATCTTTTATTCATACCCATGAATTAAATAATGACTAAAACCTACAACGATATGCTCATACAGAGATCCCAGCTCCATTTCCAAATCCAGTAAACCCGAGGAACAAGTCAAACTGAAACCTGTCTGCGGGTGCACAGCGAGTTCTGAGCACGTCAGAATTAGAGCCAGCGCTGATGCCTTCACACAGCGGAGGCTGCTGAAGTACAGGTAAATAAATGGTTCCTTAGACTGCCAGTGGGGTGCACCTCTGTGACTGCCCTCCTCCATCCATCCCTGTGCCCTGGAAAGGACTCACAGCTCCAGCTCCCCTTGACTCGTCACCTCCCAAACCCGCGCCGCCCTCCTCGGATGGCGATTCCCACCGGAGCATCCCCGACCCCAGCACAAGGTAAGTGCCACTGAGGGCAGTTTGTAGCGACTGAGAGCAGCGATGTCCACGTGCTCAATCCTCCTCCAGCTAACTGCAGCTTCTCTGGAGGCCGCCTGTGCCCGCCAGCCCCTGCCCTGGCACCGTTTCAGCCCGTTTAACACCCAAGCTCTCTGCCCCAGCACGGAGCATGGGCAAACATCCCTGCAGCCCACCTGGACTCCTCCGAGGGGCAAACTGCCCCCACACACCGACCAGCAAAACAAGCTTGCTTGTAAGTCTTAGGAGTTCATTTCGAGGACCTCGAAACGTAACGAAAGGCAAATGGGTCCCTTAGGAGGACAACATAACAGAACTGCAGAGGGCATAATTCATCCTTCATTCCGCTCAGCAATGCTGCTGCTGCTTACAACTGGGCAGTGTGCTGCAACACAGCCCTGGGAAGGACAGGCTGCAGGCTGCTCTTCTCCCAGCTGCAGGCTTCTGTGGAGAAAACGCCTGGTAAAATCTTATTCACTCCAAAGAGAGATAAATCATAGTAATTGCACTTTAGGGCTTGAGATAAATGCAGTCTCTGGCAAGGGTAAAGGATTTGACAGAGTCCAAATGAGGGTTTGAACTCCACGGGGGACAAGAAAGCCTCCAACACCCTCTCCTTTAGTGTGAGCCTGAATACTGGTTGCTCTAGAAAACAACCATTTGCAGCAGCAAACCTGTGATGAAAGTAAATAAACAACCCCGAGGGATCCTAAACGACTTGTTTGTTTTCTGACACAGAAAGTCAGACACACCCCGAGGTCTAAGGCACTAAGTGTGAGCTCTCACAAAGAGCACTAAGCTCACCAGCACTCAACACGAGGCTCAGAACTGCACCCCTGGGCAGCATAAAATCTATAAAACATGAAAGCTGGAACTTAAGGCATCACCAGGAACGAGAGACCAGAGACCAGACTGGAATGGCCTGCCCTGGGAGGTGGTGCAGTCACCATCCCTGGATGTTTAAACAAAGCCTGGCTGTGGCACTGGGTGCCAGGGTTTAGTTGAGGTGCTGGGGCTGGGTTGGCCTCGATGATCTCGGAGGTCTCTCCCAGCCTGGTGACCCTGTGAATTCTGTGGATTCTGTGACTCTGTGGATTCTGTGACTCTGTGGATTCTGTGACTCTGTGATTCTGCCCCAGCTCACGAGGGTGGAGGGGGGCTGGGCTCCACTGCTCACCTGTGGCTGGCAGTGCCCCCCTCTGCTGAACCACCCCCGGAGCCAGAGCAGGAGCGGGTGGCACCGAGGCACAGCGGGAGCACACGGGGGGACGAAACGACCCCGCTCTTGCGCAGGGTCACAAGCCAGGCTCACAAAGATGCTGCGTGCAGGCAGGTACCCGGGGCTCTCACAGAGAGCCTGAGCACGTTTTTGTGTATCTGGTCTTTGGGAACCTGCCAGACTACCCCAAAAAGGACAATGGAGTCAAATTTCCTGTGTTTTTCCCCTCAAAGCTTGCTCCCCCTGACAGATTTTCCCTTCTGCGTGCGCCTTTGCAGAGTGAACCTTCCTGTCCCTGCGTCCTCTGATACCTCTGGGTACCTGCTCAATTCACAGGAGTGTGAGGTGCCACTGCTTTACTCTGCAAATTTGATCTTGCAAAGGACAAAGCCAAAAGACTCAGAACTCCCAAGGTGTATTTTTTTATACTCTGACATGCTCAGAAGTTCTGTTGTAATTTCCTTCTAAGTAGTCGAGGGTTAATGAGGCTGAAGAGAATAATAGGAAGGAAATAAATAATTATAGATTCTAGTTTCTTTTTTTTTTTCAGCATGTCCCAAATGTCACCTTTGACCTGGCTTTCTATTTCTGGCATGGACTAAACTCCCTCTATTTATTTAACAGCCTACACACCATTACAGTAACATAGCAACAGTACTTTCAGTTGTGAATTTGAAAAAAAAAAAAAGGCAAAAAAAATAGAACATATGAACATATTAAAACTGTTAAAGCATTGCAGTCTACTAACACTTCAATAAATGCTTCTATTTTTTTCCCTTTAAATACCAGAATTATTAAGCTCCCAGCCTGCAAACCCAAAGGAGAGGGATGCACAGGGAACCCGAGCAGTGTCACCACCAAGCCTGTTCTTCCTAGGCCAGTCTCATTGTCCCCTAACCTTTCTGTTGGTTTGTCCTAATGATGTTTCAGCTCGACTCTTCATCAGGCTCAGAGCAGATGAAAGCAGGAGTTTGGGGAGGATTCTGAAATAATGATGGGGTTTAGTTGGTGGCTCTCAGTCACTTTTCAAAAATAGTTCGCCATTACTCTATTATCCGCAGCTCAAGGCTGATGTGACACTCAGTTATCTGTCAAAAAGGAATATCTGAAAAAAAGTGTAGCAGTAACAGGAGTAATGGAATAATGGCCCTATTTCCAGGTGACAGTCCAAATCTCAGTGTTTTACCAGGAAAGTTATCCAGTGAAGACCTGTGAGAGCCCTGGAGTCAAGGGAGGACCCAGTGAAAACACGTTGCAAACCTTTTTTGATGGGAGCAAAGCACTTGAAAAATCTCAAAAAACCCAATTCCCTGAGCTACTGGAGTGCTTCTTATTTTAAAACCTAAGGCCTCAGTGAGAATGCAATTATTTTCTTAGCATGCGTCCAAAATGTTTGAACTTATTAAAAATAAAACTTCTTAAGCGTGCAAAGCTTCCACTGTAAATATTAGTAAACAACCCAGATGATGTAGCTGGAACTTGGAGGAGTGTATCACTTCTCCTGAAACTGGTTCTTCACTGCTACTGTAAACTCAGCTGGCATCTCTTCAGCTGCTCCTCCTCCTCCCAGAGAGATCTGGTCAGCACTCAGAGGCCGCTTTCCCAGCACCCAGGGCTCTGGAGAAGTTCGTGGCTTTACTGCTCAGTTTGTAAAGTCTGCAAGTTAAACACAGCTCAGGCTTGTTCTGAACTCTTGGCTTCTCCTTGGCACGGCCAGTTCGTGTCAGCTTGCACAAAAAAGGCTTCAGGACTGTAAAATCCTTGAACTCCTACAAACAGCTTGCAAGTCTGGTATGTAAAACCAGATTGTTCACAAACTATGTGCTCTGCTGACAGTACAACAGTTGCAAGTTAGAAAAGGGTCCCCTTATGGTCATTATTGTGTCCAACAGAAATATGAATACATAACCCACGGTCTCAAGGCTTGGGAGTCACTGGATTAATATTTATCACTAGGCCTCAGAGAAAGTATTGTCTTTTTTTTTAAAAAAAAAAAAAAAAAACCAACATTGTCAAAAACGAGCCAAAAACTTTCACACGGCAAAGAAAGTTCGGTTTAAGTTAACGCTCCCATTTAAGCAACTTCAAATTCATACGAATAACAACATTTTGGTGCCTTTCTGTAAAATGCTCCATGAAAAGGGATCCCAGATAAGTGAAATGTGCTGTTCAGGGCTTTTGTGGAAAGCTACAATGCAGCTCTGACTGCAGGGGTCAGGTGGGGTTTTTGGCATCGGGAGGGAAGGGAATAACAAAATCTCTAAGAACAGTTGTCTCATTCTAACAATTACAAAGCGATGAATGAATTAGCCTCAGAAAGGGAGTATTTTCCTGGCACAAAGACTAGGCATCAGTTTTGGTTTATTTTGAACAAATACTAAGCTGAAGCAGATTTTAAAAGTGAGTTTTGCATGGCTATGTGTTTGTTGGCTTGTTTGTTTGTTTATTTTCCTGATGCAACACAAACTGAAACAAGTCAAGGATATTATTCTAAAGCAGAAAAAAAATTAAAGGTTAAAAGTATTGCATTTTGTTTAACAATTAAATGAGAGAGCAGAAAAAGTATTTTATCTGGCTGGATGTAATGTTTTGACATGCAAATTGTATTTCAAAACCGGCATTTTTTCCCTTGTCTTATCACATTACTAATTCATTTCCAAATCAAATGAAAAGGACAGGAAAAAAGCAAATAAAATGATTGTTTTTCTAACGAGTAACATTTTAGGAATAAACTTGTCCCTTTCCCTAAAAACCTGTCAAATTTCCGTAACAAATATTCACAGCATTTTAATACACCATTGGTAGAAGTAATGTGCTTATCCGCATTTCCATAGATCCCACACTACAACAAAGAACTTCACCACAGTACAACTTGTAAAGCATTTTCCTCTGAGCCCTGTTTGACTGCATCACTCCTTTAATTACCACTCCAGTTAACATTTCCTTCTCTATTTCAAACCAGCATGTTGGTTTTTTTTTTTTAAGGCTCTATTTTTGAATGCAAAGGCTTGATAACTTGTGAGTTTCTGTTTTGAATAGAAACCAATAGCTGGACATTCCTGTGCCCTGAAAACATGTAGTCAAAGATTAAACTGGGGCTTCAGGACTATGATGGCTCCACCCAAATAAATAGTCCAAGGGAAATTATTCTGATACACAGGTTGCCAAGAACAGCAGTGTTTTTTAGAAATTATTTCTTAGAAGTCGAACTATCTCAATTAACATTGCATTTACACTATCAAAACATCGTTAAAGTGGAAGAAAACGGTCTAGAGTAAACATCGCATTTAACCTACCAAAACAAGGTCTGATTTGCACACAGCTAATTACAAATGATTAATTCCAGCAATGGAAACTCCTCCCTAACATAAATATTCTGCTGTTATTTTACCAGTGAGATCAATTTGTACAGGATTGCACAGAGAGGGGAACACGTAGGCAGCCACACAGGAGCTTCTGTTTGGAAGCCTTTTTCTTTCTCAAAATTCAGTTCTTTTTTAATGGACAAACCAGATCGATGCAATATGAGCTGGATTTTAAAATGAAGTAACAACAGAAAAAAACATAGGCACCAAAACTTACAACTGGAATGAGCTAAAAGGCTCTGACAACTTTCTGCACCCACGGACTCCTACTTCCACCCAGCCTACGAACCACAGTTCCAAAACCCGCGCAAACTGGTTAAATAAACTCAGGGAGCTCGGGTTAGTTATTCCAGGGAAGTAAGAAAGGTGGCCACAATTCCCTGCTCAAAAGGGACAGGACTCAGGAGGTGAGGCTTTGTAAGAAGCATTTGGAAATAAAAAGACCTCAAGGATAAAAATTAAATTTGGGTTCCTTCTTGATGGCATTTTTCAGAAGCTTCCCGCCAAACGCCAAAGCAGCAGAAGTACTTGACCTCGCAGAGCACTTGGGGATTTCTTTTGGGGAGGGTGGCAGTGTCCCTGTGGTGACAGCAGCCCAAGGCTGGATCAGAGAGCAGATGCTGTCCATCCCACCCACCCTTCGCAGTGCCCTGCCACTCCCGTCCCTATGACTCCAGCAAACTCTTCCATAATTCTACTTGACTTTTTTTTCTTCTAAGCAACTTCCTGTTTGTTCTCCTGATAAATACCAGAACTTGAGCTAAAAATGGAGAAGTTGCCTAGATTCTCTCATCTTCTACACCCCCAGCACTGGTGCGCTGCGGTTGGGTCCTGGCAGATCCCCCAACGGTCAGAGACGCTGGGCTGGGCTCTGCTGTGCCCTTCTGGCAGCCCTGACACACACAGAGCAGCCAAGAACGCTGCTCCACCAGCTCCTGCCACAGGGTACATTCATTTACACCTCCATTTGTCTCCCCAGACCAGACTCTCCAAGGAGAAGTGCGGCAGGAAGCTCAAGGCTACATTTTCTAACGTGGGGTCCATTCGGGACTCTTGTTCTAGAGATGCTGACGAGGAGTTCTGATTTTCAACAGTGTTTGAAGAAATGAGTCACTCAAGCAAAGCGGGAAATTTGCCCTTTTTTGAGCCAGTGGTCTTCCCTCATCAATTTGTATAGTACTGAAAATTAAAAATAGCTCTTCAGCTGGGGTACAGCTGCACGGCGTTGCCTGAAACGGAGCTGCAGTGACTCACAGCAAGCGAGCATCCATCTGTGCATGGCCCTTTACTACTGCAAACCACATCACCTAACACGAACAGCAACAAACTCTGGCAGCGCATCCAGAGCAGCCACCGGCGCTGCCGCTCCACACCGCGGTGCCGAACAGCGGGACAGCGATTTGGGGAGAGGCTGCAATCAGCTGCGAGTCAAAAATGCCTCTTGCCAGCACATCAGCAACGTGTCCCCTCAACAGCGCTGGTCTCTTCTCTCATCAGACATTCGTTCTTCCTTGCATTGTGACTTTTTGCACTGGCTGTGTTAAGTGCTTTGTTTTCAAGGCCGTGAAACCATTCCTTCCTTCCACCTCCCCCAAGAAACAAATAACAAATAATAACAGTCAGCGATTGCTTTCCACATGAAAACTATCCAGGAGCCAGCTATTCAATGCTGACAGAATTGGGATAGTCAGTGATCACTTTCCACATGAAACCTCTCAAGGAGCCAGCTATTCAATGCTGACAGAATCGGGATGGATGTACTCAGCACCAATATAAGGAACTGTGAAACCCATCAAATTTGAAGCACATTCCCCCTTCACATCTAATTTCCTACAGAGGCTGGCATTCACTGACCCACTATCTCCAGCAGCAAAAAATCTTCAGTGGGTTTTCCTCCCGTGGGGCCGAATGCCAAGCTGTGACTGATCCTCTTTGGTCTGGAGCAGGATGGACTTCACCTCCATCACCAGCACTCCTTAGATTTGTGAGCAGTTTCCTCCCCTCTGTCTCCTGCCCCCTCCCCAGCTTTGGCCGCTCCCTGGCACCCTCAGGCCCACGCAGCCCTGGGCGGTGAGAGAAGCTGGAACCCAGCGGGGAAACGAAAGCAGCACAGCTTTCGGGTCACACTCGGAGGACAAAGAACTGCAACACACACCAAACACTCTCCTGGGAGACTCCTTGCACAACTGCCTCTACAGCCAGGCTGACGTGGTGCTTTCATGGTTCAAGCGTCAGATAGAGAGAAAAGCATTGTCCGTGCCCTTAAATCACTATTAGAGTATTTGCCTGCCGTAGCAGAGCTCCCTGTGCTTTCTAATGAATTCTTTGTGTTCAGCACTCAGCTCTCTGTTTTTACAGAAGTTACACTTGGGTAATTAATCTCATGCTCGTTTCCTGCACATGCAAGAGAGCAGCCTTTGTCAGGGAATGATAAGACACTTCTAAGAATAGTGCTACTAAGAGCATCGGCTTTGGAAGACGTTACAGGAAAAATATAGACTCTCAACACCTGCTTTTCACTTTCAGAGTTTTGAAAATAACGTTCTGCTTACCTAGAGGCAAATTCTGACTTGTTTATGCATACAAAACCTAACTGCTTTCAGTAGATAACAAATATAAATGAAGGTGTACTTTGGTCTTTAGGCTCTGGTCTTGGAAAGACTAATTTAATTTTATAAATGCTGCAAATATTCCCAGTGGCTTCATCAGTACTACTGTAGTTCTGATCTCACAACCTGAATTCATTGCTTTGCCTCATCTTTTAACTGCATATTCCACTGAAATTAAGTGGATTTCCTTAGTGACAGATGCAATAGATGGAGGATTAAGAATTTATCTGTGTGCAAAACAGGGGGAACCTCATGTCAGACGTTACAAAGGCCGGATGCTGAACTCAGGAAAATGTAAACTGGGAGACAACCCCATGAGAGCAGATGAGGCAGTGTAGCAGAGGTCCCACGAGCAGCAGGCCGGGCTGGCACTCGAAGCTCCTTGCAAGCTCAGACCTTTGGGCTTTTCCAGCTGAACACAAAGGGTGCTGTGGTGCTGTGCAACTCGGGGATTTATGTCTGCTGTCAGCTCGGAACCAGAGCCAACACCATTCTCCTCTAAGCGGCTGACACTTGACACCTACTGAAGTCAGTTTAAACAGTCATTGTTTTAAAGCTCTGTTGTTTTTTAAGCAGTCACACTGCGGTTCAGCCTGAGCTATCTGCTGCCCCAGTGCAAGCTGCCATGCTGGTGAAACTACGAAAAATAAGGGAAAAGGAGTTTACAGCAGGTGAGAGACAATTTCCATTCGGTTTGTAGCATCCACTGTGTCACCGGTCATATGAGAAAGGACATTAAGCTTTGCTGTACTTGCAGCAGATTTCTGTCTGCTTTATTATGGACAAAGGACTACCTTATCCTCCTAAGCAGAAAACAAAGCTTAATCTGCAGAGATCTGGCTAATCTAGCGGTTGATGTTTGGGGAATAACACAGACCAAATTTCCCCTGGTTTTGTCGTGCAAAATCCGAGCAGAGCAGACTGCAAGTAGCCTTGTGAGCCGATCAGAGCCCCTGTTGTGACTATTATCTTGACTGTATAATGGGGGCTTTCAAATCCCAGCTTTGGCACATTCTGTTTTCTCTCCTTTGCCCTTTTATGAATATTGAGTCATCAAAAATAGCTTCACTGTGACAGAGCTACGGATGATACCAGCTGGGTGAATCAGTGGCTGCCATACCGTGCTATTAGTACACTCGTTACAAAATACAGCAAAAAATGAGATGCCCATCATTTATTTGCAGCTCCCGTGAGACACATCACAGTGGCTATCTTAGAACTGGAAAATGCTAACTGAACAAAGCAAATATTCAGCCACTTCCATGCAATACTGTGGTCTACAGGAAGAAACTCTGGCTTAGAACAAGGTAAAAACAATCCCAACACCAGTAGATTATTCTTTCCTCTAGTTTTTAGCCAAAGAAGAAAATACACTACCAAACGATATCCACCATATTCTTCCACAGCAGAGTTATGCCTCATATTACAGGGAAAAGCTAACATCAGCACTCCAGAGAAAATGCTGATAAACAGAAGTGAACGCGACGAATGATGCAAGCTGTGCACACAGCCCGGAGCGCCGGAGACGCGGCCAGGGGCATCCTTCGAGGACGGTGCAGAGCTCGAGGGGAAGTCAGGTTAGAAGGGCATGACTCAAACGGGTATTACCGATTCCAAAAGTGTCACAGCGGAACGCAGCAGCGTGCCTGACGAAGAACCACCGCACATGAGTATGCAAAATCGCCCACGAGGGGCTTACGTTTTTAATGCTGTCCCAAGCAAAATTTTAAGGGTCGTTTATTCCTACCCGGAGTGCTTTCCTCGCACCCCTGCAATGAGGCAGTTTCCTATGTTTGTAACTCACATCCTTTTTTATTTATATATATATATATTTATTTTTTTTTAAATTCCGACAAGCAGGCAAGCCGACAGAGAATGAAACAAGGGGCCCATAGTGCAGTTGCAGATCTCCCTCCATGCAGGGCTCGCTTCTTCTCCCCAGCCCCTTTCACCTTTCAGCTATCGGGAACTTTACAGCACAGCATCTTCCAGCATCTCTTTATCGCAGACCAAAAAAGCTTTCTGCTAACAACTGCATCTGGCACTGGTAAATAAAACTATTGCGTATGTTGCCTTTAGCAAGTGTCGTAGAAATTACAGAACATCATAACAAAGCAAAGCCTCAGAATTTAAATTATTAGAGTCTTGGCTGTTTGGGGTTTTTCCCTCCCCCCCTTTCTTTTTAGAATGTTCTTGTCCGTCCCTGGAAAAGTGACATCTGCAGTTCTATTACAATAATTCTGTTAGTTACAGCAACGTTAACTGAAACCGAAATGTGGTTTTTAACCTAAAATATGTTGCATAACAGCTGAAGTACTATACTCTCACGAGCCGGGAAAGGTTAATTCCAGAGAGCACAAGAATGTCGGTGGAAACTAAAATACTCCATAAGCGCATGGACCTGGAAGTCTTTTTGTTTTGGTCCAAGGCGAAGCCGAAACGGACGGGAGATTTCAAAGCGAGAGTAGCACAGCGAGCACACGCCGAAACCCTTTTAGCGAGGAAAAAAGAAAAAAAAAAAAAAAAAAAAAAAAAAAAAGAAAAAAAAAGAAAAAAATCGGCAAAGCGTCTGCACTTACGTATCTCTTGAGTTTCTTCTCGGGGGGTGATTTGATGAGCCATCCGGTGCAAACCACGTCCCCCGAGCTCATCTTCCCCCCGGGCGCGGAGCGGCGGAGCGGGAGCCAGGGTGCGGGCTGCGGGTGCGTGTGTGTTCTGTGAGAGTGTGTGTGCGTTCTGTGAGGGTGTGTGTGTGTTCTGTGCGGGTGCGTGTGTGTTCTGTGAGAGTGTGTGTGCGTTCTGTGCGGGTGTGTGTGCGTTCTGTGCGGGTGTGTGTGCGTTCTGTGCGGGTGCGTGTGTGTTCTGTGCGGGTGCGTGTGCGCTGGGATCGGTGCGAGTGCGTGCTGCGATGAGTGTGAGCCGGGAGTCCGTCCGTGCGCGTATGTGCGCTCGTGTGTGCCGGGACGCCTGTGCCTGGATGCGTTTCCCTGGATGTGTGCGTTTCCCTGGATGTGTTTCCCTGGATGTGCGTGTTTCTCTGGATGCGTGTTTCCTTGGACGCGTGTTTCTCGGGGTGTGAGTGCGCGTGTGCCGGCCGTGCCCGCCGGTGTGTGCGGGCGTGTGTCCGCCCCTGCGGGTGCCCGCGCGTATTGTTCGCCGCCGCTTGGCACCCGCAGCGATCCGCTTCCTTCAGCTGCGCTCTGCCGCGGCTCCAGCCCGCGGAAGAAGTCATGACATTGATCACTGACACGGCCGGCCCTCCCTCCGCCGCCAGCACAATGCAACACACCGAGCACGTGATGGGCGGCCGCGGCTCGGCGCCGGCGACACCCGCGGCAGCGCCGGCGGCTCCGGGCCGCTGCTGCGCATCGCCCCGGCCAGCCCGGCCCGGAGCCCCGGGGATGCTGGCAGTCCCTGCCCGAGACACTCGGGGATGCTGGCAGTCCCTTGCCCGAGACACTCGGGGATGGTGGCAGTCCCTGCCCGGTGCCCCGGGGATGCTGGCAGTCCCTGCCCGGTGCCCCGGGGATGGTGGCTGTCCCTGTCCGGATCCCCGGGGATGCTGGCAGTCCCTGTCCGGTGCCCCGGGGATGGTGGCAGTCCCTGTCCGGATCCCCGGGGATGCTGGCAGTCCCTGCCCGGTGCCCCGGGGATGGTGGCAGTCCCTGCCCGGTACCCCGGGGATGCTGGCTGTCCCTGCCCGGTGCCCCGGGGATGCTGGCAGTCCCTGCCCGGTGCCCCGGGGATGGTGGCAGTCCCTGCCCGGTACCCCGGGGATGGTGGCAGTCCCTGCCCGGTGCCCCGGGGATGGTGGCTGTCCCTGCCCGCTGCCCCGGGGATGGTGGCAGTCCCTGCCCGGTGCCCCGGGGATGGTGGCAGTCCCTGCCCGGTGCCCCGGGGATGGTGGCTGTCCCTGCCCGGATCCCCGGGGATGGTGGCTGTCCCTGCCCGGTGCCCCGGGGATGGTGGCTGTCCCTGCCCCGCGGCTGAGCCCCAGTGAGTGTGGAGGTCTCCCCGAAGTACCGAGGGGACCCGACACGAGAAGGGCTCTGTCCGGAGCTGGAGGCAAAACCAGCGCTGGTTGGGTCAGTCCCCACTAAAACCTGCACTAACAGCTCCCGACATCTAACGAAGTTTGTCGGTCTGTGGATTAGCGGTTTTCCCAGCAGCGTTTAGCCCCCTGTATGAATTTAATAGGAATAAACTTGATTTTTCTGCTCGCATCATCACAGGTGTTTTAGAACCATACTTTTTCAGAAAGTGACTTCAAGGGGACTGCCACTCTGCTGTCACACTAAAAAATACGCCCACAGAGTACAAAATATTGCTGATACCCTTGTAGATTTTGCCTCTTTACAGGGTGGGAAACTCTTGCCTTTTCAAGAGCAGGGCAATCTGTTCATTTTCTGAAGACTTTTAAAACTCTGACTTATGTAAATTTGGCACAGTGGTTCTTCACTGATTTCAGCAGTCTGTTACTTGAGAGGAGTCTCACTTGCAGTGCAGCCTGGCTCTGCAAGGTGCCACCAGCACCAGCAGGCCCACGGGAGACTTTAATGTTTTCACAGAATTTTTCAGGTCTCTGCCGGGGCTCTTTGGCAGGGCAGGCTGACAACAGCTTGCAGTGTCACTTCTGGAATCTCACAAACTAGAAAGGTGATTGTGTTTGTCAAGTTTTTAAGCAAAAAGGTGATTGCAATATGTATTTACTATATTTAATATAATATGTACTATGAATGGCATAACTGTATAAATACAGGCCACATGCAAATGCACATAAAAATACAAATAAATCTGTACAAACTCATAGATTCCTGTTGCTAGTGCTTTACATTATCACTGGTCTTAAAAGAATCCTACAATAAATGAAAACTGTCATGCATAAACCATAAACATATTTCAAATATGCTCTGACTTTTTAAGATGTGTTTTTGTCTGAGAGTGGCTTTCATGCAGTCTTGCAGTACTATTTAATTCCCAACCCTCTCTTCTACTACCACCTTCACTCAGCTCCATTTATCCGTTATCCACAGTGATTTTTTAACAACTTCACACGTTTAATAGCAGGTCTGTGAACAAGGCTTTGCAACACTTCTTCCTGGAGAGATGTATCCAGCCATGGAACTTATTTAGGGAAGGAAAGTCACACTTCTCTTCCATGTGTGACTTGCCTGTGTCGCCCTGACAGATACAGTAGCCTTAAACTAAGGGCTTTAAAACGTCCAAATGTCAAAATAAAAGGAGTTGGGATACACTTGGTGTGTTATCCCTAACAATATCCATTTTTTACTGGCTCATCCTTCAGACAGATGGCTTCCCTTGTGCAGCTGCATTGCCACTCGCAGAAAGGCAGCGGAGGGAATGGGGAGGGGACAGGACAGTGGAAAAAAGGAACCTGGGCTACCAAATGAATTTAAACACTGAATTTTGTCTGAATAGCAGACCACGGCCTAAAGGAGGGCTCTGGCTCCGTCCTTGCTGTGGTCAGTGATAACGCTGCTCAGATCCAGCAGTCCCCATCCTTGTCCCTGCACTTCTGCCATCACCCCTGCTGCACAGACATGGAGCATTCGTGTGTCTGCACGAGGAACTGAATCACAAACCCGGCTCTTTGGAAAAGAATGAGTCAAAAAAAGAGAGAGATTATTTTCCAGCTGTACCAGGACTAGTTTCCTGGTTCGATAAACGCTGTGGCCTGCAATAGCATGTACCTTATCAAGGGAGGGGGTGATGCAGGGGCAATAAGAAGACATCAGCAGTTGCTTAAATTGGCACTTCTGCCCAAAACCCGCCTGCTGAGTGGTAGCCATGGTGACAGGGAGGGGTGCGGTGATTCTGTTCCCTGCTCGATGTGTCACTCCTGTGTCAGACAGCCCCTGTCCTCTGGAACTGCTGGAGCAGCTCAGCTGCCTGCGAAGCACCTGCCTGGCCACTCGCACTCAGCACGTTCAGAATAAATAAAATCTGTGCCAATAGCTGTAGTTACGGTGCCAGTAGCTTGAGGAGAAATACAGGAAGCCATAATTAAGCAGAGCGTGTGGGGGTTAACGTGTTTGTTATGAAAGCTGCTGTGCCTTCTTGGTATTTGTGCGCCAAACATTAAAAGAGCAAATAAAGTAATTTTCTTACACCGAAAACTTTCATTGTGCTGATAATGTATCACTCATGCATGTGTTTGACAATAACAGGCTTAAAAATTAATGGTATCTCATCCTGACGGAAGAAGTGGGATTTCATTTTCATCCTGATCAAATTTTTTAGCCACATTTAAATCTTTTTTTTTTTTTTTCCTGAAACCCATCATCGTGATGGTGAATGACAGGGTTTTTGTTTTAAAAATCTTACAGTTGAAGACATGTGTAGAGGGTGAACTGATGTTGGAAACAGAATGGAAAGTTCTCAATCCTCTCTTCTACTGCTGAAGTTATCTCAACTGATATTCCCACAGGCAGATAGTTTCCTGAGAATCTAGCCTCACATTTAATTTCCAGCAGCACGCAGGCATTGGGAAGGTTGAGGTGCGAGCAGGAGACCACCACAGCTCTGGGAGAAGAGTCTTTTTCTCTCATCTAGCAACTGATCCCTGTTCACACACGGGACTCGCTCCACACTTACTCAGCAGAATGCTAACATGCCTCTGCAGCAAGCAGAAGAGCCCAGTGCCACAAAAAGACACGACACAGAATATATGTTCCAGCTGTTCCTGACAGTTACCCCTCTGCTCCCCCCTGCAGACAAGTATTTCACTCTCTCCCTCTCCATTCACAAGGACAAATTTAGCAAAGTCACGGGATAATTCAGCCCCTGCTCTTCCTTTCAACAGCCTGTCCTCACCATACAAATCAGGTCTAATGGAGGAGTGCGCTCGGACCCTCAGGGAGACGTGATTTGTTGCTGTTGTTTAAACAATTATCTACCAAAACTGCAGCCTGACCACAGGCTCAGGGTGATGCTGACCTGTCTGCACCGTGCTGTTTGATTGATGAATAAATTCTGCCTGGTTCGTGCCCTGTCACCCCCAGGCCCTCGGTGGACACCTGATTTCGGAGCAGGGGCCATTGTGAGAATCAAAAAAAAGAAAACAGACAAACGTTGCTGCGGTTTTGCTCCAGGAAGCACATGAACTTTGTGAGCTGCATGTGGGTACGGCCTTTATTGTTGTGGACAGGGCAGAATCTAATTTTACCAAAAGCTCTCATGACACACAGGGAGAACTCTGTCAATCCCTTTCAGAAAACAGACCAACGCCCTCTGGCATTAACCTCCTCTGAAACAGCAGCAGACATGCAGCATCTCAGAGCAGAGTCTCCTCTTTAGGAGAGTAACTGCTGGAAGACTGGAGTTCTGCTGAATAGTGCATTTATTTGCAAACGCAAAACTGTCTTTTTCTGCAGTGGGAGAGGCAACAACAGGCTCACTTTGGTTCAGACCTCTGCCCTGGCTCCTTTGCCAGATGAGAGGTTTTCTCTCTTCTCTGTCATCCACAAAAGCACACACTATAAGCTGTGGATTTGCCGATTTTCAGCTTCTGTTTGCAGACTAGTAAACAATTTCATGATGTCTACACAGGTGATTAAGTAAGTTGTGGCTGTTCCTGTCTGCATGTGAATCAGTAGCAAACATTCTGTGAGGATTTCCTCATGGGTTAATGATATTACTGGCCCCTCAACGTCAGCAAATAATCCTTGCAGTTGAGTGAGGAGATACAAAGGCTTTTTTAAAGAACCAAAATTTCTATTCTAATTGTCCTATTTACTTTTGAGTTCAGAAAAACCTACTTCATTTGTCATACACAACAATGACGAGTGCTCAGGTCACACGTGAGGTCTACTTTATATGGCAATTTGAAGGAGTTTACCTTCTTTACTTTATTAAAGGAGTCCAAAATAATCTATTTGATATCAAGATTGTGGAATGCCTCTTCCAGATCAGAAATAACAAATCATTGCTTGTATTTAATATCCTGAAAGTGAGGATTTGCTGAAACCAGTTTATCTGGAGCAGCCTGAAGTTTGGAGGAGAAGCCTAAAGAAGGGTCTCAGGTAGCCCTGAAGAAACAGTTGGAAAAACAAGTCTGCAGTTTTATGTTCAGATGAAAATAAAATAATAATAATAAAAAATCTGGCCAGCTACTTTCAGACTCATAAATGTGGAAGACTCACCATGAAGTGCAGGATGGGTCACAGCTTCCCCCAAACAGTCCTGCTGAAACCAGAGAACACTCTGGAGTGATGAGAGAACGAACCCAGGAAAATTAACAGAGGACCCTGCCTGCCTCTGTTCTCTGGATCGCCCCCAAAATGCCCAAGAGTAAATAGGAACCCTACCTGTTCCACTTGGGAGACATTTTCATGCTGATAGCAGAGCGGTGGGTGAGAGACCTCCCCCCTCGAGGCAATTAACTATGTTTAATTATGATTGAATAGAGCAAAACATAGCAAACGGAGCATAAAGCAATGCACCAAAATACAGCAAGCAGACCAGATTTCTGAACTCTGGGTGTAAAAGGCTGCTCTGGGTGAAGAATGGAAATGCAGGAAAGGAGGGACTGTTCGGATGGCAGTTGTGTGTTTGAGACTGTTACAAAAAAGGAAGAATCAGCACAGGATGAGGAAGAAAGAAGGTCCAGGCAGTCAGGGAAGCAAAACAGAAGGAAAAAAAAAAAAAAAAAGAAAAAAAAGAGCACAGCAAGGGGAAAAGCAGACACATACCCTATGTGGACTAGGATAAACTACTTTTGTCTAACAGACCCCTTAGCAGAAATAGCTGGAAAATAGCTTCAGTCTAGTTTTTCACAGTGTGTAGATATTTACAAGTAAAAATACGACATAAAGGACAAGATTAAAAGTATTTTCACAGCAGGGCAAAGCCTGTGGTAACTGAGGTGATGGCTTTTGGCTTATGGAATGCATCTGCCATGTTTGCAAGGCTAAGGCAGGCAGTACTCTGCAGCATCCTTTGTACATTTCCTGCATTTAAAGGAAATCCTGGTGCATGCTAAAACCTTTAAACAAGAACTGCTATGTTTACAAATAATCTGTGATCAGTGTGAAATCAAACCCACAGGCTTTTGGTTAAGAGAGAGATAATTTGTTTTGGGCAAAGAGGTAAGAGAATTCTTTGTGAAGAAAGAATCTCAACCATAATTTAAGGGAGTCAAAGGCTGTACTGTACCAGCCTGCTGACTGGATTCTCACAGATATTCCAAATTTTAGAATACTCTTTGTTAAGAGCAGCTTGTTTATAGGTTTTCAATACTGCAAAATTACTGCATAGGTTAGGGGCGAAAAAGATGCCACTATAGGGAGTAGCAAAATATGCTTCAGCTTTATTTCTGTTGGAGGAAACTTTTGACAGCTTGTGCTTTGATCTAAAATCTCTTTTAAAGTGTTCTTCTGGTCGGGGACTGTCTTCTTGAGACAATGCTCAGATTTTGGCAAAATAGCAGCTTATTACAGCAGGAAATATTTTATGACCTCCAAAGGAATCACCAATCATTGTTAAATCTGGGTGACATCATTGGTTGTAGGTGGGCAAAATCTGGCATTCAGGACAGAATACACAGTTGTAAACTGTTTATTAAAGCCTGGTTATGGCAGCTTAAACTGATACAAATTAGTGTGGCTGCAATCCCACCCTTCATCTTGTGTAGATCTGTTTTGCTGCTGTATTGGCACTGGCCCCTGTGTGCGTGGGCAGCTGAGTTGTTTTGCTGTGCTGATCTGAGGAAAAAATAGTAACTCTCTTTGTTAGGATCAATTTTGTTTTTTAGAATCTTGAACTAACCCATTGCTCACCTGCAGAAACACCAGTAACAGTGCAAGGGGTCACGAACACAAACTGTGAGAGTTCCTGGCTCTCCCTGTGAGAAAATGAACACACAGCCAAAAAAAAAAAAAAAAAAAAAAAAAAAAAAAAAAAAAAAAAAAAAAAAATTAGCAAAAACACTGCATGGTTGGGAAATACAGAGATATTAGAAGACTATCCAGTACCACAATAAAGCTCTGGCTACTAAAGCCTGGATTAAAAATGCAATAGTGGGATAAAGTTGTAAAAACAAGGAGTATTTGTACAGCTATCAACACTTTGAACCAGATACAAAGGACACATTAGCTATTTTGTTATAGCTCCCAATGCTGAATGTGGTCTTGCATTTGCAAACCCTATTGGCAACACCAAAGGCTCTCTGTTGGGTGAAATGAAAACTTGGTACAGAAAATTGATGTGCTGATATGAAGCCTGCACCACAAAATACCAAAAACAAAAAAACCAAACCCCTCCCCCCGCCAAAAAAAAACAACCCCAAAAAAACAACCCAACAAACAAGATTAAAAAATCCAAAAAAAAAGTCAAAAACCACCCAAGCAACAAGACAACCACACAAGCCCTTTTCTATAATAATACTCAATGCCAACTCTGTTAGGGCACTGCTGCCTGTTGGTGATGCAGAATCGGGAAGCATTGGTTTGTAGCCGTGAGCTGCTCTGCAAAGCCCTGCAGCCATGGACATCCTCGGAAATGGCATCTCCAGCAAAACCCAGCTCATAAATGAGTGCCACGTAAACCAAGAGCACATTTCACAAGTACCTTCTTTATTGTAAGCTCTAGAGGAGGAGTCTTGGGCTTCTTTCTAATCCTAGGAACAAGAAAATAATCTGGAACCCCGAAGTCGGTAAATTTGGAAGGGAACCTGTGAAATCAGGAGCTGAATGAAACCAGGGCTGCACAGGTTAAGTGCAGGAACGCAGAGAACTGCGCTACTGGACATAGCCAGGGTTACTTGTAGAGAAATAACCCGTTCCTAACAGCAATATAGAAACAGCAACACTTGATATAAGCATTTTAAGCAAGATGCTGCACTCAGGGTAACGTGTGGTTACTGTGGTTGATCACACTTGGAGGCTGACGTAGGCATGGAGATAAAGGTGGCAACTGTTCAAGTCAACTTGCAAATACCCCAGAGATAACTGTGTGACTTCCAGATCCCGCTGGTCTCTGAATTATAAAGCTGTTTATTGTTCACATGTACCGTACAGTTGTGGTTTAAGTTCATTGCCGGTTCATTAAGGTAGAAATGACCAGTGTCCTAGGAGTGGATTTTGGCACTCAGTGGAGAGCCTCCTGAACGCGCACGTGATGAACAGATCCCAGAGTAACAGGCTCCAACCTTCCCAAGGCCCTTCCTAACAAAACCCTTTCGCCGTTCTAAGGAAACATGCTGTATGGAAGCGATACAGTCATAGAGGGAATTAAACAGCAGCAAGTAAAAGTTGGTTTACAAAGTAATTTTTTTTTAATTTTTTCCCTGTTCTTGATCAAGTTAGTTTCAAGACTGAGCAGCACTCACACCAAACAGTCCCCAGGCTGCCGGAGCCCCTGCTCGGGACGCCCGCAGCCCAGCACAGGTCGGTGTTGCCACCTGGTGGCACCGGCACTGGAAATCGGATTTTCCCGTCAGCAAAGACACACATCACAACCGCTGTCTAAGACACATTTTGCCATTTCAGCTGCTGTTTTCTACAGAATCGAGGTTTTAGCGCTAACAGCAGATCACCATCCCCAGGGGCGTTCACATGGTTCCATTTCTCCGAGGTTCTTGGATGGGGTGACAGTCAGGAGCCAACCCCACCTGCTCACAAAGGGGCTCAGAAGGATTCAGAGGCTCCTCTTCTTTCAGCAGGTGCCTACACAATCCTCTCGCTTCATTTCTAGTCAGCAGCCACAGCCACTGCTCCTCAGCTGTGCTCTGAGTCACGAACACAAACCTGTTGTACCGGTGGCCTTGCACGGCTTTGGCAGATTCTGGGTGTATTGAGTTTATTTATTCTCGTGAATTCAGCAGCCTGCTGGCTTACAGGTCCAGCACTTACCAACTCACACAAAGGGGCTTGTATGGCAACTTGGCCTAGAAAGCAATTCTGCAGAATCCTGCGATTTATTTAAGAACTTACCCAAACCCAGTTATATCTGTGCTAGAGAAACAAAGACTGCCACAATCTGACCCCTGTTTGGAAAAGGTCGAGTAATCACTGTCCAAAATTTTAAATTCATATGGAATTACCTGGTTGGCATATAAAAATGTCACCGTATCCTTAACTTATCAGCTCTTTACATATTTCAGCACTGTTTAAAACATACAAGTGGGTAACGGTGAGCCCACAACTTCTCTTTTTAAATCTGACAAGAAAATATAATTCTCATCATACAGCATGTTAATGGCGTCTTCCTGAGGTGGGCAGAGGAGGCCTGATAAATTGGTGTGCAGGAGACCACACATTCAGCTCTGGTGATTATATCTAGCAGACTCTAAAATATGGGGTAACAAACCTGGGAAAATGAGGAGCTAATAGCTAAATCTACAACGTTAACAGGACAACCAGCACCTTTCCTCCCAACACATGAATAAAACCCAAACCAGTTGGATATATTTGCTAGAATTTTTCAAAGATGACTACAAAATCTAGTATACAAGGCAAGTACAAAAAAGCGCTTCCCACTTTTTAAAAGTTATTAATTAGATTATCAGATGATGATGCTGTTGTGTGACTAAGGGATTTTTTCAGCCACTGCTGTAGATCCACGAGGAGCACACAGCATAGTCTAAGAGAAGCAGCTAAGAACATCTCTGCAAAGTGTCAAATGCAAATGTGAAGCATACAAGCAAAAAATAGCCAAAGGAGATCTTTCATGAAAGCAGCAGCTTGATTGTTTTGTACAGCATGCAGTGTTCCTGTGAATTTCAGGGAAAAAAACAAGCTGTGACAAACACTTGAGAGTGTTTTGCATAAACAGAAGCTTCAAGCGTTTGAAAGTGGAGAAGGAAAAGTCAGATATTAAAAGTGGTGAGCGCGCTATTTGCTCTAAAGGTTAAGAACAACCACGTCATGGACTGGAATTTTCCCACTTAGAGACTTTCTCATAGCTAGCGGTAAGCTTCATTTTCTACAGAGCGCTGCTTGGAAAAGCTATTTGGAGTACTCTTTCAAAACGAGTCACATCACTCTTCCCGATTGCTCTGTGAAAAATGGACTTCCCAAAGCTTTTAAACATAAATCACGTGGAAGGGCTACTGCAGATGCCGTGAGCCTTGGTTTTTTTTTGTGGACAATACACAGAGGGTGCTGAATAATTTGGAACCGCACTGTTACTGCTTTGCAGCTGTTTCAAAACATGAAAAAGGGGAGTTTTGAGCTTAAATCTTCTATGATGGGCCGTAATCTGAATTTCAGAGTAATGGAAACAGTGTAACATATGTTACGGGCACTTCATTGGAGCCCATGTGTAGATGGAAAAGAGGTCGCAGAAGTTTTTCTAAATGCAGTGTATGAGATCTTCAATAACCCATTTGCTCAGCTTAGTTGCTGAGTTATGCAAAAAGATTTTGATAATAGCTACTCAGCTTTTTACTGGACTGAAGTAGTGGGTTTTTTTGCTCATTCTGCACCCTGGGCTAAGGTTTCATTGCTGCCACTGGACAAAATGCTCATGATACTGCCTTTGTCAGTAATCCGTAACGTGGCTTATTTGGAGCTGTGTTTTTTAAGTCTACCAGTTCAAGGGCTGTTTTGGGATTCTTTAGCAGTATGAACAAAGTCACAGCTTTAATGTGAGGGTGGTGAGGCACTGGCACAGGTTTCCCGGAGAAGCCGTGGCTGCCCCTGCATCCCGGGAAGTGTCCAAGGCCAGGCTGGATGGAGCTTGGATCAAGGCGGTACAGCGGAAAGCGCCCGTGCCCATGGCAGAGGGGTGGAACAAGATCATCTGCAAGGTCCATTCGAGCCTAAACCAGCCTGTGGCGTTGTGCAGCGGCCTTGGCCAGGCTCTCTGTTAGAGCTGAGGCGTCACCCGAGAGGACGGGAGCAGCAGAGCCAGCCGGGCCGGGCCGGGCCGGACCGAACCGAACCGAACCGAACCAAACCGAACCGAACCGAACCGAACCGAGCGGGAGCCGCTCCCTCAGCCCGGCCCGCCCGCGGCAGGCGCGAGCCCGGCCCCGGAGCTATCGCGAGAGCCGCGCGGAGCTATCGCGAGAGCCGCGCGGCGCGGGCCGGCCGGAGGGGCGGGGCCGCGCGGCGCGAGGGGCGGTGGGGCCGCCCCCGCCCCCCCGCGGCTCCGGCGCCCGCCGAGCTCAACATGGACCCGGGCCTCGGCCCCGGCGAGGAGCCCCGCGCCTCCACATCCTCCGCCACGGCCGCCGCGCAGGAGCCCGGCGCCGAGGAGGTACCGCTCCGCTCCGGGGAGGGGGCCCCTGCGGGTGGTGGAGCCCGGGCCGGTGGCCCCCATGCCGCGGCCGCCCCGCTCGGCCCGGGCCCCTCGGCTCGGCCCGCTGGGCTGTGCGGGCCCGCCCCGCCCGGACACACCCCCGCCCCCGCGCCTGCCCTCCGGCATCGCCCTGGCGTGCGGTCCGCGCTGCCCCGCGCCGTCCCCGGCCCTGCCCTGCAGCCCGGGCGCGGGGCTGGGACCACCGAGGCCGTGCGGAGCCTGTGCCAGCCCCGCGGCCTGCGCTCTCCTGCGCCGCCCGCCCTCCGGAGCCCCCCGCGCTGCTGTTCCCTTGCCCGTGCCCCGGGGAATGCTGTCCCGGAGCCGGCAGCTCCCAGGGCTCGGGGTGGGAGTGTGGCGGGGGCGGCCCGGAGAGTTGTTGGCTGACAGAGGTCAGGGGCTCTCCGTGTCCCTGCCCAGCCCTGCGTCTGCCCTGCCGCACAATGCACCCCTCGAGAGAGCGCGTATGGCTGCCAGCCGCCTCTCCTTAGTTTTTGGGAAGAAAGACACAAGGCATGTAGAAAGTGACGTATTCAGGTATCCTTGGAAACAGAACAAGACTTAACCCGAAGGATGAATCTTAGAAAAAACTTAGTAGGAATGAGGACCGTACATGATATATGTATGATACTGGAGAAAATTGTGGAACTGCTGTTAACAGTGCATTCAGGTTTTTTTTTTTTTTTTAATCCCAGTCCATTTTGCCTGTAAAGAACGTTTGAAGTTTTATTTTATTACATATACAAACAGTTATGGGACACAGTGCAGTGTAGTCCTGAACTTGGTTGCCCAAGGGAAAATGTTTAAGGGCTCTTTCTCTGTTGTATACAACTTGCTTTGCAAGATTTTTATGCATGTCAGCTGTGCAGTTGCAGCGTCTGCATGACAGTGGCAGTCATGCAACCTGTTGTGTTCTGTCCCCCTCTCAGTGTTTTACTTTATAAATAGTCTTTGCTGTACTACCCAAACTGTCTTACTGGCTATTTGGAAATGTACTTCTACCTTGTATATGTGAGCTAAACACAGGAGGAATCCCGATTATTCTTAGTGCATCTGTTCAGAGTTTTCAGCGGCACAAGTTACAAGAGTAAAGTCAAGTAAAGCAGCAGCAGTTCTTGTTCCCAGGTTTTTTTATATATATACATATATATATATACATTATTATCCTTGCATTGGGACTGGGATTTCTGGGTGGAAATCTCTCAGCCTGAATTTAGGATCTCTGTTTAGGGTAGTTATTAGAGATTTTAAGGGGAGTATTTTGGAATGCTCAGGATCTTCTGAAAGTGCTGCATGGTGTTGTAAGATGTTTAAATAACACCAGTTCTCCGGGGACTGTTTAGTCTATAATGAAAATAATTTCTAGAGCAGAGACAAAGTGTTAGTGGTGAGTTTCCTGAATTACAAATGAAAGTACTTTTGTGGTGGTGAATTGCACTGAGACTTCTGCTGTCCTGGCTCCTGACAAGTTAGCCCTCTAAGTGATGAAGATATATTGTGTAAAGTTTCTAGGGAAAAAAACTCTCAGACCTCATGAAATCTTTTATGCTTCTGTGTTGTACAAAGGTACATGGTCCAGTTGTTAGGGGGAGGTATTCTTACTCATATCAAAATATATTATTGAAACCCTATTATGCATTTACAGTGAGATCTCTGTGAAAGGTTAAACTTTGTGCTCTTTGAGTAATTTCTTTTAATTTGGATCCTGCTTGCAGAGATAAATATGAGGATCTTTAGTTTCATCGTGGACATGAGGTTTTGCTTTGGGTGGAATGATGTGATTAATGCACTCATCTAATTTTGAATTAATTATTTTTAAAAAGTAGCACGGTTGTCTTGCCATTTGTAAGTTTGTTCAGCTTGACACATTTTTCTAAAAAAGTAAATAAACTGCTATTTATAAAATGCTTAACTTTTGAATTCCAGAAAAATGATCCCCCGTTTCAGCTCAAACTTCCTCCAAAGGCAGCTAGACCTGAAAAAGAAGTTGACCCAGAATATGAAGAGAAGATGGTAAGTGCTTTCATGACAAAACATACTGCAGCTTTTTATGGCACTTGGTTGCTGGAACAGGATCAGTGCAGTTACAAGGAGTTATTGCAGCCTGGATGTGTCAGATAAGAGACACAGATCAAGATTTCATTTGGATGTCTAGGCCCATGTCATGTTTCTCACAGTGTCTAACAGGTCAGGCAGTGGCAATTCTGTTAAGTACTGTCCCATTCTTCCAAGTATTTTTGTCTGCATGATTTTTGGAGTTGTAGCCTGTGGTTTTTATACCCAGTAGCTGTCAGTGTATTTTTTAGTTTTGTGGTTTCTTTTTTAGTTATCCACGCCTATCTGTGGTAAGGAGTTACTATTCAATGACATTTTATATTTAGAACTCTTCCCATTTTGATTTGAATCTGTCTCTGCCAGTTTTATTTAATGACTCCTTGGACCATGTCAGAGGCATCCTTAAGCTACTTCTTACTTAACTGAAATACTGAAGCTGCCAGTTTCTCTCATGTAAGAACATTAAGGTTTTAAATATTCAAATGCCCCGTAATACGTGTGCCATAACGATGCAAAAGAGGATCTGTCCGTGACGCCAGTGTTAGGAGCTTGTAGTTATGGAGAGGAGATGTAACAGGGTAACTTCTGTGTTACAATGAGGCAAAAACCTGGATACAGTGTAAGACTCCTTGAATGACGTTTGTAGTCAGTTCTGGTTTAAGCTGATACCTCTATCTTGTATTGCTTTTAAAAGCTTTAATGTTAAATGGATGCCTGGTAATTACAGTAGGGTCTGGAAGAACTGGATATCACAGAAGTCATGGAAGAATATCACTGTTAGACATAGAAAAAGGGATACCTACATGCATGAATACCTAATTTCTAGCCAAAGAGAAGAGCCACAGTGGATCTGTTCTTCAAGAATGAGTTGAGTAAACAGCTAAACTTGTTTCCAGTAAAACATGATGACTTTCCAGCTTTCCTAAATTACCTATATTTCCTAAATTCCTAATCAGTGTTAGTTCAGTTGTCCTAAGAGGCAAAGGGATTAGGTCTCAGAAAATCTGCCTTTTATCAATTGTGCAGTTGTGAGCTAGACCTTTACTGTTTTATCAAAACACACTGCTTATACTAAGACAATAATACAGCAGGCAGAAAATCATATTGTGTAATTAAATATAGGTCCTTACCAACAATGATTATTTTGCCCCAAACAATCATGTATTATTTTTTAACTCTGAATCCTCTGAATGGATCTGTGTTTACACTGATGATCATAAACATCAATGTCTCTACTTTCCCCTTGTAGAATTTATTTTTGGGTTGTCAGGTTATTTACAGAAATGGCCCAGTAATAATGTGAGGGGGGAAATCAGAGATTTCTTTTTTCCCAGGAGCTCTCAGTAGAGATGTTCCTTTGCTGGTAAGAGTGTGCTGTTAAAGGAATGCAGTGCCCTGGCGTGGTGAGATCATGCATTGCACACCAGCATCATTCTTGCTGCCCTTTGGCTGGCGAGCCTGCTCTTGGGGGAGACTTGCTTGTTGTAAGAACAGAACTTCAGCTTCACTTCTAGAGCACCATATGAGGTCACATGGAAAGTGCCTTACATGGTACAGTGTTACACGATGCCTAAATTTCTCAGAGGAACTGATAACAATTGCATTCTCTCGGATAGAATCTGCATTTTGTCGTATTTTTCTTAAAAGTGGTGTAACGTGTTATCTTCTAAATATAAGGAAGGCCACGTTTTGCTGTGGAACATAGTGAAGTGCACGCATCCCGTTGAGATGGCAAAACTGAAATGCTTGAAATTTGAAATCTGACAGCAAAATTCACAAACTTGAGTGAGAGCAATTCATCCATTACTTCAGAAATAGTTCTAAAAGCAGAGCTACTACACTGCTGTCTTTCATCAAATCCTGATGAAAGTTCTGCCACTGATGGGCAAGGTTAGGGTTTCATCCCTTACTGTAAGTCATGACTTTAGTTTTGTCTTTATCTTTTGTAGCCAAAGATTAAAGCATCCCTTCACCACTGCACCTGTGCCATGAAGCAGCTCCAGCTCTGTTTCACAATGCTTGTAGCCCTCTGAGCTAACAGATGGTCTTGGCAGTCTTTCCTGATATAAGTTGTTCTCATGAGTGTCTGAATTCTGTTCATTAGCAAAAATGTGGTTTTATGAAGAAAAGTTACCTATTCCTCTTTTTTTTTTTTTTTTAATTCTCTTCTCTGTTTTGGAAACCAGAAAGCAGATCGAGCAAAAAGGTTTGAATTCCTCCTGAAGCAGACAGAACTTTTTGCACATTTTATTCAGCCTGCAGCACAAAAATCACCAACGTCTCCACTGAAAGTCAAGCTGGGACGGCCACGGATAAAGAAGGATGAAAAACAGAGCTTGATTTCAGCTGGGGAGTATGTTTTGATTTCTGGCTTCTTACATATTCAAACAACTTAGACTTGTACTTTCAGTAAATCCAGACAATTTCCTATTAGTGGTGTATCAATTTCTTTAGAAGCTGCTTATTTTGAAAGCATCATCTGCTCCATCAACGTAAGTGTGACCTTGGATCAGAAATGCACTTTCAGAGCAAGTTGCCTGATTCTTGCCTTGTAAAATGCTTTGGTCTGTATTGTGGAGTGACTTTAGAGCACACAAATTGAATTTCTCCTGCGTGATGCTGAAGGGGCACTCCAGAAGTGTGATGTGACCCAGCTGGCAGTGGAGCAGTCAGTGGGACCAGGCTGGGGCTAGACCAGGTTATGACCCGGCAGTGTCCATGTAGTGGGGATGTGGATCCTCAGCACCAACTGGCTCTCTCCACCAGTCTGCCTCTGTTAGTATTGCTGCAGAGCCTGCCTCTAGTGCCTCTGAGAGGTCTGGAAATAACAAACAGCTGGTTTGGGGTTTTTTGAATGTTTGAAAAATGACTATTCTATTTTAGAAATGTCAGTTTTTTTAAAGTTTGAATATGTGATTTTTCTGAACTTTGTAATTATCAAGTAATTGAGTCTTAAGGCCACCACTGATGTGTCTTGTATTTCTGTGTTGCTCATTAAAAAGTGCCTCAGAGAACTCATGATATTGTCAGATTATAGTTGTGGCTCTGAAAGAGAGGGTTTCATATCAGCCTTTATAATTAGAGCTGGAATGACTCCTAAGGAATAGCACATGAACAGGATGAGAGTTTGGTCAGGATGCCACACCAGTCACACTGTGGGTCAGTGACTGCTTGTGTTGTAACTTGTCTTTGGAGTTTGTAGCAGTGTTCTGAGGTGATTTCGTTCACACATCAGCGTTGGGTTCTCCCTTTAGGTACCGCCACAGGCGCACAGAGCAGGAGGAGGATGAGGAGCTCCTGTCTGAGAGTCGGAAAACGTCCAACGTGTGCATTCGGTTTGAGGAGTCTCCTTCCTGTAAGAGTTTTGGGATTGATTGGATGTAATTAGGATCTCAGCAGATTGCAGTTAAATTTTTCTGCTTGGAATCAGTATTTTTCTACTTAGAGGAATCTTACATTTACAGATGTGAAGGGAGGAACACTAAGAGATTATCAGGTTAGAGGTTTGAACTGGATGATCTCATTGTATGAAAATGGAGTCAATGGCATTCTGGCAGATGAAATGGTAAGCAGTAAGCTTTTGGATTTTTTGTGGTAATTATGGAGCAAAATACAACATTGAAATCTTTACAGTATTTCATGTATGTGCAGTAGCGTGCTTCATTCTACAGCAAACTGATTTTTCAAATCTGAAATTGTAACGTACACAAATTTCTTGTGTAGTTTGCTTGAAACAAATGGCAGAATTGTATAGTAAGAAAATGGTTAGAAAGTATTTCTTTATGGTATTTCACTTCAGCAAGTTTCTTTGTCAATGCAGGGGCTTGGGAAGACTCTGCAGACAATAGCTTTGTTAGGCTATCTGAAGCATTACCGAAACATTCCTGGGCCACACATGGTCCTGGTGCCAAAATCGACTTTGCATAACTGGATGAACGAATTCAAGCGCTGGGTTCCCTCCTTACGTGCTGTTTGCCTTATTGGAGATAAAGATGCCAGAGTAAGTGTTTTACATTTCAGGAATGTATGCGTTATTTGGCAAAAAATATCACTTGGGTATGTGAAATTCTCCCTAAGCTATTTTCTTAATTACAGTATATGTTGGTGATCTTTAATTACGTTAATGTTGAAAATGCAAAATATTATGCCTGTGACTATGAGGAAAAACGGAAAATGGGTTCCCCAGGGGGAGAGAAGGATACAGGAGGTATTTGGGGAAGAAAGAAGATATTTGAGAGTGGACTGTGTAAGTTGTTTTGATACACTTTTGTGGATTGGATCTTTGGACAAGTTAATGTAGGAGGTTTTTTCCCCCTCTGGTTGCGTGTACTCTATTTGAATTACAGAGAAATGATGCTGAAGAGCAAATAGTTAATTTTGAGTAGGAACAAATTTGTGTTTTGCTGAACTCCAGCTTTCTCTGTGCTTAAAGTACAAAGTACAAAGGATTGAAACCTTTTTTTACAGTAACTTTCAGTTACTGAGAAGATGTTTGAGTCTTTTGTGTGCTAGTTAAGTACATCAGTGATATTAGTGGAGACAGCTTTCCATGAATGCCTTAAAAATTATTCATATTTATAAATGTTTATTAATCTGGTTCTTCTGCTTTAGGCTGCATTTATCCGTGATGTCATGATGCCTGGTGAATGGGATGTTTGTGTTACATCATATGAAATGGTCATTAAAGAGAAATCAGTCTTCAAGAAATTTAACTGGAGGTACCTGGTAATCGATGAAGCCCACAGAATAAAGAATGAGAAGTCTAAGGTAAATTTGAAATTGTTTGACACTTAGAAGTTAGTTTGATACAAAAAGATTGCACCTGATTTGAGCAGATTTTAAGTGTTAGGTGTGGTGTTTTTTTAAAATAGAAGCAAGAAGCTATTGGGTGGTAAATATGAATTTCATAGTAGCTCACTGTCTCTAAGTTTAATTGACATTGTTTTAGGTTTCCAAAACTGATTCATTGTGCTCCAGTGTAGATGGTGTTGATAACTGTGTTGTGTTTCCAGCTGTCAGAGATTGTTCGTGAGTTCAAGACAACGAATCGATTGCTGCTTACAGGAACTCCTTTACAGAATAACCTCCATGAGCTGTGGGCATTACTCAATTTCCTTTTACCTGATGTCTTCAACTCTGCAGATGTAAGTTGATGTTTGGAAGTACAGTGTTGTTTTATTGATTCCCAGGCTGCTGTCAGTAGAAGAATGAGCAGCCTGGCAGGAGATGGACGTTGTGCTCGACCCAGGTTCAGGGAAAGCTCTGTGGCTTACTGCATACTACTACTTTTACTCTGCCTAGTTCAAACAGTGCATTCTGCTGGTGTGCATGAGGCCTCAGACCATTAATAGCGAATGTAATACTTGAAATAGTTCAAGAATTACGCAAAATTTGAGAAAGCAATGAAGCATCAAGAATATGAAGCATCCAAATAGCCTTTTTTTAAAAAAAAAATTATAACTTGAGTAATCCCTCTTCTGCTGTTAATGTTTCTTTGTGCTTGTATTATTTGCTTATGTTATTTTTGCTCTGAATCTTAAGGATTCAAATTGGGTTCTTTTTAACTTCTTGTATCACATAAGCACTGAAGGGAAGCACTTGGACGCTGCAGTGATGAGCATGGAAAGTCGCTGTATATTAATGGTGTAATGGTATTTTGTCTGCAGTGATGCACTTCACTGGAATGTTACAGCATACCAGGGAGATGGCACAGAATTGCAGACTGATTTTTTTCTTTCACAGAAGTCATTTGTCTCAAGATTTATGCCACTCTCAGCTGGAATGAGAGTCAGTATGTGTCTGTTAAAAGTACAGACGATAAACTGTTCATACCAATTGTGCTGTTTCTCACCACAGGATTTTGACTCATGGTTTGACACTAAAAATTGTCTCGGTGATCAGAAACTTGTAGAAAGACTTCATGCTGTAAGTAATTAAAGCTGTAATCGCATGTCATTGTTAGCAAGCACACTGTGAAAAAGAAAGGCAGATTATTTTCCCCTTCTTCTCAAAGTTGAAAAGATGAACATGAAGGTATTTAGTTACAGGAATGCCTAGCAGAATTTTCATGAATTAAGCATTGCAGCTTCCTATCATAGGTGCTACTTTTTGTGTGTTACTGTTTGTAATATGATACCATATGATAGGATACTGTACTTTTTGTATACACAAGAGAATACAGAGTAAAAAAATCTGAACATAAAATATGAAAATGAAGAATTTTGAGATCTTTTTGAAACCATTTATTATTGTGAATAGTACAAAATTTAGTTTTGCAGAATTTAGCAGAATTTTTCTTATGGAGTCACCATGACAACAGTAGATGCTGATTAGTTCTGAATAAATTTCAGATAATTGAGTCTTTTAATTTTGTATTTGTGGCAGTCAATTTCTACATTTATCTATGTAAAATATCTTAATTTGTGCAGGTTTTGAAGCCGTTTCTCTTACGTCGCATAAAAGGCGAAGTAGAGAAGAGTTTGCCTCCAAAGAAGGAAGTAAAAATTTATCTTGGGCTCAGCAAAATGCAGAGGGAATGGTGAGTTATTTACATGGAAGTAGGATTCTTTTCTGATAGCTCTTCACACTGATAATTTTTTTCTTTATAGTTGCATATTAAGACAGTCAAAGAAGCTTATTTATAGCTGTCTTAGGGCTTTTGTAAAAAAAGACAAATTTCAGAGAGCTCAGGAAGGGGAATAAAAAGAGCTGGGAGGAAGAAAGCAGAAACTTTCTTTCCCTCCTTAAGTTTATTTGAAGGAAGAAATGCCTCCTAAGCTTCCTCCTTTGATCCAAGTATGTATGCACCAAAAAGTCTTACCTGAAATTAAAATAAAACCTTGAGGAGCTACATACCCGGAAGAGGTGTGAGACAAGGAGCCAGGTCAGTGTAGCAGTTTCTGTCAAATAAGTGATACGTTTATTCCACTTTGTACTACTAAAATGAAAGTGTAAAATAATCCAGTGAATGACAGATCATTCTCACTTGCAGAGAGATTCCCTTTCATATTTAAGGATGAATTTAGAAATCCTTATTATCAATCAGACGCTTTTGCCAAGTTTCATATAATATATGAAATATATTATAATATAGTTCATTGTTAAATAAACAAAGACATACAGAAATAAGAACTGGGATATTGCAGGGTTTCATTTATTCATTCATTCAGATAAAAACTGAAAAAGTTGTTCAAAACTGCCCTTAAAACCTCAGGTATACGAGGATCCTGATGAAGGATATTGACATCCTGAATTCGGCTGGCAAAATGGATAAGATGCGGCTGCTGAATATCCTGATGCAGCTGCGGAAGTGCTGTAACCATCCCTACCTGTTCGATGGTGCTGAGCCGGGCCCTCCCTACACCACGGACACCCACCTCATCACCAACAGTGGGAAGATGCTGGTTCTGGACAAACTGCTGGCAAAACTCCGAGAGCAGGGTGAGTACTGCTCGTGGGCAGCAGTGCTCTGAGTGCTCCTTGTAGCTGAAGGTATCTTTCAAACGTAGCACAGGTTTAGCCTTCCCTGCAGCGAATGTATTTGTCACTTTCTGTGAGGTTTTTGTTGAAATTTAATTTTCTGTAGGTCTTAACACATGAAGGGGAAGAAATCTTAATGGGAATGATCAGTAAGACTAAAAATATGGAGAAGCAGAAAGAAAGAGTAGAGCCTCCCTTCTCCTTTCTGTAAGAAAATGTCTCATGATAGGATTATTTCATCTATGCACATCTGCTGGCACCAAATTTCCTTACAGTGGCATGAAGTGTTCTGTTTCTTTGGTTGTACATTTCTCCTGTTTAATTTATCAAATAATATTCTTGAGTGGTTAAACCATTACCGGAAGAGTAACTTCAGAAAAAAAGACTTACTTAAGTTAGGCATAGTACAGAATATTTCACATAAATTCTCAGTCATGCTCTGTAGTAGCTCTGTGATAAGATCAGTGTGAAAACATAAAATGAATGTCAGAACCTCCTGTGTCCTGTCAGGTTCCAGAGTTCTGCTCTTCAGTCAGATGACTCGCTTGCTGGATATTTTGGAAGACTATTGCATGTGGCGTGGCTATGAGTACTGCAGACTCGATGGGCAGACACCGCACGAGGAAAGAGAGGTGGGAAGGCTGTGTGCAAACAAGAAAAGCCTTTGGTTTAGGTTAATAAGTTATCATTTTCATATTTACACTGATCTGGAGCCACATCATTGTTTAAAGTAAAGCAGAACTGCTACAGTTTTTAAAAGGCTGCTAAGGGTATGTTTTTCCTGACTGAAGTGCACAGTACATTTCATTTGATCCTCAGCTAAATGAATAATAGTATATATTTTTTTTATATATATATATATATATATATATATATATATATATCAGTATATTGTGGAGTCAGTGCAGATTTTCTCACCTGTCCAGACATACAGTTTCTTACTTCAATAAAATTCTTTTTTATATGAAAATTGTGTAAATTTAAAAGACACTTAATTGGAAAGCCATCAACATGGTGGAAACTTGTTTGGAAGATGTGATACTTTAGCGACACCTTATGTTTTGTTTTGTTTTTCCTTTCAGGAGGCAATTGACACATTTAATGCTCCCAACAGCAGTAAATTCATTTTCATGCTGAGTACCAGAGCTGGAGGTCTTGGAATTAATTTGGCAACTGCTGATGTGGTTATTCTCTATGATTCAGATTGGAACCCTCAAGTAGATCTGCAGGCCATGGTGAGTTAACTCCCTAATACACATATTTTGGTTTAAGTTGTCAACGTTCTATTTTGTATAACTGTTTTCAGATCTTGCATTTTTGTTATTTTTCTTTACTTTTTCTATACACAAGAAGCAAAGGAATTGAATAAAAGGGCACAAACAGAATTTGTGGAGAAAATTGGAGATTTTTGTCTGTAAATATTTGTCTTAATTATTTTCATAATGAGAGATTACTTCCATCAAAATACTGTATCAATATTGGTAATAGAAGTAGAGAATTATCCTTAATTCTGTCTTTTCAGAAGAGAGCAGTAAATGAATAATAGAGGACTGTTTCCAAAATAATAGTAGCTTATTAGAAGCATGCAGCCTTATATTCCTCTCATTTGGGAAGTTTATGCTTTTACTTTTTGTTTCTGCATAAGCATAAAGGCATTTGGTGGTGATGTTGTGGCGGGGAAACCTTTGAGTTAAACCTACTAAAATCTTCTCTTTCTGACTGCTGAATGTAAAAAAACTAGTCTGTAATTTGTTTTATGTGCAGTAAATCTCACATGATCCTTCTTGCATGATTAGGAGGGTGGGTATTTGTTCAATGGTTTGTAATTTTTACTTTCTTTTAATGCACTTCAACACATCAAATATTTAATATGAATAGCTCACCTTTTAGCTATGCATGTTGACTGCCAATAGTTGACCAATTTCCTGGAGACTGTAAGTGTGGTTTGTGAACCTCAGTAGGGTTTTCAGGAAGAAATTAATATTATGCAGGAGAGTAAAACATTCAACAACTCATGTTTAAAGACAGTCAGAAAATCCTGGTACCCACAGCTTGAAGGACAGCTGTTTAACTTCTTTGTGATTTAAAAGCACATGTTTTCCAGAGGTGATGAACACAAATTTTGTTACAAATGAGCATAGTGTGTCAGTCATAACCTCGTTTGCTGGCTTGGGACAAGCACAGTGTCGGAGCTGTGGCTGCAGAAGCTCTGCAGAAGGAATTATAGTGCTCAAGCCAGGGATGCAGAATATCAATACCTGTGTCAAGTGAGAGGGTCCATTTGAAAGCAATGCATGTATGTGCTGTTGCATGTCCACTTCCCAGCTGCAGTCTGGGCATTCAGTTATCTTCATTTCCAACGAGGGAGATGCATTTATTGCTATGGAATGACTCAAAAATGTAATAGCCAGGTGTAAGTGAATATTAGAATACCGGTTTTACAGTGCTCTGTGCTCTTGAATAGGCAAAGAACCAACAAGTGCAATGCTAGTTTGAGGCTGCTGTTTCTGCAAGCTGACTGTCTATTGCTTGTGAGTTCTTGTTGCTGAACCCTCACTGATTTATGTTTGTTAGGATCGTGCGCATCGTATTGGTCAAAAGAAACCAGTACGGGTGTTTCGACTTATCACTGATAATACTGTTGAAGAGAGGATTGTAGAAAGAGCTGAAATAAAACTGAGACTGGACTCTATAGTTATACAACAAGGTATCAACTGCTATATATGTTTGTCTGCAACAGAATTGTTCAGTCCCTTAAAGTTATGGTTAAATAACTGTACAAATGTACAGTGTTGGAGAAAGCAGGCCTTGTGTATAATAGCAGTGTGCTAAAATCGACTTAATGTGCAAGGTATTCACTTGTTCAGCTGAATTATCTGTAAATTCTGTTTTCCTAATTAATGTAGACATAGACTGACGGTGAGTCTAAATGAGGAAAGTAAACTGCAGCTGAATTGATGTTACTTAGTGATATGTTAAAAAGAAAACAAAAAAACAGAAAATCAGGTCTATTCCATGGCAGTTGAAATAATGATATAAATATGCTTCTTAGCACATAAGAGTTAACTGAACAATAGAACATCTTTGTGTACTTTTGTTTAGAAGCACTTAGAGGAATAGTTTGTCAAAACTAAGGTACTCAGGCTAGGTTTTAAAGGTTGTTTGTATTGAGCAAAGGGTGGGCTACTGAAAGGGTGATGGTCAAAATTTTGGTAGCATGAGAAGAGATAGCATAAGTGAAATTTTGGGATAGAAATTCAAATTTTGGGAAAAATAATTAGAAAATTGGCTCGAAATCAGTGATGTGAATGTTGAAAATGTCAAGCACGTCTTAGTGGTCATTACTGAATATTTTGTAATTTTTCATATTGAGAAAAGATTGTGATCTTAAAAGTTCAGCTGACTTTGTAAGAATAAGATCTTAAACATAAAATTTGGATTATCTGAACGTGAAACATTTTTTGTAACGGCTCGAGTCAAAGTTTTTTTAACTCTGCCCAAAGTTCCTGACTTGCATTTATTCTCATCTCAAGCAAAATGTATTTTTTCTATGCGGCTGTTCTGTTTTTTCCTTCCTTGTTGTGTCAGTGAAGTAAAAAAGTCCACCGCTTGCGTTGTCCTGCTAGATCTCCCATATTGTAACCTGCAGCACGTTCCTTGTGCTTGTAGGGAGGCTCATAGACCAACAGTCCAACAAGCTGGCAAAAGATGAAATGCTGCAGATGATCCGGCACGGGGCCACGCACGTGTTTGCTTCCAAGGACAGTGAGCTGACCGAAGAGGATATCACCACTATTTTAGAAAGAGGTGAAAAGAAGGTTAGAGAGCTGTTTAATACCGAATTCAAAATACACATGCACGAAATGGAACGAGATCTGATGACGTCAGTCTGTTATTACTTTGATATTCGTGCAGATTTTAAATGTTATGGAAGTTTTGGAGGAGTAGAATTCGTGATTTGTAATCATTTTCAAGGTTCATGCTGATCATGTGTTATTTTGTGGTCTTTTAGAAAAATGTAAATTTAATGATTTAATGCCAACGATTCTGATAGACACAAAGTCTGTAAGGAACTTCATTAGCTAATAGATAGCTCTGTGAAAAAATGAATTGCCATTTCAGAGACGGGCATAAATTTAATTTAAATTTTAAAGTTAAATTCTACAGTTGTAGGACTGCATCCCAGCATAATAAATGTAGTTTAATGGCGAGTCTTGAAGTCAAATTGCTCTAAATTGGAAAGGACAATGGGTATCTCTGTTGAAAAGAAAATGTAAGTAAAAGTTAAAATCAGAAGAAGATGTTGAGAATGTTGTAGTAATGATGAAAGCTGTTTTTTCAGAAAAGATAAAATAGCTTGAGTGAGCCTAAAGGTCTCTTCCTCTCTTTTTAGACAGCTGAAATGAATGAACGATTACAGAAAATGGGAGAGAGCTCCCTTCGAAATTTCACTATGGACACAGAGATGAGCTTGTACAACTTTGAAGGTGAAGATTACAGAGAAAAGCAAAAGGTAATTTTTTGTAGAGTTTAAGACTTCAGTTTAGAGATGCAAGCATAAAAACCACACATTAATTTTAAGTGCTTAAATACTTGTCATAATCAGCTATAATTTCTAGCTTATTTTTTGAGCTCTGTTATAGTATCCAAATTATTGAACACAATCATTAGATTTGCTGTGCAAAAATACATTCCTCTTTTGCAGTGCCATATTAATCATTATTCTTGTGACTTCAGGGAGGCAAACAGTTACTTGAGTAGCTTTTTATTTTTATTCTGTTCTGTGTGTAGCTGAGCATGATGGAATGGATTGAGCCTCCAAAAAGAGAACGCAAAGCCAATTATGCAGTGGATGCTTATTTCAGGGAAGCCCTACGTGTCAGCGAACCAAAAGTCCCAAAGGTAAGAAGCTGGCAGGTATGGAAGGGTTTTATAACAACATAAAACCCTTTTTTTTGCTCCTCCTCTCCCACGCTGCATCCCCTGCTCTACCCCTGTATATTTACAAAGCCATAGATTGCCGCTGCTGCTGAATTGTGGTAGTGTACTTGCAGGAAAGTTAAGCTTCTGTAATGTTGATGTATCTGTGTATTTTTGAAGGCTCCACGACCTCCAAAACAACCGAATATTCAGGATTTTCAGTTTTTCCCACCACGGTTATTTGAACTTCTGGAAAAAGAAATTCTGTATTACCGTAAAACTATAGGATATAAGGTAATGCATTTTTTTTTCCTTTCCTCCTTGTATTCCTTTTTGTAAATTAGTTGCAACCTTGACTTGTTAAGTTATTGTGAAAAAAATGCCTTAAAGCCTGTATCCTTCAGTTTTTGCTCCACTGAGGAGCATAAAAAATAATCTGCCATTCTTTCCTTCACTAAAAATTCCTTATCTGTGCAGCTTTGTGTTTTGTGGTGGATTCCTAACAATAAAATAGAGTAGAAAAAGGAAAGACAGTTCTGATGCTTCATATCCTCAAAACCAAAGGTGTGACATGTGGTCTAAGCTGAGGAAATTTTGGCCAATGTAAGGTCACCTTTCAGAGTATGATTTTCTTTGTAAAACCTTTTCTAAGTCTTATTTAGAGAATAGCTTAAAGAGAATAGTGACTTTGTGTTGATAGGAAGGTAAGTAAAATGGCATCAATTCTCCTTGGATTTGGGTGGGACATAAAAGGTTTAAAGGTGTGGAGAAGTCTGAATGTATTACTACTACAAAAAGGAAACCAGACAACAGACTTCTCTCTTTTCCTTTTATTTTTTCTTCCTACTCTGCCTTAGCTGAGTTTCTCCCTTTTTCCTGCTGACATCACTGGACAAGCAGTGAACAGATTCTGTTTTAATGTTGGTTGTCCTTACTTGGACCAGTATTGCTTGAGTAAACCAAATGGATTCTCTACTTCCAGCCAAATATGTCTGTACCTGGCTTTAAAAAACCTCAGATTTCATGGCAGATTGCAGCAAGAAAAAAAAATCACCTATAAAATGTGTTGGAGAACATAAAATTGTCATACAAAGCAACAGATTGAAAGTTGGTGCTGCCAGAGAGTAGAATTAATATTAGCAAAATGTATTTTTAAGAAAAAGCAGAAGGTTTTTTAGAATCTTGTTTACAGCCAAAAGAATTTCATAGGGATGTCAGGATAGAATTAAGATAAGTAAGCAATTAGTTTTGGGAAAGAATTTATTCAATTAATGCTTCAACAAAGAAGGATGAGAAAATTGCTAATGTTGACAATATGCATATAAAAAGAGGTGTTTCAGACCTGTTATGGAAACCTGTCAGCCTGGAAAGGTTGAACATGAATAGTTGTTATCTTAAAAGGTTAATATAACTGTTTACTGGTGGTGAAAGTAATAAATATAATTAAATTCGTTTAGCTTGGAAACGGAAAAGAGTTTATTATTAAAACTGAAAACTGCCATAAACAATATCAGAAGGTAACCAATAGGCAGAGACCAAGCTTTTTGTGTCAGTCTTAATTTAAACCAGTAAAGTTAAGATTTCTTATATAATAAAACTATCTTAACAGTTGTTATCTTCCACTGCCTTTTGCTGCAGGAATAAGTAAGGTGTGCTAAACCTTTACTGGCTGCTACTTTCTGACTTGTTTGCTGTTGTGTGCAGTGGAATTGGAGTACAGTTTAGTGGTCACAAATGCTAACCTGGTCAGCATGGAGAGGGACAGATGACATGTTGCTTGTTCTTGTTTACACTGTGTTGTGTGTCTGCTCCTTGTGTTTCAGTGTAGTTACAACACTTCCTAAACCAATGGATGTAGGAAAGCAGGTCCTTAGCTAGTGAGAAGTACCTCTGAAATCAGTGACCTGGGACGGCTCTGCCTCTCCCATCAGCCCGAGGTCATTGTGTGCTGGGTTCAGGGCAGAACGAACTTACAGCTTAAAGCCAGGCCTGCTTTAGGGAGGAGGGGTTTGAACAATGAGATCTGAATCCAGGTAGAACACATTTGGTAACTTGGACAGATCAGTGCTTTTAAAATGCAGTCTTTGAAATAACGTTGCTGCACTACTGCTTTTTGATACCCCTGATTTAGGTCCCCAGGAATCCTGACCTTCCAAATGCAGCCCAGGTACAAAAGGAGGAACAAAAGAAGATAGATGAGTCTATGCCTCTGAATGCCGAGGAAAGTGAAGAGAAAGAAAAGCTGCTAACACAGGTAAATTAAAACAGCTGAAATATTTCATCGTGTTTTTTGCCAGTATGGAATATAAGAACTGGTAAATACACGCAGGAAAGCTATGATGATGTTATTGAAAGAAGAAAGCACATGAGATGAAATTATTTTGATTGGTTTTGCTTTGAGGGACCTTTCCTGCCCTTGAACTTTACTTCTTAGTCATCTACTGTTTGTTTCCTTGAAAGTCCTTGAACATTTTTGAGGCAACAGCTTGTATGGTAGATGTGCTAGCAATACATGCAGAAATCCAGTCAGTGGAATTCTAGTACGTGCATAAAGCTTGTGTGGATTTTTTAACAAAAAAGGGTTTGAATCAGGACGAGCCTGTGTAAACACACATGGTTTTTATGCAGGTGTCTAAGGCATGGCACACCCATTAATTTTGTCCCAGCTGAGTTGTTAGGCATGTTGTTTTTATACTGGGACTGAATTTCTGTCACTGACTGGTTTCTTGACCTTTTGGTTGATTATCCTGCTGCGTGTTAAGAGGAAAGGTGTGTCTCAAAGTAACAGGATTTTTTGATTCAGAAAATTTTCTGTAAAAGAATTGGGGATAGTGTACCTTGGAAGAAAAGTGCAAGGTCACAATTTCACTATTAATTTTAGCTATGTATAGCAGAGGAAATATTTAAGCTGGTGCTGATGTGCATACCAGTACTGCTGTTAATGATTAAAAAGAAATAGTTGTGTATGTTAGACTGACTCTGAACATGCTAACTGTGGAGTGAGCTTATTCAGCTTGAGAACTGACAAAGTTCCTTGTAAATACATTTCTGTGATGAAAGGAACTCAATGCACTACAGATTATTGCCCAGGCATGTGATTGTTTTGTTTGTTCTTGGCATTTTCTGCTTTCCCTGTCTTTAAATTGTAATGTCTCTTCCTTGGATGATGGTTTTGTGCATTGCACCTCGCTCGTTCGGTTTTGGATTGATTTCTTTGGTACATAACAAATTCTCTGTTTGACAGTGCTTCAGAGTTTCCATTTGATTGCATCTTTTCAGACTAGAGCTCTTTTCTTGACGTACTCGTGCTTTCATCCAGCTGTTTGTCTGCTCCCAGGTTTGTAAGTGTCTGCAGCAGGAGCTCTTGCTTTGGATACCTGCCCTGCTCTAAGAACTTGTGCTGACCCTTGCAGTGCTGCTCTCAAGTGTGCCTCTCACTGAGCCTGGTTCTTTGCAGGAGTAGCACAAAAACTTTACAAAGAAAGGGTGAAAAGCTCTCACTAATGCCCAAAAATAACTCTTCAGACTTTTAATCATTCAGTAATAAGCCCTGGATAACGCGAGTTTATGGAAATCCTGAAAGACCTTTAGCTGCTGTAATTATGGGATGTTGCAGAGCAGCAAATGGTGCAAACATAAATCAGAATTTTGGAAAATGCTTCCCTTTGACCTGATAATCCCTCCTTGATCTCTTGTTGCATGCAGGGTTTTACAAACTGGAATAAAAGAGATTTTAACCAGTTTATTAAAGCTAATGAGAAATACGGTCGTGATGATATAGACAATATTGCCCGTGAGGTGGAAGGAAAGTCACCTGAGGAGGTCATTGAGTACTCAGGTTTGTGAATTTGAAATGTATTTATTTCCTAATACGAGTATTACCGTGATTTTTCCTACATGTTCTTTTAAAATTACAAGATGGAGAATTTGGATGCATTTAATTTTTTTTTTTGTTAAAGTATGCAAAATTCTATTAAAAAGGTTGATTTTGCAGCATATAACTAACACCTCCAGCTGCCTTCAGCCCTCCTTAGTCAAGATTTAGAATTTGACATAGTTAATTCTCAGTGACAACATGGAGTTGTGAAATTGTGAATTTCCCCTATAGTGCCAGTGTGATTCTTTATGCTGTATCTCTGCTGTTTTACCTAGTACACTGTATCTTTGTCTTTTGGATTTACACAGTGCTTTTCAGATTTCTTCCTCTTTCAGCCTGGAGTGTAATTTTACTAAACACCTTCATCAAATCAGCTTTGCAATGTTCTTCCTGTAGTTAAAAAGGAGGAGCTCCACAAGAGTTCCCTTCAAAGTGTTGAACGTGTTTTACAATTAATTATGCTGCATGTAAATTTTATTAGAAATTTTACTAAGCCTTTACTTACAGTTAACTTTTAAAGGCAACCAAATAAAGAGTCAGTGCAAGCTTATTTTTTGGCTAGCATAGTAAACTGGAGAGCATTAGCTCACGGTTCAAGATTTAATGGAACCACAAGCTAAATTTTTTTTTTTTTTTTTTTTTTTTTGCCAGGGTATCTTAACAGTAAAGTTGTAAGAGCAGAGGAAAAGATGACATTCAACAATTCTGTTTTGTGTTTTTAGCTGTTTTCTGGGAGCGTTGTAATGAGCTGCAGGACATTGAGAGGATTATGGCTCAAATTGAACGAGGAGAGGCAAGAATTCAACGGAGGATCAGTATCAAGAAAGCCCTCGATGCCAAAGTAATTATTCCACCTTTTTTGTTTTCTTCAGCTGACTTCTTCCAAAAATTCCTTCAAAAAAGGAATAATTTGGGCTGGGAGTTCTGTCTTTTTATGCAGCATAGGCAGTATCCCATCTAGCAGCGATCCACGGTATCATGTAACAATAATTCCTTGATGTGGCATTGTACATTTATTAGCCGTCATTTTTGTTTTGCGTTCAGATTGCAAGGTACAAAGCACCTTTTCATCAGCTGCGTATTCAGTATGGAACAAACAAAGGGAAAAACTACACAGAGGAGGAGGACAGGTTTTTGATCTGCATGCTGCACAAGATGGGCTTTGACAAGGAGAACGTGTACGAGGAGCTGAGGCAGTGCGTGCGCAACGCTCCTCAGTTCCGGTTCGACTGGTTCATCAAATCCAGAACTGCCATGGTGGGTACCGCTCCCAGGGACCAGGCTGTGCCGCGGGGATCCTCTTCATTTCCTTAGCACCACCTCCTAAAATCTGTTAGGAAACAAAGGCTGGAAGGATAACTGTGGGTTTCTAAAGTAACCTTTTGCCTTAGTACGGGAAAAACCGCAACACAGCTGAAGCAAACAGATTAGAAAACCTGCCGAACTGCAGTGCCATGTCACCCAAAGGGATTAATGCACACGTAGAGCAGACTTACAAATATCCTCCTTACTTTTATTGCAAACTCAGTGCTCTACCAAACAATGTCTCTTAAGATATCACCTTTTTAGAGCTGTTGGATAATATTAAAGACTGAAAACATCTGAATAATATACTTGGAGAGGGAAGCAGCTTTTCTAACACGGTATTTAATTTCTAACAGCATGAGGAACGTTAGTGATTCACATAGGAATTAATCATTGAAGCAATAGGTTTAAAATGCACTTTGTAGTTGTGAATGTGTGGATTATCCCATGCAAGTGCTTGAATTTCTTTAGGTGCACCTTACTAAAAATTTTATTTGTATTTAGAGAATATAATACAAGGTTAATAGCAAGTAGACTGGTACTTGGAATTTTGGAGGAGAGCCATTCATTTTTAATTTAGTCATTAAGCAGGAATTGGTAACACTAACAGAAGCCTTGGTGGTTGCAAATATTAAGGTATGTGGGTACCAACATCAGAACACGGGACTCTTTCCATGATAAAAAGCTGTTGGATCTGCCCTCAATTTTTTGCTTAGTTCTCTCTACTTGTTTGTCTTGATTTCCTGACCTCAGGATTTGTTTATCTGAAAGAATGTTCTTTCAGAGTTCTGCGTACTGTACTACGAATAAATAAAACATTAGATAAAATATTTAAAATGTGTATTTGAAAAGGTGGGTATATTTGCTGTTCCCAGTACTACTTATAATTATGCTATACACTTTTTACTTGATATTTCAGCAATTGAAGCATTTCTGGCTAGTGCAGCAGTTAGCCCTTAATTAAAAAGAATTACAAGGGTTTCTTACTAAAATGTCTGTTTGAAGAAATACTGGATTTTAAAATTATTTCTATAATGAGAGAAGCCTGCAATACTTAATACATTAAGAAGTTTCTTTTAAGTTGTCTATGCAGGAATCCACTTAAATAAAGCATAGAAATGGGTATTAGAAATTAAAAATATAGCTCAGCGTTTAATATTTGTTCATATATAGTTGTCAGGGGTAGAGTTAAATATTCAATTTTAAGTCTTGCAGATCCTTATGTTCAGTATTTTTTTTTTTTTTTAAGAGGATAGAAATAATTTGCTCAAGTGTAGAAATATGTTCTGTAGTATCTTAATGCTGAAACTGAGACACTGGGAATATTGTGAATCTTTTGGCTTAGATTTTCTTCTAAAATTCTAGCCATTAATAATTTTAGTTTTTCTGCTGCTACATCATTGAGGAAGAATATTATGGAAATACAAATTTTAAACAATCTTTCACTTTCGGTGTGCATTTAATTTTATGAAATATTCTAAATTATCATGCTCTGTACGGTTTAGTAATCTAGCTGGTGTATTCTAATGTCCTGACATTTGTGGAGGTGTTAATTTCTGTGGATCCATTTTGCACTAGTCTGGTGACATTTTTTTGTAAAGAAATGTGCTGGAAAACCACATGGTAATAATAATGAATGAAGTATAAATACAAATATTTATAGAGGAGTAATTAAATTCAGTGAAAGTGGAGAAGGCTTCCAAAAACGCTGAAATTCACATGTGATCATTTAAACTCATATGAAACAAGATGAAAAGGGCAGCATAATTCTGAAAAGGGCTTCTCGGGCTCTTTGAGAAAGCTTTGTGTTCTAACCACTAGATGGCTCTTGAATTCCATGTAAACAGCTAATTTATCTTCCATCTTACTATTTCTGGTTGTTCTCCTGAAGATTTATTTCAAAATCAAATGGTTTACCCAAAATATAAGTTCTTAAAGATACCATGAGTGCCTAAGATTTTTTTTTTTTCTTTTTAAATTGAACACAGATTTGTTGTTGTTGTTGTTGTTGTTGTTGTTATTGTTGGGTTTTTTTGCTTTTTTTAAAAAATTTCTGTCCATGTCGGAAGAATGCAAAATATCAGGGCAGTAGCGAAACATGTATCCATTCTCTGAAGTCATAAATTATGCATATTCTCTTTTAGCTGTCTGCAAGCACTCCCCAGCATAAGACAAATGGCTGTTTAGCAAATACAGGAATAGCCAGGGCTGTGGGCAGAGCTGAGAGCTGCCTTTGCTCCCAGTCAGCATCTCTGCCTCCAGCCATGCAGAAAGCAATGGTTCAGTGCTCCCACCTTATTTATTGCAAGCCAGGTCTTTAGAGCTGTGAGGGGCTGAACAAAGCACATCTTCTCCCTTTCCATCCAAAAGAGAAAAGTGTCAGGCCACACAGAATAAAACTCATCTCTGAAAGTGCAAGGCATTTGAAATAAGTGTGTTTTTGTTGTACTGAAATGGAATGCAGCAGTCCATATTGAATTTTCAGTAGCTCAGTGCAGGGTTTATTGCTCGGATTCTTTTTCAGGGTAGAGGTACAAGAAACCTGTGTGCATGTCATATCTTACTGTTAGCTGATTCTGTGATTCTGCAGAGAAAACTGTTCTTGAGTCCATCCTCTGTCCACAGCAGCTGCTTTGGAGCACTAGTCCATCTGGAAGGTGTAACCATGAACCTGAACACTTTATAAATGTATCTATTTATGCAAGCACTTGTCCCCAGGAAAGAGGAGGATCTTTCTGAGTGCCTTAGACAAGTGGATCAAGGTTATTTCTTAGTCCTTTCTGATTAGTTGTTTATTTTGAGTTTAACCCAATCCCATTTCTCATATGCTAGCAAAAATCCAGATTATGATGATGAAGCAGCTTGTCATCGCTCTTAGCTTCTGAGTGCAATATACACAAATGTAAATGATGTAAAAACTTCTGGCATATTGACAGTCATCATTCTATTTTGATCTTTTTTTTATCTCTGTTATCTGTAGAGTGTAGGTTTTTGGGACAGAGGCTCTCTCTTGTTCTATGTTGGGATTGTGATGTATATTGGGATGGCTTGAACTCAAGTTTACTCAGAGTTGTTGCTTTTTTATCTAAAATTTGTTCTTTGGGTGGAATTTGAGGGAGTTTATTGATTGAAGTGGGAGTATTTAACTCCAGAAGGGCTATCACATACCAGGGCAGAAGCATGGCACCCTAATTTGTGGTTTAACCTTCAATGGAGGATGTGGGGTTATTGCTACAGGGATGTGATAAAAGTGACTTATGACAGTGCTCTGGTGAAGATACAAGTGTGACACTGGAACATTTCTGGAGGGGAGCTGTAAAGAAAAATGTCCTGAGGGCTTTTTTTGTGTTGTGTGTGTGTGATAAAAAGAATTGAAGTGGTGGTAGGATTCTCTGTGTCCATTGTGAGCTACACAGTTTGTGCCCAAGGCCATGGAGCATCCTTTGTAGAGGAATCTGTGGAAACGGTGGAATTTAAAGAATGTGGTTAAGCTTGAGGGTTTGAATGTCTCAAAGATGAGTCACCTGCCTGTTTGAGGAGGTTCAGGATCAGGAAAGCGCAGAGGTGACAGAGTATTGTCTGTCACCTGATGGACCATGATGGCTGAGGCAATATCCAGCATACAGATGCTGAGAAAATAGAGACTAATTTCTGGGCAGAAAGGTCACCTGTTCATTTCATTGCAAATGGACCCACTGCAGGTTAAGATACATGCTGTTAGGCAATTCTGGCATAGCCTGTGTTTCAAAAACGGCTTCTCTGAGTTTAGCAGAGATGAGACATATTTTTTGTGCCTTTTTTTTTCCTCAGAAGAGAGCTTCCTGCTTTGAGTTAGAAAGAAAAGCCCATGGACTCATGTTCTCAATAGTACACAGAATATACTGAATAATTATAATAAAACTAGACATTGTTAGGTGTTTTGTAAGAGATCTTTTTCTTTCAAATGGGGTACAAGAGACTGTCCAAGTCAAGTGAGTTCTATTAAGCATGCCAGCCATTAGTAACTGCAATGCAGGTATTTTGAGTTGTATTGGAAATACTTTTTAGACAGCCTGATGGCATTTAGTCCTGATGGCTTTCAGATGGTTTGCAAGTCTTGATGCTAAAAGCATTTAGGGCCTACTATCTCTTGGGTCCTATTTGAATAAAAATGCAACAGTGAGTTCACAATTTAAGACTGAATAGATTTTTTTTTGCCAATTTGCAGCTCCGCTGTGTCTGCCACAGAAAAGCATTGCTTAAGATAGCTTTGCTTCCTTTTCTCCCTGCTTTAAAGAAACACTTGAAGACCTCTTTCCTAAAATCTGGCACACTGTGCTGGCAGGCTGTAATTTGCTTCATTAACCAAGATGAAAGATCACATCAGTCTTTGGGATGTCAGGTTGGGAGACAGAATCCTGAACACTCCTTGTCAGGAGGACAGTAAATCCTCTTCTGTTTCTAAAGGTTACGCTGAGGGAAAGACAGATAATAGTAGCTAAGCTAATGATTTTTATTATTGAATATTTTAGGAAAATGGAAGTGCTTTGAAATTAAAGAATTTTGAACATACTTATGTAAGCAAGAGAAGTTGCATAACTTAAAAATTTGATGTGTTCTCTTTCCTTAGGAGTTTCAGAGACGCTGCAATACCCTCATATCATTAATAGAAAAAGAAAACATGGAAATTGAGGAAAAGGAAAGAGCTGAAAAGAAGAAAAGAGGAGCAAAAGTGACAGCAGTATGTTTGGCAGCACTTACTTTACTTCCAGTGGAGTAGAATTCAATTTTACATTGTTTCAGAAAATGTAAAAGATAATTGTAGGCACTGATTGCATTAGTAGAAATGGTGAGGTGAGAGATTAAACTGAAATATTTGTGTATTCACAGCTCTCCTAGATTTGCTTAGGTGGGTATTCCCCATGCATAGGCTTTTGTTTAAGTAGCAGAGGAAGCCTCCTTTTAGAAAGTTGCACTGCCTACTTTCTGCCTCCTTCTGTACATGTTGCTTCAGATTCTTCTCAGAGATTTTTTCCTCCCCCGCATAGTAGTTGCTGGAAGAAGAAATGAAAGTGCATCTTTTATTTTGAAGGGTTGTCACCTTTAGAACAGAATTGTGTATAAGCCAAGGTCCTGATCTTTTCATCCAATTCATGGTCTGTGTGGTGCCTGCACCACTGAGACAGTGTAATGATTTTAAGGATATAAAAAGGGTAGGAGAATTAAATGTCTATGTCAGGGAATAATGTTTGCCTTTTCATTATATATCCTACAGAGGTGAACTGAAATCTAGAATGCATTGGGGTTGTACATTCCCTTTGAATAATCAGTTATGTGTTTAAATTTATTTTTTTTATAATGCCACCATCTTGTTAAATTTATACCTATTTTTTCTCTTTAGTCACAGAAGAGAAAAGCAGATTTGGCTGCTGAGAACTCTGGAAAAAAAGATGCTAAAAAAGTGAAGTCGTGAACCTGAGAACTGAATGCTAAATATCAAACTGCCATTTTCTTCACTCCATCTATGTGTATTAATTGCCAACCTTTGTATTCATGGTACTCTTCCCCAAGTCCCATGCTTTAATTTTGCAGATTTTGTATCCTTTACAATGCCTTTCTTTACCTAAAATGTGTAGCTTTATATCTTACGCATTCCAGTATTTTTGTGTACTGTATTTTGTGAGTTTCATGTCTTTGGCAAAATTCACTCAGTCCTTGTTTTTTTGAAGCTTGTGCTGAGGTTTTAGCTTTTATATGTTTTATATGCTGCTGCTTTGAAAGAAAACTTAGATTCTATAGCTGTATTATTGTTGTTTCATATTTTAAATTTATATGGCTGTTGGAAAATAAACTGACTTAATTATTTGAAGAGAAATATACTTCACCTTTGTTTTCCCTACCCTCTCTCCCTTTTTTGGCACAGCTACATTTAGAGAGAATGTTAAGGTTTGTATAATTGTGCCTTCATCATCAATCAGATTTTTTTCAGAGGAGTACTTGGACAGGATCAGGAGCATGACAGAACGAAATCTAATTAGACTGACATCCTTGTTGGCTCTCTGCATTATACGGACATTTTCTCTGAAATGTTCAGAAGGAGACCCAGCAAATACACACTTTTTGTTTTTCTGTATCAGTGATTTCTGCTGGGCTACCTGCTTAAACACAGGGTGAGGTGTTTCTCAGAATGGCCTCTCGATGAAAACTTTTCTATGCCTCATAAAAGGAAGTGGCCAGCTCACAGCTTCTGGTGGTTGAAGTGGCAAACAAAATAATTCACTTTGTGCTTGGTAGGCTCCTCAGCTCTGCTGCCTTGTGCTCAAAGATCTTCGTTGCTCTAATTATCTCTGCTGAAGTTCTCCTTTTACCTTTTATTCAACGTGTCAGTCAGCAGCAATGGGGATATGTTATGGAGTGCTCCTTTTTAGCATTTCTATTTTAATGAAGGGATGATAGCGTTGGATGTATGATTTTTTTGACTTGGCGAGAATGGCCTTTATTAAGCAGGTTCACAGTTCCTGCTCACTTCGGAGTCTCTGCCTTTGCTGGATCAGTGGAACAGTGACTGTGGCATCTGATGTTTGACTTTCATGTTCTGTCTCTGATCTGGTGTTTAGTACAGACCTTGCTACAGTGAGACATGCCCTCATAATGTCAGGTCTAGATTTATGCAGTGTGCTTTACATGGTACTTCCCTTGAAGAATACTTGTAAACTTCTTCTAGTGCAGTTTGCTTCCTTCAGTGGTTTGAGGTGTTTTGAGATAAAGAAACCTCTTTACTCTTTGTATTTTGTGCTTTGCATTGGCTACCTTCTTCTGTGTTTGTAAAATATAGGACTTTATAAAATAAAAGTTCTTGAGCTCTGCCCATATTCTTCTATGTCATTTTAAATATATTGATATGTCTTTGAAGATTTCTGGGATCAGTATCTCTAAGTTTGATGAGGAATTTCCAGCTTTTTTCGTAGTGTCTGTTAAAGGTTTGGGGCGAATGGGTGTGATCGCTGGTTGAGCAATTCAAAAGATTAGATTCTGTATTTTGGAATGTTGCTTTTGTCCAGAGACCACGTTAATTATTTCACTGGGTTTGTATTTGTAAGACATATATTCGTCTGTTGAACTTCATCTGATGAGTTGAGAAGTACATCTGATAACGATGGGGCTCTTTCCAGGCAGGAGATTGGTTGTGGGAGTCAGAGCGTGCTTTTAAATGTGTGCAGCCCAGGTGGGACAGGTGTGCTCGGGAGAGAGGCATGTCTCCTCAGAATGTGGGTCTGGGGTTGGAGCAGTTAGCATCCTGCTTTATTCTTGGGAGGAGGACATCCATGTAATTATGGAAAAAGGCTGTGCAGCTACATGCATATATAACCACAAAGCCCTGGAGCATTGCTATTAATAGAGAGAGGAAGATGCCTTATTTACATTTGCATTTTGGCTCATGTGCCACTCACTAAGTTTATGGCCTGAAATGATAAAAAGTTAAAAGAGATGGGAAATAAAGGCTGAAAGAGCCAATTAAAATGTTTATGGAATTATATGGCTTGGTCTAGAGCTTATTCTGTTGCTCCTATTTAGCATTGGATGAATACTTTAATGTTTTAAGTCTTGAAATAAGTGTATTCTGGTTTTGTTTACTGTAGATTAGCTTTGTTTGACTTGCATGTTTTTGTGTATCCAGTTTCTCTGTGTTGCAAAGTGTATGGGAAATTTAAAATGGTACTATCTCAACATGTTGTTTTATGCAGATTTCTTGGTTTGAGCTACCACTTGAGTTAAAGTTCATTTGTGTCAATGACATGACACAGAAACCACATAGCAAAAGATGATGCAATTGTTCTTTCAGATCTTATCCCTTGATCAGACAGCTTCTCTGAAGAATGATAGATTCTCCCAGGAACTATCTGTTACCTCTTGCAGTCTGTAGTCCCTAGTTAAACTGAATGTGCTGTTGAGCAGCAGTCCTTGAGAGCACTTGGACATTATAAACCAGTTCCTAGCAGATTGAGCTTTCCCATCCATCATGTCCCACAGCGATAACTAAAGAAAATTGCTAACAGCTGCTGGTCAGGATTAAAGGAAAATGGATCTTTCTCTTCCCTTTTTCATTCTTCCAGTTGCAGATACCAACATGGTGTGTGCCTAGCGGTATCTTAAATTACATGCTGCTGTGACTCAAAATTAGGTGACAGAAATGAAAGCATCTTCCTACTTTTAACTGCTATTTTCTTAGGTGAGGAATACTGTTTGTACGAAATTAGTAAGTGCTGGCTGTTATGTGATAGAAGACTTCAGAAATTTTAGAGTTGCCAAAAATGCTGCAAGATAAAACACTTTGAGAATTAATTTAGTTCCTTTTCAGTGGACAAGTAACATTTGTGTAAACATCAGGCTTGGAAAGAAGTCACCTAGCACCTTTGACTCACCAGGCAGTGCACGTGACATCCTGGGAGAGGTCACGGCAATTCACATTTTCATCATTTCCAACTTACTAGTCCTTTTATTTTGGAGTTACGTTAGTGATGACACTAAAAAAGTAATGCTGCTAACCACCTTTATTGTATTTTATTTCAGTTTGTTACAATGACACAGAGAAGAAATGGACTTTCTTCTTGCTGGTAATATTAGACCATATTTAGATGCTGGTTTGCACAAGTGGTGTTACTATACTAAAATACTAAGTCAGATTTTTTTTTTCTTGTAGATTAGCATTGCTTGATTTAGTGCTAATGCTGGTAAGGGTTTAAGAAAAAAGCAGCTATCACTCTTTGAGATGATGAGCAAGGAGTACAGTATACAGGAATTGATCAGAATCTCTCTAAGAGCCCGATGGTGATGCCAAACTGATTTTTGCTTTTATATATTCTTCATGTCTATTTGTGGCTTTGTAGCTATATGAAGGATGTATAAAAGCAAAACTCAGTTTGCCATCAGTGGAAGAACTTGGTTGTGCAGTGCCTGCAGTTCCTGCTGCGTGCTGCTGTGTTACAGGCACTCTGTGCGTGCCTCCTGCCCACGTTCAGGGTTAAGTACTTGCAGTGATGAGAAATAAATGCCAAAGCATTACAGGTTGAAAAAAGGGGGAATTTTGCAGTCAACACCCATTTATGTGAATGCAAAATGATGAGGTTGGTGCACTCATTGGCACTTGTGATGCTGGAAGGGATTGATTGATCACCAACTGTAGTTCTGAGCTGCCTAAAGAGAGGTTGGCAGCTGTTACATTTTTCTGAATTTTATCTGGTCCACACACTTAGCTTCAAGCATGTATGTAAATGCATTCGTGGCTCATAGCTCTAATGTTTGATATGTTCTGTTTCTGAAAGACTTAAAGTTGAACTTAGTTTGATATTTTGAAATGTAATGTACTCTTCAATTGCATTTGCATGGTATCCATCCTTTCATGAGAGCCTTAATAGGAGTAATATTTGCTGCCTCAAAGGTGTGTCAGTGTTGTGTTGTTCAAGATAGCTTCTGAACTTTTTCAATCTGGGGTTTGTTTCTTAACTTGTACATATACGAAAATAAAAGTTAATATGAACCTGATGTCTGCTGGTCGTTCTGGTACCCAGGGGTCTGTTAGTGTATCAGGTTGTTATTATAACCTGCTTTAAATCCTGGCCGGTGTTGGGACAGACGGGTGCTGAAGTCAGGAGCAGGAAGATGCACAGGCATGGGATGTGCTCCTAGCTGGGACTAAGCCTTTGCCTCTAGGCCTTAACTTCAAATCCTGCTGGGTCACTTTCCATGGTGGGTATTTTCACGTGGAGGCTCCTCGGAAAGCTATCCGAATGAACAGATGGGGTGTGTTGGCACAGTGCCCAGTCCCTGTGCGAGCCCTGCTCTCACAGCAGCCTCCCTGTCCAACAGCTGAAATGGCGAGAGAAAAGGCTGAATCCTGGAAAAAACTGCCCGTGCTAGGCAGGGGTGAGAGCTGGGCTGGGAAAATCTGCCTGGAATTAACTGGAGAGTGATGGCCAGATCTATCCATTTTTATTGCTAGCAAATGGGAATTGAAAGTGAAGCCGCTGTAACTTGCTGCTGAGTGAGTGGCGTCAGGAAGGCGCTGGAGCTGTCGCTGGTGTGGAGCACACACTGCTTGTGAAGGCACTGCTGCCTGGGCTTGGCTCCTCTCTGCCTTTCCTCTCTGTCGCTGGTGTGGAGCACACACAGCTTGTGAAGGCACTGCCTGGGCTTGGCTCCTCTCTGCCTTTCCTCTCTGTCGCTGGTGTGGAGCACACACAGCTTGTGAAGGCACTGCCGCCTGGGCTTGGCTCCTCTCTGCCTTTCCTCTCTGTCGCTGGTGTGGAGCACACACAGCTTGTGAAGGCACTGCTGCCTGGGCTTGGCTCCTCTCTGCCTTTCCTGCCTGCGCTGCTGACCTCTGGTTACCCATTGGGAGCCCAGGTGGTGGTGCTGGATCTGAGGGGAGGAAAGGGGAAGGTGCAGAAGCTCCATCCACTGGGGACACGGTCCGTGGTGTGGCAGCACTGAAGCGCTCTGTGCGATTTCTGTGTTTCCAGGGCTGTAGTCTGTACGAGAAGGGAATGCAGTGACCTTGTACCTGGTAGGTAACACCTGTGCTAATTACCAACTCAGCCCCGCCCTGATGACTCATAGCTGTGCTAATTACCAACTCAGCCCCACCCTGATGACTCACAGCTGTGCTAATTACCAACTCAGCCCCGCCCTGATGACTCACAGCTGTGCTAATTACCAACTCAGCCCCGCCCTGATAGGTAACACCTGTGCTAATTACCAACTCAGCCCCACCCTGATAGGTAACACCTGTGCTAATTACCAACTCAGCCCTGCCCTGATGAGTCACAGGTGATCCAATTAAGGTGTGATGAACAGGTGGGGCTTAGCTGAGGGGAGGGATTATGAAGGAAGAGGAACCTTGAGGAAGAGGGCGTGAGAGGATGAAGAATCCTGAAGTGGGAAGAATCACGGCTGTGAGGTCAGTCTGGATGTGCAGTTGGAGCCTGTTTTTGGAACCTGCAGTCACAGTGTAGCTGGGTCAAAGCCTGCAGTCAGAGGCTGCAAGGGAAACCTGCAGCAGGAGCTGCTGCAGCCAGAGTCAGTGAATGGTTGGAGTCAGGATGGCCGAGCTGGAAAGAGGAAAAAACCAGGGCCCTTTTCATGCTCTGATCAACCAGAGGTCTGTGTCTCAGCTCCAATATGAGAGCTGCTGCAGCAGTAGCCCAGCAGTCTCCTCAGAGTTGCCATTCCTCTCCAAACACGCACCCAAGCTGCCTGCCTGGCTGGTTAGTTGCCATGTAAGAGATGATTTGAGGCTGTCTTCCCATCCAAAAGTTGTGTTATGTTCAACTTCAAAGGCCTCTGTCCGAGTTTAACGTGAGCTGTAGCTAACGTGGCCCTCGCTGTGATGCCCAGAGCCAGCCTGCAGGGTCTGTGCTGCCTTTGTGTCAGAGCACGTTCCCTGACTGCTTGGAGGCAGGCACGTCTGCCCCACAAAAAGCAGGACTTCTCTTTTGGGACTTACCATTAAAATTATATTGCTGTAGTTAAAAAAACCAAACCAAAAGACTCTACCCTTTCAAAATGTGTCGGCATTAATTTATGGCTTCTATACGTGCGTATCTCTGAAATAATTTTACTTATTTATGTTACAAAGGGTTGATTAATGTCATGTGACTGAACGTGCGGAAGAGGTACAAGGAGTTTCTTTTCCTTAACTGTCAGCCCTGGAGACTCAGCATTTTCTTTCAATATTCAAAAAGAAATTTAATTTGAACTTTTTGTGATGCTCGCTGGTAATTAACTGCTCCGTGTACTGCATCTTATTATGCTATGGGCCTGAAGATTTTCTGTTGGAAACGAAAATCGATTTCAACAAATTCAGTTGTTGCCATCTTATTAGGTTATGGTACTCAATGTAAATTAAAGTTCTGAATTTGTCATCGATCAATAGATGCAATTATTGATTTGGGATGTATGAGGTAAAAAGTGAATAAGTAAGTTTTTGTCTTTGTTTTTATAACATGAAAACACGTCAAAGTTTATTGAGCTGCAAGTTACTTTGTAGTGAACCTGAGGCAGAATCAGAAACGCAGGAGTAATGTTAGTGTGTTTATGTTTGTTGTTGTGAAAATGCTGGCTGTCAGGCACCTTGGTTTACAAGTTTGTTTAGAAGCCTGGGGTGCAAGGGTGGGTTTGGCTGGCTGATCCCAGTGCCCATCCATGGGTGTTGTGCACAGCCAAACCCATCGGAAATCAGCGTCTCTGCAGGGGAGGCTTTGCAGTGCTCAGGGTATCTGGAGGGAACTGAAGCAGTAAGGATCAATAACACCCCACTGATGCACCCCATGCGGATCAGCGCTATCTTCTGCCCTGGAGTGAAGCCACTGAGGGCTCTGTAACTTGTTCTGGGCTTTGGGGAGGATGTGCCACGCCTTGCTCAGAGCTGTGCTGGTGCGTGCCCGACGAAGCGCCGTGGGAAGAAGGCTGCCTGTGTTTGGGGGAGAGCTGAGAGGGGGCTGCTCTCACTAACTGATGCCGTTGTTGGGGTCCCTGGCTGTTCCTGCGGGATTTGCCAGGCAGTGCAGGAGCCTGGGCTCTGGGCTGGGCGCTGCCCTGCTGTTGTGTGTGTGCTCTGGGGCTGCAGCACGCTCCTTTCTCTTCAGCCTCTCTGTGTTTCCCCTGCTGAGCTCTGCTTGTGCCCTGTGTTTCCTTTAGGGGCAGGATGGGTGTTTGTCTCCGGTGATGGCAGCACTAAGGGATGTGGGCTGTGATCTTGGGAAGGGTCTGGAGGCGCTGCTGTGATGTTAATAAAAGCCTGGTAACAAGATTCGGTGTCTGCAGCTCCTTCCAATTCATGGCTGCTCTGAGTAGTTCTCAGTATCAGGGCCTTGGCTATATATAAAAATAAGTACTTGATTTGCTTTCTAGTGAATTAATGACGTGCTGGTGGAATGATTAATGAATAAGAAATCACGAGTGTCACTGGCACACAAATGGAAATCATCGTTCCCTTAACAAATTTTTTTCTAGTTGGGTTTAAGTTTCCGTTGGGAATTACAGTTTTGCTAATTTAACAAAACCACCTGATAAATAACTCATCATTTTTTATAGACGTCTGTTAAATAAATCTATATTGAAGTACCAAGAAATGACACTTGTAGAAGAAACATTGCTGCAAATAATGAGAAAATTGCAGATGTATTTTATACCTCTTCTGAAAATCAAAAGGTCTCATAAATACAGTCTGTAAAAATGTCTGTGGAAGAGTTAACATAACTGTACAAGCAATAAGCCTGACCTTTCAGTGTAATTTATTTTAGATTTGCTCAATCCTTTTTTATTAAAACTAGCACATCTGAAGCAGAATTAAATCCTATTATACCAGCTCTGTGATTGTATCAATTTCTCTCTGCCATGGCACACTTTATTAAAAATTACTTTGTTTCATATTGGTTAAAGCAATCAGGGGAGTAAATGAAGTTTTGTGGTTTTGGTAAAGAAAGAAGAGTGTGGTTTCTATCCCTGAGAGCAGTGGAAATTGCTGTGAGGATCAGCTGAGTTCCAGCCCTGCAAAAACCAGTTCAGGTGAAGGTTTCCTCTGTGGTGGTGAGACCCAGGTCCCCCCCCCAGTGTCTGCCCTGGTCCAGGGACCAGCTTACACGGGACCAGCTGCCCTCGGTGCTTTTGTCCTAGCCAAGAATATTCCTCTAAACGGGACACCACTTCTTGTTTCTGCCTCCTCCTCAGCTCTGTGTGTCTGTGCAGCCTGTTCTTGTTTCTGCTGCCTGAGGTGCCTCAGCTGCCCCCTTGATCTGAGCAGGGATGTGTGCTCGTGGCCATCCCCTGCCCGTGTCTCACCCCTCTCTCTCCGGGGAGTGTTTGTCATGCTGGTGTTGGTGTTTGCTCCAGCAGCTGTGAAAGTGCTCCTGTATTTTCTGTCCTTGAGAGGGTTTTATCTGCTTGCTTTTTTTCCCCCTTTCAATTTCTTGCAGCGCAGCATTGGGTTGCAAGAAGGGGGTTTAGATGGGGCCAAGTATTTTTATTTTTGTGGTTTAAAGTCTGTCTGGTGCTTTTTAACTGACCAGGATCCACAGCACTTTAGAGTATTTACTGCTCCTCTTTAATGGGCTGTTTACAATTCCAGGACCAGCCTCAGCAGCCTTGCAGAGCATATTTCCATGCTGATGACATGTTTACAGTGAATAATAAGAACTGACACATTTTGTGTGCACAGGTTAATGCCACCAAATCAGGTGCTATAAATCGTTGTGGGTGGGTAGCTGGTGCAGAAATCTGTTTTTTCTTTTCAAGAGCGTCATAGCAAGAACTGGAAAACACATCAGATAATTCCACACTTCCTCTCCTCACTGCAGGTTGCCTTTTTCTTCCCCTCCCGTGTGCACAGACTGGGGGAAGAGGTTTGGCCATGGCTCTCCTGAAGGGATTCACTTTGTGGGAGAAGGTGACCAGGACAGCCTCAGAGCAGCTCTGGGTGCTTTGAGGATCACCCTGGTGAATTCAGCAGCTCCTCTGCATTGCCTCTCCAGAGTCTCCCCTTCCTGCAGAGCAGTTCAGCTCAGCTGCTCTCAGTGCCTGCAGTGCTTTTATTGCTGCTGAGGCTCTGCTGAGGCAGAGCAGCCTGAGAGCATCACTCTCCTCCCCGCAACAAAGCGGCTCCAGTTCTGGCCTTTAAAGCAGCGCTTCAATTTGGGAACTCTCAAGCAGCCTTTTGCTTTTAAAATGCGTTCAGGGTGTTATGTCAGGGGAGGAGAAGGGGCTGGAAATGCAGCTCAGGCAGGGGATGAGGCCTCTGGGCAGCGTTAGTGGTGCTGTGGGATTACAGAAAGGGAAAATGGCTTATTGCTGATTTCCATCTGCCCGCAGCAGACCCTTCCAGGTGCAGCGTGTTTCATCTGGTGCTACTGGAAATGCTCCAAACCTGCAGTCTCCTAGGCTTTGGGACTGGATATTTTTAGAGAAAGCCACTTATATGCAAATAGGAGGAAAAGGAGAAGCTTCTAGAGGAGAGCAGCCTGTTCATCTCTGAATCAGGTCTGAGTTTGAGCCGGCTGTTTGGGTTATAAATGCTGCCTTCAGCATTCCCTTGGAACAGTTTTGGTTCTGGTGACAAGCAATGAGCCGATGTCAAGAAATCCTTTGTTTTGTTACCAAATAACTGCATTACAGCCAGCTCCAGAACCTTTCCCTTCCTTTCTGGAGAGGAAGCTCAGGGTGCAGGAGGGTTTGCTGCGCGCTGCACTTGCCCAGTCCTTGGCCTCACCACTAAGAAAATCACCAGTGTTAACTTGAAGGCACAACAACAAAACTCATTTCACACAGCCCATTGAACATTAGACATTAAAAAAAAACAAACATCTTCTGTCCCTTCCTCCAGGTGGAACCTGTGACCTGGAGGTGGAATTGCTCTCCTGCAGTCCTCTGGAGCCTGCAGTGTTTGTGTTCATCCCACAGAGCACTTCTTCTGCATCAAAAAGCAAATTAATCTGTCACTGAGACTAATCCTGCTTGTCTCAGGAGTAAATGCAATTTTCAAATGTAGGGGGGGCAATCTGAGATGATTCTTACATTCTGAGTCAGAATGTCAGGAAAAAAATGTTTGCATCGATTTGGTTATGTTGGTTTTTTTTTTTTTTTCCTGTGGAAGTCAAGTGACTGCTTTTGACTTAGGTGATTTTTACAGGAGGAAAAAAGATGGGCAACATAATAATGTAGAAGTCTTTCACTTCCAAAAGGCAACTTGTGGGTTTTTGGGTTTTTTTTCTGATTTGGAAATGGGATAGACAGAAAATGGGATTTTATGCCAGCAAGTGGCCCCATCTGTCATCCCAATCACTGTGGGATTTGCTTCTCTTTCAGAATTGAGTAATCCCTTCCTGGCCAGGGAAGACTTGGAGAAGTGGACAACTAGAGAGGCAGCTGCAAAAGTGCACGAGTCTTTATTTTATGCTAAAAACCCCGACAGTTTCCAGCTTTCTTGAACTCCTGACTCTCCAGTAATTTAAATGAAGAGATGTGGGTGTAGTCCATCAGTCAATCTTTTCTTGTACTGATAAAACTCCACAAACGCCCTGCCTGGACGCGTGGCCTGGCACGGGGTCTGAGACTGAGGAGGATTTTGTGAGCACAGCTCAGTTTCTGAGCAGGCTGTTGGGCAGAGGCTCAGTGCTGAGGGAGCCCCATCTCCTCATGTCCCTGTAGTTTATATCCCGTGCCAGGGACGTGCGTAGGAATAATTAGTGAAATAAATACTCAGGTGTCGATGCTCTGGCAGGAGGTAGCCAAGGGAATTATCTGTGTGCAAAAGGATGATTTAAGTTGAGAGCAGCTACAGGGGATAATTGATGCCAAATCTGCCATTACCATTGATTTGGGCATAATTAGTTTGGATGAAAACAAAATACCGTCATCAAAAATAATAAATTTAAGCGTGGCAGGTAATTCAGGAGTCAGAAGCTTTCATCAGAGGTGTTTGAGGAAGGTGTTTTGATGCTTCTGCTCTGATTCTGTGCCTTGGTGCGCTGGCTCTGCCTGGTTTGCACCGGTTGGGCACGGATTGTACTACAAGGAAATGATCCTGACTCCCAGCATTAGCAAGCTTGTTTGTGCGCTGTGTTTGGAGAGCTCTGCAGTGAAGGGACCTCTCTGACCTGTTACTGCGTTGTGGATTTCATGCGTCTCCTTTACAGCTCGCTTGAAGATTGGCTTTTATTTCTGGATCTGCTACTAGTTTACAAAGGCTGATGTGGCCGCTCTTTGTTGTGAGCTGTTGTAACTGGCTCTGAACTAACCTCAGTTTCCTGCTCTTGCCCTCTCACTGCACGTGTTTTGAGCCCCTTTGCCTTCACCCAGAGGACCAGGCTTTTCTCTGGCTCTGTTCCCTGCCTGCCCTGCAGGGTTTTCTGCCTTCCACAAAGGGAAGCCCAGTGCAGCCCTGTGCTCCCCCAGTCCCCTGGAGAACGTTCACAGAGGGTGTGGGAAGTCAGATTTCACTCCTTCTCATGGATTTAGGGACAGATCTCCAGCCACAGTGCTGCCTCCCCCACCAGTGCTCTGATGGTCTGTGAGCATCCTCTGAAGGGACCCGTGGCAGCTGGCTCTGGAGGATGCAAAGCAGCCTCACAGCTGCTGAATTAACACCTACTCTTTCATTTTGCTGCGTGGAGGGGGACAAAATGACGGTGGTGGAGGTGTAGGAGGGCTGCCAGTGGGCTGATGTGGTGAGGAGGGTGCAGGCAGCTTTCCCAGCTGGGTGCAGCATGGCTGGGGGGAATTGATGCCAGCAGCGGTGTCCTCATCCATCTCCTGAGGGACACTGCTGCAAACTGAGCACTCCAGGGAGCTGCACCTGCGTGAAACCTGTGTGCAAGGTGCTTGTTCACAGGGGAGTGAGAAACGAGCAATGTACTGCCAGACTGAGCGGGGCAAAAAAGGATTTGAGAACTGGAGGGAAGAAGCAACTGAAAAAACAAATCTGTTCCAAGGTGTGTGACCCTCACTCTGAGCACCCTCACTCTGCTTGAGGCTGTGTTTTCCAGCGTTTTCTGTTTTTTCACGATGGGTTGCTGACCTTTCACTTGATAGCAAGTGGCCCAGTGCCTTCTGCTGAGCTGTGCCAGCCCAGGAACCGTGCCCTGGGGCCAGGCTGGGTGCCAGCTGCCAGCCCTGGGGCCAGGCTGGGTGCCAGGCTGGGTGCCAGCTGCCTGCCCTGGGGCCAGGCTGGGTGCCAGGCTGGGTGCCCTGGGGACAGGCTGGGTGCCCTGGGGACAGGCTGGGTGCCAGCTGCCTGCCCCAAGGACAGGCTGGGTGCCAGCTGCCTGCCCTGGGAGGTTCCAGAGCAGGTTCCAGGGGCAGATCCAGCATTTCAGCAGCAATATGGGAATGAGGTGCACTGTGAGGGCGATGTTCACTTTCACCATCATCCTGGGAGTGTCAGGTGTGGCAAATGCACCCATGAATGCCCTGGCAGGGTGGCTTTTTGCTGGAGCCCTCCAGGAACAGGCTGGAACACCACAGGCCCTGTGGAGAAGGGTAAATCGGGAGGGAAGGTGGCCACAGGAGTGAGAGCCATCCATCTGGACAGCCTCAGCTCCCCAGGCCATCCGCTCTGTGCATGAATGGAAGCAAGTCATTTCCACCCCTTCTGAGGTTTCTTCTCGTATTAGAAGGTCACCAATCATTTCTGACTGATCAGCAGGATTTATTTCTTCCAGGCTGCAGAAATTTAACGTTTTGTTGGGTTTTTTTGTTGTGTTGCGTGGCTGCTCCTTCCGAGGGGCATCTCTTCATTGCTGGAGCGGATCATGGAGCCAGCACGGCTCCAAGGGAACGGGAGGATGAGCACTTGCACAGAGAGCTGCCTGGGGTTTGGACAGCAAGAGGCCAAAGGAGATTGTTTATAGTCTAGCCCAGTAAATGAGTTTAATCTATATAAACTCTTGATAAGGAGCTGGTTCCTCAGACACTAAGTGTCAGAGTAATTCGCTGGTACCAGGTTCAATTTATGCTGACAGAGGAGCTGGCTCATATATATTTCCTTTTTAATTTACATTTGGCTGTTTTCCGTTTCTGGGAAATGAATTCAGCAGAACCGAGGCCACTTAGGGAAAGTGTCTGTGTGAGGCTGGAGGAAAATCTAGCTGGACAAATCTGCTAGTTCAGATTCGTAGCTGTACTGAATTTGAATTAGACCTTTCAAATATCTTGGTTTAAACAGGCAGCAAAGGTAGGCTGGAGGAGCAGGATGGGGACATCAGCTTTGTCCTCTCTGCTGACGTCCCCTCTTGTAGCGTGCACGTGGTCAGGCACAGGATGACAGACCTGGATTTGCTGGGAAATCATCAATCCAGAGGGAAAAGGAAATTAGGGGTTCATGCTGCCCTCACTCACGTGTGGGTCAAGGAGTTTCAGATCAGAGTTAAAGAGCAGTGGTGGCTGTGAGGGGAAGAGACAACACACGAGTGTGAATTTGCTTCCCACCGCCTGGAAGGTGTTTTTCTTCCCGAACTTCGAGGAGGGCTGTGCCCAGTGCTGCTGCCTGGTCCTTCTGTACCGCAGCCCAAAGTCCCACAGAGCTTCAGAGGGGGCAGGGGGGTGAAGATTTGAAATGAAAAGATTCTCTGAAATGCCAACAATGTGGTTTGTAATAGGGAAGTATAAATTAACTAAGGAGAGGAAAGCAGTGTCTGTTGAAAACAGATTAGTAAGGAGTGTGCCTGTGGATGCCTGGGTAGCTTTACCAAGCAGTCAATTAGAGTCAATTATCATCCTCAAACTCCTCACCCCGTGTTTAGTATGCGTGCAGTGTGTCCAATTTAGCTTGTGCTGTTTCATAGGTTCACAATTTTCTCCCTGTGTCTGAAATGATCTAGCTGGAGACACCAGGAAAGCGCCAAGCTTTAAGTATATGACCATTGTAATTCTTTTGACTGAAACCTGATTTGATTCAGTTGAAAATGACTTCAGTGTATTGGATTTACGGTTCATTTAACAAGTGCTGTAGATGTCAATACATTAGTGTAAACCTGATGCTGGTAGTAATTTGGTTTCTAATGAGGTTCCCCAGCAGTATCCAGCTATGAAAAATGGGACATTCCTCACTGGAGCACAAAGTGCACCTGCCTGATGGCAGATGTTGTCTGAAGCCCTGCTACTTCACTTTCTGGGAAGAGCGTGGTATTACATCTTGCTGTGGGCTTTAAAAGTGCCTGAAACTGATAAAATGTTAAAAGAACAGATTGGAAAGAATAAAAGATTGCGTTTTAGAAGTTCTGTTTTAATTATGGGTTTAAATTACAACTTTTATTTCTTGCAGTCTTAATTGTGCCGTTGTTGCAGATGCAAAATTTCAGCCAGGTTTAAAGGAACTTAAAAGAGAAACCTTTTATTTTTATGGGACTGTGATCAGGTGTTCTCCTTGCCTCCCCACTGTCTCCAAACCGTTTCACTGAATGATCCTCCTGGTGTAGTATGGAGATAGGTGTAGTACAGAGAAGTGGTGTCTCCCTGTCTCTTGACCCTTCTGTTCCCTCTCTGGATGTGAGATAAGTTTCAGAAAAGCAGCTGTAAAAAATACTATCCCCTTTCAGGGCAAAATGTGCGGCCAAAAGCGTGTCAGGAGCTCTAAGTCCCCTTTGGGACAGACCCTTCTGTGCTGGGCAGCCCAGAGGCACACCCTCCTTCAGCACTTGTGCTCAGAAAATGCCTTTAAATTCTTTATGTGCTGCCAGGTTAGCTCTTGTTTCAGCATTAAGCTGATTTCCATGCTTTGAGGCATTGCTGATCAATATGAGGGTATTTGAGAGCCTGAGCCCAGCAGACTGCTGGTGTGAGTAAGGGTACAGAAAATACCAAATTTGAGGGCTCTGGAGTGATTTTGGGGTGATATAACCCCAAATTTGGAGGTTTGGGGGTGATTTGGGGAGGACTTTGACCCTAAAATTTAGAGGGTCTGGGGGAGTTTTCAATCCTACACAAAGCAGCCTTTCACCATCTCCCAATTCTCTCCACGTCCCAGCTGGAAATCCAACTCCTTTTGCTCCTCTGCACTTCTTAATTCCCTTCCTTTGCTGTTTAGCTGCTGAGTGCTGCAGCAGATAATGGAGGAGGCTGTTCAGAACGAAATGGCGTGGCATTTTCTGCCCTTTTGTAAGCTACATAAAATAAAGATGAACTCTTTTCTGCCCGTTCCAGCCAAGGCACGGCTCGGTGCAGGGTGTTGGCTCTTTATTTTCCCCTGCCTCCAGCCAGGTACTGGCTTGGAGCAGAATTTACAGGCAGGTTGTGTGCGCTAATTTTATCTTCTCCTTTTGTATATTCATGTTTAATGACTCCAGATACAATTCACGGTCTGGGCATACCCAGCTGCTGATCTAAAATCAGAAGAACGGAGTCCCAAGAGGTGGAGTTGGCACCTCAGCACCTTTCTGAGCTCTCCCCTCCTGCCTGGGACGAAGGAACCCCGGCCCTGCGGCAGCAGAAGGCGCTGCCTGCCCGGGTCACGTTTCCTGCAGGATTTGCATCTTTCTAAAAGCACTGTGAGATATTTGTGTGGCCACCAGACAGCAGGAACACCTGCACCATGTCTTGCAGCAGCCAGGACATCAGCCTTTGGTGATTTGTGTCCTCATGTGATTGTTCCTAGGTCTAATCTTGTAGCGCTGTGAAGATGTGAGAGGGCAGAAGTACCAGCGCTGCCATCTCCTAATGGTCTAAAACGAAATCAAGGTCAAAAAATTACAATACATAAATTCATGTGAAGTTATTTTTCTTGTCTTCCTCTGTCTGCTTTCCTGATTCCTGTTTTCTAGGCTTTTAGGAAGCCACAAACGAGTTGGTGGGTTTTCAGTTGCCTGCTTTAATATGGTGTGAGTCTGACACAACCTCAGGTTTGCAAGCCCTGGAAATAGAGAATAAAGAGCCTTGTTGTTCATGTCTGAGATCTGGCAATACAGCTTATTCTCTTCTGGTCCCTTTTATCATGCAGCTTGACAGAAATGCTTTGTTTGTTATTTAAAAAAAAAAAAGTGTTTGTTAAAAGTTAATATTTTTTTTTGTAAAGGCTCATCCATCCTGATATAACATTAGCAATTCTACTTTGTTCTTCTGTGAAGCAAGTTTCAGTTTACAGGTACATCTGCTTTCCATTCCACAGCTTAAAGAAAGTCGTCAAAAAAATCTTAAAACCTACTTAATGAAGCCTTTTAAATGCTCATCCTGCACTTTTGAGTGAAGAGCAATTTATATTTCATAAAAGTAGAAGCTGAGCTGCAAGCTGTAAGTAATTATCATATAATTAAATGTCTACTAGGAAAGAAATGAAAACTCAGGCTTCTTGGGAGGCTTCCGTGACTGGTTTATGCAATCACAAATTAAATTACATTTCTTTACCTTGTGAATGTTCTGGAGGTGCACCTTGGAGACTGCTAAGCTGTGTTAAAAGGGGAAGGGAGTTTATCAAACCAGTAAATTCCATGGGCCAAGAAGAAGAACACGTAAATATCTGTGGCGGGCTCTGCAAATGTGATTGTGCTTTTCCTGCCTGGAGCCGTTTGCAGCTGCTAATGAAGAAAACCCGATGTGAGCAGCAGTTTGAGTGAAATGCTGTGGTGTGAGGTTGCTGAGTTCCAGTTTCCATTTGTTAAAATTGAGGTGGGGGTGTTGGAAATCAGGAAATTTGCACGGAGGATTAACTCTCCATGCATTTAAATTTCCTGTATGCTAGGCAAGGAATCCCCTTCCAGCACCCAAAGGGCAGTGAGTTTGTGGGTGGCCCATCTGCTGGAATGTTGAAGGAAGGAGCCTCAGCTCCGTGGTTTCCAGTTTCTACTAGTGCCAGTGCTTGTTGGAATGATGGCATTCACTGAAGGAAATGTGGTAAGGGAAGTGATGAAGCTGTGGCACATCAGCAGGTGCACTTTGTATTCCTGTTGGCATTTGAGATGGTACACGGCTCGCTTTCACCTGAATGTGGGAAAAGCTGAAGTATTTAAGGACAGGAAGCCCCGAGCTGGAGCCGTTCTAATTTAAGGAGCTGCTGCCAATATGCAAAAATGAGGGAAGTATTTTCCTGAACTGATGGGATTAAATAACACTTTCTGTGTGACTTGGCTTAAAGAACTGGAAGAGTGAAGGTTGCATCGTGTTTTTGCAATGTGTTTGTCTTGCATGAAACTTTACAACAAAAAGGACTGTTGTAGTCCTGCCTCTGAGAAGCTCTGGTACTGTGCTGCTCAAGGGGCTTCTTTTAGATCAAGTGTCTCTGGACCACGAGAATATAATTTTTATCTCCTCAAATGAAGATAAATCTCATGGTGCCTTCAGCGTACGGTGCAGTGATGGTTAATAAACTCCATTCACAGCTGTATGCAGCAGGGTGATGACAGTGTAGTGTTATTCTTTATGGTGTGTCAAGGGGACACGTAATTGGTGTTGGCTTGCCTTCTCCCTCTTTTCCCTAAGGTTAACTGCTTTAACCTTGATTTAGGGCTGTGGTTTTTTTCTCACTGCGTTTCTCCATTATACATTATTTGGTTTGGTTACAGTCACTAGACTTTAACTGCTCTGACATATTAATTTTTAAGGGCACAAATGACTTCATTAAAATAATGTCCTTCAGATAAGTGCACTTGGCATTGTGATTGGAAGTGGACTAAAGGAAATATGAAGCATCAACTCCTCTACATTAAGAATTTATTATGGGAACCAAACCTAGTAGAATATGTATTTGAAGTGCTTCTTCGTTAACCTTTAGAAGCTCAGTAGCCTACATCCCTGAAGTGGTTGGGAGTTTCCTTTCTAATGTGCATTTAGTCAGATTTGGTTTATGTTTACAATCTCAATTATATGGAACGCTGCTTTCTTAGTATCACAGCACCATGGAATGGTTTGGGTTGGAAGGGACCTTGAAGATCCTCTAATCCCACCCCTGCCATGGGCAAGGACACCTTCCAGTAGCCCTGGCTGCTCAGAGCCCCATGCAGCCTGGCCTTGGACACTTCCAGGGATGGGGCAGCTGTCACAGCTACAGCCAGCAAAGATAAGTGTGATCAAAAGGGCTGGGTGAGCTGGGGAGGAGGATCACGAATGGGGGAGTCATGAAGAAGGGTCCTGGGGAGAGAGAATCACTGCTGTGGGGTCAGTCTGTGTCTGTTGTTGGAACCTGCAGTCACAGTGTAGCTGGGTCAAAGCCTGCAGTCAGCGGCTGCAAGGGAAACCTGCAGCAGGAGCTGCTGCAGCCAGAGTCAGCGAATGGTTGGAGTCAGGATGGCTGAGCTGGAGACAGGAATAAACCAGGGCCCTTTTCATGCTGTGATCAACCAGAGGTCTCAGCTCATTTCTACCCTCTTATGAGAGAGCTGCTGCAACAACCTCACCTCCCTCCCAGTCCAGAGTATCTTCCTAGTTTCTAGTTTAAATGCACTCTCTCTCTGGTTTCCCTTCTCCCAGTTGCTGCTTTTCTCTGGGTGCTGTCTCAGTGTGTTCCTGGAGCCCTGGTGTCACCTCCCCTGTGGCTGGAGGAGGACCATGTGAGGCTGCCTCAGGAGCTGCAGGCTCACCTGGGGCTCCCGTGGCACCCTGGCGGATTTTGAGGTGCCCCGAATCGAACAAGTTATCCCAGACGTGTACTAATGCAACTGCAAGCTTTTAGCTGAGTGGCAATTCCTGCTTACTCTTCTCCAGGGCTGTCCTCAGCTCTTAGAAGGGCTTTTAGATATTTTTTTTTCATTAATCAGCAAGTTTGCAGAAGTGAAATGCTTTGAGATAGTGATGGTCCAAAGGGCCCACGAACATGTGCTTGCTGCAGAGCACATCCCGACATCCAGCATCGCCCAGCAGTGATTTTTTACCGTGTGCTGGAGGCCAGGGAGGGCCTGAGCCAGAATTACAGCTCGTTTTTCCTGTCTGCCCCAGAGCCTCACAGCACATTTGATGAACACAGTGCACTGCTTTGGGGTGATGAGGCCCCGGCCATTTCCTTCATTTCTTCCAGAGCAGCGCTGTAAAATGAGGTGTATAAATGCTGAGCCTGCTGCAGATTAAAAAACATTTCCTAAAAAATAAAGTTAAAATTGAAGCTGACCCAAGTTAAAAAGCAATTTTCCCTGAGAATGCGAAGGCATAAAGGAAAGTGCCTTGGCATGGTTTTAAGTGGGCCTCTGAATGTGGAAGATAGACGGCAGGAATAAAAGGACACACGCCTTGGTGGGGTGCTGCAGATGGAGAGAGCCCCGGAGCAACATGCTAGGGGCAAATTTCAATTAAATGAGCACACTTCTTGCAGCTATTAAATTCTGCCTAGATAAATGGATTTTTAGAAGAATATATGTATTTTTTTTGAAACCATGAAGTCGCTTGATAAGGTAGTAATAAATCTGTCAGAACTTCTGCTTTGACCAAAGCTTAGCTGTAATACAGGATTCATTTCAATACCTAAAGCCATTTTGGGGTGGGAAGAGACTTTCCCAGCTTTGGAATTAGATTTCTCTGCAATGGGTATTATGTTCTTGACCCCAGAGCAGTGCCTTTGAGGAGCAGCAGTATTTAAAATCCTCTGTAATGCAATAAGCTGAGCGGCTCCATGCGTTCTAAGGCAGCACTGATGGTGGCCCTTGTTAAGGCACTGAACATGTGTGAGGTAAACATAGGGCTTTCTCCAGGATAATTAATAATTTAATCTCTGTGAAGAAGAGGTTTCTCTTCATTTATCCCAACCACTCTTTGATTTTTCTCTTCAGCCCGCTTTAGCTGGCATTTCCCCCTTCTTCACCCACACAGGTTGCCTTTTACAATAAGCTCTTTCAGCAAAGACCGGCTTTTATTTCTTCCAGATTGCAGTGAGCTTTTATTTCTTGTAAAGAAATAATTGCAGCTTACTGTAAAAGACGTTCTGGGGGTTGAGCAGAGCGCCTGGTACGAAAGTGGCACCACGAGAGGCTGCCTGTGGCTCCTGCCTTGCCACGGCCGGGCTCTGCAGTCCTGCGTCAGTCCCGGTGTGAGCTGCAAAGCTGCAGGAGATGCTGCGACACAAACTCAGCACAGCCTGGGCAGGCAGCGTGGGGAGGTATTTCCCTACTTTGTGTTTATCCTGTGACATCCTTCAACACTTCTAGCAGGTGCTGATTGCAACGTGACTAACAAATATTTTGAGTGTATCTTTTCAAAGCATCTCCCTTGACGGATTTAAATTGAGCTAACACTTCTTTTAGCACACCCAAGTAAAAATCGGCTATGGCACTGTTAGTTGGCTTTAAGTATTGCCTTTGCCACTCCTGGTAGCTGGAACAGTTGTGCTTTTGTTTTACAATTAATATTTCAATGAAAACTTGTAAGGTACTGTAGGCATAAATATTTAATATCTTCCCTCCGTGATTCTTTATTGCTGAGCCTGATGATAGGTTAGTAATTCAGACTGAAATGCAGATAAAACAGTAATGTGAACAGTTTAAATCTGCATTTTTCCAAAGCTCCTGTGGTCAAGATGACTGCATTCTAGCAAGAATATTGCTATTTAAAATTGTTTACCTCTACACTTCAGCTGAGTGCTGCTGTACATGATAAATGAGGTAAATAAAGGTGCCTTTCGGGCCCCAATAACTGCACAAGAAACTTAATCATTCTCACTAACATAAAAATAATTTAACAAATGGAAGAGTGGCGTAGCAGCCTAGAAAGAAATTTCTGAATATGGCAGCACATATGGCCAAGGTCTCTTCAGGCATAATTCAAACTTTTTAAAAAACTTCCCTGTTTTTAGTCGGTTGGTTTCATGTTTAATGCAGAATAAAACTTTGTGTTTTCAGGGTTTACTGTTGCTTTTCCAGAGTTTTCCTGATTTTTGGTCTGGACGTGAAACATTATGATTTATTTTTCTTTTATTCTGACTGGTACCACATCATCTTGAGGGGGGAAAAAAGATGTTGAAATTCGTGGTGCTGCTCCTCAGGAAAAGGCAGACTTGATGTGAGGCTCAGGTTTTCACCTCTTTAGAAACACAGCTGTGCCACTTTTACCAACTAGAACAATGTCTTTAAAGGGATTAATATCTCTGTCCCACTCTCATTTCCTCCTCCTTTCCTTCCTTCTCTGTCTCCTCCAGGTGATGGTTATTTCTGGGCAGATGGAGGTATATTTTACTATTTAATAAGAGTAATCTTTCACAAAACCGATGGGCTTTTCGTGGCCAGGACGGTGTCCCTTGGCTTTGTTTGTAACAGCATTCCCATTGGAGGGAAAAGAAGCTAATCCATTGCTTTGTGAGCATAATCTGAGTTACCTGCTGTGGAGATGTGCTTTGGTCTGAGAGAATTTGGGTGGAATTTCCCTTCACTGCTTGTTCAAGCAGGATAAAAGCCTTGGGTGTCTGTCTTGAGTACAGTCAGAGAGCACCAAACAGATTCAATAGAATTTAAAATTCCTCTTCAAAGCACAGTTTAGTTGCAGGCTTTGTATATTTTATCTGAAGAGTCAACTAGTGCCCTAATGCACACTTTGATCACTTTGTGAGCCCTTCTGTCTCGCCTTGCAGATGCCAAGGTACCTCCTGTAGCAATGCAAATAAAAACACAGCTCGATTAGAGCCTGGGGATCCCGGAGACACAGTTATCCCAAGGTCTACTGCTGGCTAAACCACACCAAAAGCAAACCCAAGAACCATCAGTGAGAGCGTGAATCAATTCAGCTGCTTGAATCCCATCACTACCTGAAATCTGTGGGCGCTGAAATCTCCTTGGCCTCCTTAGGTCTGAATTGTGGAAGGGGCTGGATGCTGCTGGTGGATTTTTCATGACTGAGTTGTGGAAGGGGCTGGATGCTGCTGGTGGGATTTTGTGACTGAGTTATGAAAGGGGCTGGATGCTGCTGGTGGGATTTTGTGACTGAATTGTGGAAGGGGCTGGATGCTGCTGGAGGGTTTTTCACATCCAATTTGTGGAAGGGGCTGGATGCTGCTGGTGGGATTTTCACCACCTTCAGACAGCTCCTGGCAGCTGTGGGGATGAGTTTCCCAGGTGGAAAGGTGGGTGTGCCATCAGCACACGCTCCTCTCAGTCACAGCTGCAGCTCCTGGGTTCAGGCTTGGAGCATTTAAAATCACTTTCGTGCCCTACAAGAACCAAGAGCCAGGTTCCATCGTGGTGGAAGCACAGATGGTGCATTTCAAAAACAAACCAGGAAACGCTTTAGAATAAACGAGGAGCTGTTAATCTCTCCTTTGGAGGCTCTTTTTACCAGATGTTAATGGGCTTGGGCAGAGGGTGTGTAAGGACCCGGTATTTCTGTCTTTGCTGTGATGGGAGCAAATCAAGACCAAGTGGGGGTTAATCCAACTATGTCTAATCCAACAATATCCCCGTTTTTGCAGAGAGGGACTCTGAGCTCTCCTGATGAGCCACGGGGGCAGGGAGAGGCAGCAGCTAAAAAATCCTGACAGAGCAACACCGGCTCTGAGCAGGCTGTGGGGAAAAGCTCAGGGAGTGCCTGGGTGGTGGGGCACTGGGAGATGTTTTCAGGTGGCCACAGTAGGAATATCCTCTCATCAGCGGCCACACAGTTCAGAATGGAGCTGTGGGCATGTTTTACGCTGGTATTTTTCTGCCAAAGCCAAGCTTGCTTTTGGGAAAATGGTTCATTTTAGTGAATGTCCCATCTTGAAAAGCTTTTTGAAAATGTATTTTCAGTCCAAATCGCATTTATAACTTGACATTTAAGTTAAAATACAAAACAAACCTCCAGATATACTGAAGGTAATAAAGCCAAAGACACTCATTGGTAGTTTTAAAACTTCTAAAGCATTTTTTATCGTTAAGACCATTTTGTTTTAACCTTTGTTGGTTCTGTCTTTTTTTTTTTTTTTTAAACTCAGTAACATTTTCTAGGGCTTGGCCTTCTTATCTAATTGTGGTGCATTTATTTATATTTACTTTTTGCTCCTCAGAAGGTCTCTTAGGGCGGCAGAGCAGTTTCTCTGAGCGCAGCTGCTCTCAGCCCGTCAGGGTCTGAAGGATGTCACTGGCACTGGGTGGATCGAGGCCCCTGCTGAATTTTGGGCACTGGATTCTGGCGTGGTGACACTTTGCAGGAGGGGACAGCACTGAGATCTGGCCCGGTCACTGCTCTTAAAACAACCTTCAGCACAGGCACACCTCCTCTGCAGTTCAGCTCTCCTGCTCCGGGGAATCCCAAAGCTCCCTCCCAGGAAACCTCCTGTGGCTGAACTGGGCAGCGCTCAGCAGGAATAACAAGTGTGCCCCTGGGAAGTGTGGGGGCTGTGGTTTTTTGTAATTAGCAGATAAAAATGCTGCTTGGAAGCAGCCTGAGCCTGGCTCTGTGTGCAGTTGTGCTGTGGGCGTGGAACAGGAGAGTTTCTCAGCTCTGGCTCGGCAGATGCGGGTGGCTGGACAGCCAGGATGGGCTCGTGCCCTTCAGGGGGCTTGGGGAGCCTGAGCTGAGGTGGCAGGGGAAGAGAGAAGGTGGGGAGCTTGGCTGGGGTCTATTAACTTTATTAATTTAAATAATAATTTAAATAATTAATTTAAATAATAAAACAGAGGTGGTAACTTCCCCATATCTGTTCATCTTTCAGAAGGTCACCTCTACCCCCAGGAACTGAAAAGGTGCAGCCACAAGCCCTTAAACCCCTTGGTGCAGTTCTAATAATTGAGCAGTTAAAGCAGTAATGTGGCAAATTAGGGAGGGTCCTGCAGGGGGGTGAAGCTTTTGAGGCTCCCTGGGTGCTGCTGGGGAGGAAAGGCTGGATAAGAGGGAGAATGGGGGCTGGAAGCAATCCAGAGCAGTGGAGGAGCCTGGAGCTACGATGAGGAGAGATGGGAGCATGAGGTGAGAGCCCCCAGCTAAACAAGAGTGGTGCATGAGCACTGGCTGTATGAAAACATCTGACAAACTCTCTGTCTGCTAATGAGACTTGGTTTTCTCAGGGCTGCTTTTGTTCCTGTACTGGTTTTTTTTCTGTCCTTCTTCACAGGATCTTGACTTATTTTTTGCTGTTTGTCAGTGCACTGGCATCCTGCCTTCTGTTCTCCTTTCCTCTAGTAATCCCATGTAACACTCGTGGTGGGATTTCCCCTGGACTCTCAACGGTTTCTTGGGCTCCTGTTAGTTTGTTTGGAAAGTTGGAAAGCTGGAGCAGTGATCATGGGTGTCAAACTATTATGAATTATTAAAAGGAGCACAGCAACGGGAGCTACAGATAATTCCTCATTCTGAAAATGAGCACGTCCTATGTTATTGCTGCACTAATTACCTAAAAATTCTTAATACTTAATTACTTCCAAGGTGTCAATCTTCATAACAGTTTATTAAAAGATTCTAATGGGTGTAGCAGCTGCTTCCACAAGCAAATCTATTTGTGGCTGAGCCTGACATTCCGCTCTAAATATTATTCCACCTTGATCAACACCATTTCTCCACGTATAGCTTGTTACAGCTGTAACAGATTGGGAAGGGAGGGTTTATCCAACTGCAGTGGGAATTGCTCTGCTCACTCCTGACTTCCAACCTCCCGCTGCTAGAGCCAGTGGAAACGCTTGCAAACAAGTTATTACAAAAAAAGAAGAGCTTGGAAGGGTTGTTTATGCCCCTGGTATTGACTGACTGCTGTTTCAGCCGTGCAAGTGGCTGGCTGATTATTCAAATTCTCCTGTTCTGGGAATTGTCAGCTGGATGGGAGGGTTGGTGTGAGGGGACAATACTCGCCTGTGAGATGCAGAGAGGGACAGGGCTGTGGGCAGGGCTCTGTGCAGGGTGCCACCCATGGCAGGGCTGTCCCTGGGGCTCCCCGGGCAGCAGGATGTGAGCTGGAAGCGAATAATATCTGTTAGTTACCAAGGCAGAGGTAATTCCTGCTCGTGCCTCTGTACTGGCCTTCATTGCCAAGATGCCTCCTTGGCGTTTTGAGCAGGCAGCTTCGCTCTGGAGCTCCGTGGAGCTAGTGAAGTAGGACAGAACAGAGTTCAGAGATCTAAAATCAATTTCTTTTTTTTTTTTTTTTCCTGTACGGAAAATGTGTAAAAATAACCAAATTAATAAATATATGAACAGAAGCCACTTGAGGGCAATAGTCTCTAATAACAAGCTCTACCTTAATTTGATTAATACTGACGTTTATCAATCTGTGCCTTCAAACCCCATTGTGTTCCTGCATTGCTCTTTTCTTTGCCTTTCTCTTTGAAGCATTTGCTATGTCAGGTATCACTAAGAGCTGCAGGACTGTCCTCTCTCCATTTCAGCAGCAGGAGTTCCGTGCCTCACGAGGCTGTGGGTTCAATCCTGCTACTGCTGCAGTGTTTTCAGACACCGAGGCTGAATTACAATTTACTTATTTAGACCCTGCACTGTCCTTAGTGTCCCATCAGCGACTGAGACACTTAATGTCCTTAATTGCCTCACATCCCTGGACCAAGTTGAGATTGGTTCCAGCTTTTGCTGGCTGCTTGGTTTTCTCCCCCTGGCTGGATTCGGGACGTTTGGTCCCACCAGAGAGCTCTGCTTGGCTGCCAGCGCAGAGCAGAGCAGTGAATTGTGAGCAGCCTAATGAGAACACCTCCTCTGATTTCTGGGAGTTTTCCCTTCATTCCCTGAGCACGTAACAGGTGTCTTGAGACGTGAAGTCTGTGTTTTGGAAAGCTGTAGTTTTTAACTTCTCGCTGTGGATGGTTCTCTGTGCAGCCTCACTCCATCTTCAGGGCTGCCACGCTGCATTATGCATGTGTGGCACTGTGGCTTGCAGATACTGATTTAACCAAGTGTTCTCCTAAAAAATGCACTGCAGCTCTTGTTAGGGGAGGCTCCTGCTCCGAGCAGCAGCCTGAGCTGGCTGTGCACGGGTTTTTCTGTGTTAGCACAGTCCTGTCCCACTGGAGGGGAGCTGGGTTTTTGTTAATTACGGCTGTTGAGTTCAGACTGAGGAGAGAAGCTGATATCAATGAGTGGTGGGCACTGAGCTTCGATTCAGCAGCAGTGGGTGAAAATTCAGAGCTCTGCTGACTTCCATGAGATGAGCTGTGCCAGTCACACGTGCAGATACTGAGGCTATGGATAGATGTGTAAGGAAAATGAGGATAGTTATCAACATTGATGTCCCAAAAGTTCTGTTCACCTGTTCACCACTCTGTTGTTTTGGGGTTTTTTTCTGCCTTGAATGACTTTGGCTGAACTATGCTGAGTTAAATGTGCTGTCAGAATTACATTTGTGACCTTCTCGTGGGTTTTTCAGCACCTCAGATGTTACATGGGCTGTGGCTGCTCTTCAGGCAGGAGGGAAAATATCTCACTAGAAAATGCTCCCTCTTAGACTGTAAAAATGATTAAAAATGGAGATGTGACTTATTTAAATGTGTTCCTGTTCTCAGGGATAAATCTGCTACTGAGTTACTTCCTGGCATCCTCATCTGCATGAAAAAGGTTTGACTTTTTTTTTTTTTTTAATTTACAAAATATGAAAATAAGGCAGGAAATGAATTCAAAGCCAAAGAGTAGAAACAGAGAAGCTCACAGCTTAGTTTCAGCTTCCCGAAAGTTAAATAAAGAAAATGTGTTGTGATGGTTCACTGGCTTGTGTCTTATCATGCAAAGGGTGGCTACCATGAGCAGGGCAGTGTATTCTGCAGAAGATCCAGTTTATTCTCTCTGTTACCCTGAATAATCAATGTTCTTCAGAAGAGAATGCAAATGTTTTTTTCTCCTCCCTGCCTCTAAAATTGGGACAGAGAGTTTGTTTAAAAGCTAACAAAGAGATTAAAATGGGATGGAAAGGCTGCAATTATCTGTGATAAACAATGCATTATGTTTTGGCTTGTGGGCTGCGGGGCTGTTGCTGAAACGTTCCTCATCTCATGTAATATTTTGTGCTACTGCATTGCTTTTGAATTACACAGCTCAGAAGAAAGTTTCCACTGACAAAAGCAGTGAAAGCACATTGCTTTTAGTATTGGGTTTTGGGTTTTTTCCCCTTCCTTTATAGGTCTCAAGTGTCTCTTCAAATATAAGTCCAAATGACAGGAGTCCAGGAGTTTGAAAGTTATTAGAGAGATATGGATATATGCAACTAATGAAATATGCTTGCTTACAATATATCAAGACATGCAGAACATTGAGGAAAACTCAGTGATCTCAATATTTAATATAAGCTGGAGCTAAAGTAGTTTGGTTGGTTTTCTTTTTTTGCGAATGCAGCATATGTTAATCTATTGCTGAGCATTCGTCTAGCAGATTCAATTTCCACTCATAATTTTTCATTTATTAGTTTCTCTTTCACACAAACACAGCTGTGTATTCTGATCTGTGCTGTTGAGAGCTGATGTGCTGCAGTACACGGGGAGCCCAAGTGATTTAATGTGGGGAGCTGGGGAGTGGATGGAATGGACTGAGGAACAATCCTGGAATAAATATCAGTGCCGACCTGAATTCACATTTGCAGAGTTTTTACCCCAAACTTTTCACCAGCTGTTCCTAGTGGAGATGGACCAATGAAGAGAGGAATGGTAAATGGACAGAGGGATGGTTTTGAGCCATGTTACAGCTCAGGAATAATGAACAGCGTTCCTGTATTTGGCCCCAAATATCTCTGGTGTGCAAATTCATTTGTCGTGTGGCTGTGTTGCTGGGGATCATACAAAGCTGGTAACAATCCTGGCCGCCAGCACCACACCTCTTAATCTCAGGTTTTCTGGAAAATTCCTCAGCTGTGAGCCCCTGGAGGTGGGAAGAACGTCCAGGGGAAGCTTTGCTTGGTGCCTTCCTTGCCCTTGCAGCTGTATTCCCAGGCACTTGCTGCTGGCAGCTGTTGGAAATGGGGCAGTGGGCTGGTTAAACCTTTGGGCTGATCCCATACACCACTTCCGTGTCCATAAATAATCGGCGTGCTAACCACTGCTGTTAATTGCAATGGAACTCGCAACGATTAATTCAAATTACTATTCATTATTTCCCTAGCGTGTCAAACGTACTAGAAACAAAATCTGGTGGGTGCTGAGCGTTGAGATCTGGCTGCAGTAAGAGATAACTCCTGATTTTTGTCGATGTGGGCAGCTTGGGATGTTTGCCTGTGCAACCTGGTGCAAACCTCGCTGGGGGCAGAGGTTGTGTCCCCAGCTGCTCGTAAATCACTGTATTTTCTGGCTGGTGGAGCTTTGCTGGTTTAATATCAGTTTAAATCCGACCTCTGGGTTTTGGGTGGCTGCTCACAGCACTGTTATTACCAGGCTTGATGACAAGTTGCCTTTGTTTGTAGCAGCAGGTGAGGCAGGGCTCTCAGAGTGATGGTTGGCACTTGGAAGAAGTTCTCCACTTTTCCTCTGTAGCTCGGAGACGTGTGCCTGAAGGAACAGACCCTTCATTCCTTTTCAGTTCTCCTGCAGTCATTTGCTGGGGAACCACAGCTGCCAGCCTCAAAATGGGAATTCTACATTGAGGTGCCGGGTAAATTTTACCTTTTACAGGAGCGCTTCACCTTCTTTTACAGCCAGGAGAGCTGGAAGGGTGAGACGTGGGGTTCTGGACAATCCGTGGCAGGGACAGCCTGGCTGCCTACAGCAAACACGGTGTAAATTCCTGCTTCATGCCTTGGAATTACTCCAGTTTACTCCAGGATGAGCATATGCATGGCAGCTCCTGCAGGGAAGCTGATGTGCTGGAAGCTGTGGTGTGGTGGAGATATATATATATATATATAAAATTTTTTTTCAGTAGTGAACACTTACTTGTGTCACTTCATTCTTGATTGTTTTCTTTTGTAAAGATCATTTTTTAATGAGTCTCCGATGACCCACACAGGGGGTCCTGAGTTGCTCCCGAGGTTTACAAGAGCTGGAGAAGGAATTTTCCTGGGGCATTGCAGGTGCTTTCTGGCCCAGCACCTGTGTTTAGCCACAGCCAGGGGATGAGCAGGGGTTGTTGCAGCAGAATAAACAGGAAAGCAGTTGATTAGGCAGAAATGACTTTCAGGCAGCTTATTTCAGCTGATAATTTTTAAGACCTTTAACAGGTAATCCATAAGCAAAATTTCAGTCCTCACAGAGGTGTTTTATTTCTCTTTTTGCTTCCTCTGGCAAGCTTGTCTGAATTAATACACAGCTGAATAGCTACTGACTGTGGCCACGCAGACATTGCTTACAATATAATACTTGGCCTTTGGTTAGACCTGCAGCAATTTTTAAACATTAATTTGGTGATGAGGCAGTGATACGCTCAGCTCCAGCTCCTCACTCACAGGAAACATCTGATCTAAGCAGAATTAAAAGGGTGGATGGGGTAAGGAATGTTTTCCAATCCAGTCTTGCCGAACAGACAATTAGCAAGATCATTAAACCGCCTCATTATAACCGTGATAATTACAGGATTAACACACTTCACTTCGATATCTCTAATTTGTTTTGTAATACAAGCAAGATGGGGAGATGGTTCCTCTGTGTGTGAGACCTGGGACAGCCAGTTTCAGAAATTAGGGATTCTTGGTAAAGGATAAGGGTGAGACAGCTGGGGGAAGAGGGCTGCCAGCCCCCAAATTCTTGGGTTTTGGCCTCTCTTTAAATGAAGCTGTGCAGGAGGACAGATGCGTGGCAGGACAGCAATCCTGCTGGACACAAGCCTGCCGTTCTTTGTGTTGAAAGGTGACTGGTTTGTGCCGTGTGCCGATTTCTGCACCGCAGCGTGGGCAGGTCAGGGACCGGGCACAAAATCCAAGCAGCGCCACGAGGATGCTCTGCTGGGGGCCGAGGATGACAGAGCCTCGCCTCGATGAGGAGAAATGGGTGTGAAAGTTGATTTATTGCATCTGTAGAACGAGCAGGGTCAGAAAGGCACGGGGATTTCTCAGGGCACTTTGCAAGGATCCGCTGCCCTTGGGGAAATATCTCTTACAGAGGAACCAAACCACGTTGCTCTCAGCAGGCAGGAGGGGAGGTGGCTGCACCTTCCTGGCAGCCTCCCTGTTGTTATACACTGCGATGCTGTTGGGTTTGCCTGCGGGCGGTACGAGCAGCAGTGCCATCGTTGTAACTCAGTGACAGCAACCAGTCGTCACTTGACTGGGAGAGGGACCACCTCGCTTGGTGTTTGTAGACAAGGCAGGAGTGGAAGTTCAGCTGCTGGATGATGAAGCTCAGTGAAGAGCTTTTTGTCCTGAGTGCTGCGTCGGTACAAAGCTGCCGTGCATCTGCTGAGCACTGAATAAAACATTTCTTCCCTTCCCTTCCCTTCCCTTCCCTTCCCTTCCCTTCCCTTCCCTTCCCTTCCCTTCCCTTCCCTTCCCTTCCCTTCCCTTCCCTTCCCTTCCCTTCCCTTCCCTTCCCTTCCCTTCCCTTCCCTTCCCTTCCCTTCCCTTCCCTTCCCTTCCCTTCCCTTCCCTTCCCTTCCCTTCCCTTCCCTTCCCTTCCCTTCCCTTCCCTTCCCTTCCCTTCCCTTCCCTTCCCGTGTGTTGCTGGCTAAACTATCAAAATCAGCGATTAATAGAGACAGAGGCTGGTAGCAAACCCATTGTTTTCCCCTTCTTGCTTATTCTGACATAGTTTTAGTGATGTGTTCTTTATTTTCCGAGTCGTTGTGCTGCTTTGACAGGGCTGCCAAAGGGAGGAGGAAGGCAAAGCCCTGCTGCATCAACTTCCATTGTAACTTTGGAGTTCTGCTGTTTCACTGCTCTCTTGGTGCTCGCAGCTGAGGATTCCTGCAGGATTATTAACTGGAGCTGCAGTTGCAAGGTTTACCTGCAAACAGAACAAAGCAGTCAGTCGTACACATTTGTTTCTTTGCAGCCGCCAGATCCTTCACCTCCACAGTTTATAAACCTAGAGCTTGACTTGAATCCCCATTTTCTTCTCTTGGTATTGTTTATTACAGTGATTTCTTGTCTGGTGTCCATTTATATCTAGCTTCATACAAGACCTGTGTTATATTTAGCCTGGTCAGAGGAGAATTTTTGGCTGCATGGGTCCAGTTTTGTGGAGATGTGCCCACAGATTTCAGTGTGAGTTGGATCAGGCCAGGATGAATGAGGCTGTGGTTAAATTTTTACTGCCTTTCATGCAGAAGAAGCATATGTGTCCAACCCCACTAAAAATCACGTGCCCAGAAGTGCTAAAACTCATCTGTGTCCTGGGACCATGTTAAACAAAAAAAGTGCTAAATGCACAGAGCTTCTTGTATCTCCAAATGCCAAAGCAATGTCACTAAGGTTTTCTTGGGAAAAATAAAGTTGGCTTGCACAAACAGCCTTGAACCAAAGGTCCAGCGGTCATTGGGTGCTGTGGATGTATTCTGGAAAGGAAAAGGCAAGTCTCTTCCATCCTGTTTTGCTCCCATTTCATTTCTTGAATCAACAAAGAAAATAAGTATGTCCAAACTAGAGGAAAAAATATCCTCCTAAATGTAAGTGTAGAACATGTAACCTGGCCTAGAACTTAAGAATTTCTGGAAAACTGGGAGATGATAAAAGGAAATTCTTTTTTTCTTTTCTTAGTTCAGAGATAAGTAAAGCTAAATCTCCAGCACCTGCAATCCTCTGCAAAGACCCTTGCTTTTATTCCAAATTGATGGTGCAAGTGAATTGCAGTAGCATCATACCCCAAACAGCATTTCTGCTGTAGTGGAGGGGCTCTGCCTTCTTTCACTTTTAATCTTTGAGCAGCAGATGGAGCAAAGCACCAGACAATCGCTCTGTGGATCGATGTGCTCGGAGGCAGTGACAGGAGAGGGGCAGAGCTGCTGCAGCCTGGTCCCTTGGGGCCAGGGGGATGATGATAACCAGGGCTGGGCTCAGGGCACCCAGAGCTGCCTTCCCCTGGCCTCCAGCAAAGCCCAGATGGACCCTGTGCCAACAGCAGCACTGCTGGGGCTTTCTGAGCCCTGCACGGGTAAAGGATGATGGATTAATATTATTATTATTAATATTATTCTCTCCATTCTGGCTGCAAGAAATTAGATGCTTTAGCTGGGTGCTGCTGAGGCACCCCTCAAATCTTCTGTCCCTCATGACAAGAAGGACATTTTGGGGCTGGGGAGTTCCCAGAGCAGGGAACAGAGCTGGGGAAGGAGCCCCAGGCTGATGAGGAGCAGCTTTTGGGGGTGTTCAGCCTGGAGAAAAGGAGGCTCAGGACTCATCACTCTTCACCTGCCTGACAGGGGGGTGCAGCCGGGTGGGGCTTGGTCTCTTCCCCACGTGGAGGAACCGTGTCAGGGGAGGCTGAGGTTGGACATCCCAGCACATTTCTTGGCTGCAGGGGGTGTCCAGCGTGGAGCAGGGCAGTGCTGGAGTCGCCAGCCCTGGGGGGGTTCAGGAGGGGTTCAGGAGAGGGGTGGGTGCAGCTCCTGGGGACGTGGTTCAGTGAGGGGCTTGGCAGCGCTGGTGGAATGGTCCTGGAGGTCTTCTCCAACCTAAACGATTCTCTGGTTCTCTGGCAGTGACTTCATCTCTTTCTGATGGTGCCAGTTTGCTTGTTTAGTGTCCTCAAGTGCTGCCAGACCAATTCATGACGTTCTGTGACTTTAGCCCTTTTGGTTTTCATTATTTTCATTAGTTACAGCCTCTTTAAAGGTTATTAATTAGTATGTCAGGCTATTTGCAGAAACCTGTTTAAGACTGCAAGTTGATGAATAAAGGATTTCCTTAGACTTTAATAACACTGCTAGGAGCCCACTAGACTGCTCTGATTGCAAGATCTTCAGTTCCATTTCATTTAATGGTTCAGGATATTTCTGTTGAGTAGCTGAAATGTGTTAAAACTAGGTAATTTAAGAAGTAGGCATTTAAATTAGATGTTAAGGTGTTAAGAGATATTGAAACATCTTGGATTCACTGCTTTTTGGCAGAGTGGCTGTGAACCATTTAAACACTGAGGTTCTTTTGTTTGATGTATTTTTCTGATGGATCACACAGGGATTTTAAACAAGGGCATAGCAATGCTAGGAACAAACTAATTTTCTTTGGTCCCTTGTTGAAGGTGCTGTATTTACACTGGACCAAATACACACCGGCAGGGAGAGGAAAATGAAAAGGATTTACTGTATAGTGGTTTATCAAAGGTCAAATATATGAAACAAATTCCTTTTCATTTCAAGCAGACAGAAATAACCCAGGTAGCAGGCAGAACTTTCTTGTACCAAAAGACAAGAAAGACTTTTTCTTCATGTAAAAGAAATAAAAATGTTAGTTGGAGGCAGGAGGAGAGGTTGTTTTTTTTTTTTTTCCTGAAAAAAACCTAAGCCCTATAAAAATCAACCTGATATCTAAATAAATTTGCTTCCTAACTGTGGATTTTATGGATGTGTCAAAGCTCCCAGGGCCAAAAGTATCTAAAAACTGTCAAATGCACGTGTCTGGATGCAAGGGGCCTCCTTTCCCAGGAGAGATTGTTGCTTGGCTTAAGGCTCAGTGTTTTTAAAAGTTTTCTTTCACTTGCACCTACTCTGCTGGTGCAGACTTATTTTCTTGCTGTATGTATGAAGTTCAGTGCCATCAGAGAGACAACCTCAAAGGACAGAATTTGGGCAGGGAGCTAAAATGAGATAACATCCCCAGGACTTCTCACAGGTACAGGATTGAGGGAAGAAGTGCAGGTTGGTTATTGAAGGTTTCTGTTCCCTGATTATTTATTTTCTCGGAGCACACGTGTTGGAGCTGCTCGGGGTCAGTATTCTCCGTGTGACTCGTGCACTCTCTGAGCCCAGAAAGCAATTACTCCTTTCATTTTGCTTGGGATGTCGCTGCTGCAGGCAAGGAATGCAGTTCAGACTTGGAGCTCCAGACTCCAGCTGAAATCTCCTGAATTAGCAGTAGGAGGGATGGCGTTTTGTGGCTGGGATTGAGCCCAGGTGTCCTGAGGTGTTTCTGCCTGGGGCCAGAGTGTTTTTATCCCCACGAAGGTGTACCGGGCTCTGAGGGATGCCAGCAGCCTCCCAGACGTGGCTTATGGAAAATTAGTGAGACAGCATGATTGGAGATGTTTTGAAAAAGCAAAAAAGGTTTTAATTAAAGTGAAAATAACAAACAAAGAGTAAAAGCAGTGCACAGTGCAGGGAGGTCCCTTGCACCTGCTAAGCCACCCCGAAAATTCCCCGAGAATCTCCGTGCTCTCTCGTAAATACACAACGATCCAGGAAGGGTTTTTGGCTGCTGCCCAATGGAAAATAACCACATCCCTTGAGGAACAGCTCCAGGGGCCAATTTGTCCTGGCACTGGGCCACTTATGGTGAGAGGAGTGTCCAAGTTTGTGGTTCTTTTTCCCCTAAAAGTTGGGATACTCACACCTTTCCCTGATGTGGCAGCCCGTGTCAAGGCAGGGGTGCCGTGTCCCACCTGCCTGGGATGTTTCTCTGAAATGCAGGTGGGTGATGCAGCTGCTCACAGGACACACCAGCCTGTGCATTTTCACAGCTTTTTAGTGACTCCTGCGAGGGGGAAGAGTGTTCTGCAGCTCGGTGTTAGCTACGAGAAATGCAGTGAGTGGCTCTCCATGCCTGAAGTTTTAATGCTGATGTTTGATCCACGGCAGGGGAGTGTGCAAAAACCCAGCAGGGGTGGACTGGCAGCTATTTATTTTAGGAGCTAAAATATGAATCTTGAATGTTTGTCAGATGTTTTGCCCCGTTCTTGGTGAAGAGATAGTGTTTAATCGATAAAAATGAATAATTTAAATTCAATATCTTCCTGTCGCTATCAATAATACTTTTGTGAGTGATGAATTACTGTTGTAATTGAATTTGTCAGACACCGCCAGTTTTACATGACAGTTTGTTAAAATTTTAAACTTAATTTACTATAGGCAGTTGACTGGGGCTGTTTGAATTACATTGATGCTTTATCTTAAAAAACATTGATTTTTCCCAAAAGTATCTTTTCTGCCTTTGTGTTTATTGCATTATTAACCAGGGAGAGGAAAGCTAGTGGGAAGACATGCTCAGAGTTGGAGTAGCAGGTGTGAGACAGAGGAGAGGGGTGAGAGCTGAGTGCCAGTAACCTCTGGTGGGCTGGGGAAATGCGTGCTGCTGCTGTCTGCTGAGAGGATTTGAGCCAAGACGCAGAAGAAAAGGTGTTTTGAGGCTTGTCCCACACGCCTGTGGTGGCCCCTGCTCGTGTGTGACTCTGGTGGGACATCTCCAGAGACTTGGGTGGCCTGTGCTGCCCCCGGGAGTGAGGCAGGAGGGGAGAGGCAGAGGTTCCCTGGCTCCAGGCTGTGTGTGATGCTGTGGAGATGGATGTGCTGCAGAAATTCCCAGAAATTCCAGCCCCACGTACAGCCATGAGGGCCAGCAGTCAGAGAAACGCTACCAGAGGCGGCGAAATTTTAGATGTTGGCATCTGCCCATCTGGCTTCTGTGCTGAGGGCAGCATTAGCCCCCAGCCTTGCTCCTGAGAACTCATCAGCAGCTACATTTTTATCACTCTTTGCTGATGCCACAGCCATTTTCACAGCAATCCACAAAGAGCGGATTACGAGTTCAAGTGCGGGGAGGAAAAATAACCAGCAGCAGCAGGAGCACCTGAACTTTCTGAAAAACAGAGATGCTGTTTTTCATGCAAATGTTCTTAGTAATGAAGAGCAAGGGGAAGGAAAAACAGAGCATACATCACGCAGAGGGAGAATTGTTTGGGAACAGGACATTTTTCACAGGCTGCCAGGAGGTGTTGGATGCTGCTCACAGGGGCTTTGGGAGGTTCTGGGAGGCACCAAATGGAGTGTGAGCACATCAGTGTCCTGCACCACATCTCCAATTACCACATCCTGAGCAGGGCATGTAACTACTGCAGGTGACCAGAAGAGAGAGGGAAAAAAAAAACCCAAAAAAACCCCCAAAACAAAACAACAACAAGAAAAACAAACAAACAAACCAAAACAAAAAAACAAAACCAAACAAAAAAAAACCCCAAAAAACCCCAAACAAACAAAAAACCCCCACAAAATACAACAACAACAAAACAAACAAACAAAAAAACCCACCCAAATCCCCCAGGAATATTAAAATCCACCACGTGGGTAATGGAAGCTTGAGTTTAATTTCAGAGTGTGATCTGCAGTAGATGCTTTATCCAGAGAAAGGATGGAAACTCTTTGCTATCTGTAGCAGTATATTAAGACCAGGATGACTAAGGGTTTGGCTTGCCCTGTAAGTCTGGGGTAATAATGGGTGTTTTGCTGTTGTCAGATTTTATGAGTGATTTTTTTTTTTTTTCCCCCCAGCACTATTGAAAGATTCTGGGCTTTTGGTGGCTGGGATTCTCTATTTGCAAGGCACAGTGGAAAGAAGAGGTCAGGCTCCACTCAGCCCCTTCAACAGTGCTTGTACTGAAGCACTAAGGGCTGCACCTGTGTTTTGTTTGTGTTTGGGTTTTTGTTTGTTTGTAGAATTGACCCTGAGTGGAGGTGGGACCGGGACATGAAAACCCAGGCTGTCATTAAGCAGTTTAAACAGTACTAGTCAGTGTCCTACAAAAACTTGATTACCTGCAGTTGCCCATTTTGGTGTGTTCTTGTAGAATTTACTTTGAGAGCAAGGTTATTTTAGTGTTCTTGGGGATCTAACCAAGAAAGGAACTTTAATGAAGCCTTAGGAAGAGTCTGTGGCACACTTCAGTATCTAAAAACCCTTGTATGGCTGGCCCCGCTGGAAAAAGCGAGGCTTCCTGTTAGGAGTAGCTGAAGAAACACTACAGAGGTTGCTTTGGATGCACTTGCAATCAGAATTTTTTTCTGATGTTATTAGTGAATCTGTAATGTAAATATCATACCGGTTTTAATTACTTTGCAATTTGATATGGGTAGGATTTATCGCTGTGTTTTGTGACCTGTGATTTATTTGGTTTACTGTAGCATGCCTAATAGATCTCATGGGGTTAGTGCAAGAAAGAGCACATGTTGCTACAGTAATTATATGCCCAAATCTCTAAATCTCCCTGTCTCATTCATTAACTTGTAAGGTTTCTGCTGCAGGTCTTGCTGGTGCACACATGAAAGGCACCAAGTCAAATTCATTGCAGAATTAAGGCTGTTGAAGCCCCAAGGCATCCTCATCCCTGCAGGGTCCTGACAGAGTGCCAGCAGCGCCCTGTCTCAGAGATTTCTTGCTAGGGGCTCAAGCTGGTGTTTGGAATGGGCCTCTCAAGCGCCTCTTTAGATCAACAAAAACCTCTCTGGCAAATGTCGCATCTCAAAAGAGCCTTAACAGCACTTCAGCTTCTGCCCAAGGAGAACAAGATTTGGTTTTTCCTCATGACTGCAGCCAAGCCTCCCCCGCACAAGTGTTAATGCCCAACGCTGCTGCGCTGCGAGCTCTGTAACAGGAATTTGGCTTCTCCTCTGCCCTCCTGTGCCCCGCTGAAGGTGTGGAGTAGCAGGAATGCAGGGAAGGATGCTGCAGCTCCCAGCCCGTGGGCTGCACCCTTCCAGTGGTTTGGGAGGGCTCCCAGACGCTGCCTGCCCACTCTGGGCTGTTAAGAAAGCCAAGATATGCCCAAACGAACCCAATTTCATTGTTTGATTGAACCCCAAACCGAGGACCTGGGCTCCATTTATCCTGGGACTTCTCTCACGTGTAGCAGAGTCCTTCTCCACTGGAAACATCTTTGTTGGATCTAATATTTATTAACGGGATGGGACAACCCAGAGGAGTTCCACGAGTTTTTTATTCCATTGTCAGACCCAGTGAAGGCAGAGACAATGGTAAAACTCAGCCATAACAACAGAAGCCAAAATTCTCTTTGTTCCAAGGTCTTTTAAAAGTTCCTTAGCCAGCAGGCCAATGCTAAAAGCTCACAAACATCTACTTGAGCCAGTCACTAAACACTGCACATACACCTTACAGCATGCAACAGCTGCTTGTGCTGTGTTTTTTGCAGCTCAGAAACTTTCCACGCTGCAATTATTTCAACTAAAATTCCACTCTGTTTCAAACCTCTATCTGTGCCATCTCATTGCAATGCTTACAATTTGCGACACTTAAAATTTGCAGTGTTCAGCTGCAACGCCTGCAACTGAAAATCCTCTGCTTTTTTCAGTTCCCACACATCTTCTGTGCTGAACTGAACACTTTTCAGATGCATCATCTTTGCTTTAGAAACCATAAATTAAGGATAAATATACCGATCTCCCTGTCCCCCCAGCTCCAGCAGGTGTATGAGCAGGGCTTTGCAGAGGAGATAAGGCAGAAAGCCTTTAAGAGCCACATAAACCTAAAACTGGCCTCTGCTTTATTGTGCTCCTTGTACTTTTATGTGGCCACTTCTAAAAAAAATTTTCTGCCCTCTGTGTCTGCAGTGGTGCAGTTAAAGGTTGTGTGATGGGGAATCCAAATGGAAGTTTATTTGTCGGGCTGCAAAGGCCAAAAGAGAATCAGGAATTAAACGCACCATAATTTTTCCTCCCGCTCCTTGGAAGGTTTTCAGGATGTGAAAGGTTCATTCAGTGTGCGAGGGGAAGATTTCCCTGACAACTTTCTTTAACTCCCACAGTGCCCCTCTTTTATTTGGAAGGAACAATGCCAGCTGATAATGAACTACTTTCTATTCAAGGCTTCAAGTCAAATATTCGTTCCTCATTAATAATTCAACGTGACAAATTTATTACCTTGAAGGTGCCGTGAGGCAATTAGACAATGGGAAATTGTGTCTTCCTTTCAGCCCACTTAATTGGCTTTCAAGTGTGACATTCATCAAAACCTTGACTTTTCATGTAAACTTTGTTATGCAAGGCATGGTTCTGACACTGGAGCTACAAGCATTTGGAAGAGTTCACCTGGGGGGTGAGTTCACAGGTTGCTTTTAACAGCGAAAAGAGTGGGAAGGACAGTGTGTGAGAGAGTCCGAGGAGCTTTATTTAAAACCAGCAGATAAATTATTATCGCTTGGCAATTTTCACCTGATGAAATGGCCTGCAGTTGCAGTGTAATTTTAGGAGTTGAGCTGTTTGCGCTGCGCTCTCTCTCTCTCTCTCTCTCTCTCTCTCTCTCTAGCAGTGTTACAAAATTGCCAGTAAAATTAACATCTTTATAATTTCTTCCCCATTTTTATGTATTGTTTGGGATGTAATAGAATGAATTAGTTTTAAATATAATCTTTTGCACTCCAGGTATTTTAAAACACTTCACACAGTAACGATATGTTGTTAAACAGTGATGGAAAAGAGATTACCTTTCTAATAAGGACCCTGGGCAAAGAAATCATTTGGACACTGGATTTCATATTCTTCAACTTCATTTCTAATGTGACTGCCTTCAGTGTTGACCTTTAAAAGACTGCCATATGAGCTCTTGAGTCTAAGGAGCACCTTTGACTATAGTAATTTATTTTGCAACAGTTGCATGTATGTTTTTCATTTCTGACATTCAACCCGAGTTTTTGTTATTTACAGGGCTTTTTTTTTTTTATTCTGAAGCTCATATATGGCTTCAGTCTTTCAAGGACACCCTTAAAAATGAAATTGTTAGTTTCAAAGGTCTGGTTTGTCCTTGTAAACTTACACACAGTTGAAAATAAGAACAAGTTGTTTTAAGGATGTGCAAAATTAATCAATTTTTTGGATTATTTCACTTGACAATAATGAATTTGGTTTATTGAAAACGCGCATCACTAGCATCTTCTTCCATCTATGGCGTGCTTTTAAAAAGCCAATAAAACCCCTTGCATTGGTCACTTTGTAGATCTCTCTGTTAGCACGTGCTCATCCTTTCACGTTCTGTGCTTCCTCTCCTTCAAACACCGAAGGAGAACAATGGATTTTTGCAGCTGTGAGCTGGATGCTATTCATGCGTGGAGGGATTGTGGCTTGGTGTCTGATCGCCCTTGTTAGGAAAATTAATCCACGAACACCAGAGGTTTATGTCCAAAAAAGGAGTCAGAGGAGTCCTTTTACTTTATTCCAATAAAGGGAGAGGCCATGGGGCATTTCCCCTGGAGTCTCTCCATTTTTTGGAGGACGCAGCCTCCTTTTTATCCCAATTTCCCGGCCGCATTTCCCTCTCTTTTTCCCCATTGACTGAGGGACTTGAGAGGTACAGTTAAATACAAGTGTGTGACACCACAGGGTGGAAAACTTAGAGTTTAAGGGTTTAGAATATAGTAATAGATATAAAAGCCAGATGGAGGATTTAGGATGGAGACTCTAGTCCTTTTTCACCTTCTTTGTGGGTCTGGGTGGTATCTTGTAACTGGGTGAAAAAATCCACATTGCGCGCCATGGTTGGTTATTGGGTTAAAAGTAAAAATAATTCAGGTGTCATTTCTTCATTAGACAGTTTATCCTTAAAAGGCCCTGTAGAGAGATAGATATGGCTCTGTTTTTACTTTGTTAGCCAGAAGTGCTGCACTCACAGCATGTGAGACTGTAATGTAGGTAAGAATTAATAAACATCTGAGTCCGAACATGAAATACCACCTCGAGCATTCAATCCTGACCCTGGCAAAAAGAAGATAAATGTAACAGCTGTGCACTGGCCTCAGCCCTGTTGAAGCTGCTGCTCCTTCTCACACTCCACATTCCCATCAACAAATGGTTGTTTTTTTTTAATATTGTTTCTTGCCAGGGTAACGTAGAGCAGTTGTGGCTGTGTTTGCGTGCTCCCAGCTGGCTCACTGGGATGTCCTGTTTGCAACTCTTTGCTATGAATAGAGTCTCAATAAAATCAGGTGTATTTATTTTTATAGACAGGCAGTTCGTGTTTTTCAGGCTTTTTTCTGCATGTAAACTGTCCAAATGTAGTGTAACCTGTTATTTAGCCTTCTTGACCTTTGCAGAGACCTCACCAGTTGTACAAGTTTTTTGTGAACATCAGACATCATGGAGATAAGCAGTCCTAGAATACATTTGTGCTTCCATGGACACGTATTATTCATACAGGGAAAATTATTAGTCTCAGTAACATCTGCAGAGAATGGAGATAATAGAAATTTATGATTGAAAGGCACAAGGCTCACTCATTTTTAGGGATTTTTTTTTTTTCTTTCTGATTATAAGTTGTTAATGACTAGAAGAGAGATTGTATTTTGTTAAAATTATGACTTCATTAAAAAAATGCAAAGTCTGAAAAAAAAGGGGTCCATAAGGATAGTGTTGACTTCAGGGGGAACTTAACATTCAAGGCATATGTTATTCTATTTGGAAATTTAATTTAGGCTCCAGTCCAGAACAGTTAGGCATGTCTTCAGTTTTTACTACTTCTGTGGTGATATTTGCTATCAGAATAGTCATACTGATGGATCAGAACTCTGCTGAGATAATGGCCTAATTTAATTTGTATTCTAAGACGAGATCATGATACTCTTTTAGCACGTGGAGCTCGTACACCTGCATATCTGGCAGGTGTAACAATGCATTGCCAGACCCCTGAGTACTTACTGGTGTTACATTCTATTGGAGCGAAAATGAGGGAGTACATTTGCAAGAGAGAACCTAAATATTTATTACTTTCACGTAATATTTTATTTATATGGATCCAGGTTTCTTTCTCAGCGAAAATCCGAGACCAGGGAAAAGTCTGGAGGATCTTTAATGAAGGTAGTGGATATCCAGAGACACGAAACAATCGCCAGGACAGAAAAGGTGCTGGGAATATTGACAGGTTCACTGGGACGTGCCCAGCCCAGCATGGCTGGTAGGTCACTGGGCAGCATTTTGCTGTTAGAAGGTGGATGGGGTCAGAGCTGCTAACATTAATAACTTGAGAGAAACTCTCTGACTTGGAGTCAGCTGGAGTTGTTGAAATTGCTCTTTCGGGCTGAAAGGAAACTTTTAAAATATTCAGGCACTTTGGCAAGTAGATTGAGGAGAGCAGGTGTCTGAAGTGCCTGTTTATGTGTTTTGCAGCAATGTTGTGGGTTTTAGTGACTCTGATATCCGTGTCTCCTTGTGAACCTTGATAATCCACCTCGTGCCTCTGACAGCTGAAGCAGGTACAATGTTCCTCCTAAATACCTGTTGGCTTAATGCCTGGCTGCATCTACACCTACATATGATTTATTTTTTTTACCAGCTATTTGTGCTCTGTTCTCCAGGTACTGTTGCCAAGTATCTAAATATTCTCAGAACAATACCTTGTGCTTCCATCACCTCAAAACATTCCTTGATTAGGCAGATGTTATTTACCTTACCTCCTCTAACACCCAGCCTCAGAGAGGCAGGGACAGCATCTATAATTGACTAGATATGTTCTGAACTTGCTCATTAGTTAATAGGTAGGTTAATAGGATGAGGTCTTGTTTTCCTTTGGAAGCAGGCTCAAGGATTCCCGGGTTTGGATTGGACTGGAGCTGCTGCTTTGCCTTGGCTCTGTTTACCTGGGAGCCCAGGTCATTTTCCCACAATGATACAAAAAACTCTCTACAAGAAATAGGAATTCTGTCTCCCAGTCTGTTTCTGACCATCCTTTCCTACATTTGTCAGAACTTCTCTGCTTGTTTTTATTGCTTTGCAAACCTATTACGGAGCTGATGAAGAGGTATTGAGGCCGTCAGATTTGTTAATAAAAAATAAATATAACTCAGTTTTTAAACAGGAGCATGAAATTTAGCCTGATAGGGAATGAAAATGACAAGGAAAATATTTATAGTAATTCTCACACTTACCACAGCTTATTTTTCTTTTGTTAAAAACATCTTGCTAAACACTCATTTTCTAAAGCTTTAGTCGAATTAAACCATGATTAACATGTCAAAATCAATCTTCTTCCTTTCTTTCCTTTCAAGTCAATCAAAAATGTTCCATTGTCAACAAGAAAAGGGGCAAAATGAAGGTCAACATTGCATCAGTCTTTTCAAAAAGCTCTGCATTGTAAATTATTTAGGGGCTCAAATCAATCCATTTTTTCTTTTCAGTGGTTGGACAATAAAAGCAAGATTTACTGCAGCAAGTGAATAATAAAAAAAGAATTAACAGAAAACAAACAAAAAGCCGTTCACTTGGCAACCTTCTGCGTTAATCAAAACCTGAAGACTAAATTGAAAGATCAATATTTGGCTTCAAGATGAAACATAGCAAAGCTTTCATTAAAAAAAAAAAAAAAAAATTGGAATAAAAAGAAACATAGGCTGTGTTAATCGAAAAGAGGCAAACACAAAAATCCATACAGTCTTTTGGTTATCCGTGATAAAATGGCCCCATTGGAGCTTGACAAATTACGGTATTTTTATGCACATATCAAAGTTCAACTTGATTGTCTCATATGGGGGAAAACACCATCTGTCTGTATTCTAGAAATAATCTGCATAATTGACTTCCAAACAAGCCTCAAAGAAACAGGCATTTATCACCTTAATTGTGACAGGCAGAATGTGTGTCCCTGCTATTTTATCAAGATAATAGTAATAGCTCTGTGGATACCTGCTATCTTGTCTTGCCCCATATATATATATATATATTTATTTTTTTTTTCAATTTGTGCGGGTGTGAACTGGATCCTTTGAGTTACAGCTACTCTGACAAATGACAGAGGAGTCAGAATCACCTGGGACACAAACAGCAGAGTGAGACGCCACCAAAGGTGGGACTTCAGGTGCTTAAGCGCTTGCTGGAATTTGGAGAGAGGAGCAAAGACTATTGCAGGGAATTTGTGGGAGGACGGCTTGGACACTGTAGGCACATCCACTAGGTGCATACAAAATCCAGTTATGAGGGAATCTCTTTGGGTTTTAAACCCAAACTCAGATTCAGGGCTGTGACAAGCCAGGAGCAGCGAGCCTTGGCCTCCAAGCTGGAACGCCCTGGAGATCCTTACTTGGCTCTCTGTGGCTGAAGAATTCTGCTCTTATGGACCAGCAGCAAAGGCAACTCTCAAGTTTGAAACCAGTGAGTTCAGAGTAATGGAAAACAGTTAAAATTGACCAGTAGGTAGAAATCTTGACGCCAGCGTCTGAAAACATGAGGGTGCAGTGGACGTTACAACCTCTGTGCCGCGTGAGTACCTAAGCGCCTCACTCCATAAAATTTTGTAATAACAACCCCTTTATGACTTACACCTGGTTATAACATAAAGGATTGATTAGGTCTTGAATCTTACAAGGAGGGTAGGCAGCATTTAAAATATATAGCCTAACAATATATTTTCACAAGATGAGCCAACACATTCTCCCGTGAAGTCGAGCTGGCAAACACAGCTGGGGCTCAGGGCAGTAAATAAGGAGATCTGGCCACGCTCGTGTCCTCCAGGCCATGTGTCTCCTCTCTGTAGCCAGGGATGAATTACTAGAATGAATAGTAACTCTTCCCACCTTGCTTGATTTTATTTATTCTCTTGGTCTCCTGCTGAAGGGTTGCAAGGAAAATATCCCGCTCTCCCCCCACCCTCCATTTGGCAAGTTTATGTTAATGTGGCCCCGTATTTACAAGTGGGGTATAAACTACTGACAATTTTATGTTGCTAACATAAAACAAAGGGGGATTTTTGTAAGCAAAAAAAAAAAAAAAAACCAACAACCCACATTCTTGCATTATATTCAGAAATCCAATTTGGAGAAATGCACTTGCATGTAGGAAATAGCAGAGTTGTGTAAATCTGAGCTGAAACGCTGGGTGTTGTACACACACACAGAGCATTAAAGAAATTACTGAGAGAAATAAATTCAGCCCCCGTGAGCGTGGCTGGAGGTGATGTTTCCAGTGGTGTGGGCTAGTCAATACAGACTGCTGGGGAAAGGATAACAGTGAGGTGGAAAAAAGTGTGATGGTACCATAAAAAAATCGGTGGGAAGACCTGGAAGCTGGTCTTCTCCATATCAGTAAGGTTAGTCTGAGGGATTTTGTTTTCCTTTCACTGACTCCTGAGTTTCATTTATTGCATCACATCTATTTGGAAAAATCTAACGTTTCAATTATTGTTTTGTGTATGGCACTTCTGTAAATGGAAATTATTTCTTGGTGCATTGTACTTTAACATGAAGGAGGAAGGAAAAAATAGAAGAGGAATTCTTTAGTGTGTCATTTTTGGGTTTCCGTGCTTTGAGGCCTTTCTTTTATAATTCTTTTTCCTGTCACAACAGGGTCGGTCCCTCTGAGCTTGTGACGAGGAGCAGCCTCAGAATTTATTTCCAAACTCCCTGGAAGCAGGAGGGTGGCAGCTCTGTCACCAGCCCAAAGGCAGGGGACACAGGTCTCTTCTGCAGGTGCTGCAGTTCACCCCCACACTTTAACAGGTGTTCCCAAATTAGGAAAGAGTGGGAGTGAGTCTCACCCTGAACTTTTAAGGAAGAAGAACCAGAAACTTTGATGCTCCTCTCACCATAACTGGCCCAGTGCCAGGACAGAGGCGCCTGTTGGACCCCTGAGCTGTTCCTCAAGGAAGGTGGTTGTCTTCTCTTGGGCAGCAAGCCAAAAAACCCCTCCTTGATTGTTGTATACTTAAGAGAGAGCAGAAGGATCCTTGGGGCTTTTCCAGGGTGTCTTAGCAGGTGTAAGGAACCTCCCCGCACTGTGCACGGCTTTTACTCTTTCGTTCTGCGTAATTTATTATTTTTTTTCTTTAATTAAAACCTTTTTGCTTTTTCCAAACACCTCTGATCAGCCATCTCTCCAATTTTCCATAAGCCCTTTCTGGGAGGCTGCTGGCATCCCTCAGAGCTTGGTACACCTTCGTGGGGATAAAAACACCCCCCAGAATTGTGTCAAACTCCCTGAGAACAGCCCGGGCAGGATCTGCTGCTTGCTGCAGCAAATGCAGCCGTGTGGTTAATAAAACACTCGGTGTTAGTTTAACGACAGGGGATCATCTGAGCCTTGCCTCGCCTCGAAACTCTGCCTCATTCCGTGTGAGCTCCTCTGAAATATAGATAGAGCACTGCTGGCACCCAGCAAATGAGATCCGAGTTTCTCCTGTTTTATGGGGCTCCTCGTTGTTTTATGTTTGCTCGGCGGTGTTGGAGATAGTCCTGTTTGCCTCTTCTCTGTGTTGGTGGAGGAGCCCATCTGAATGCAGACTGCTGCTTTTTCTGTAATAAAAAGAAAAAAAAAAAAGACAAACCACCTTAAATTAGCCTTTCGCTTCACAGCCAAAAACTTTGAAACCTTTTTTTGTTGTTGTGACATTTTTCCTCACTGCAAAAACTTAAAAGTTGTTATGCTTTGATTTGCCTGCTGCACGTTGTGTGATTTTCAGGGAAGGGCTCTGTTATTTGTTCTTAGAGCACTCTGTACACCTCAGATATAGTTTAAATAATGCTAATAATAAATAGAAATACGCCATTTGACCCAGATGACTTTTCTTTATTACAATTGCTACCTAAAGGGCTGTATATCCATTTCACGCACTGAACATATGGGAAATGTTATTTTTTTCCCCTATGTTTTGTGGTTTAATGTTGTTTTTGTTTCACAATAAATCTGTAGAACCCCTGTAGGCTGTTTTTTCAGATTGCTTTAAAATAATTTCTGAGTGTGTAGTCATTTGTTACAGAATAATGTTTGCCTAATTTGTAAATGTGGGTGCCTGAGGATTCCCATTCTGCATATTGGTGGAAGAGTGAGACTGTGAGGCACAAATATCTCCTTCAGTGCTACTTGAGTGTTCAAATGGGGACAGAATATCATAATTTATGTACTGGCATTTGGAAGACAACTTGCACGGGGCTAAATCTGTTCTAGCTCTTGTCTGGCAACACCACTGGAAAGGATGGCACGGTGAGGAATGGAAGTCAAATGATGTTTTATTTCCTTTCTATGATATAACTCTTCTGTAAGAGCCTGGATCCATAGCTCCACACTGTGCTTTCAGACTTCCATTTATTTTTCTAACCCATTTCAATCTGTTCACTGGGTGTCACTGCCTTAGTGATGCAGTACTTTGCTTCTGCCTCTCTTGGTTTAGCTTTCCAACACAGCTGGAGTTATCTCCCTTGCTTCTTCAGAAAACATAAATCCTCAGCTGGCCTCAGAATTCTGATGTTGTACAAGTGAGGTGCATACTCATTCCTCTCTGTAGGGAATCGTATTCACTCAAGTTTGTGGTTAAGGTTCAGCAAGGCATGCAAATAACACAGAACGTGCCACTGCAGTGCTAAATGCTACAGGTCATTTCTGGAAATCTATTTCAATGCTCCTTTTGTCAAGTTATCCTAATCCTGCCAGATGCTGGGTGGCTTTTGAAGCTTACACACATCTCATTGATATTAATGAGAGATTGCCACAATGTGTAGTAAAAAACCCACCAAGGTTCATAATGCCCAGAACACTGCATCAATTACAATAAAATTAGAACAAAAACATGAGGTAACTAAGAACATCTCTGTTAAGCACCACATTGTCTTCAGAGATCTTCCCAAAGTGTCTGAAACACAGGAGATGTGATTTCCTGCTACCCAAGTAAGACTTCAGCTTCATGAAGGCAATCTGTACTTTCAGTCAAGTTGATCCTAGTGAATAAATGCTGGAGCCCCTAATGACAGGCAGTTTATTCCACTTTATTTGCTATAGATTCTCCACCTGGTCTCTGCAATTCACCCACTGACACTGCAATAATTTACTACTGAGCCTAGAATATGCTGTTGAGACATGCAGGATGTAAGTTAATGTGTTTATATGATTCCACATGCCAAATTACATGACAGGATCATATAACCAGGAGTATTAGCTTTGTCTGAATTCAGTGTGCCATTTTTTCCAGGCCAAAAAACTTAGAGAGCAAAGGATTAAAACTCTCCTGTGGCCCCAGTAGCGTTTCTTACATGCTTGTGGATGCTTGTTGCTTCTTCCACTGGTGGAAGCGCTCTTGTTTCTCTTCCCAGCTGTTTGCTTGCCACGTCAGTCTTACAAGTTCTGTAACCACCACTGTTCATTGTTAGCAACACAATAAAACAAATTCTCTGCTGTATCTGTATTAAAAGTATTACTGCTCTTTCCATTGTCTCGCTGACAGTGTTGACAGGTGTCACTCTGTTTTGGGTGGCCGTTCTACTTAAGACTGAACATTTTTGATCTCTAAAGCCTTTCAGTTCTGTAGTAATTCTGCAGTTTCTATAGCAGGCAGTGAGAAGTTCAAAGCTCTGTTATTTCAGGTGTATATGCAGCAGTATATGCTTTTAATGCTTGAAAAGCCATTGGGTCTTGGATGTGAAATGAACAGAATAATTCACAATGCTTGGCTGGGGTTGTTCACAAAATGTCAGAGCCATTTTAGAAAGCCATCCCAAACAGCACACTTTGAAAGGTGCAGGCTTGGAGACATGTGCAGATTCTTCCTTAACCTGCATTGTCAAAACCAAAGTTGTTTTCCAGTTTCTTTTCTGTGACAGGTGAATTGTGCTGCATCCTTGTACTTCAGTAACATAAACCAAAGCAATGTGGCTCAGGGAACGCAGTAGAACGATTTGGGAATGAGGCGTAATGATTCAGCATGGTGAGGTGCCAGTGTGGGTATTTAGAAACCAGCAAGTCTTGACAAGCACCGTTATTGTCTCTGCAGTTAAAAAATGGGTAAACTTTATGCTTCCAAAACAAGGGTCTATAAGCTATTGCAGAAAATAGAACTTGGACTGAATTATTAAGTTGTGAGTGCAGTGTGTTGAAGTCTGTGAATTTGGATGAGATTAATCACTCTGCTCTATCCAGAAATTTCCACAAGATGTTTCAGGTACCATAGCAAGGACTGGATATTGAAATCAATGGGGCCAAATTTCAGACTAGTTCTGTTTCTCCTTAACAATATGAATTAAATAATTAAAAATACAATAAAACCAGAACGTGTGTCTCAGTGTAAACCAGTAAACTAATGGCTACTTAGCTGTTTTCATAACTAGCACTTGGAGGCTGGTATCAGACTTTGAAATGCAGTAAGACTTCTCTATTGACTAAATAGCATGTGGCAATCACAGGAAGATATTAAAAGGTTACCTGTTGAAGCAAGGGAGTGCTACAGCGCACATTTCTGGGATGGTTTTATTCGGGTTCTAAAGGCAGATGGACCTGGTCCTGGTCAAATTTCAAAATTTGCAATTCTTCTCCCAAGCTCAGAGTCTCCAGGCTGCAGCTGGACTTCTCAGTGGTTCAGTTTTACACAGGTAGAGCCAAATTATGACAGTTGGTGCCTTTCGTCACAAAATTCCCTCAGGCTGCTGTTACTGTTGGTAGTTCATTTACTGCACTGCCATCAGCTGCATTACCATGAACTTCATGTGATGGGACAAACTGGGACTGAATTTAGGGAAGGGTTGGAGAGAATCTTCCTTGCCTCTGCTCCTTGCTCAATACCCAGACAAGGAAAGTGGAGTCCAGAGCTGTTTCACTTATATAGAAAATTTGTGACGTGCCAACCCAGCTCTAGCTCAAGCAGGGGACAGCTGAAATGGCTCTGAAATGGTGAAGGTCACCCTCATTACTAACTCACCCTCCTCTGGCAAAAACTGAGCCTAAGTTGGAGGTGAAACCTGTGGATGTCCAGGTTAATACCCTCCAGCTGCAGGTGAAGATATCTGATGACCTTTTGACAATATAAAGTTGCATCAGCAGTGTCCTGCAGTTCACTTTATGCTGTCAAGTCCAGTATGCTGCCCTTGGTCATTATTGCTGCTGTCTGTTCATGTTCTTGCAAATAAAATGTAGATATTGCAGCTCTGTGATCTGGCAATAGAACATTTTTTTTTTCCTTGGGCTCTCTGCAACTCTTAATGACGTAGGTAAGGCCAATTAACATTTTTTCAATGAAAAATATATGTAACCTGATTCCATATGCTTCTTGTACCCATTGATATGAAGATTATATAGATCCTTTTCAGAATGCAGATAATTGCAGAACGTGTCTTTTTGGTCCAGCTGACAAGCAATTTGTGAAAACGATAAATCATTGCATGATTGCTTAGAAGGCACAGGCACAGATCAAGCATTTCAAAGACTTCTCTTGTTTAAACAGCTTATTAAATTGTTAATGACTCTGGAAGTTTTGCATATTTTTATTTAAAAAGATAAAACCTGTATGTGTACAGTGTATTTAATGATTAATTAAAACTTTAAATCACTTACTGCAGGCAACTGCTACAATATTGCTTGGGATTATGCGAGCATATTTGTTTTGTCCTAGATTGAAACTTGGATAAAATTGTTAAACACATTATGTTAGCTACAAACCATAAATTTCGCACCCATTGAGCAACTGGTATATTTTTCTTTGTCTGTTCACTTCAGTTCAGTAAATATGATCCTGGTTATCTGAGGAGAATTTCTCAATTCGGGAGCCTGTTTGCGTGACACACGGGGTGGGAGAGCTGTGTTTTGTGGAACGCCAAAAGCGTTTGATCTTGAAAAAGTCCTGCCTGTGGGTTTTGAATTACAGAATTTCTATTTAAAAATTGCATCCAAGACCGGACTCATTCCAGGAGTTTGAGTGTCCGAATCTGCAGGAGGTACCAAAAAGGCGAGGGTCACGCCTGTGTGAGCATGGGCTCCAGCCCCAGCACGTGCTGCAATGTCCGCTGGAAAGCGCTGCTGGAAGTCAAGGGAATGCTTGAGCACAGGCTTGGCAGTGTCCAGCACCTCGGGGACCTCTTTGGGTTGGGAATTTTCCCCTGCCTCACTAGCACGGACACGGACAGCCAAGGATCGTTCCTGACAAATACGTCCACGTCCACCTCGGGAGGCGCTCAGTGCGTGCAGCAGGATCCCGGGGAGTGAATAATCGCTCGGTCAAATGTAATTTTGCCAACCCAGAGTCAAAATAATGTCTTTCACCTCACAGCAGAATGCATCTTAGTTTCATTTACATCGTCGGTAAATGGATTTCCCGATTTCCAGCAGATTATTTTGCAGTCATTAGGACGGGCTACGTGGCGCTCTGCTGTCGCTCCACCCAGACCTAGGAGGTGTGTGCACACCAAATGCAGGCTGAATAGCAATGAGGGGTATTTTAGAGCCTTGGTATTAATATTTCAAATGTTTTTGTTTCGGTGTCTTACTTAATATTTTATTATCAGATTTCTACTCATTATGCGTATGGGCCTATTCCCCGTGTGGATTGATGAAGTTGTGCTGCAGTAAATTGAAAAAGAGAACTATACGTACAGGATGATTTATTGTTAATATGAAATTCAGCATAAACCTGCGAATGCACTAGCAGAAATCCCTAGCTATTTCAAAATTCATATTATGAGACAGACAATCAGATGCCCAACAAACAGAACATCTTGTACTCTATTAATCCTTCGGTGACAGATCCCTTGCATGCATTTAGCTTTCCAAATAATACAAACATATGTCACCATTTTGCTTTTATTGATTTTGGACTTTCAAAGTACAGCTACAGCACGAGGCATTATGAAGACATTTATTGCGGAGTTTGCTTTGATTTGTTGTAGTCAATTGAAATTGTGTCAAAGTAAAGTCTTTAATATTAAATATGATGGATTCCCCTAGGCCTTAATCCTGCAGAATCATCCAGCTCAAGGTGACTCCTGCCACGTGCAGCACAGGAGCACTGGGCTTCCCAGAGCACTGTCCAGTGGCCTGGCAGTGCAGGCAGCGGGAACTCCATTCACATCATACAAAATGCTGCCACTCACAAGTGTTTGAATTCCAGCTGTGTCCTTCTCTGCTGTTGCCATTATTCAAAGACTGCTGCTGGAGGTTTTTTTTTAGATAATCTTCTCCGCCTCTAGTTTTTGCTTTCAGCCAGTTTTTGGTCTATGCATACCTATTGATTTGGGGGCAAAAATAACATTTATCTTTAAGGGATTTTCTTTGATGGCAAATGTAATGACAGTAACCATCACTGTCCCCAGCCTTGAATTCCCTTCAGTGCTCGGAGAGTTGCATTAGTTCCTGTGTGTCCCTGCTGAAGCTGCCTGGTTGATGCCACACAAAGCCCAAGTCTTCAATTCTCAATTCTCTCCAGCTGCCACTTTACAGCAAAACTTGTTGTAGTTCTTAAAAGCTTGGTGTTCAGCTTTCATCTTGTAGTTCTTGTGTGATACTCAGTTCCTCCTTCGAGTATCGATCAGGTCTCGTAACCTGATATCATCAGCTAATGATTTTTCATTAGCACACTTACTGGTAGCCTTAAATATATTAAATAAGGAAAAGCACCCAGAGCTGTTCTTGCAAAGCTTTGTTTTCCTTCCTTCACCTTAGCTGCTCTATCCTCTTTTCCTTACATTAGTGTCTCACTCTTAACTAGTATTTTCCACGTAACATCAAGTTGTCAGAGGTGCAAACTGCATTCTCTTCTACTAGCAGAGTCCTGAATTTATATTCTTCTTTTTTTTGAGATTTTTGCGCTGTATTTGCCAAGATGGAGGGGTGCTGATATTTCTTATTTCTGTTCCACATCATGGACTGAGGAACTATTTTAGAAAGGCAACTATTTTCAAAACATAATTGGTTGCTTCAGTTTTCAACTTGTCATTCAGCTTGGCAAGGGAAACCAGATAAATCAGTTTTGGGTTGATTCACTGTGATCTCGTGTAGTAGACCAACTGTTTGGTCACAAATGCTAAAGCAGAATATAGTAATTGTTTAAAAAGCTACTTTTTTATCTTGGAAGAAAGTTTCTGTTCCTAATAATACACATTTACACAAATGCCTGGTGGTGTTTTTTTACACTGGGGCAGTCTCCCTGCAGACTGCCAGTTTATCAACAGGCAGTAAAGAAAATATTCCACTGCCTAGCTTTGGTTTTATGTAGCCTCTCATGCAGACAGGAGTAGTAAGGGGAAAAAAGAATTGGAGATCTTGGCAAGGGAAAAGTAGACAATAGAATGAGTTGAAATAACATTTTATCAGCAGAAAATTAATGGAGTTTATCCCTTTAGCTCACAAAGCCCAGCCAATGCCAAGCTAAATTTCACTGTAGGTTTTGTTCATGAATGGGAGATATAAAATGTGGGTTTCTCCTTTCAGAAATCCCTCTAAGAGCTCTGTTAAATACCAATCATTTATCTATTGACCTGGGCTGTGGCAATATTCATTAAAGTTTATTTGTGTCCTCTCAGGAGCTACAGCCAGAGCAACCTCTGCTGCTGCTGTAAACATGTATTTCAGAGGGGTGAGGTGAGAAAGACAGCAGCCTTTGGTGCTGATCCCATCCTCCTTGCCCTGGGAATGTGCTTGGAGCCGGGAATGCTCCACTGAACCCGTCCTTGCTGGCTCAGAACGCCAGTGTGATGCACACAGTGCCAGCACAGTTCACATCCCATGGAGCCGCTCATTGTCACTGGGCTGTGCTGGGCCTGGAGAAGGGGGGAGAGGGGCGAGGACCTGCACTGAGGGAAGGACAGCAGGGCATCTTCAGCCTCAGGATGCTTTTTCAGCTGTCCCCTTGCTGCCCAGCCCTGTCCCCCAGGAAGAGCCCCGGTGGGCACCCAGGGTCAGCCCATGGCCTGCTCCCTGCAGCACGGGGCAGAGGCGTGCCCCTGCTCCTCCTTCACTGTGACACTCATTGATTCTGAAGTGTGGAGTGACAGGAGATGTCTGTCCTGGTGCCTGCACCGCTCTGCTTTCGCGCAGGGAGCAGTGGGGAGCGCCCGCTCCGGCAGCTGCTCTGCTTCCGTTTGTGTTGGTGTTTGTGAGCCCGTGCAAAGGGCAGCCACGGGCTTTGGGGGGTTGTTGTTTGGTTTGTCTCGGGGTTTTTGGGGTTTTCCCCAGTTGCCCCCTGATTCCTGACTTCTGTGAACTGATGGATTTCACCGTGCTCAGGGCTGGATTCCTCTATGTGATGACAGAGGTGGAGGTCATCCGAGCTGTCCTGAGCAGAGAAATTCTGTTAATCAAGATAAAAACAGCACTTCCTTTGTTGGTGGTTTGTTGGTTGTTTTTTGGTTTTGTTTTGGGGTTGTTTTTTTTTTTTTTTTTTTTTTTTTTTTTTTTTTTTTTGAGGTTGGGTCTAGTGGCACTTCCAAGCAATAAGCACAAGTGATATTTTGATAATTGCACGAGCAAACTTCCTGGAATCTTGAAGGGAGATTTTTCCTGGTGGAGAATCTTCCTTCCCCCTTCCATAAACACACACACACTTCCATACCTTTTATAATTAGGGGATCACACCTTGATCAGATAAAACAGCCATCTGTTGCACCAATTCTGATTCCATCCATCTGAAAATGAGGGGTCTTTTTGAGCAGCAGTTGGTGGCTTTTCCAAGAGCTCTCCACACTTCTATCAAATCACTGTCTAAAACAATGAAATTGGGAAAATACCATTATTGATTGTTTCATTAAAAGTGTATTTCCGGGTCAATTGGAAAAATATTCTCCAAAATATGATTTTTGTAATTACTAATCTCCTTTTCTGTCCTTTTCAGAAGTGCAAAAGGAGATTACTGAGAGGAATGGCCCCCATTGCTATCCCAGATGCTTTGGTTGACAACAACTGTGTGAGGGTTTTTTATTAATGGCAGATTCCAGGGTGAAGTTTGTGACTGCAAAAGCGTCAATATTCACCTGGGACAGCTCGTTACTTTTAGCTCAGTGTTTGTTGATTTGCCATTTAATCTACTTAGACCCAATTTTTCCCACAGCTCCAAAGGAAAAAAAAAATTAATTAACCCCTCCATAATACTTAGAATATGGGGAATAGTTAGAAAATCCTGCTATCAGCCATCATTCACTTTAACAGAAGAATAAGGATGATGATATATTTCAATTAAAATTACCTTCCTGACCTCAGCAACAGTTGCAAGTTAATTCATTTTTCTTTTGACTGAGATCCTACTCTGTAAGTATCAATGGAAGGTCTTTCTGAGTTGTCCTGTTGGGATGCTGAAAGGGTCATAATTTGATGATAGTTTTGAAAGATGCGAGTAAAAAGCTGGATTTGTTATTTTGATTGTTGGAAACAACATCAAAACAGAAATCAAAGGCACACCAATAGAAAGTGGACTGAAAATAGGAATGAAAATTTGTCACGGATCACTGGAAAGGGCCAACGTTATTTCCACCTTCCCAGCTGGGGAGACAGGACTGCAAGATTCTCAGCAGGTATAAAGCATCCAGGCTGGTTTATTGTGAGTGTCAGAAATATTTCTGCTGTCCAAAAAGTGCCAGCAATCACAGAGAAAATCAGATGGCAATTCAGGACTGGCTGATGGAGAGAGAGGAGAGTAGTGGGTTTTTTTTAAAATCCATTTTCTAATTTATGAACAGCAGTGAGAGCAGTAAGGGGAGCGAATCTATTCAAGTACATCCAGGGTAAAATCAATTAAATTAAGTAACCAGAGAGGCAAAGGCTTTTGTGTGGGTCAGCAGGGGGTGCAGCACAGAAGATCAGTGCTCACGGGGTTCTGCCACGTGTGTTGTGGTGAGTTGGGTGTCCTTGTGTGTAGTTTTTTGACAGTTATGTGTTGTTTCTCTTGGTTTAGGTGGGTTTTTGGGGAGGTGAGGGTGGGTGGCAGATAGGGAAACTACTGAATTTATTCTTTGGGGAAAAGAGTATAGTTTTCAGAATTTATTTTTAAAAGTGCATTTCCTTTCTGAACACCAGATTATAACAAAGCAAAAGGTCACTACAGATTTTAGTGATGCTTAGAAGAAAACACCAAGGAAAAAAAAAATAAAAAGGGGGGGGGGAACCTCATGAAGTTTCTCATTTTAAATACTCTGAAATAGAAATAACTTTGAAGAGTCTCTTCTTCTGAAGCCTGAGTTCTGGTTACAAGAATCATGCCATGGGTACCAGTCTGGACCACAGCCTGTAGGATGGTGAAATGGGTGAGGTGGAGTGCAGCAGCGAGCTGCTGGAGGATTTTGGAGCTTTCCTCTCCTCATCTGCCATTCTCTCCGTGTATTTTTAAGAACAGAACTCTTACTCCACCAGTTTGTTCCAGCTGAACCAGCGAGGGGCAAGGAGTGCAGGTGAGCCTCAGCTGGTGTGTTGTGTTTGTCATCTTCCAAGTGGTGCTTGAGTGTGACAGAATTAGAACAAAAGCAAGGTAGGAACTGAAAACCGAAAGAAACTGCTTTGATTATCTTCAAATGAACAAAATGCAACGGTGTCCCAGACACATGCGGAGTGTGTTTCAGCCCCACGGCTCACTGCTGCAGTCAGCCAGCTGAAGCCTGAGGGGGCCCTTGTAGAAATCAGCACAGGAACAGAATCACGGAATCAGGGCGTGCCCTTAGCTGGAAGGGACCCACCGGAATCACCAAGTCCAGCTGGCACAGGACAGCCCCGAAAATACCTGCATGGAATATCCATATATCCATATGGGTTTGTTATCCTCTAGAATTTCTTGTAACTGTGTTGCGTGAACCAGACTGGTTTATTTGGTTTGTTTTTTTGGGTTTGGTTTTTTTTTTTTTTTTTTTTTGAGATGTGTTAATCTTTTAAAGCTGCTTAGTTTATTCATGCCAATGTCGTGACAGCAGATAGAAACCTGCATGTTCACTAGACCTGCACTCAGTGTTTTCACCCCTGCTCATACACAGCTCTCAATATTAAAGCTTTCAATGAGACAAGGATTATTCCTCTTTACCATTCGAGAGCTGGCTACTTCCTTTATTAATTCTTTGAATCTGAATTGCCTCCCCTTGAAGGAGGGGAATGCTTTTCCCCTGACACGTGTGGAAGGGCAGTGGATGTGGCCTGTTGTGACATTTATATTTCCTCTGACACAGAAGCTTTCAGAGCTGCTGCCTGGCGCTCCAATGCCCTGGGTGAGCGTGCAGATTTACAATTCCAAACCCCCCCCAGCTCGTCCAAATTTTGGCATTCAGTCAAACAGAAATTTGTCATAGTTTATAATCCTTGTTAACGAGAAACATCAAAAATTAATGCTCATTAGGGTGCTCATTAATATGCACGGTAGTCTCAGTTTCGGCTTAATTAAGTGAAGCCCGGCTCTGTAGTGGCATTGTGCCTCTGCAGAGAAGGAAATTCCAGCCTGTGCTGCAGGAAGAGGAGGGAGCACTGCTCCCTTTGGATACCCCAGGTTTTGTTGAGGGGTGTTGCTCCTCTGCTGCTCTCCTGCAGGAGAAGGGCAGCTGCTGGGGAGCTCCTCCTGGTAGCTGTTATTCCACATTGCTGCTCGTGAAAAGCGAGGCTCGCTTTCTTGGTAGAATTTTAAAATTTTGATTAAAAAAGGCAGTAGGAGACAGAAATAAAGCAAAGGGTTAAAGGGCTGGGTGCTTGGCACTCGTCCAAGAGCACACCTCCTATCTTTGGACATTCCTTAAAGACCTTTTCTATGACATCAGCCTGTTGCTCATTCATAGACCATTTTGCGTTGTCATACTTCTCCACAAGCTCACTTCCATGTTCCAGGAGCTGTTTAGCCTGGCCCCTGCCTGGGTTTGCCTTTCTGGAGCGTGCACATCTCTCACCTGTGGTTTTATCATCGCCTCCAGTTTGGGCTGTGGTCCACACTTCGTGCAGAGGGCGGGTGCTGATAATTGGCACATCAATAACAGCGTTCACTGGACGTTATCCCAGCCAAGCAGTTCAACTGCAAGCACAACCATCTATCAGCTACCCCACTACCAGGCTGAGCAGAACCATGAAAGCGACCTCCCTACAGCAGAGTTATTTTAACATTAGGCATACGACATTCATCTTTGCGAAAAGCCAGCTTTAGAATGTGCATTTATAACGACTCCCGTGAGGAATTCCGTGTCCGAGGGCTGACACGTCCCATGCAGGCAGCTGCAGTCTGGAGGTTTGCACTGGCTGAGAGCTGCTTCACCTGAGTTTCGGGAGATGTGGCCATTTCCACCTCCTCCCCATCCACCCCGGCGCAGGAGTGCTAAGAGCAGACATCCGAGCTCTTTGTTTTTCTGCCCGTCTAAGGAAACTCTGATTAGTTTTTCTCCATGCAGCAGCCTTGCATGGAAACAGCAATTACTGTCAGGATAAAGGACTTTAGCTGGGTATTGATTTTAAGTCAGGGAATTTTCTCTGGCTGAGAACTTGTAGGATTTTCTGAATACAGTAATACATAAGGAATGGCATCAGCTCTTGACATCTGATGCTGTCAGAATTCCTTTTCAGCCCCTTTTCATTAAATGTGATCCCTTTAACAGGGTTGTGTTTTGTTTGGTTTTTTCCCACTAAGAAAGCAAAGGCGTTCAAAGGCATAGAGTAATAGAGGTGGTAAAGGAAAGGAAACTTGCATTTTCTTGAAAACCACCTGCCTGCAATATCAAATTGAAGACGTTTGCCTTTTTATAGTCCTGAACCATGAGAATACTTTTCAAAATGCTCTTGAATACTGGTCTGTCAATGCCTACATCCGCGTGTTTCCCTGCTTGTTTTTAGGTATTTTAAAACACTGATTTGTATGAGTTCTTTCTCTGCCTTCAGGGATCTTTACTCAGCTGAGCTTGTCAAAATGTCTCCTACAGATTTTCCAGTTTCTGTCTCCATTTCCATTAGCACTTTTGGGCGAGTGTCACTTGGAGTTGGTGCCTTGTCAATGGGAATGATCTCTGACCTTTTAATAACCGCTCTGAACTGTTGGCTGCACTGGAGATGTGCCAAGTGGGGCAGTCACTTGATACTGGCTTCACACCCGCCTGCCACTTTTATTTAGGGACAGAGGTATTGATACAGCCCCTGGGAAATGTGGGGGGAAGGAAATACTTCTGATAGAGTTAACAGACAATTTGATGTCAGTGCTGATGTGTACAGATGTAGCCGACAGAGGAGACGTGTGGATGAATTAATTAGGAAATGGCTCTCCTTGTGGCTACCCAAGGGTATCCCTGTGTGCTCAGCATGTGGAAGCATCAATCCAGAGGAGCCACGTTTCCTTATTAGCGAACCAACGCTCTGGGCACCGAAATTCTGTCATTGGAGGATGCTGTCTGAAGAGATCAGCAAGCTGAATGACACAATGCAGCATCCCTCCTGAGACTGAGCAGCAGGCACAGATAAGCAATTCATTCTCCCCTCAGCACCTGCAGGCTGATGGGTTGCTGCCCAGTTTCTAAAGCCATTGCTGTTAAAAAGCCAACACTTGCCAACAATTATTATGTAATGCCCTCTAAACTACTCCATGTCTCTCTCTTTCCATGTGTTTGCCTACATTAGCACATGGATCTGTTCCCTCCCTTACTGATGTGCTGCCTGAATGTAAAGTGCAGCCTCACTTTGTCGGTTTTCTCAGTGTTGATGGAGTATGCCAGGTGGTGATTACCATTTTTAAGATACAGGCTTAGTCGTGGAGAACTGTTTTTTAATGCCAGGCAAAAGCTGACTTAAAAAACTCTCTGTATAAAGCATTGCAGTTCCTGATCTCTCACCCCTGATATTCCACACTCGTTTCCTAGAGAGGGCAAGGTAATTTCAAAAATTACCAAATTGAGATGAATGCTACAGAGTTTCAGTGCTGCCCTGATAACGTGCATTTCTTTTTTTATAGTACAGGAGAAAAAGTATTTTGTAAAAGTTCCTTTTCACTGATTTTCTACCTTGAGGCACTTAGCTTAAGTTAGCAAACCTGTGTTGCCATGTCTAAAACAGATGCAGGTGGCATCTGATCATCCAAAATTGCAAATTACCCATCTCATTAGTCTTTTAAATGTATTCCTCACATGGAGAACCAGGTGGAAGTCCTCTCAAAGTCCACCCTAACTCCAGGCAGGTCCTTTTGCACTTCAGCAGCCTTTCCTGCTGTGGAACCTCGGGAGAGCTGCTGGGCAGCACACAGGTACGAGCACGGGCTGCGTTATCTGCAAGTTTATTTCTGTGTTTGTGTGGGCTCTGTGGCAGCGTGAAAGGTGCAGAACTGTTTGATTCTCTTCTTACCTCGCAGGGAAGTTCATCCTTTGCGATTCCCTTTGCCTCCCCTTCCCAGGAGAGGGTTAACACGCGTGTTTTAGCCTTGTGCTTTCCTCTGAGGTCTCCTCTGACCTCTCTGTTAAGGGAAGAGCTGTGCCACAACCCCAGATCGATCAGAGCCATTAACACTTGTCATACTTAGGGATGCACTCAAAGGTTTAGGAAAAGGTGGATTTCTCAGGGCTGGGGGTGGTCCCCGGGCAGTCACCTCGAAGAAGAGCTGTTCGTTTGCAACACAAGGTGTTAAAAAGTGTTTGGGGCTCTTGGGGCAAAGAACATTAGTGGGTAGCGCTCGTGTGGGTTTCTTAATTGAAAAGGGGCCAGAGGCAGCGTGTGAGAATGCCGGCAAAGAGCTTTTTTTTCATGAGAAGCTGTTTGAAAAGATGTTTTTGTGCGCCTTTATTTGACGTTCCCACGGTTTCCAGTTGGTGCCCGTGTTCCTGCCATCCGCAGCGATGGGCGGTGGCGGCTGCCCGGGGCACTGTGGCTCTGCTTTCCAGCTGAGCTGGTGTTTGTAGGAATGGCACGGATGGGAGAGGGACACGGGTTATTCCTGTGCTCCTTTCCAGTGCTCTGGCATCCTCGCTTGGCCAGGTGGTGTCCCTGCAGAGGCTCTTCCAGCCTTACCCGGAGAGGAGAGAGGTTAAGGCAGAATTTTGACTTCAGTGGGATAGTGGGTGTCTGAGAAATCCCAGCTCAGACCTCCCCTCCTGGTCTGTTTTGAAGTGTTTGTCTTTGCACTCGAAGTGGGTTTATTCCACGTGGTTCCCTTGACTTCTGAAGGGTTGTTCCTGGCTGGTGGCAGAGTGCAGAATGCTTCACATTCCGTGCGTGGGGCAGGAGCGCTGGACGGGCGGTGGGAAGTACAGAGTTATTTACAGATGAAATGTGACATCAGCCTCAGGTTTGTTACGGTTGTATTTCACGAAGCAAACAGACACAGAGCACACTGTGCTGTGGCAGCTCTGCATAAAGGAATGGGTAAAATATTACTGAGCTCCTGAACCAGAGAGAACTTGTATAGCTGAATTAAGTTCAGAGGAGCAAATGAGATTTTCAAGGCGTGCAGGAGGTTTACTTTCCATTCATTTTGATGCAATGTGTACCCAAATCCCTCTGAGTAGCTCGACCTCATTTCTGCAACCTGTGTCCTCCCACTGACTTGAAAGAAATATCATCTGTGTGAGAAGATGGGGTTGGCTCTAGGTTAGTCTCAAAGAAACTGCACCATGCAGCACAGAAAATATTGTAAACTACAGTAAATAATAGATGATTTATATGATGGATGGCTATCTAGGCATAGATAAAAGGAGGCTTAGTGTATTTTTATGGACAAAAAGAAACCATGTGCTGCTTTCTTCTCCTCCTCCCTCCTCCAATTTTACAGTTTCTAAAGAGGAGAAGAAATTCTTTTGAAGCAATGCTCTTACTCTCCTAGATTGGCCATTTATTCTCAGTCTTCCACAGGATTCAGCACTGCTCACGTTATTTTAACAAGGTATTTTGAAATACCTTTATTGAGGTAATAAATACATGTCAATTACTGTCTCAGGGAGAATATTTTGGCTTGTATTCTTTCTTCCAACCCTGATAATCAATAGATATCTCACAAGGGTTTCATGCTACTTGACCTGGACAACCTGTAGTTTTAGAGAACTGCTTGTAATATTCATAAGTGAAAGCAAACATCCTGAATATTAAACCCCAGCTGAAGTATCTGACTCTAATTAAACAGCAAGGGGAGCTTTGGTGTGTGTCTGCAGCTGAGGCTGTTTCTTAGAAAGACTTATCCTTCAAATCTATCTTTATTAAGGCCTTGTCCAAATGACAAATATATGCTGCCTGCTTGGTATCTGCCACTTGGAAATAAATCAGTTTAGGATTGATTTGCTAAAGGCTTTCTTTGCTCCGGGTCCTGCTGCCCAGGAGGACAGCTCTTCACAGGGGCACACACACAAGTGGAGCTGCTGAGAGAGGAGAGCCAAGAGCAGTGACAGAGCTCTGTGTGCTCGCTGGCACAGATGCCATCACCACTTAAAACTCGTGGAGGTGCACACACGACAGGAATTTCGTGTGGGAATTCTGACAGCCTCTGGGAGCTCGCTGTGCTTCAGTGCAGAGATGGAGCGTGGATGAGCACAGCTCCACTTCCCACCTTCCCCTGAAGAATCAGATTTTGCAGTCTGGCTCGTGATCAGCTATAAGCCAGGTGAAACTGGAACCTGGATTCCTGCTGATTTTGGGGGCAGCTCCAACAAAGGGTTTTGCACTGTGAGGCTATTCAAGACACAGACTGCCTTTGTGCAGGGATGAACTAAAATCCGAAATATTAAAGCTCCCAGTTGTTAGAAGCGACATTATTTGCTCCTAAACCCTGATTAATTTCTATTGCTGTGGCTCATCTAATCTCTGTGCAGAGAGATGCTCGACGCTGTGAGAACCTTGGTGGGGAAATGAGGTAATTCCATTTGTGCAGCAGCAGCGAAGAGCCATTTCTTCTGCAGCCTGGCACAAAGCCACCCTCTCTGGCAGTGCTAGCCAGGGCCTGACCTGGCACCCACAGCAGCATCCTCCACCCAGCTCCCCGGAGGATTTCCATTCTCCTTGGAGGGAGAGCAGTGGGACTGCATTGCTGGGTCAGCATAAAAATAGTCCAAGTGCTTTGGGAGGGGAGCAGGACCCATTGCTGGGAGCCCAGAGTTCTCCCTGGCACCAGCCCAAGTGAGACTTAAATGTGCCTAAATCATCACAGGCTGAAGTGCTCCGTGGAGCTGGGGTGATACAGGTCATATCAAACACATACCCTGGTGCTTGGGTAAGTTTTTTGGCTGGCTCTGGATCTAAGAATGGTTTTATGGACATGATTCTGAGAGCTGGTAGAATTGAATAGATCGTGGGATCTCTTTGTGACTTTGAAACAGTGTAGTGCTAGTTGATAGAAACAGATTCTTTCTCTAAAATATTGTTTTTTAAAAGCCTGTTTTGTTTTATAGAATTCCTTTGAGGTTTGCCATAATACGACTTAAAATGGAGTATAATGTAGTTCTTGATAGGTCTGTGCCACAGCCTGATTCTCATGATAGCACCAGCTCTGTGTTTGTGACATTGTATTTTGGAGAATAAGAATTACACTAAAGTGCAGCAATTTTCTATTACATACAAGCAGAACTTCAGAAATCACGTCCTTAACCTGAAAAGCCCCAGAAGCCTGATTTCAGGGTAAATCAAATCAAATGGTTTTGCATGTTGATCTCCTACCTGGTACACAGAGCTAATCTGAAAAAGCTCACTGGTGTTTCTCTGGGAAGCTGTGCTGTTTAACTCTGTAATAGCTGAAATCAAATCCCTTGTTTTGGACAAAATGTGCACGAACTTTGAGACAATTGTAGCTAAAAGTCTTTGTGGAAGAGTTCAGGTTGTACTTTACCTTCTTTCTGAGCTGAGGTTGTGGCTGGTTTAGGAGTCCAGTAGTGAGCTCCACTGATATCACCCAGAAAGAAACAACTTGTGCCCATATTTGACATTCAGTTTGAAAACAAGAGCACAAATACTCAAGTTTAAGATACTTTTTGCAAACACTTATGAAATGTGAGGAAGATAATTTAAATTTCTTTTCCAGAAAAAAAAAAAAGTGTCTTGTATACCAAATTCTGTGATTTGCATCTCTTTTGTTAAAAATACATGGAGAATCTTCCAGCTGCAACATATTGACTGGTAGATCCATGATTTTAAAACTGACAAGCATCTGACTTTTAAGTCAAATTGAAGAGGTTTTGGGCCATGATAGGTGAGCATCAAGACTGAAATAATCTTTTATATATTGTGGGGTTCCTATTTTTCCACCGGGGTATTGACTAGAGCATGTAAGTAGCTGTGAAAGTAATACTTCTTGGTGAAAAGAAAATGTTTGTATCCAGTGCTCCTGGTGAAAACTGACCTGTTTTGAGCAGGAATAGAATAAGGACAATTTTTTTAAAAAAAAAATTATTATTGTTGTTAATTTTTTTGTTGTTATTAAATTTTTTGCATGTTTGCTTAAGAGCAGCCTCAGTATTGAAATGTTATTTCCAGGCTGTGGTTGGATCCAGGCAGTTGTAACAAATGAGTGGTGATGGGCAATTGTCTTTGGCGTGTTTAGGAGGAAACACATGTGCTTTCCCATAATTTCATTAACTATTGGTTCCTGTAATGGATGCTTCCCTTAAAGGCAGCAGCAGGATCAATACTAATGATTGCCCCAATGGATCGTGGGCGTGTGTGTCTTTCCCTAACTTTTCCAGGTTCCTGTTTTCCTTTGCTGATTTGCATCTCCCGAAGCTGCCTGGCAGCTTTGTCTCTGGGGAGAGATGAGATGTGTTCCCAATTTGGCAGCGCTTTCCATCAGGTTGTCCCTGAGCTGCCGGCAGCTCTGTGCCTCTCTTCTGAAAGGCCATTTACCGAGCACAGCTGATGTTTCACACCAGCATCTGCAAGTGGTTCTGCCCAGCGGCTGTGTTACCCAAAAAATCTGATGGCTTTTGTCCTGGCTAACTCTCTTCTAACTGCTCTTAATTATACAGGGGGGGAAAAAAAAGGAGAATGGGGAGTAGAAAAATTCGTTCATTAAAAAAAAAACCAAACCAACCAACCCCACCCCCCCAACCCCCCAAAAACCCCCAAAAAAAAAAAAAAAAAAAAAAACCCAAAACACCACAACAACCTCCTGCCAAAAACCAACCAAACAAAAAAAAACCAAACAAAAATCCCCAAACACCACCCCCCCCAAGAAAAAAAAAAGCACCAAAAAAACTATACAAAGTAAACCCCACACCTTTGATCCTTTAGCAGGCAGGAGCAGCTGATCCTGGGCTCTGGAGCTGCTGCTGCTGAGGGCAAAGCACTGTCAGCATCCCTGACAGGCTGAAGGAGGTCCTTCTTCCTGAGAAAACACAGAAGTGGTTGTGCTCTCACATAGTGGAAAAGCATGGCAAAAAGGCTCCCAGTTTGGGTGGTGGTTGTTTGTTTGTTTGTTTTCCTGAGATCCTAGAAACTTACGATTTGAAACAATCTGTGTTTTTTCTAAGGGTGTGGTTTATGCTGAGCTGCTCAGGTTCTTCCCAAGCTGGCCCCAGCCCTCCTCTGGCTGCCAGCTGTGTCCAGAACTGCTCAGCCAACCTTTCCCAAACTGCTTCAATCTTCAGCTGGATCCATGAGCTAATGCGATGTGTGAGAGAGGCTCCGTTCCTTCTGGCAGCGATGTCTTGGGCAGGACAAGAGCCTGGCCAGGGCTGCACCCAAGGTGGACCCAAAATGGGCACAAAAATGGCTGAGCAGTCATGAGATCTTACATTTTTATCAGTTTGGTCCATTTGCACATTGGGGTTTAATTGTCCCATTCCAGCTCCAGGCTGTGAGGCCCCATCCTTCTTGTTCCTCCCTCCAGCCACCCTTGTTTGTGCTTTTGGGCTGAAAGTTGTCCTTGGTGTGCAGCAGGAACAGGATTTGTTTTGTGTCGCTGCTGTGTGCAGAGAGCTGAGTGACCCTGAGTGTGAGCTCAGAGCTGCACCCTGGGCAGCACAGAATGTGAAATACATGGAAGATAGAACTGGAGGCATCACCACAGTGGAGTCTCAGCTTGAGAACTCACATCCCAGACATTCCACATCCCACACGATTCCTTGGCCAGTCCCAACACATCTCTCCTATTGAGACAGTTTTCTGGCTTTGTCCTGCCTAAATTGATGATAATTTAGGTATCAGCACATATATTGTGCCCTCCTGTATGGCTGGAGCCATTCCCGTATGGATTCAATTAATTAACCCAAGTGCAAACGTGTAAATTCTGTGTTTGTAAAAGTAAAGTGCCGGATTCCATTTTCAGGAAGGTTTTATTCTCTGAAACTGTTAATGTATTTTCTCTGCTATCGCACTTTAAATGAACTCATGAGTTAAGAAGAGTGACAGAGAATAAATTATCATACAGCTGGTAGGAGTGAGATAAATAAAAGAATATACATAAAAAAATGGATTCTGTCCCTGTGTGTGTGCAGAAGAACCAGTCCTCGATGATGAAAGGCTATTAACTAGCTTAGTGTAATTAACTGTTTTAGTGCTGCTTCAGCAAGAGAGGTTTGTAGTTCTTGATTTTTGAAGTCAAGTGTCACAAACATGTGCAGTGTGGAATAACAGCTCTTTTGCACTTGTGACGTACACAGAGGAAGAAGGTGGGGACGGAAGGTTATTTCAGAAAGGAAACAGAAGGCTTCATCTGGGCCAGAAGGGTTGTTTCAGTCCCTTAATTTTTATTTTTACTTTTTTGGCCCTCCCAAAAAAGAGACATGATGCTTGAAAAGAGATATGGGTGTTTGCAAGTAGTTTCAGATTCTCTGCTGAAAAGCACCACAGAAATGAAAAGTGTTATTGTTATTAGTCAGTGTCATTCCTGGTGTGGGCTCTGAGCCCTGCATTGTGCTGGGATTTGCTTCTCAACAAAGCACTGTTCTTATCTTTTCTCCTACCAGCTCCCTCGCGCTGGAAATTCTTGTGTAAGGAAAGGATGGACTCAGGATTTAACAGGATTTAAATTTAAATGGTATTTAAATTTAGCTTGAGACTTATTTCCCAACCAGCTGCTGGTGGTTAATTTCCAGGTTAATGCGTTTCTGTGAATGTATCTTGTGTATCACTTAAATTTCCTCTTGTTCTCTATCTTGAATCCCTTAAGAGCGAACGATTTATTTCACTGATATTTACTCCTGTCACTTTTCTTTCCAATGCTCTTAGGAAAAAAGTCGTGCAGAAGGGCACAAAATCCATAGATAGAAGAAAAAAGCTCTGGTCTTTGCCTACAAGGTGATGCTATTCTCAGCGAATGTGAATAATCATTTTTTCTTTTCTGTAAAGGTCTGATCTTTCTTCCCCCATCGAAGATAAAACAGTCTGTGTGTCCTATAAGTGCACAGTGAAGTGTAATTTCACATCAACCCCTTGTCCTGTGGTCCGGTAACGTGATGTTCACCTGAAGGGTGAGAGAGCTTGACAAGCTCCAGCTCACCCCAATGTGATGTTCATCACTGCCTGGATCTCATTTGAGCTCCCTTTGTGCTTCACTTTCTGGGGAAGCAGACCTGGGAGGGTGAATATGTAGAGGACAGGCTGTTGAGAGTCGTTATTACAAAGAGCTGCCCTCGGAGGGATGGGGCATTTTCAGCCTCTATCTCCTGTTTGCCATTAGAAAATCACCGGAGCCCTGGGACCCTATGAAAAGCACTAAATTAATCTGATTCTTGGGCTGTTTGGTTGAGGGTTTTTTTTGTTGTCTGTTTGTTTGTTAAAAAGTCTTCTGTTGGATCGAAAGGCCTTTGCCAGTGCATGTGATTTGTATTTTCTGTTGAGCTGTGGAGAACTGTAGTGGTGGTGTTCATCAGTTGTTGTTCTGTTCTAGCAGGTTTGTTAGTGCGCCTGCCACACTTTTTATACTTGCCTTTTTCTAATGTATAGATCAAACACTTTTTTAAATTTTCACTCTGGAAATTTGCATGTGTTGCTCTTTTTGACCTTCTTACAGTTAGACAAACTTTAATGAGGTCTCCTACACAAAATCTCTTACAAAAAGAGAAAAGGTCAATATTTTTGTTTGTATCACTCTGGGTCAAGGACACTCAAATGTTTCCAAGACCTCATTGATAATTTATGAGTCATTTGTTCTAAGGTCAGATCTGTCACAGATCATGGATCTCTTTTCCTGGGGGCCTGCAAAGGCAGTAATTAATTATCCATTTTCTGTTTACATCAAGATGTGGCAGCGTGTTCTGACAATGGTATCCCAGAACGACACGCTGCTCCTTAAAGATAAAACTGGGTGCAGAAGTCAGCAGGGTTCTGCCTATGATGGCTTCCAAAGGTAATGGGCTGAATGTCCCCCACTTTGGCAAAAGTTTATTAGCATCAGTGGAGCTGCTTGTGTTGGCTGGGGATCTGGTGTTTACCCTGTGCCTCATTTATTGTATAACATTTACATGTGGTAAAAAAAAAAGGGGGGGGGGGGGGCAGAAATAAAAATAGAATAAATACCCAGTAGGCAGCACATTTGAAAGCTGTTCCATTGGACATCTGTGCAGTGCAGGTGTAAAACCTACGGTGAGCATGTTTTTTCAGAACACTTCACGTTCAAATAAACTCGTGTCACACGCAGAGATGCTCGCTCGCTAATTCTCCTTCCAGAGGGGAAAAGCAGAGTTTGACTCATTGCCTGTAATTCCTGGAAATGCATGAGCAAAGGCCTGTCAGTAAATTAAACAGTAATATTAATTCACGTGGAGCCTGGCAGGCAGGCTGTGACTGAGGGAACTGTCACACGTGCTCACAGCACACAGACCTTTGGTCCTTGCCAGTCCGATTAGGAGCAGCCTTTAAAAGGATCACAGAGCAGGATTGCCACAAAGGTTTGTAACAATGATTGGGGAATCACGTAATTAAAGCCACTCCCAAAATGGAAAAGCGTTCTCAGCAGACTTCAGAAACCCTAAAATGCTTGTTTATTCAATAATTATGGAGCATAATTATGCTAATGAGGTTAGCTCAGATTTACATGTTAGCAATGCATTTTAATGATCTGATTATACAAAAGTGAGATACAATAGATTAAATTTTATATGGAAAATTTGTTGCCAGACTGGAATCATAAGACAACTCCCCTTCTATCCCCAAACAGATTTATAAGAGCTCAGGGAATTACCATGTAATAAATCCTATGGTTGTAATGAAATAACCAGAGCAGAAAAAACTTTAAACCGTTGTATGAACAGAAATCCCCAGCTGCAGAACTACTGCTGAGTGACATTAAAGAATGTAGTTTTCTTTTTCTTCAAACTACTTTTAAAAATATCACCAAATGGGCTCCAGAGTCCTTGGAGACAATTTTGAGAAGAACAGTCACTGCCTTTGTTTCTGAACACTGAATTTAGCAAGTCTAGATAAAGGAATGACCTTCCTGTTTTCTCACCCAGCTCTCATCTTTTCTTTCATCTGTCTCATCCTTTCTTCCTTTCATCCAGTTTTTGCTTCTCTTGCTTTCATTCAGTGGCATTCTCTCAAAAGGCCCTGTTATGTTTTCTACCAATAACATTTGTACTTCTATGGTTAGAATTATTGTGTTTCCTTCATGTATGGATTTTTTTGTTTCCTTGGGCTCTGCAAAGCTTTCAAATCTCATTTTTAATGAACAATTTAGTTCCTTTAATCTTTGTTTTGGTGATGCAATATTGTCTTTGACTCATTAGATGTCCTCCTTTTGTTGCTCTGTGAAGTTAGTGATTTATTTTGTGCAGCATTGCAGCAAATTGGATGATCCTTGAGGCAGGGAAATCAAAGCAGGGCTGCATGTGATGCACTAACTGGCAAAGGGGAATAACTGAAACATTCTGGTTTCATTTGAGGAGCTTCATTGTTCTTTTTTTCTTTTCCTGGTGGTAAATAATTAGAAGATTAGGTGGAATAATGTGAAATTGTGAGACTGAAGCAATCCTGAGGATGCTGGGACCGAGGCAGTGATGCTGCTTGTCCCCAAGGCAGGGTGATTCCTGCTGGCTTTGTCACTGGGATTCAGCCCAGGCACCAGTTCAGCTCTGCTGGATCTGCTCCAGCCATCACTCTGGGACCGAGGACTGCCAAAGCACAGGGGTGGCAAAGTCTGGCACAGCAAGAAATGACACCTTTGGGAAGAGAAGAACTGGTGTGATGTCAGTAAACTTTGGGCAGAGTGACACTGGCTTGCTGTCAGCTCCCTGGGACACCCAGCTCTGCCCAGAGATTGTCCCAGCAGCTATTACAAACTCCAGCCTGCGTTCTCCAGCAGCAAATTCCAGCCTGAATTCCAGAGCATCCAAGACTGCTGGCCCTGAACTCTGAAAACATCAATCCTTAAGTGCAGTTTTGTATTTCACTCAAGGAAAATAACATTTTTCTGGAATTCAGGGCACCTTCAGTTAACGTAGGCTGACGTGGGATGGAGAGGAAACACCTTGGATGAAGGGGAAGATGAGGAATTTTGCCCAGGTTTGGGTTAATCTTATTTTCAAGCGTCTGTGTTGCCAGCGCTCATTCTTTCAAGTAACAAAATGGGTACAAAGAAAGGGTTTTTTACTCTTGCTTGAATCCACGCAATTTTAAGCACACAACCTAAACTGCTCTTTCATGAACATCTTTAAAATTTCATGAAAAAGCAGATCCCCCAGAGGCTGCGTTTTCAAGCTCATCCTTAGCCAAACCCTCTTTGTATTATTTTTCACATACAGTCTTTGAGGTTGCATTGACAAGATCGTTACTTGTTCTTTCAGACACCAGCCTTTGAAAGTCTAGCCTGAAATCTGTAGTCAAGACAACTTAGGCTGCAGTATTAAATCTAAGATTTTTTTTGTCATCTCTTTTTGCTTGTTTACATTTCCTCGCTGCGTGGGTCGTTTCACCCTCTCGTATCAGGACACGAGGGATGGACTTTGCCAGATCTTGTGTTTCCTTTTTCCCAGAGAGGGAGAGTGAAGCTTGCGCTCCCTTTGTCTTTATTTACATGCAGGTGCTTCAGAGCAAACCTAATCCTGCTGCTTGCTGGGATTGTTTGCCCTTGTTTTAGGGTTTGCTTGCTGTTTGCTGTGGGCCAGGGAAGGAGACTGAATTGTGCTGTTTACACTGCTCTCTGACAGGGCTGGACAAGGGTGTCTCTCGGTGCTAGGCACTGTATTTGACTGGCATATTTTTGCAGGGGACTCTATTAAATAAAGAAGTGTCTGCTTTAGCTCTTAGGAGCAGCCCTTGTGAGAGCTAAACCAGCCCTGTCCCAAAGACCTGTTGTCTTTCATATATAAGAACATTTCACTTCTCTGGTAATAACCCCACAAGTTTCCACGTGAACGTCTCTTCCTTCCCTCAGTATCTGAAGTGTGTTTAAATATTGACTGACTATGGATTTAACATTGGACGCTGTCTTTGATAAAGCTGGATGAGAAATACAATTTGCATTTAAAGTTTTCTGCTTGCTACAAAAACCAGTAGGGGATGAGTCACAAAAGCTCAAAGATGGCAATGTTTGTGAAGAGTGAGCTCTTTATCATCCTTCTCCGCAGCTCCTTGCAGGAACATCTCTGGTGGTTGTCCTGGAAGCAGGTTCATTGTCACACATTCAATGCAGCCTGTCCTTTTAACAAAAGAAGATCTGCTTCTTTAGCGCTCTAATTAAAGCTGAGACTTCAAAACATTATACATTGTCTGGCTTCAACCATCTCCTAAAAGGAGAAGAATAGCCCTTTATTTAGGGGGAAAAAGGTCTGGGTGCCATCTCTGGGCCATGGATTTTGAAGCCAGCACAGGAGCACTGTGAGTGATGGATGTCCGGTGCTTGCACACGGCCACGCGTCACCCAGGACGTTTCTGCCGGAGGAGAGAGGCTGCGAGTCCCTGCCAGCCACACTGATACGTCTCTGAAATATGTTCTTACTGTCCAAACACCAGCTTTAAAGGTTCACGTAAAAGTCAAGCAATAAAAATATCCTCCACGCCAGGCTGAGGACAGTCATAGCCTCTCTTTTCGAAGTCAAATAAAAACGATCCTGCTCATTTAAAAATTTCCCTGCTGTGTTGCCCTAGCCAGGCTTTCTTATCCTATGGCTCTAACTGTGCTCATTGTTCTGCTCCATCGTTGCCATTTTGAGAGAGGAAAGCTTTCTCTATTTTTTTTTTCCCTTTTTTTCCCCTGCCTGCAGGATATGCCTGGGAATGCTCTGTTGCATGCATTTGCAGAGCCAGCCTGCCTCAGAGATTTCCTTTCAAGCCATCTTTGTCGAGCTTTTCAGCTTTCAGATCCTCCTTCCTGAGAAGGATATATGCTTAGGAGGAAGATGTTTAGGATTCTGTCCGTGAAAAGTAATTGAGCTTTGAGATCTTTCATGTGTCCATGAACTTGTGAGTTTGTGTGAGCTCAGTAGCTCTGCTGCCTTTGAGTGAGGCAGGCTAACTGTAATTGGCAGTGAAACATTTCTGTAATCTTTTTGGTGCGAAAGATGCCAGACAAGCAATAAATTACACCATGTTCTGCTTTATGAAACATGGGAAAAACTTGGTGAAAATAAAACAACTCTATAAATCCACCTTCTCTGTACCCAGAGCGTGTGATTTCTTGCAAGGTGACTGGTGAAACTCCTGTGGCTCGCAGTTATTTTTAGGGGGAATAGTCTCACAACAGCTCAAATATGTATGACAGATCTATCCCTATCCATAGATGTATGCATATCTAATATATACAACTACAATTTATTACTTCTCTGCACTTCCCAGGAGCTGTTATCCTCTTCTCCCTGAGGTTTTGGGTCCTGTTCAAAGGGGGTGTGAGGAGAGGACGATTTCTTGAGGTGCAGAGGGACTCTGCAGCCAGGGGAGGAACAAGTGCCAGGCCATTTCTCAGGCTGCAGCACCCCTGTGTGTGCGCTCCCTCCAGAGCTGTCCCCAGCTGAGCCGCTCTCAGGGCGGTGCTCAGCTCCCTGAGCAGGTTCTCTCCTTGGAAATCCAAGAGCTTTTCTTTCCTCCTCCATAACCTTTGCTGTAGGAAAGGTTCAGAGTGGTAAACAACTGCTGGGAATAAATGATTTTGTCATGCTAAGTGTATTCCTAGAGGAGTGCTGTGCTGCCTCTTTTTCCTTGTCCAAAAACAGCTGGCCCACAGTGGTTGCAGTGTCTAATCCTATGACAAAAGCAGGATTTAAGTCCCCCAGCCCTAGCAGAGCATCTCAGTGCCTCGTGTCCCGCTGTTGGTGGAGAGCACCTATGGCTCAGCTGTGCACAGCACAGGAGCTGCTCACTGAGAGCTCTTCCAGCAGCAGCTTTTGCTCCAGAGGCAGGAGATTTCTCTTCCATCAGTGCCTGATTTATTTTCCCTCCTGTTGGCTCGGGTATGGCGTGGGCAGAATAATGCCAGGAGCACTGGAAGGCCAGGCAGGACAAGGTGATCTGGGGAGCAGCACAGTGATCCTTAGGTAGAAACTCAGA